>NC_143509.1:44422789-45092789 GCF_031878675.1 Megascapheus bottae
GGCAAGTATCACCTAAGACATTCTCAGATTCCTGACGCTCAGAGCTGTGTGAGATGATAAACATTTGTTGTTTTCAACAGGTAAGTTTTTGGAAATTGGCTATGCTATTTGCAGTTTTCAATGCAAGTTTTCAGGCTACTATGCATGTCTAATCCATATCATAGGCTTTTGCTATTAGAAACATACTGAGAATTGAGACCGTCTATGTAAAGAAACTGAGCCAGATGCAGTGGCTTGCTCCTGTAGTCCTAGCTACTGTAGTTGTGATTACAGGCCAGCATGGGAAGAAAGTTATCAAGACCCTATCTTAAAGAACAAGCCTGATGTGGTGGTTCTTGTCTTAGTTATTGTGGAGGTAGGAGGATTGTGGTCTGAGGCCAACCCAAGGAAAAAGGTATGAGATCCTGTCTGAAAATATAATGAAAACAAAAAGGGCTGGGAACGTGGCACAAGAGATAGAGCATTAGTGTGAGCCTCTTAAGTCTCTTAACATGTCACACAATATATGTATGATCATATGTTGATTTTTAAGTTTATAATCTATGCTTATTTGAGTCACCAAGCAAGATGTTTGCTATGTAGGTTACTATTATTTGTATAAAAAGGAGTAATGTAAGACTGCACACGGTGGCAAATACCTGTAATCCCAGTCACTCCCAAGATAAAGGAAGGAGAATGTGGTCCAAGGGCAGTATAGGCACTCTATCTGAAAAACGAAAGGACTGGAGTGTGACTCGAGTGGTAGATCATTTGCATAACAAGTTTGAGGCCTGGAGTTCAATCTGTAAAAACCAACAAAACAAAACATGGAATGATATCATTATAATTTTTACTAGGTGGGCATCAAGGCCTTTACACACTTTACATATATATACACACAGACATATATATGTGTAAGATATGTGTATATTATATATATACATGTATATGTGTCACACACATATATATGTAAAACAAGTTGTTTCTAGTTGGAATAGTGTCCAAGTGCTGTGAACATATTAGTTTTTATTGTTGTATAATAATATTATCAAAAACATAGTGGCCTAATTTGACACATTTATTACCTCAGTCACTGAGGCCTGGCCTCATTGTATCCTCTGCTTAATGTCTCACCAAGTCTCCACCAAGGCATTGTCCAGGGCTGATTTCTCTCCTGAAGGCCCCTGGGGAAGTTGTGGTTGATTACAGCACTGGCAATGGGGGTTATATTTGGAGGACTGTTTGTTTTTCCTGCCTGATGACCTCCAGGTCTTAGGGGCCACACCCTAGTTTCTCACCATGTTCCCCAACCTGGCCTCTGCTTCCTCACAGGTAGCCCGGGAGACTCCAGACAGTTGCCCCAGTTTTGTATAACACAGTCACGTAGTTAGTTATGTGTTTGTAATCATGTTCCTCCCAGCACCTTGACCTATTGCTGAGGAGAAATCCTTCTTCCCCTTAGGGGCAAAGATCCTGCAGATGTGATCAGGGGGAGCTCATGGCATGGGGACCACCTTAAACATATTTCTGTCACAGAGACTTGGAAAGCATGCAAATCCTTCTTGCAGGGCGAAATGAATGCCTCTCCAACCATGGTTTCTGTACTTAAGAAGGCAATGTAACACATTCCTTTTTTTCCCTAACTCTGTGCTGCAAGTGAATGACTCCCAACAGGAATATTTTTAATGAATAGAAATGAGATAGTAAAAAGCAAGAGATTAAAAGATATATATCTCATCCCAAAAGATAGCTAGAAATGGCTTGGCATTCTGCTGAGTAGACTGCGATAAGCAGAGGCTTCCTGCATATGTGAGGGTCAAGGTGCTGCTTTTAGCAGCATAAGCTGAGCTAATTTCTGAGTTTAAAAAGCCCTGTGATCTATTTCAGTAGAGGTAGTAGACCCCAAGTTTACTCCTTTAGTAAATTCTCTTGAATGTCTCCCATTTGCAAGACCTTTTGCTTGGCACTATTCAACCTTTCATGTTTGTGGTTATTAGAAATGCCCATGGGAATGAGTATCACCCTCTCCTGCTAGAGGTATACCTGCCTATCCTGCTAACCCTGGCATGTGATGTTTTTCAAAATTTGGTAGAAAATGAGAATGAACAGGTTAGTTAGAAGGAAATTTGGAAAGTAAGTGATATGGACCAACTTTGTTGTGCTATACATGGCAGTAGGTACAGTAGTAACCATCGGAATCCATCTTTCCCCACTTCCTCTTTATACCTCAACCAACATTCATTCAATAATTTCCTTCTGCAGTCTTACTTCCTTTACATCTTGTCAACCTTGGCTCTTTCACTTCTTTTTTGTTTTGGCTCTTGTACTGGGACTTGAACTGAGCCATAGTTCTACTTCTGGCAGAGGACACAATGAGGCCAGGCCTCAGTGATTGAGGTAATAAGTGTGTGTTGAATTAGGCCACTATGTTTGTGACAGTATTGTTATACAAGAATAAAAACTAATATACCCACAGCACTTGGACACCATTCCAATAGAAACAACTTGTTTTATATATTATATGTGTGTATGCATATACATGTATACATTTGTGTATGTATATATGTATAATATACACTTATATATCTTTTTTTTTTGGTGAGTCATGGGGCTTGAACTTAGCCTGGGCACTATCCCTGAGCTCGTTAGCTCAAGGCTACCACGCTACCCTTAAACCAAGCCCCACTTCCCATTTTCTAGAGGTTAAATGGAGCTAAGAGTCAGATTCTTTTGTGCTGGGGCTGGCTTTGAACATTGATCCTCAGATCTGAGCCTCCTGAGTAGCTAGGATTACAGGCATGAGCCACCATACCCGGCCACATTATATATCTTCTACACGTGTGTGTGTGTGTGTGTGTGTGTGTGTGTGTGTGTGTGTGTGTGTGTGTGTAAAGACCTTGATGCACACCTAATAAAAACTGTAATGATATCATTCCTATTTTGTTGGTTTTTGCAGATTGATCTCAGGGCCTCAAACTTGTTATGCAAATGATATACCACTTGAGTCACACTCCAGTCCTTTTTGTTGTTAATTAGGAATAAGAATCTTTTCCTGTCTAGCTGGCTTTGAACATAGATCCTCAGAAATCAGCCTCCTAAGTAGTTAGGATTATAGGTGTGAGATACTGGTGCCTAGCTTTGTTTACTTTTGACTGCCCAGTACACCTTGATCCTGTTTCTGCTAGTATGTTGATTGCTTTGCTTCATTTGTTGGGTCTTCATTGTTGATTAGAGGTTTTGATTCTTCTCTGTTGCTCTTCAGTGCCCACAATCCCAGCTTAACACTTAACTCGTTGCTTTTTGTGTGTGTGTGTGTGTGGTTGTGGTGGTGGTCCTGGGATTTGAACTCAGATTCTCATGTTAGCTAGGCTTGCTTGATTAGATGATGTTCTTTCACTTGAGCCATACCTACAGCCTAGCTTTTTGCTGCTTTTTTCTAGTCTGGGGCTTGAACTCAGGGCTGGGCTTTCCTGAAGGCTAATGCTCTATCTACCACTTGAGCCACAGCACCATTTCTGACTTTTCTATGTATGTGGTACCAAGGAATCGAATCCTGGTCTTCGTGCATGCTAGGCAAGCACTCTACTAAACTCCAGCTCCTTTGGTGGTTATTTTGAGAATAAAGTCTAGCAGATTTTTCTAGATAGGTTCCAAACTGCAATTCTCAGATATCAGCCTCCTGAGTAGCCTGAATTACTGTTCTAAGCCACTGGCACCCAATTTCATTTCCTACTTAAAAAAATATATTTTAAGCTCATTGATATTTATTACTAATCATACTTCAGCAATTATTTACACATTGGCAATATGTTTCTTTTTTTGCTGCATCCTTTTCAAAGCAGCATATTACCATGTAAACAAAACAATATTAGCTCCTCTCCAAGGAAAAACTGGTATCTTACTTTGTTTTTATTTTTATTTCTTTGATGTTTAAGATGAATGTTGGGCTTGGGTATTGTTTCTTAGCTTTTTAATCATGGCTGTAACTTGACTGCCTGATCCACATCTCTACTTTCACCTTTTTGCTGCCTAGAGATGAGAGTCCCATAGACTTTCTTGCCTGGGCTCCCCTTGAACGTTGGTCCTAAGGTCCTTAGCCTCTGGGGTAACTAGGATTGGAAGTATGCACCACTGACACTTGGCTAATTGTATTTTTTTGTGTGTGAATTACTTGTTCACAAAGCTTTCTCCTTCCTTTCATCTTATTATTATTTTTTTTGCCAACTGTGGGGCTTGAACTCAGGGCCTAAGCACTGTCATTGGGCTTTTTCAAGGCTAGAGCTCTACCACTTGAGCCATAGCACCATTTCTGGCTTTTTCTATGTATGTGGTACTGAGGTATCAAACACGGGTCTTCATGCATGCTATGCAAGTACTCTACCACTAGGCCAAACTCCCAGCCCCTCACCTTATTTTTTTTTTTTTCCTGCTTTTCTATCTTGATGATTCTTGAACTTTTTTCTTCCAGTTGAGGAGCTTGAACTCAGGCCTTGGGTATTGTCCCTGAGCTTTTTTGCTCAAGGCTAGTACTGTACCACTTTGAGCTACAGTGCTGTTTCTCATTTTCTAGAGATAACAGTCTCATGGACTTTCCTGCTGGGGCAATATAAGAACAATACAGATATTTGTATTTATAGCTCAACAAAGTCAATGATATTGTTTGGTACAGTGTGTATTTCACTTTTCTGATAGCTTTGAAGTATGTTTTTTTCAAGGCAAGGAATGCAGACTTATTTTGCATAAGAGCTTGTTCACTTCCTTAGAGAGTTCTTTCCTAATCAGCATCCAGGATTCTAGAATAATAAGTAGATTAATTAAAGGTAAAATAAGACACATGACTCAATTTACTTGTCTGAGTTATACAAATTATTCTTTCAAAAAATTTCCAGCAAAGTGGTGCTGTGGCTCAAGGGGGTAGGGCAGTAGCCTTGAGGTGAAGAGCTCAGGGACAGGGCCCAGGCCCAGAGTTCAAACCTCAGTTCCAACAAAAGAAAAAAAAATTCCAACACATTTTTATGTTTGCAGTAGATGGCAGCAGCATCAGAAGTGCCTTCCAGCTCAGAATAGAATGAGGCATTTGTAGCAGAAAATATAATAAAGGAACTTGCCCTAAATGTAAGTTCAGCCTGAAAGCTGTGAATATTTTATAGCCCAATCAAGCAGTGAGCTGCAACAAATGCTCTCCTGGGGAAATGCATTCTAATTCTCAAATGCTACCATGTTTAACAATTAGAGTATGTTTTATTGTTTTTATTTCCTTTTTCCAGGAATCTTCTTTTTCCTTCTAGCTTTTTTTTTTTTAAATCTCTATAGTGAAAGCCACTTGAAGTCAGCAGCCTCTGCTGGAGGAGTGGCCTTTTGAAGGTAACCTTTTAATACAGAGCCTTGAGTAGCATGAGACTGAAAATACATGCTGAGAAAATGTGGCTTTTTTAGGCCACTGATTCCATTATGAATAGTCTTCAATAGGACTTCCTTTTGCTAATATTAAATTTAGAGCCAGTGTGTCTCCTAGAGTGTTTAGTATAAGTCTCTAGATTGTATCATTTCCCCCAAGCTTAGAGAGAGAGGCTTTGTCTGAAGTCCATTTAGGGCAGGAGCAAGCAATACTACCTACCACAGGGATATGCTGCTTTTGTATTCAAGTGGGCTTTATGCCCCATAGACCAGGAGTAATGGCTGTAAGATGTGCCCAGCGGTTATGGATTTTAAGGATGAAAAGAGGAACATTTGCTACTCTGGACAGCTGAAAGGTACTAGTGATTTTAATGTCTGAGAGACAAGATTGTCCTGCATTAGATGCAACCAGAGACCATAAGAGAAACATGGAACCAGTAGCTCTATTTCTATTCCTTATTAAGATTTCCTTGGAGTAAGAAAGGAAGATTGAGATTAGACAAAGTAAAAATGGTCTGGAGTAGTTTTCCACTGCAAAGATTTAGTGCTTTGAGGCTAAAAACATACTCTCTTTAATTCTAACTGGGCTATGTTAATCATGATGCAAACTAAGCAGCAATGACAGAAAGTTTTGTGACTAAAGAAAGAAAAATGTTACTTTATTCCTCATTCACAATGCTGGTATTCTAGGAGAGCTCTATAGGCACGAGGTACTAAATGGTTCAAAGCCAAAGGTTGTTTCTGTTTAGTTGTTTTGCATTTGTCCAGGATATTGTTGTCACCTAGGTGTCAGCATAGGAATGAGGGTGGGGTAGTGAAGGGTCCAGAACAAGGAGCTTTTTTCTAAGAAAACTTGTAAACGTGTAAACAGCATTCTCACATCTCAGTAGCTAGCACTAAGTCTTGTGGGAATAGCTGCAGACCTGAGAGTAAAGAACTCTTCAGCAGAGGAGCCATTTATCCACATAACCTTTAAACATGGAGACAGGAGTCAGTGGTTCTTTAAAAGGAAAGGAAGATTAGGTATTGGAGGACAGTATCTACCACTGTGCTGTCTGTTACAAATTTAAATTATGATGCCTATTTATTGTCATTCTAACCCTGTGAAACAGGTTAAAAAGAGAATCTGTGATGTATTCTTATGTTTATGTATAATAGCATATGCTAAATTATCTTTAAAATAGATGACATACAGTGAGAAAATCTGTATTATTAACTGGCACTAGTTGCTCACGACTGTAATCCTAGCTACTCAGGAGGCTGAGATATGAGAATTGTTTTTTGGAGCTAGCCCAGGCAGACAGACCTGAGAGATTAACTCCAATTAGCCAGCAAATAGCATGAATTAGCTGGGCATGGTGGCTCACGCCTGTAATCCTAGCTACTCTGGAGGCTGAGATCTGAGGATCAAGGTTCAAAGCCAGCCCAGGCACAAAAGAACCTGTGACTCTTATCTCCAATTAACCCCTAGAAAACAGGAAGTGGGGCTTGGCTCAAGGTAGCCTTGATCTGAAGAGCTCAGGGACAGCACCCAGCCCAGGCCAAGTTCAAGCCCCATCTCACACACACACACACACACACACACACACACACACACACACACACACACACACACACACACACACACACCATGAATTAGAGGCATGGCTCAAGTGGTCAAGTACCAGCTGTGAGCAAAAAAGCCAGTTAAAATCACTAGATCCCGAGTTCAAGCCCCCCCCCACTCAAATCTGAATTTTCATTTATGATTATGCTCCCTTCTCTATTCACAGACTCTGCCATATTTATTACTTATTTAGAAAACATTATTTGAAAAATCTTTCTCAGTTTAGTTGAGGAGATAGGGAGTAAAACAATTGAAGTAGTAAAATGAAAAAAAAAAGTTTTAGATAGTTTCAAGTCCAGGGCAGGGAAGTACTCACAGCAATTCTGCCATATACTACTACACTACTCTTTTGGCCAATGTGATTACTTATGTAATGGAAAACCAAGAGCTTTCCACTCTGGCTTCATCGTTTGCTTGTAAATTATTTCTTGGGCATATCATGTAACTATATGAATGAGAAAATGTCAAAATGGATTTTCCTTGAAAGATTTTTGGGTTATTTTTTCTTTGCTCCTTTCATTAGTGCTAACAATAGACATGTGAATGAAGTGCTGAATGCAAGTCTTCACAGTATCTATTATCCATACATATGGATAGTAGCATAAGACCATTTGAAATTTACTGATTCAGAGTTCACATCTTACCCTCTCTAACTTCTTTTTTGGCTGCACTTGTACACTATAATTGTGTGTGGGGTGTGTGTGTGTGTGTGTGTGCACGTGTGTGTGTGTGTGTGTGTGTGTGAGAGAGAGAGAGAGAGAGAGAGAGAGAGAGAGAGAGAGAGAGAGAGAGAGAGAGAGAGAGAGCGCGAGAGCATACACGCATGTGCATGGGTGCCAGTTCTGGGGCTTGAACTCAGGCCTGGGCATTGTCTGAGCGTTTTCACTCAAGGCTAGAGTTCTACCACTTGAGCCACAGCTCCATTTTTAGCTTTTTATGGTTATTGGAGATGAGAGTCTCATAGACTTCACTGCCCCGGCTGGTCTTGAACTGAGATCTTTAGATCTGAGCCTTTTGAATGCAGTAGCTGGGATTGTAGGCATCAGCCCCTGTCACCTGGCATTGTACATGGAATCTTATAGTGAAATGAAAAGTACTAGAATTACAGTTGATATGGGTTACTTTGGCAGAATTGTCCCTGCTTTTTGCTATCCAGCTTCCCAAGTCCCTCCCTCTTCTGCAGGGGTCAGTTCCACTGCATGGCTTTATTATAGCCAACTCTAACTACCCCACCTAAAATGATCCTACACCAGGAAGTAAGGAAAGACTTAATCCCAGTCCTTGGTAATATGGTGGCAATGCAAACTGGGAGTGGTAGAGCACACTGCAGCATAGAGACAAGGTGTGTTTGTGTAAGGACAAGCCTTTATTCCCTTCACAAATAAGTACCTTGCCAAAAGCCAAGCAAACCACAAGTACTATGGTCTGGACAAGGAAGAGCAGGTCCTCGCCTTTCTTTAGCCTGTGACTGTACATTCCAAGAGCTCTTGCTAGAGATCTGTGTGAGGTATCTTTATCCTTGATATATTTTTCCCCAAGGGATTGATGTTTTAAGGGCCTCATACATTTGTCTACTAAAGGTCTGGTCTGCTCTTACTGTCCTTATGTCAATAGAGGGCAGCAGAGAGCACCATGCTAAACTGATCTGGACAGTTTCAATTCCCTCCCTGGTACCTAGAGAGAAAATCATGGAGGGCTTTCTTAGTTGCAAGTAAGACCAGAGCACTTCCTGGAATGCTGGGTCTGTACAAAATGTTTAATTGTATAGAAGACAGTTCTACGTACAGAAGGAGTTCTTTGACCTGAGTTTCAGTTAATTTCTTTGTAGTATTTTCCAATCGCAAGTAAAACATTCCTCTCTGCCTCACTAACATAGCATTCACACCATTTTGTATGTTTATTCCTCTCACCAAAAAGCTCAATTGGTTTTTCATCACAAGATTGCACTTTCAAAATTCACTATAGAGAACTGGAATGTAGCTCAAAGGTAGAATGCTTTGCTAATATGAATAAAGACTCTGGATTTGATCCCAAATATTACACATACATACACTCACAAATAAATAAAAATTCATGGGGCTCAGAGTTTGGCCTAGTGGTAGAGTTCTTGCCCAGCACACACGAAGACTGGTTTGATTCCTTGGTACCAAAGGCATAGAAAAACTGGAAGTGATGCTGTGGCTAAAGTGGTAGAGCACTAGCCTTGAGGAAAGCCCAAGGACAGTGCTCAGGCCCTGAGTTCAGTCCCCAGGACTGATAAATAAATACATAAATAAATTAAAATTCATCTTTAATTTATTCACTAAATGATGGAAGGACATGGCTTTACAGGGGGAGGCAAAAGGCTAATGGAAAGAATTTAAAAAGTAGCCAAGGAGTGGTGGCTCATGCCTGTAATCCTAGCTACTCAGGAGGCTGAGATCTGAGGATCAAGGTTCAAAGCCAGCCCAGGCACAAAAGGACCTGAGACTCTTATCTCCAATTAACCTCTAGAAAATGGGAAGTGGGGCTTGGCTGGTAGCCTTGACCTGAAAGAGCTCAGAGACGATGCCCAGGCCTAGGGGTAGTGCCTCAGCCTTGAGCTAAAGAGCTTAAGGAGAGTGCCCAGGCTGAGTTCAATACCAATGACCCCCCCACACACACAAAGAATTAAAAAGTATAATTACTATTTGGCATATTACAGTTAAAGAAGCATAATCAGAGTTGGACACTGGTGGACACTTGTAATCTTACTGACTCAGAAGGTTGAAATCTGGACAACTGAAGTTTGAAGTTAACCTATATAGAAGAGTTTGTGAAACTCTGTCTCCAAAATAGCCAGCAAAAAGGAGAGCTGGAGGTGAGGATTGAGTGGTAGAGTACCTGTTGAGCAAGCAAGCTGAAGATGCACAAGGCAAAAAGTTCAAGTCCTAGTTCTATGAAAACAACAACAAAATATAGAAAGTTTTCAGTATATTTCAGCATTTAGATCAATTTAGAGTGGATAAACCAGTCTTCTCAGAAACTTAATTTTCTAGCGTGTAAAATGGGCCTGGCAACAGCTATAAAATGCAGAAGATTGTTTACTAGAATGCCTATGATCAGAATTGTTCCTAATGATTAGTTCTGGAATTTAGAAATCAGAAACTCTAAAAGCACACAGTGTAAAGAAAATAATTCGACACAAGGTTATGGTATATATATACTATGGGGCATAAAGAATAGCAAAAAAAAATGGCACTGTGACTCAAAGTGGTAGAGCACTAACTTTGAGCCAAAGAACGCAATGCCCCACAGCCCACCAAAAAAAAAAAAGTATAACCGTTGGGGCCAGGAATGTTGCTTCGTGGTAGAGTGTCTAGCATGAGCACGAAGTCTTGGGTTCAATTCCTTGGTACCACATACACAGAAAAAAGCCAGAAGTGGTGCTATGGCTCAAGAGGTAGAGAGCTCTACCCTTGAGGAAAAAAACAAAACAAAACCAAGAACAGTGCCCAGGCCCTGAGTTCAAGCCCCAGGGCTGGCATAAAAGAAGAATAACCAAAAAAGATATTTGTAATATATATATGTATCACAGAATAGTAATATTTTAAAACTTTCTGTATCATAAGAAATATAAGGTTTCTAAGAAGGCCCCAGCACACACATATATGAACAAGTTTCCTGAAACAATATAATTAACTTTACCACTTGAGATATACTAATTTTTATCCTATTTTTATCTCATTTTGAAGATAGTGTTCTTATCTTACCATTAAGGTAATTTCATGACCCATTGATGGGTTACAACTGCAGTTTGAAAACATTTTCCTATATTTTCTGTCATCATTTTGAATCTATTAACTATCCACCTAAAGTGGATAAATTCTAAATATTTAAAGATACAAACATAACACTTTTGTTTTACTTATACAAAACATTACTGTTTGTACTGTTTACTATTTTCCTTGTAAGTAGTAATAAGTGGATGGGTGCTGGTGACCCATGCCTATAATCATAGCTACTCAGAAGGCTGAGATCTGAGGATCTCATTTTATTTTATTTTATTTTTTATTTATTTATTTTTTTTTGCCAGTCCTGGGCTTGAGCTCAGGGCCTGAGCACTGTCCTTGGACTTTTTCAAGGCTAGAGCTCTACCACTTGAGCCTCAGCACCACTTCCGGCTTTTTTCTATGTATGTGGTACCGAGGAATCGAACCTGGGCCTCTGTGCATGCTGGGCAAGCACTCTACCACTAGGCCAAACTCCCGGCCCTGAGGATCTCATTTTAAAGCCAGTCCAAACAAGAAAGTCCATGAGACTCTTATCTCCCTCCAATTAACCACCAAAAAGCCAGAAGTAGAGCTGTGGCTCAAGTGATAGAGTGCCATCCTTGAGTTTAAAAAGTCAGGGATAGTGCCCAGGCCCTGTGTTCAAGCCCCAGGACTGAAGGGGAAAAAATAATAAAAAGTGTCTAGGTGCTAGTTGCTCACAGCATTCGTTCTAGATATTTTGGAGGTAGAGATAGGAAGTATTGTGGTACCAAACTAGAAGGAATTTAGTGAAAACTCCTGCTTGGCAAAGTGGTGCTCACTGTTGCCACAGCTCTGAGAATGGGAGGATTATGGTTCCAGGCCAGCAGATTGTGAAACCCCAGCTCATCACAAGAAATTGGTGGTGGTGTGTGCTTGTTATTCCAGCGATGGTAGGAAGCATAAATTAGGTGTATAGACTGAGGTTCAGGCTGGTCCAGATGCAAAGCAAAATCCTATTTCTAAGAAAACCAGAAGAAGCTGGGTGCCAGTGACTGATGCTTGTAATTCTAGCTAATTAGGAGATTCAGACAGGAAGGATCATGGTTCAAAGCCAGCCCGGGCAGAAAACTCTTCAAGACTCCATTCCCAATTAGCCAGCAAAATGCTAGATTGGAGGTGAGGCTCAAATTGTATAGTGCCAGCCAGGAGCAAGAAAGAACAAGGACTGGAAGGCTAGTGCAAGCCCTAGTACCATACAAAAACACACATATAGCAAAAAAAAAAAATGCTGGTGATGTTGGCAAGCCTGTGTAGAAAGTGTGAAGGTTCCTTTTCAACCCCTTACTGTTAAAACACACACAAAAAGCACACACGCACACACACAGAGACTCCCAGCATCTGGGATTGTAGTGAGCACCAGAGGGTACCCAGAATTTGTGTGTGTGTTGGGCTGGGGGGGGGGCGGGGGGGGGGAAGGAGGCAGGTCATGGGGCTTGAACTCAGCCTGGGCATTGTCCCTAGGCTCCTCAGCTCTAGGCTACCACCCTACCCTTGAGCCAGGCCCTACTTCCCATTTTCTAGAGGTTAATTGGAGATAGTCTCAGGTCCTTTTGTGCCTGGGCTGGCTTTGAACCTTTATCCTCAGATCTCAGATCCCCCTGAGTAGCTAGGGTAACAGACATGAGCCACAGTACCTGGTACCAGAATTTTTTTAAACATGAACTTTCAGAGAATAGTTTTTAATCTTTCTCTGTTTTTTTTTTTTTGTGGTACTGAGAAGTTAATCCAAGGCCTCAGACAAACTAAGCATGGGCTATATCTCCAGCCACAAATTATGAATTCTGTGTGAATGTAAAGTATAAAGCTTCCTTTTCCTCTTTCATTGTGTAAAGTGCTTTTATAAATGAGACACTATTTTTAGTTTTGGGTATATGGCAGTTTGCCAGTTCATATTTTATACAATGATGTATTTCAAGGATGTTAAATATTTTAGTAGTTGAGAAGTCCATTTGCTTTTAACTTGTTTCTGTGCATTTGCATTATCAATCAATGAAGAATTCTTATGTCTCTCATTTGTATTCATTCTTTTGATAGGAATAAAGTACTAAAACGTGATTAAGCTGTTACGATTTATTTTCAGCAGCAGATAAAATCTCAAGCAATTGCTTTTCTTCAGCTGACTAGATGTATTATTGCCTTGGAAAAAATATTGAAGGGTTCAAATCCAGTTATCTAATGATATTCTTCTAAGTCTGCTTTTTTTTTCATGTAAAATGATTGAAGAGTTTTTACCAACATGAAACCTTTATCTTTTTTAGAGTATATACATATGAATTTAGTATTTACTTGCATTACATTCCTTTTCAAAAAGAATTTGAGGGCTGAGAATGTGATAGAGTGCTTGCCCAGCATGCATGAAACCCTGGGTTCAGTTCCCTTTGAGCAAAAGAAGCTCAGAAGCTCAGGGTCAGTTCCCAGAGTTCCCAGGCCCAGAGTTCAAACCCTCAGGACTGGTTAAAAAAAATTGAAGTACTTTTCATGAAGGAAGTACATACATACATACATATGCATGCATATATACATCTGCTTACATACACATATAGAATGAAGTTAAAAAAAGAAGTAAAGTAAAAAAGAAGAAAGCTAACATAAAAATGCTAATCACAAAAGCACATGTATGGAACATAAAATGGATCTAAGCATCCTACTAGCAAGTTGGGGGGGGGATGTGAATTCAGTGGATTATGGTGTTGTCATCTAATAATTTCTTAATTCCAGAAAATTTCTCTGGTACTAAGTTGTAAATTCCTCATATCAATTTCTTATGTAGGGGATACCATGCAAGATAATGGGCAACACAGAAGAAATATTGCTCTTGCTTATAATAATTCTTCCCAAGGCAAGACTCAATGAAAGAGAATCTGCCAAGAGGTACTAGGCTAATGATAATTAGATACCACATAGCTTTTCGAATATCTCCCTTAATATAAGCACAGAGTTTAGTGACACTTCAAAGGATGCTTTTCCTTAGATGTTTCTTTAAAATAGTTTTCTCAAGTAGGGCAGACTCTGTTGATGGGGCTAGGCACCAGTGGGAGAGGAGAGGATGTGTGAGGGTGAATATGGATGAAGTAGTTTGCTTGCATGTGTTAAAATGGAAAAGGGCAACTTGTAGAAGTTGTTTTGGTCAGAAGGAATGGGATAGGAGAGAATAATAGAGATAGTGTGGTTGATACAAGTGTAGAAAAGTTATAGTGGGACTCTCATGGTGCAACTGACATATACTAAAGACTAGTTTTTGGACATTAATGGGAGCTGGACAGAAAAAAAAGTAGTCTGCTGAGGTGTGTGAATATGATATTCCCTTGTTGACTAAGGATCACCATTCAAAGCTAGTCCCAGGCAGGAAAGTGCATGGGACTGTTATTTCCAATAAACTACCAAAAAAAGCCAGAAATGTAGCTGGTGCTCAGGTGGTAGAGCACCAGACTTGATCATACAAAGCCTAGGGTCAGTGCCCAGGCGCCAAGTTCAAGCCCCAGAACTGGCATGTGCTCACACACACACACACACACACACACACATACACAACCACACACAGCATTGTATTTGTGCCTGCAATCCCAGTGTTCAAGGCTAGTACTCTGCCACTTTGAGCCACAGCACTACTTCTGCTGCTTTGGTGGCTAATTGGAGATAAGAGTCCAGTGAACTTCCCTGCCTGTGTTGGCTTCAAACTGTGATCTTCAGATCTCAGCCTCCCTAGTAACTAAAATTACAGATGTGAGCCACTGGCACCTGGTGAATCAGATAATTTTTATCAGATTATACATTGAGCCAACAATCTTATTGTATCTGTTATCAGAAAAACAGAATCTGGGGGCTGGGAGTTTGATCTAGTGTTAGATTGCTTGTCTAGCATGCACAAAGACCCAGGTTTGATTCCTCTGTACCACATACATAGAAAAAGCCAGAAGTGGTGCTGTGGTTCAAGTGGTAGAGCTCTATCCTTGAGAAATCTCAATGACAGTGCTCAGGACCTGAGTTCAAGCCCCAGGACAAGGAAGAAAGAAAGAGAGAGAGGGGGGGGGAAGAAAAATCTGTTTTGTTAAATTGTTACAGAGACTATTTAGTGATGTTGCTAATTAATGTGTTAGCTTCTATAACAAGTGGTCTTAAAAAAAAACACCCTCGTTTACTGAGTTATGACTAACATACAAAAAGCAATAGGTATTTAATGTATACCACTTGATGTACTTGCTTATCTTTCTGACATAGTCCATAGCAAAACTACAGGGACTTTTCACTCCTCTGTGTGATTCTGGAAGGAAAAGTGTGTGTGTGTGTGTGTGTGTGTGTGTGTGTGTGTGTGTGTGTGTGTGTGTGTGAGAAGGTCCTCAATCCTCAGATCTCAACCTCTTAAGTAGCTAGGATTATAGCTATGAGCCACCAGTGCCCTGCTGAAAATGTTTTATAGATCTGATTCATTCTGGGCACCAGTGGCTCATGCCTGTAATCCTAGCTGTTGAGATCTAAAGATTATGGTTCAGAGCCAGACTGGGCAAGAAAATTAGTGAAATGCTTATCTCCACTTAACTACCAAAAAGCTGGAAGTTGAGATGAGACTTTAGTGGTAGAGTGGTAGAGCATTGGCATTGTGCAAAAATTCTCAGAGATAGGGCCCAGGCCCTGAGTTCAAGCACACACACTCACACACACATACCCAAGTGGAAGAAATGTCCAGACCAGAGTCTACAGCTGATTTTGCTGCTAATAAGACTCTTTACTGAAACCAAATTTGCACATAGATTCATTAAGAATCCTTTTGGAATCTTGCCCTAACGGAATGAAAAATGTTGGCTCAAGCAAGGAGAAGATGCTCTGTCTTATTTAATTATAGGAATAAATTATGCTTCCACATCACAAAGGTCAACAGCAAGCCAGGTGCGGTGGCTCAGGCCTGTTATCCTGGCTACTCAGGAGGCTGAGATATGAGGATCAGGGTTCAGTGCCATCTCCGGCACTAAAGACCTTGAGACTCTTATCACCAATTAACCACTAGAAAATGGGTAGTGGCCCTGTGGCTCATGGGGTAGGACAGTAGCCTGGAGCTGAAGAGCTCAGGGACAGTGCCCAGGCCCAGAGTTCAAGCCCCACGACTGACAAAAAAAAAATGGTCAGCAGCATGTTATTGTTACATAAAATAATTTGTTTTAATGTTACTTTAGATAGCAATAGCTCTTTGAGTTATTTTCTTTTTTTCATTTACGTTCATTTCTTTTTTTAATATTTTTATTGTAATTAATAAAAGGGTTACATGATATTTGCCAGATAGAAGGTGCATTAATTCACATACATTGATACCCTTCCACATGTCTTGGTTCTTCGAGTTACTTTCACACACTCTTTCCCGGTTATTTTTGTTTTCCAAGTCGCCGTTGTGGAGTGCATGCATGCTCACTGTTTACCAGTTTTAGACTTTCTTTGATTAAAAAAAAAAAAAAACAACCACATCAGGCCTGTCGCTAAACAGCAAGTAAAGGGTTAAAGAACATATCTCTAAAGAATAAAAATGTGGTTTTATATGCATTTTTGATCGCATTGATCCCACCAAAAACTCCTTTTTAGATTCCTTCATTTAATGGCAACAATAATGTTTGTATTACTAGCCCCGCCTGAACACGTGAGCCTTTTTTCTCCCTTCCTCCCCGGACTCGGTTTCCCCGCCTGCCCGCCGGCCCGCGGGCCCGCAGGCTGCCGGTCCGTCTGAAGGCCGTGGCAGGCGCCTGATTGGCGGGCTCTGTTTATTCTGTGACCAGATTCCTCCTGGAAGGAGGCGGGCCCTGGCTGCCCGCAGCCGATTGGTTGGACCCGCTCGGGGCCTTCCCCCTGCACTCCCCCCTCCCCGTTTTTTTTTTTTTCCAGGGCACACACGGCGACGAAGTCGGTGCGGAATCCTAAACCAGCCCGGCTCCGCTCCATTCATGAATCCATGACGTCAGCACGCCGGTGGGCCCCGTCGCGGGGGCTGGGGACTGCGTGGGTGGAGCCCCCGCCCCCGTGCTTCCCCAGCGCGGCGAGGCTCCCCCAAACCTTCCCGAAGCCAGACAAATGCAACGGCGTGTGTAGGAATTCTTCATTGTCGTGAGTGTTACACGCGGGGTTCTTCTGCCAGCGTTTGTCTCGCGAGGACGCACGGGGCGCGCTCGTGCTGCGGGCTGGGGAAGGCAGGTGGGATCCTTGCGGGGACGGGATGCGCGCGACGGGGACGAAACCCGACCCCGGCTGCCGCGCGGCGCCGGGGCGCTGACAGCTGGCGCGTCCTTCGCCGGCGGCCGCGGGCCGTGGACGTTTCTCGCCGGGGATTCTGCCGGTTGGTGGGTGCTGGCGCGCGGGCGGTCTCGCTCCCGGGAGACCCGTTCTCCTCGAGATGAGGGGACCCCGGGAAGGGGCCGGGGAGAGCGGGCGGGCCGGACCCGGCGGGCGCCAGCGTCGCCGCGAGCACTGGCCGGCGCTCGCTCGCCCGTCACCTTTGTTTCTCCGTGGCACACCCGTCCCAGCCGCAGTTCGGGGAAAGACCGATATTTCGGTCCAAGCGTTTTCCCAAAGCCTTTGTGATGGGAGCCGTTGGGGTGTTTGTAGCTCTTCTTTAAGTCACTCCCAGCCTTTCGTTTACACAGTCAGATACTGAAAATTCTGCACCTGGGGCGAAGGGACGTGAATTGCCCTTAAATTCTGATGGTTAAACTGTTCCCGGGCCATGTTCCAAAATTACATTGTGTAGAAAGGCACCTGAGCATTTTCCTAAGGAACTTCCGACGGAAAATAGCATCTTTTCCCACTGCGTTGGGGAAAAAATGGAAAAGTTCTGGTATGCTCCACGTATGAAGTTGGTTTGATAATTTGCTCATCGTTTTAACAAAAAGTCTCTGAGGTTGAATTTGTTTTCCACGGCGCAGGTTTGTGCTGGTGAAAATTGTGATACCGAAATAGGGAGAAGTGACATTGTGGCATGTTCTGTCCCTAGGGCAGTGCCTCACACCAAATAATATAGTAGCATTTCTAATGCTAGTCTGCAACATGCCCTTGGGTTTTCTTCTTTCCTCTGAAAGAGAAAGCAAAATGCCTAATTTATTATCACTTTGTTCTGTTTACCTTGTATAACCAGCAGTTTTGAGATTAAAAAAAAAACATGATCTTTTCTTGTGAAGGAAAAGGTGTTTTGGGGATATTTTTGGGATTATTCTTCTTAATGAATCATCCAACTGTAAACTTATTTAAATTGAAAGCTGTCATAGCTGGGTACCAATGGCAAATGCCTGTAATGCTAGCTACTCAGGAGGCAGCTGAGATGTAAGGGTCACAGTTTGAAGCCAAGCCTGGGCAGGAAAGTCTGTGAGACTCTTAGCTCCAATTAAACACCAAAGGGCCACAAGTAGAGCTGTGGCTCAAGTGATAGAGTGCTAGCTTTGAGCAAAAGAAAGAGCTCAAGGGCAGCACTGAGGCCCAGAATCAAATCCCCAGAACTGGCACACACCCGCGTGTGCACACATGCAAACACACACACACACACACACACACAGAGTCATAGATAGGTAAGGATGTAACATTTTATTTTGTTTCTCAGATTGAGAGAACAGTTCTTCATTTTGTTTTGCCCAGTGCATTTGAACTCATTAGAAGGGAAAACCTCTGCCTATTTGTAGATCAGATCTTGGGCCTGTACTGAGAGAAGTATAGACCCACATAATGTTATTTTTATTTGCTGAGTTGAGATAATATTTAGATACATTCACCTATCATTGTATCACTGTAAACATCATGACTTATTTTCAGCATTCTTATACCTTCACAGATTTTGTTGAAGTCAATTTCAAGATTATATTAAATTATTGAAGCTCACCAGACCAAAGGACTCATTTCTTGGCATTAAAAATTGTTTATATAGGACTGGGAGTTTAGCCTAGTGATAGAGTGCTTGCCTAGCATGCACAAAGACGGGTTCAATTTCTCAGTACCACATATATAGCAAAAAGCTAGAAATGGTGCTGTGGCTCAAGTGGTAGAGCTCTAGCCTTGAGAAATCCCAGGGACAGTGCCCAGGCCCTGAGTTCAAGGCCCAGGACTAGCAAAAAAAATTGTTTATATAATCAAACTCATCTGAGGAAATACTCATTTGACTCTCTTTTTATGAAGATATTGTCAAGTGAAAGCTCTGTCTCCATTAAAGATATCTAGTCTGCACTTGGTTTTATTAAAGTAAAACTGTCTTTTTAAGGCACAAAGTAGATGTAAAAATCCACATTTCTCCTGATAGCTATGCACAAGATTATATTTATTTTCATGTATAGTGTACTTGTAGGAAAAAACAATAACTCTTAATTGTTTAATATCAAACAATAAAATCGTGTGTTATCAGTGAATGTCAATAGATGGCTTTCTGTTTAAAAGTTGAAGCTACTCCAGAAGCAGGAATTAATTTATTTAGTAAATGTAGTCAGACCAGAGCCATGTCCTAGGGACTGTAAAATATATATATAACTAAAAAATAAATAAAATGATTTTTAAGGACAATAAACGATAGTCACAGGCCTCTGACAGCACATTCTAGGGATGTCAGAACTGGTTAGTTTGGTTTATACTGGCTACCTACCCTCTTTCTGTGGGCAACAGCTGAATTATTGTTTAGGGATCTCAAATAAGTCTGCCAGGTGGCATAGCCCTTCTCTTGTCATTTTGATTAACATTAAAGACCATTCCCCCAAAAAGTGCTGCTTAAAAACAAACAAAACCAAAACCAAAAAATCTAAGCCATTTAAAGGATATCACACTTCTTCTCTGCTTTGCTTATGACTATATAAATATGGAAAAAACACAAATTTGGTAGTTGCAATGTTTACTCTCAATAAATCTAGATGTTAGTTACATAAGTAGATTATATATATTTTGTGCTGATAGTGTGGTTTGAACTCAGGACCTCATGTTCTCTCTTGGCTACTGAGCTTGAACTCTAGGCCTAGGTGCTGTCTTTGAGCTCTTCAGCTCAAAGCTAGCACTCTTACCACTTGGAGCCACAGCTCCACTTCTGGTTTTGTGGTGGTTCATTGGAGAGGAGAGTCTCATGGCCTTTCCTGCCCTGGCTGACTTTGAACTGTGATCCTCAGATCCCAGCTTCCTGAGTAGCTAGGATTACAGGCATGAACCACCAGAACATGACTGCGCGTGCGCTTGTTCCCTCCCTCCCTTCGTCCCTCCCTCCCTCCTCTCTTCCCCCCCCCCCTCTCTTTCTCCACTGGCACTCTACCATTTGAGCTATAGCTCTGCTGACTCTCTGGTGGTTAATTAGAGGTCAGAGTCTCATGTACTTTTCTGCCCTGGCAGGTTACAAACTATGATTCTCAGATCTGTCTTCTGAGTAGCTGGGATTCCAGGTGACAGCCAGCAGTGTCCCGCTCAGAAGTAAACTTTAATATTAAAACTACTTGTGGAATTTCCCCTCAATCTCCTTGCTAGGGGGTTGGCCTAGTGGTAGAGTGCTTGCCTAGCATGCACAAAGACCTGGGTGGTAGTCATGAGGCTTGAACTCTGATCTTGGGCACTGTCCCTGTGCTCTTCAGCTCAAGGCCAGCACTCTACCAGTTAAGCCACAGCACCACTTCCAGTTTTCTGCTGGATATTTGTATATGAGTCTTTCAGACTTTGTGCCTGGGCTGGCTTTGAACTGTGATCTTCAGATCTCTGCCTCCTGAATAGCTAGGATTGTAGGCCACCAGCACCTGTCTAAGAGCATATTTCCTTTTGGACAGTATCACCTCTTCTCTCACTTGCTCCCAATTTTTCCCTTCCATCCCCACTTTCAAGTGGTATAGTTCATTTTCAACATAATATCTAGTGAGTATCACTACTGTATTTGTTTACCCTTTGTTCCCTCATTTCTCTGATGCCTGTATTTTTTACATACACTAATTTAAAATATAGTCCTTATGATATGAATTAGGCACCTATTAATTTTATAGACAGGATAAAAATGCATAGAAAGTTTGTTGACTCAACTAAAGATAGTCTATAAGGGGGTATTATATTTAGTTCTCCCCTCGAATTATTTTTTCTGTCCTCTCTTCTGTATTCACATGGATGTTGAGCATTGGGTTCTTCCATTCATTGCAGCTGGTCTAGTCTAGCTAGGCAAAGACTTAAGGTAAGCTTGATGGTGGGCTTATTACAGATAGGGTTTAATGCTGGCTTAATGGGTTCAATAGAAGACAAGAGAGTGAGAGTAAAGAGTATTTTCATGTGCTAAGAAATCATAGAATTCGAACTGCTGATCTGCCGACAGAAAAGGCCCTAAGAAGATCAAAGGCCAACATAATGGATATGAGAGAGTGAAAAGACTTATGAGCAAACCTTGATGGAAAAATGAATGAAAAAATAAATGACAACACTTGCCAATTTACCTGTCTTCTTTCTTTATCTAGCCAGATCATTACATTAAAATAGATTAAAAAATCAACATGATATTTTGTTTACCCTGATGCAATGATTGTCGCTATCTCAGGTCATCTTGGTTAGGCAGTTACCTTCTTGATTGCCTTATTTTTCCTCAGCTTTGATTTTTTTTTTTTGCCAGTCCTGGGGACTGAGCTCAGGGCCTGAGCACTGTCCTTGGGCTTTCCTCAGGCTAGTGCTCTACCACTTGAGCCACAGCACCACTTCTGGCTTTTCTATGTATATGGTACCAAGGAATCGAACCTGGGTCTTTGTGCATGGTAGGCAAACACTATGCCACAAGGCTAGACTCCCAGCCCTCAGCTTTGATTTTTAACATGAAATTATCCCTAATGATTTCAAATACCCTTTTTAACTCTAAAAATGTAGAATTCTGGTTGTCAAAAGTAAAAATTTAAGTGAAAAATTTTAAGTTAAGTGAAAAATTCTATCTGGTTAAAATGCACTTTTTTTTTTTTTTTTGCAAGTCCTGGGGCTTGAATTAAGTGCCTGGGCACTGTCCCTGAGCTTCTTTGTGCCCAAGGCTAGCACTCTACCACTTGAGCCACAGTGCCACTTCTAGTTTTTTCTGTGTATGTGGTACTGATGAGTTGAACCCAGTGCATGCTAGGCAAGCACTCTACCACTAAGCCACATTTCTAGCCAAAATGCACTTTTATTCCAATTTTTTCACAGTATGAGTTCCATAAGATGCTGGTACAACTGAGGAGAAGATAGGGTCTGAAATGTTTCCGATGAGCAAAAGCAAAAGGTTAAGTTACTTTCATATGTGCCCAGGAACTTCCTTCTAAGAGCATATCCAATCAGGAAATAAGGGTCCTGATCAGATGTGACCTTGCCATGTTTGACATGCATGTGTAAATGTCACTTGTCTTGGCCATGTATTCTACAGTCAAGAGAGATCTTCTGTTTGGACAGATAATTTGGTGGTTTGGGCTAGTAGAGGATGGTGTCACAGGCTATCCAATAACCTCAGTTTGGTGGGGTGTTACAGCCTTTGCCTCTGTTTTTATTTTTTTATTTTTATGTATTTTTTTGAGACAACTTCACTATCTAGCCCAGGATAGCCTCAAATTCTTGATACTCCTTCCTTAGACTTCTACCTCCTAGGATTATAGGTATGTATATGTAGTCTTTGTTAATGCTCTTAAGTGAAATTCACCCTAATTCACTCTTTCTATCTTAAATTCCCTTCTTTTTTTGTGTGTGTAAGTGTGCTGGTACTGCAGCTTGAATTCTTAGCCTAGATACTCTGTATCTTAGCTTTTTTGCTCAAGGCTAGCACTCTGGTGCTTTGGCCATAGTTTCCCTTCTGGCCTGTGTGTGTGTGTAGCTTTTTGAAGATTAGAGTCTCACACATTTTCCCCACCCAGGTTGTGGCTTCAAACCAGTCTTCAAATCCCAGCCTCATGAGTAGCTAGGATGACAAGTGTGAAGTGGCGCCCAGCTCTCTCGCCCTTTTAGTTCAAGCTGAATTACTTGATAAAGATGAAGACACAAGAGAACGAAGACTTTAAATCCATAAATAATCAGTCTTTGTAAAAATAAGATACTATTTTATATAATAGTTGTTAGTTTTTGAAAATTATCCTTTTTATAGCTTCCCACATAACAAGTTAAATGAGTTAGTATTTTGAATTGGCAGATTTTAATCAAAGAAGAAAAGGTCACATTATATTTTATAAAACAAATTTTAAAAATTACAAAACAGAAACCATCTTTTCCTTTTTATATTCATTTCTCCAACCTGGAATTTTTCTGACATTCTTTTTCATTTATGTAATTGCTAGCCAGAGGTGGAGGTTCTAATTTGTAGTCTTAACAGCTATTATAATTTATAGCATAGTTTCACTTAGAGACAATACTTAGTTGTGAAACAAGATATAGAAAGCAATCATGTTAAAAAAAAAAGGCAATCACGTAAAAAAAAGAAAGCAATCATATATTGCAGAGCAACTCTAAGAGAATGTTCAGTAACTGTGCAATTTTAATTGTTAAAAAAATTTATGGAAAAAACAATGTAGGACTTTCTGCTGACAGATGGCAATTGTCTCAATGTGCTAATTTGTGTTGTGATTTCCTAGGCTGGGGTGTTGGCAGAACTGAGCCATTCTGAGAGGAGATTTTAGTGAAATTCTGCATTCGAAAAAAGATGAAAGAACTTGAAGAATGAGTTGATTGAGGAGCCAAAGGTGAAGAACTAGAGAGAAAGGCGTTAGGAGGAGAAGAGGACAGAACCCAGAGCCCACATTGCTGAGTAGATGAGGCAGGTGGCAGCCAGGATGACAGTTTTCACCTTAAACTAGAGGGAGTGGGTCTGGGAGCAAAACTGAAAAAAGACCATTTTAAAGTCCTAAAGGGGGCTGTGACAATTCCTATTACTAAAGAGAGCTCAATTTGTAAAATCAGCCCACTGACACTTTCTATTGCCCTGAGGCACTGGGCCTGAATATTTAGTAGCTGCCTAGCCTGCCTTTAATGGGACACATTAAGCTATCTGTAGGCATGGATAACTGTGGATAATTGAGACTAGTGAGATAATGCTTACCAAAGTACAAAGCCAGGATTTCACTTTGCAGAGAAATTAATCTCTTGATTAAACCAAGATTAAGCATTTTACTAATTACTCGCCAATTATTTCCTTTCATATAATAAACTTAACTACATTTGCACAGTAAGAAAAAACAGATGCAACATACCTTAAAATATTTCTGGTCACTACTTTCAAGCCTAAATTACAGACTCCTTTAATCTTTGCTAAGCAGAGAAACTCCTGGGAAATACCCACTTGAGGGTTCAGCTGTTGGGACTATGAGCCAATTTGAAAACAAATTTTATTTCTTTGCCAGCTTCTCTTTTCCCCCCTCCTCCTTTTTTTCCCTTTCTTTAAGCAGTTCCCCTTCCATCTGTTTCTCTATGAAATGAAAAGGTTGAACAGTTGCTTATGTTAAATTCTGAAACTGTCTTAATCTATATCAAAGCCTTTGAGATCAGATTAGGTTTCTTGGAGAAAAAAGAATCATATAACTTACATTTTCTGCAACGATTTCCTTCAATCAGTACTTCTGCCACAACACCTTGAAACAGTACTAATTTTCCATCACTCACTTTCCTTTGACTACATGAATGTGAGTGAAGTGACATGGACCTGTAGTCAGACAGGAGGATCCTTTTAGCCCATGAAGCCATGAGACCGTCTCATCTTCAAAAAGAAAAGGAAGGAAGCAAGGGAGAGAGAAAGAAAGGAAGAGGTGGGGAGAGCGGAAGGGGAGGACCTATTCACATTGTAAAGATTTCTTTCAACTGAATCTTACACCTTTGATACTGACTTTGGGTAGAATTCAGCTTCTTTTTGTCCACATTTTTTAAAAATAGAAAGCTCTTGTGTTTTCCTAGTAAGTAGAATATTTTAAAAAACATAAAACCGTACCCAAGGTTGTAAAAGTCTTCAACCAGGTCTTCCCTCTATCTTTCTCTGCCACCACATGAGAGGGAACGCATGTCCTGGTGCATGGTGTCAATAACACCAACAATGCTGTTGAGAGGAAAATCCCAGGATTTGTTAGGCCTTGCTTCAGAGTCATCGTCTAGTCTTTATAGGTTTCTACTCTAGTGACAAAGCATCATTACGTTGAAGAATTTGAAATGTTTGACTCAGAGATCTAGAAAAATGGCAGAATAATCTGCCGCTATACCATATGTCTGGCTTTTTGTACTGACAACCTCAGCTAGCATCATGGATCAATGCGAGGCAAGATGCAAACACCAGGAGGGAAAATCCAGGGATTCTTTTTCTTTAAAAAAAAAAAAAAAAAGGCGCGACATACTGGCTCACTCCTGTAATCCTAACTACTCAGGAGGTTGACTGCTGAGGATCTCAGTTCAAAGCCAGCCCAGGCACTAAAGTCCATGAGAGTATTTCCAATTAACCACTAGAAAACCAGAAGTGGTGCTGTGGCTCAAGGAGTAGGGCAGTAACCTTGAGCTGAAGAGCTCAGAGACAATGCCCAGGCCGAGTTCAAGCCCCACAACTTACAAAAAGAAAAGAAAAAAAAAGTAATCTATGGCATACATATGTTTCAAGGGTTGGAGGAGCCATGCCTAGGTCTAGAACGTAAAGAAGAATGGTAGAACTTCATTATTATTAATGCAGAACAAAGAGGACCATGTGGAAGAAAAAGGAAGATACTTCAAGGAAACAGAGGACATATAGGAGGGTATACTGCTTTAAAGCCTCACTGAGGAAGTGAGCATTATAAAACAATTATTTACTTGGTGCTGATGAAGTTATACATTTGAGTTGACTGTGCTGAACTGTGTTCTACTGCGAGGGAACTATAGTCTCAAGGATTCCTTCCATTTTCTAAGAAATCTTCTGAATAAAATAATCTATTCCTGAGCAGTAGCAGCCAAGAATTTGCCAGAGACCAGACTGCTGGTTTTGAGATTTTTTTCTTCTTCTTTAATGTATTATTGTTTGTCACAGGAAATAATACAAACAACAAAAAAAACCATTCAACAAGAATTTGTTCAATTGCTTGTATACATAGACCTTTGAAGGATGGTGCAAATTCAAACTATAGCCCCTTTCTACTCACAAAATGAGACAGCGTCGACCTTTGCACCACCAGGATGCTAATTAGAATGGCTTGACAAAAATTGTCCCAAACCAAGTGACCAGAATCTGTTTTCTAACAGAATCCTTAGGCAGATCTTGTATACAGAAAAATTCTGGAGCCCTGTACATCAAGGATTCTCAGACTTTAGCTTGTTAAAATGCAGATGGCTAAGATCTGCACCAGCATTTCTGATGGAGGAAATGTGAAGAGTCCTCTGAGAATTTTCATTCCTCTCCAGTTTGCAGATGCTGCTGCTGGTTTGGAACCACACTTTGACAAGCAGTTCTCTGGCTGGCTTACTTCTTAGCAGCTTCTCTATCTACAAGACACATAGAGATACTGCTAAGAAGTGATTGAAACTTTAAGAGGTGAGACTTCCCGGGAGGTTTTAGGTATTGGAGCAATGATCTCAAAGATCATACGACTTCAGTATCTTTTTCCTTCCCTCGCTGCTTCTTGGCTACCTTGAGCTGAGCAGCTTGTGCATTCTGTACTCCAGACATGATGTGCTGCCTTGCCACAGGCCAAACAGCAACCAGCCAATTTGTCATGGCCTTGAAAATGATGAGTCAAAATAAACCTCTTTTTATAAATTGGTTTTCTCAAATGTTTGGTGAACTAACCGAAAAGGATCTTGAAGACTTGTGTTCGTGGTCCACACCTGTGATTCTACCTACTCAGAGGACTGAGATCTGAGAGTCAAAGTTTGAAACTTGCCTAGGTAGACAAATCTTTATCTAATCTCCAGTTTACCAACAAAAAGCTGAAAATGAAGGTATGCCTCAAGTGAAAGAGTACTATCCTTAACTGGAAAAAGCTAAGCAAGAGTTCAAGGCCCTGCATTCAAGCCCCAGTTCTAGCACAAAACGGGTGCAAGGGCATTGAACTATTTTGAACTATTCTAAGAATTAATTCAATAATTCTTCAGTAGAGCATTGTAATGTTCTATTAAATATTCAACTATCCCACAGTAGGTCCTAAGGAGATATTCCTAAAAGAAGTTGTGTGTATAAAAGTATACTTATCGTATGATTATTTTAACAGAAATAAGGACATGTTTCCCTATTGGTGAACAGTCTTCATTATTTATAGATATTGTATTTAAAAATTTTACTTAGAATCTAAATATTAACTCAAAGTTAATATTCTTAATGCTTTTTATAATCCTTTGCAGATAAATACAGAGCAGCAAACTTTGAGTCATCTGATAAACTGCCAGACTAGGTCAAACAAGGCAAGACTTGTTGTTTTAACTCTCCTTTTGTAATAAATGTCCTTTTTGCCTTCTACCTAGTATCTTGTTGGTGATTTTGCCGTACTAGGCCCAAGAGTACTGCTGCAGCAGTATGTGGCGTTCCTAAGGTCCAGAAGGCTGTGATGTGCTACAAAGCCATTATTTAACCCTTTTCTGTTGCTATAACAGAACATTGAAGACTGAGTAATAGACACAGAAAGAAATTTCTTTCGGCTCATGGTTTGAAAAGTCCAGGAGAATGTTGCTGGCATGTGCTTAGCTTCTTGTGAAGGCCATATGTTATCCCATGAATGGTAGAAAAGTGGAAGAGCCAGCAGGTACTCGCAGAAGAGAAAGCACAGAGGGTAGTGCCAAAGAGCAGCCTGCTCTCCTAAGAACGAAGCCATTTCTGTGAGAACCAACCCCATCTCATGGGGTATACAGCAGTTCTTCTTGAAGACTCCATTTCCCAACATTAATGTGTTGACAGCCAAATTTCAGTATGAGTTTCAATGAAGACAAACCACATTGAAAATCATAGCACAAGTCTTAGGGAGAAAGTCTTGATGTTAAGGAAGTTCCATTCAAGTGTGAGTTTATTAGGCTAATGACAACATTAACCACAAGTAAAATGTTAATGAATCAATCAATAATGTAATGTAAAGGGGGAAGGGAAATGGGGACCAAGACACGTGAAAGGGTATCAATGTATGGGAGTTAATGCACCATCTATCTGGCAAATATCATGTAACCCTTCTATTAATTACAATAAAAATATATGAAAAAAATAATGTAAAACAAAAGTTTTTCCTTCCACCTCATCCATAGGTTGGATAGTTCCTTGTGAACATATTATCTAATGAGTACCACTGCTGCATTTGTTTACCCTTTGTCCCTCCATTTCTGTGCCCCCCATTATCCTCCCCAAGACAGATAAATGAACAAACAAGACAGAAAAAAAAAGAAAAAGAAAAATAGAAACAAAGATGATTTTTTTTACAAGTTTTCACATTTTCCACATGGTTGATTAACCTCTCAAAATCAGACAGGTGAGAGTTGTGTTTGGTGTTCTTTTATTATCTTGAGGACTTGAGCCAGGTATGTGATGTCTCCAAGTTTCTTTACCATGGTGGTAGTGG
The DNA here is from genome assembly GCF_031878675.1 of Megascapheus bottae. Classification (NCBI taxonomy): domain Eukaryota; kingdom Metazoa; phylum Chordata; class Mammalia; order Rodentia; family Geomyidae; genus Megascapheus; species Megascapheus bottae. The sequence continues at coordinate 44,450,983 of NC_143509.1, forward strand.
TGGCGGGGGAGAGACATTATTGAGTCTAATGAAGATTAAATGAGATGAAGTATATGAAGACTGAACAAGTATACAGCACCTACTAAATCCTGAATGAACAGCAGTTGTTCATGTTTTAGCTTTTCCCCCTACATTTATTGCTGTTAAAAGACTACCAGTTGATATCCGGGTGATTTAAAAAAAAATAATAAGAAGAAAACAAGAGGAAAAAATAAAGTATTATTCCTGTTCCAAGACTGATGCACATATATCAATCGTATGATACATATGATAAGAAGGCGGGACTTTTTTTTTTTTTAACTTTTCTGTCTCGGTACAAAAAAAAATTTCAAGGACTTCCAGGCATGGTGGCTTATGCCTGTAATCTTAGCTGCTCAGGAGGCTGAGACCTGAGGATCAGGTTCTAAGACAGCACGGGCACTAAAGTCCATGAGACTTTTATCTTTAACCACCAGAGAAGCGGAAGTGGTGCTGAAGAGCTCAGGGATAGCACCCAGACCTAGAGTTTAAGCCCTATGACCAACAACAACAAAAAATTTCCAGGACTCCAAAAGGTCTTGTTTAGCAGAATTGTGCGTTCTCTATTTTTCATGTTAAAAGTTAAAACTGTGAAAAAATTTTAAAAAATAGTTAAATAAAAAACCCAATCATGCCAAACAAAAAAAATTCTTTAAAACAACTGTAGCTGGGCCCCAGTGGCTCATGACTGTAATCCTAGCTACTCAGGAGCCTGAGATGAGGATCACAGTTTGAAAACAGCTTGAACAGAAAAGGCTGACACTCTTGTCTCCAAATAACCACCAGCAAACCATAAATGTCAGTGCGGCTCAAAGTGGTAGAGTGCTAGTCTTGAGCGAAAAAGCTCAGAGACCTTTCCCAGGCCCTGGGTTTCAAGTCCTACAACCACCACCAACAATAACAAAAAAAAGAACTGTAGTTTCCAAATCTTGAAAACATTTTGTAAGTAGAATAGCATTATAAAGAGGTTTACCAATCTCTTTTAATAGATGGTAACTAGAGTCTCATTTGCCACTGCTTTTAATCGTCTGTCAGATGACATAGAATGACCACTGTGGAATTTCACTCTGCTTATAAGAGGATGTGAATGAAAGAGGAAAATAATGTCTTGTTATTATGAAAATAATTTGACCTCAGGCCCTCTAAGAAGCGACCAGACCCCAGGTTTCCTCAGAGCACACTGAAGACAAAGGGTGTGACTGTGAAGTCACAAAAATAACAGCCCACATCTGTGTGTGCTTGTTACCTGCCACACAGGCCATGGGGCTTTATATGTGTAAACATCACTGGAATTCTTTGAGGCAGTGTTATTGTAATTACACCTTCCAGGTAAAACCAAAGCATAAAGAAAGTAAAACAACCATTCAGATTCATTTAATCTGGTTCCAGGGCCAAGCTCTTTACCATGCCACTATCTAACTTCTCTCCTCGGAAAGTTGAGTAAAATTTTATTGCGAAAATTACATTTTTTTTCTTAAAGACCTCTTATAAGCAATCTTAAGCAAGCATTTTTAAAAATCCTTAAGCAGGATTTTATTCCTGTGAATATTTTCAGCCTTTACTTCTTTGTAAGAAATTCCTTCTAGATTTTCTATTTAGAATTGTTTCTTTTCTTGCACCTGCATCGGAAGTACCACTTCCCTGCATACTTTTCTGTCCAGGGTTCCTATCAAGTTCTCCATTTTTCAGATCAAAAGACATTTTCCCCTTCCCTTTTTTCTTACTGAGATAAAATATGCATTGCATAATCATGGCAATTTTAACCATTTTTCACTGCACATTTGTTGCACTGAATATATTCACATTGTTGTGCAACCGTCAGTGATCACTACAAGTCTTTGATCTTCCCAAATGAAGATGCAATGGCCATTGAACAATAACTCCCCCCTTGCCTCCTTTGTGGACCCTGGAAGCTACCTTTTTCCTCGCTATCTTTACCAGTTTGACTGCTCTTCTTCATCGGTTGTATGAAACCATACAATATTTATCCACTGATAACTGACTTATTTCACTTAGCACAATGTGTTCAAGGCTTATCATTTTGTAGCATGTTCTAGAATTTCCTTCTTTCTCATGCCCATGATGAAGATGTTATGCTGTTTATGAAGAATAAATTAGGGGCTGGCATATAATATGTGATTGTTGTCCTTAATGTACAATTGTTATCTCTCATCTCTTTTGCTGTCCTTTGGTTATCTCATATTGTTACAGTATTTTACCTTGTGATCTGATATATTATATATATATGTTTATTTGGTTATTTGAAATAGGGTAGGGAAGGTGGGGAAACAAGATGAGGGGCGGGGTGGTGGGAGGGAAATGGGGACCAAAACATGAGAAAGGGTATTAATGTTTGTGAAGTAATGCACCTGCTATCTGGTGAATATAATATAACCCTTTTATTAATTACAATAAAATATATGAAAAAAATTAGGGGCTGGGGTTTAGCCTAGTGGTAGAGTGCTTATCTAGCATGCATGAAGACCCAGGTTCGATTCCTTGGTAACACGTACATAGAAAAAGCTGGAAGTGGTGTTGTGGCTCAAGTGGTAGGGTTCTAGCCCTGAGAAAACCTAAGAACAGTGCTCAGACCTTGAGCTCAAGTCCAGGAATGGGAAAAAAAAAAAGGAGGAGGAGGAGGAGAATGAGAAGAATAAAAGAAATAATAATTTTAGCCAGGTGCTGTTAGTTCACACCTCATCTGAAATCCTAGCTATTCAAGAGCTAAAATCCAGTTTGAAGCCAGCCTGGCAAGAAAGTCTGTGAAACTCTTGTTTCCAATAAGCCACCAGAAGTAATAGAGGTATAATTCAAGTGGTATAGCATCCGCCTTGAGCAAAAATGCTACAAGACAATGCTCAGGCTTTGAGTTCAAGCCCCAGTAGCAACACACACACACACACACTACTAACAGCGTACAACTCATTTACAATACACTTAAAGTTCTCAGGCCAGGAGTGTGGCTTAGTGGTAGAGTGATCTCCTGGCGCATGCATGAAGCACTGGATTCGAGAACTTTATACCACATACACAGAAAAAGCTGGAAATGATGCTGTGGCTCAAGTGATAGAGCACTAGCCTTGAGCAAAAAGTGACTAAGGACAGTGTCCAGGCCCTGAGTTCAAGCCTCAGGACTGGCCAAAAAAAAAGAAAAAAATATATATATGTATGTATGTTCACAAAGAGTAAGGTAAAATATTATAACGTATAAGGAAAGGACATTAACCTGCATTATGCCTTATTAAATAGTTACTATTTTCAACATTTTTAGCTAAGCCATACTTTTTTGGATTTTTCTTCCCTTATTATTTTATTTTTCAATTAGCATATGTATGTAGCAGGGAGGAGCTTCATATATTTCCACATGTGCATACAGCACATGCTGAACAAATTCACCTCCTTTTCCGGGTGCCCAATCAGCATTATTTTCAGCTCACAATACTGCTTGGGTTAGTATAAGAATTCAGTATAAAATTTATTTAAAAACAAACAAACCACGTGTATACTCTAACCTTTCACTAACCCTGGCCTCTTTCCTTTCTTGTGCTTTTTTTTCCCCTTAAGCTTCTTTCTCAGGAAAGGCTATTTTATGGAACTGCTCACCAAATACAAAGTATATAGATTTTACCTGATGCTATAAAGGAAGAAACTAAAACTGAAGTACATCCTATTTCAGTACAATCGCTTTGTGTGAGGGCAGAGGAGGGCAGGAATTGGGTTCAGTGGCTGTGTCGTAGTCTTGAGAAGATTTTTTAAAATAGAGTCTCACTATGCAGTCCAGACTGGTCTTGACTGTGGTGCTCAAATGATCCTTCAGCCTCACCTTCCCAAGTAACTAGAGGTATTGGGCATGTGCTATGGCACCGGATTGGAAATTTCTATGTAGAAAAATTCCTATTATTATTCTGGAAACTTATAGAGAATAGAGTCATTTGGAGTCTGCTGTTTCATGACTGCTGTATATTTTGCTGTGTGTTACGCACTGAGGATTTAATGGTTAGGGTTAGACATATTGTGCATAAAACATAATATATTACATTCAAAATAATGAGTTGGTTGCTGTTCCAGGACTTATTTCATGTTGTGTGGCTCCTGAAGTACAGATTACAGGATTCAAGCATGAGCATGGCACCTCTATCACAGAGCTAATAGATGAGTAAGGAAGGTGGTAATTAAAGAGCAACTATGTAGAGGGAAAGGTGGGGAATACCCACAACTAGAGTAGGATCTGAAGAGAACATCTGACCCAGACACTTCCTCCAGAAGTCTGAAGGAAGTGGTAATGGTGGTGAGCCATAAAGAACAACAAGAAGGGATGGTTGTGTGTGTGTGTGGTGTGTTGAGTGCAAAGAGGATTGCAAGAACTTAAGAGGTGAGAAAGAGGGAAAGAAATTCAAAGCACAGAAGTGAATCTTATTGGTGAATTGAAGGACAATATCAAACATGAGACAAGAAAAGCAAAGCCTCTGGGAGGGTTGCACTTAGTTGAAAAGCTGGAGATTTTACAAAGCTCAGTAATATATTCAGAAGGTTATGCTGGAAAAGGCATAGAGAGGATGGAATAAAGTGAAGAGACAAGAGAAGGTTAAAGTAATCCAAAAGTGATATGTAAAAGAGTGGTTCAGGTGGAAATAAATGCTAAAATTCAAGAGGTATTCAAGAGAATGGAAGTTTGGGTCAGGGAAGAATATACACAGAATATCCACATATCTGAGACTATAAGTCAGAGGGACTTACATCTTAGTAACAAAGGAGAACAGGAATGGGATGCAAGGTGGAATTAAGCTGGCAGACACCACAGATCTCTCATTTAGAAATATCTGCTTATCCTTGTCTCTTTAGGCACGCCTCCCTATATATCTTCTTACAGATGCATTGTGTGTGTGTATGCATTATTCAGTTTTGGAGTATGAATTAGTTTTTCATTATTGTAACATGTACCTGAAATAACTAACTTATAGAGAGAAAAGATTATTTTGTCCTGGTTCATGATCAATTGACCCCATTGTTTGGAGTGTATGACACAATGTGTTGGGAGCACTGACAGAGGAGTCCTGTGGCAGCAGAGTAAGGGAAAATAAGGGGTTGGGATCCTAATACTGTTCCAAAAGGCAAGCTCCTAATGACCCCATTTTTCCCTGTGCCCTCTTGTAAAGATTTCACCAGCTTCTAGTATCACCATAAGCTAGTGACCGAGGGGGGCTTTTGGACGGCATTCTAGGTTCAATCTATTACATGTTCCTTGAGGTTAGAATGAATGGAACTATTGCAGTATGTGTTCAGGTAGAAAGTGTTACAGTGGACTAGGAAATACTAAGCACATTACTGTCAGTGTTGGTGAAGCTAGAGCATGGGGGTAAGGGTGGAGGGAACTCTAGTGTAAGTTTCTCAGACAACATTGTTCCCTGTTGTAGAACTCTGAAGAACTGAGGGAAGTCTAGGTATGTTACTTTTTCCTTTACTGTTCTTTTTCGCTTTTTGAGTCACCATTCCTGCTTCAACCCAGTCCTAAAAGCTCCCATCACTAATATGAGTGGGTATATCAAAACATCTAGTAGAGGGGCCGGGAGTTTGGCCTAGTGGTTAAAGTGCTTGCCTAGCATGCATGGAGACCCGGGGTTCGATTCCTTGGTACCACATATATAGAAAAAAAATGCCGGAAGTGGTGCTGAGGCTCAAGTGGTAGAGTTCTAGCCTTGAGAAAGTCCAAGGACAGTGCTCAGGCCCTGAGCTCAAGCCCAGGACTGGCAAAAAAAAAAAAAAAAAAAAAAAAACTCTGGTAGATTTGCAGTTTTCTAAATAATCATAAGCATTTTAAACGTATTTCCTTATTTCTTTTTTCCCTCATTTTCCAAGTAATTAAATATAATTGTGTAGTTATATTCTCCAAGGGGAGGGGCTATGTTCACATGAACCTAGTTTGAAATAGATGGACCTGACAACCTTGGGCAAATTATATAATCTTTGGTACCTCAGTTCACTCATCCAGAAAAGGATATTGCTAATGTCCATAAGACACAAAGACTAATGAGAAAAGGCTATTAAAGGTTTGAGCATAATAGGGCCTTAAGTGTTATTGGCAGAAAAGAGTAAGGGAAGCAGGTGATGTCCAAAAAGAAAATGTACTCATTATTTGACTTATGTAACTGTAATCCTGCTGCATATCACATATCTAATAACATTAAAACAATTTTAAAACGTTATTGGAATTTTCCTCCTAAGGTATAAAAATTTACCAAAATATGTTTGAACGTGGATTATAGTTGGCACTTTTGCTTGGTTTTTGATCATTGTAAATTTAGTTTTCAGTACTTTCAACATAATTTCTGTAGAAAGCTGCTTGAAATAGCATTTATTTATCTTGTATTTCATTTACATTCCTCTTTCTTTGCAACATTCTAAGCTTCACAGTTACATGCTCCCTAAAGGAATTTGCTTGATCACAGCTAACTGGTTCAGATTATTAGTTTGCTTGGTCCCCTTTTTATTTCTCACATGACAGGTATTACAACTCCAACATCTAGTCTTAATTCAGCTTTTTTGTTTGTCTTTCTTTCTTTCTTTCTTTCTTTTTTGCCAGTCCTGGGGCTTGACTCAGGGCCCACATTTCCACTTCTGGCTTTTTCTTTGTTTGTGGTTGAGGAATCAAACCCAGGTCTTCATGCATGCTAGGCAAGCACTATACCACTAGGCCATACTCCCAGTCCCTCAATTCAGCTTTTATTTGTGTATGTGGGGGTCATGGGGCTTGAACTCTGGACCTGGGCATTGTCCCTGGGCTCTTCAGCTCAAGGCCACCACCCTACCCCTAGAGCCAAAACCCCACTCCCCTTTTCTGCTGGTTAATTGGAGATAAGAGTCTCAGGGTCTTTAGTGCCCAGGCTGGCTTTGAACCACAGTCCTCAGATCTCAGCTTCCTGAGTAGCTAGGATTACAGGTGTGAGCTACTACGCCTGGCTTTCAATTCCGCTTTTAAAAAAATAGCATTACAAAATGCTTAACCTGCTCGATCCCTTGCGAGTGTTTATGACCACCTGTGTGTGGTTTCATGCTTGTGGTTCTTGACTGTGGGCATCGTGAGGTGATGTCATAAGGTGGCTACCACCTGAGTGTGGTGTTTCCCTTTAAAAGCTCAGTCCCACTGGAGGTCGGGGCAGCTCTCTATCAGCCTGAAGGTGGAGGGTAGCTGCTGCTGCTGCTGCTGCTGCTGCTGCGCTATTAAGGCGACTCCTAGCAGGTCATCACAGGGCCAGGAGTGGGGCCTAGTAGTAGAATGCTTGCTTAGCATGCACAAAGTCCGTATTGTGGCTCAAGTGGGAGAGTGCTAGGCTTAAGAAACCTCAAGGACAGTGCCCAGGCCTTGAGTTCAAGCCTCAGGACTGGCAAAAAAAAAAATCATTAGAGTTCAAGATTCTTGGTGGCTTCTTTTATAAAATGTTTTTTCTTGAAATTCCACATGCCCAGGCCCTGAGCACAAACCTCATGACTTGGAAAATAAAACACAGACCAGTCGGACATGCCTGCTTCAAGGATTAGCTCCCTCCCTTCCTCTCTTCATTTTCCTATCTGGCAGTCAGAAGTGTTTGTATAATGCAACTCTGTGTGCTCAGTTTGGTGTGACTGGAGGTATGTAGACCTTTACATTGCTGGGTTTTGCATTTTCAAAGTTATTTACACCACTCAGCAACCTGGCCCAAGATAAACAGTCCTGTTCCTTCCACAATAACTTGCCATGTTCTGTTACCATTAAAAATTTGCTCTTCAGAAAGGGTGATAGTTCCTTTTTCACTTCTATTAATTTTGTTCTCTCCTTGTTTCACAGTCTCCAGAACTAATCAGCAAGAGAGAATCTGACACTTGAAAGACACAGTTGAGATCACTTAGATCACTCCTCTTTACCAAACAAGAACCTTTAATGTCTTTTTTCTGACAGATGTGTCCCACAGAGTTACAGTTGTGAGATAAGCTACTCAATTTTTGTATTATTCTGATTCCTTATATGCACAAAATTTAAAAAAATTAAGTAGTTGTACAAAAGGGTTTCAATTCCAGAAATCAGGTTATGAGTACAATGTATCTTGATTAATGTCTCCTCTCCCCACTGTGATTCTCCTCAATCATTCCCTGTCACATCCTTATATCCGTTGTGTAGTTCAATTTTTACATGATGTGCATTGAATATAATGACGGTACTTGCACTTCCTTTTTGTTGTTGTTGTTGGTAATGGGGCTTGAACTCTTGGCTTGGGAGCTGTCCCTGAACTCTTCAACTCAAGGCTACTGCTCCACCCCTTGAGCCACAGCACCACTTCCAAGTTCTTGCACTTTCTTCTTATTTCCATTTGCTTCTCCCTTTCAGTTCCCTACCCAACATGCTTTAGCATTTTGTTAAATGGTTACTTAGTTGTTCAGAGGAATGACATCATTGGACTTCTTCCCTAACTATCCTTTAGTCAATTTGTGTGTATATGCTTATAAGCATATTTTTGTTTTCTTATATTTTAGATCTAATTTCCACATATGAGAGAAAACATGTGCTAAGTCCATCCATTTCCCTGTAAATGACGTAATATTATTATGTCTCTCTGTCTCTGTCTCTCTCTCTGTCTCTCTCTCTCTGTCTCTGTCTGTCTGTCTCTGTCTCTCTCTGTCTCTGTTTCTCTCTGTCTCTCTGTCTCTCTCTCTCTCTCTCTTTCTCTTTCTCCCTCCCTCTCTTGCCAGTGCTGGGGCTTCAACTCAGGGCCTGGGCACTGTCCTTGGACACTTTTTGCTCAAGGCTAGTACTCTGCCACTTGAGCCACAGCGCCACTTCCGGCATTTTCTGTGTATGTGGTTCCAGGGAATCAAACCCAGTGCTTTGTGCATGCTAGGCGAGCAAACGCTCCTGCCCCCTATTATTTCTAATGAATGAGTAAAATTCCGTTGTGCATATATGCCACATTTTCTTATGCACTCATCCATTGTAGGGCATCTGGACTGTTTCCATAACTTGACTATTGTGAAAAGCAATGATCATAGATGTGCAAGTATCTTTACTGTATTGTGACTTGTAATATTCTGGATAGATACCTAAGGATGGGATGGCTGGATCATGGGGTAGTTCTTGTTGTTTTTTGGTTTTTGTTTTTTTTCCAGCCAGTCCTGGGCCTTGAACTCAGGGCCTGAGCACTGTCTTTGGGGCTTTCTCAAGGCTACAGCTCTCCCACTTCTGGCTTTTTTCTGTGGATATGGTACCGAGGAATCAAACCCACTCTTCATGCATGCTAGGCAAGCACTCTACCGATAGGCCAAACTCCTGGCCCTCATGGGATAATTCTATGTTTAGTTTTTGAGGAATCCCCAAACTGCCTTCCAGAGCTGTTGTACTAGTTTACATTCCTACCAACAATGTAATAAGATTTCTTTTCCCCGACATCCCTGCCAGCATTTATTGTTTGAATTCTCAATGCTGAGATGAGATGGAATCTCAGTGTTGATTTGGTTTGCACTTCCTTTATGGCCAGGGATATTGAGCATTTCCTCCAGTGTTTATTGGCCATTCTGACTTCTAAGAAGTCTCTACTTAGCACCTTTGCTCATTTATTAATTGATTTTGGGGGGATTAATTTCTTGAGCTCCTTGTATATTTGCTCACAGTTTTATTTCCCCAGAGCTGAGACCAAACCCAGGGCCTTGCACTTGCTAGGCAAGTGCTCTTCCACTGACCTAAATCTCCAACACGCCTCGCCCCAAACCTTTTATTTTTTTTTGCTAAAAGGATCTCAGAGATCATGTCCTTTCAGTTCTTTTATTTGCAGAAGAGGAAATTGAGGTTCAGAAAGGTTAGGTGACTCGCCCAAGGCTAAACAATTTATGCCACAGCTGGGACTCCTGATTTGTGCTAGCATCTTTCCAGATCATTAAACTGAAAAATTGCTGAAATCATAAATGTTCAGTAGTGCAAAATGCTATTATGCAGTGTCTCTATGCTTTAGTATGCAGCATATTTTAGCATAACACATATTTATTTTGCACTATAGAGAAACCTGTTAACTGTGTTCTGAGATAAATTTCCTGCTTCATACAGGACTCCCCCACCCCCACCCTGCTTCCATTTTTAGAGGGATGAGGGAAAAAGAAGTCATCAGTCTGATATTCATCCTTATAAATATCTTAAGAAGTCATTTGGCCACAAAACCCACCACAAAAACTCGTTTCTTTGCTGGCTGCAAGCGTTGTGGAGTGGCATCAGTTCTGGGCTGTCAGTGGGGGTGAGGGCGAGACCTGGCCTCTCCTGCCTCCTGGAAGGACCTTATTTAATGGGAATCCACAAAATTTATTTTTGTTGTTGTTCTGTGAAATTACTCACTAAAAGCTTCCGGGATTATTCTCTTCTACCTCTTGTGGGAGTGAGGGGATGATGTTGCTGGAGAGGGGGTGTGTGTGAAATAGAATATTGATTGGATGTGATGAGAGATCCTTTGAGGATTTCCATGTAGTGAACAGACTTGGACCGACTTGGGAGACATAGGGAAAAACATTAGAAAATGGAGTAGTATAAAAAATGGACAAACAATACTCTCTGTTTCAAGGAACAGCCAGGAGGCTTAGAAAGGGAGCCTGGCAGCAACTTTGAGTCTGTAAGCCAGTGAACTAACTAGCCTGGGTGACTTTTTAGTTATGATATAGAAATAGTCATTTAAGGATTATCCGATGCATTAGCAAGAAAGGCAACAGCTCTGCTCAAATTTCAAGCTTTAGATCTCATGACACTGTGAGGACAGATAGCCAGCCTCTTGTTCCCCAGAGGAAGAAAGATTAATCTCTTTATTCTTTGTTTTGTCTTGCTGTACTTTGTACCTCTATTATAAGCTCTGAGCTCAGTCTGCCTCCATTTAGAGTGAATGTGTTTGTAGTTCTCTCTCTTACTAGGTCCTACCGTCTACCTACCGACTAGGCTTTAAATATGAAGAATAGGGACCCATTTCTTGTTTGCTTGCTTTTTTAATTATGAAATATGTCAAGCATACTGAAAAATAAACATGATGCAACCCTTTCATCTCTGCACCCTCACAGAGCTTCAGAAAGTGCAGTATCTAGCATGAAGGTAGAAAAGAAAAGAATTATTGAATTGTGGTACCGACTTCCTTCTTATAGTTGTTTAGTCAGCCTCGTTATCATCTGCAGGTTTATGAGAAATCAAACTCCTTTCTCTTAAGGATGGAAGGTCTCCCGGTCAGTGCAAATCTACTCTGGTATTTATGGACCTCAGCACTGCTCAAGATGTCTTTGAGCAGAGGTGGCCACATTCAAATTCTTGGTCTTGGAGGTAGCAAAGTAGTTTATTTTTTGTTTTTTGTTTTTTGCAGCTATAAAGTTTAAATAAAGCAGCTAAGGCAAGACATGATTGTGCGTGCTTCTTGTTTCAACAGCTAGGGACTTGGAGGAGAGAGAAACACTGAAGCCCAGGAGTTCAAGATCAGTGTGAGAAATATAGCAAGAAGCCATTCATTAAAACAAAAAACAGCCGGCTGGGCAAAGTGTCTCCCACCTGTAAGGTGTCTTCCACCTGTAATCCTAGCTACTCAGGAGGCTGAGATCTAAAGATAAAGGTTCAAAGCCAGCCCAACCACAAAAGGACCTGAGACTTTTGTCTCCAGTTAACCTCTAGAAAAATGAAGTGGGGGTTTGCTCAAGGGTAGATAGGTAGCCTTGAGCCGAAGAGCTCAGGGACAATGCCCAGGCTGAGTTCAAGCCCCATGACCCACAAAAAAAAAAAGGAAAAAAAAACTTAAAACACAGTGAAACAATATATGTGTATATATAGTCAGCTGCTCAGATTCATGGATTGTACATCTGTGGAGCCAATCAACCATGAAGTAAAAATGTAGTTAGGAGCCTGACATCAGTGGCGCACGCCAGAGACCTACAGGATCTAGGTTTGGAACCAGCTTGAGCAGAAAATTTTTTGAGATTCCATCTCCAACCAACCAGTAAAATAGTAGATTGGAAGTATGGTTGAAACAGTAGACCAGCAGCCATAAGCAAACAAGCCAAGTAAGAGTCAAGGCCCTGAGTTCAAGCCCCTATACCAGTACAAAAAACAATGTACTTGGGTCTCCCATGGGTACATTTACACTGAGCATACACAGACTATTTTGTCTTATCATTCTTACCTTCACTATACACTATAACAGCAAGTAACATTTACATTCCCATTGTGTTAGACAGTATAATTTAAATCATTTAGATCATTTAAAATATGAAGAGGATATGTGTACCTTATATGCAACTGTCACTTAATATGAGATTATCTACAGATTTTGATCTGTGGGGAGTTCTAGAACCAATCCCCTTGGCTATTGGGAGACAACTGTATAGCTAATGCAAATATAGATTTGAGCTTTCATGGTGGACAAAGCTCATCATCAAATTAATTGTTCACTCTTGATTTATTGAGAAGTCCAAGAGTGGCTCATGGGGAAAAAGAGGGTCTTGAAGAAAGGGACTATTAGTTAATATGCAGACTTTGCCAAGAACCACTTAGACGTCCAGATACAGGGAACGAAGGAAGAAGTATAATGCCGAGTGCACGTGAGAAGCGCTGGCTATTGTCTGGGTTGACATATATAACCTGTGGGGTTTAGGGGGTGGCGAGGAGGTGGAGACGCCAGGATGGATGTGAGGACCAGGGGCTTCATCATGGCTGATGAGGATGTATGGATACTGTCCACATGGCAGATAAAGGGTGTCTGCAGCTGTGCAGGCCTGAAGGTCGGCTGTCCCAGAGAAGGGCTGTCTCAAGGTAAAGGGGTGGATACTAGCTACCTACTGCCCTAATAAAAGGGCCTGGCATTGCTTGTGCAGGGGGCACACAAAACTATGAGAGAGGAGGCCCTAGATGTACACCATCACCGTCAGGGACACTGTTGGATGGAGAGAAGACTGGGAAATTAGTTTTCATGCATATTTACATTAGGGAAGGAGGAAAAAGAAAAGAAAATGATAAAGCTACCCTTGAGGGACCTAGTGGTAGAGTTTGTCCTAGTGGTAGAGTCCTTGTCTAGCATGCACGAAGACCTGGGTTTGATTCCTTAGTACCACATACATAGAAAAAAGCCAGAAGTGGTGCTGTGGCTCAAGGGGTAGAGCTCTAGCCTTCACAAAGCCCAAGGACAAAGTTCAGGCAAAATAAATAAATAAATAACCAACCAACCAACCAACTACCCTTGAGAAAAATTACTACTGGCTATCAGGTTAAGAATAAAGTAAGCCTGGGGCCAGGAGCATAGCCTAGTGGTAGTTTGCTCACCTAGAATGCATGAAGCCCTGGGTTCAATTCCCTGGAACCACATACACAGAAAAAGCAGGAAGTAGTGCTGTTGCTCAAGTGGTAGAGCACTAGCCTTGAGCAAAAAGTGTCCAAGGGGGGCTGGGAGTTGGGCCTAGTGGTAGAGTGCTTGCCAAGCATGCACGAAGATCTGGATTGGATTCCTCAATACCACATGTATAGAAAAGCCAGAAATGGTGCTGTGGCTCAAGTGGTAGAGCCTTGAGGAAAGCCAAAGTTCTCAGGCCCTGAGTTCAGTCCCCAGGACTGGCAAAAAAAAAAAAAAAAAGTAAGACCATACTATGCACAACTCTCCCAACTTGAGCATAGGAATTATTTGAAACTTTTTCCTTGTGTTTGTCTTACCCACAATTTTTAGAGTTCCTTGTCAAATGTCAGTGAACCTATCTCATTACCTCCTTGCATCTAGTCCTCCACACAGAAACCTCTCTCGGGGGCAGGGGGAGGGTAATGGGGACCAAGACATGTGAAAGGGTATCAATGTATGTGAATTAATGCACCTTCTATCTGGCAAATATCATGTAACCCTTTTATTAATTACAATAAAAATATTTTTTAAAAAAAACCTCTCTCACCATTCCAACCAGCAAGTCCCTATATTCCATCAGTTCTGTCTCATAACTGTCTTTAATATTCTTTCCATTCTCTCTGAATAGCTCTGTTTCTATGCTCTAACCTTCCTTCTTCTCTCTACTTATTTTTGTGTGTATGTGTTGGTTGTGGGGCTTGAACTCTAGGCCCTACACGCTTCCCTTGAGCTCTTCAGCTCAAAGCTACCACCCTACCCCTTGACCCACAGCCCCACTTCCTATTTTCTAGAGATTAATTGACAGTCTTTCGTGCCCGAGCTGGCTTTGAACTGTGATCCTCAGATCTCAGCCTCCTGAGTAGGATTACAGGCATGAGCCACCGTGCCCGGCCAATCTACTATTTTTAAATAAACCATCTTTCAGATTTAATCATGTCAATTCCCTTTGCCTTTTCACCATTGTCTATACAAACAAGGGGAAAAGTCCCCTTGGTGACCTATTCAGCCCAGTCTTCTACATCTCCCATCAACTTGGCTAATGGTCCTTCCCCTCCCCAAATAACTATGTGATCTCTTCATCCTTCCATGCTTCTTTGAATGCCAGTCCTTCTGTTACTCTTTATACCTCTTTATCCTAGATGGCAAAATTCTGTCTTTCTCTTTCTTTTTGACAGGGGAGCCAGTACTAGAACTTGAACTCAAGCCCAAGGCTTCAAACTGTGATTTCTCAGATCTTAGCCTCCTAAGTAGCTAGGACTCTAGGTGTGAACCTCTAGTACCTGACAATTTCCCCTTCAAGAGCTTTTTATAATGAGTATCAAATAGTTACTCACCTGTCTCTCTTACGGTGAACTCAGCACGGGTGCACTGTGGTTACCTTTTCCTTGTCATTGTCACTTAGCAGAGAGCTAGCATTCTAGAGGATTACCAAAGTGTTCATTGGACCAGAAAGTGAGCAAAAAGACCACCTTCCTCATAGAAAAGGGTATGTGTTAATGAGCATTTGTACAAAGGAGAATTGGAGTGGTTAAAAGGCCAGTGCTGAGGACTCAATATGGCCCATATGACAGGAGGACATAGGGTGGGAGGAGGAGTCAAGGATTTGACTCATTTTCCAAAAGGAGGGGGGGAGTGAAGGGACCCCTTCCTTGACTTCCCCCCAAATCCATCCCCTATAGGCATTTCCCATCTTCATGACAAAGGAGTACTTGACCCAAGGGGGGGGGGCTGTAAAATCCCTGATAACAGCTCAGATTACCAAGAGCAGTTAAACCATGTGGAGTTACCAGAATTCCCCCCCCCTTGGGTCAAAGGGAGGAAACTCCCTCCCTTTCCTTTGTTGTCAGAGCAGTGCACCAGAAGCCCACCAAGATGATAGGTCCATTCACACAGCGGAAGGTGTCAGTGGTTGCCTCAGCCATCAATCAACTATGTTGAATTCCATTGGCCACCTGTGTATGGACAAGCCCAACCACGTGGCTGGGGCCTATAAAAGTAGCCTGTAAGATCAGGCTGGGTCGCTCTCTCACTCACATCTTAGAGACAGCCCTGGGGGGTCAGTATGGTTCTCCATGCTAGGCGCGGAATAAAACTCTGTTTAACTTCAAAAAAAAAAAAAGTGTGTGTGTGTGTGTGTGTGTGTGTGCGCGCGTGCGCATGTGCGTGTGCGCGCGCATGTGTACGTGCTGATCCTGGAACTTGAAATCAGGATCTGGTCTAGTGCTCTACCACTTGAGTCACAGCTCCACTTTTTGCTTTTTAGTGGTTAATTGGAGATTGGAGTCTCTCCAATGTTCTGGCCTGGGCTGACTTTGAACCATAATCCTCAGCTCTCAGCCTCCTGAGTGGCTAGGATTACAGGTGTGAGCCAGTCTCCTAGCTAAAGACCGTAAATCTTTTGAGAGACAAGACAGGTCTCAGCTTTCAGTATTCAAGAAATATGTACAAAGTTACATACTTTAACACTTGTAATTGTATTCTTTTTATAAGAATGGTCTTAGGTGCTTATTAAAATAGTTTCTTGGAACTTCGTGATTATTTTTTTTGATAAACTTGATTTGTAGTAGTTTTTCCCCCTTATTATTTCCTGTCGGGGTCCTTCGTCTTCGTCCCCAGTCCCTCTTGACTAGTAGGAGGGATGGGGAAAAACGCCCCAACCAGGACGAGCCGCTAGAGAAGAGGGCCCACTGTCCTCCCGCACTCAGCCTTCCTTCCCTGGAGCACGAACAGAGATGCCATGCAACTTCATCAAGGCAGGAATCTCTCTCTCCCTAAACCCCCCTCCCGAGGAAGTCCCTCCAGCTAATATACCCTCACTCTAGGTCCCAGCAGAGAGTGATAAACAATAACATACTTGCAACCAATGGTAACCAAGTCTTGTGCCCTGCCTCTTGGGCCCTGCCCTGTCTCAACAGAAAGTTCTTAGACAAGGCATTACTTGGCCCCCAACAATTTCCTTCTTACTGTTTTCAGTCTCATTTTTATACTTGCTTACACCATCTTTAAAAGTACCTTATTTTGCTGGGCTCAGTGGTTCATGCCTGTAATCGTAGCTACTCAGGAGGTTGAGATCTGGGGATCAAGGTTGAAAACCAGCCCCGGCACAAAAGGACCTGAGACTCTTATCTCCAATTAACTTCTGGAAAATGGTAGGGCTTGGCTCAAGGGTAGGATGGTAGCCTTGATCTGAAGAGCTCAGGGATGCACCCAGGCTGAGTTGAGGCCCCCATAATAAAAAAAAAAAAAGAAAGGTACCTTTATTTTGGGCCAGGAGCATAGCCTAGTGATAGAGTGCTTGCCTAGCATGCATGAAGCCCTAGGTTCAATTCCTTGGTGCCACATACTTAGAAAAAGCCAAAGTGGTGCTGTGGCTCAAGTGGCAGAGCAAAAAAAAATAAATAAGAGTCCAAGGACAGTGCCTACGTCCTGAGTTCAAGCTCCAGAACTGGCAAAAATAAATTTAAAAAAAAATAAAAGTACCTTATTTTGGGGAAATAGTCCAAGGCAGTTAAGGTTGTAGCAATAGACAGAAGAGAGTCATCAGCGGCAAGGACATCTCATTTGAGAGCTGTGCAAGTGTGCACAAGTACATGCACAAAGGTCATGCAGCTCCTTGTGAGGTTAACTTCTCATGGGTACCTTTTATGATAAATGGTATTGCCATATTCTTTCCAAGAGCTATTTGCAAGTAGGTTAAAAAAAACAACAACAATAGGTGGATGTGCCCTAAACCTATTGTTCTCTCTCCCTTGAGGACTTAATTTGTCTTGAATTATTTCACCCCTAAACTCTCCTCAGAGGTTGCATGAGAATCTTCTTTATGGTTTTCCCAATTTAGGACTTTGTATGAGTGTTGCTTTTAAATTTCTGAGAGTTGCTGCTGAACACCTGCCAGTGCTGTATGGTGCTGCTGAGGCAGAGCCGCTTTTCTGCACTCAGAGCTGCCATTTCTCAAGTCCTTCCTGTGGCTTGCTGCCCTGATAGATGGAGTCTCCTGGGAGAGCCTCATGGCTCTGTCCTCTGTCCATTACCATGTAAGAGGATTGTAATTTATAGCCCCAGATGGTGACTCCCCACCCCACCATTTTCTATTTATTTCACTAAAGCAGCAGAAATATTAACCATTAAATTGCTTTCCTCTTTTCAGTTGCTATTTGCAAAGGACTTTGTATAAGAATACTTGTACTTAATAAAATATTTTGTTTTATTTATTTATTTTTAATATATTTTTATTGTAATTAATAGAAGGGTTACATGATATTTGTCAGATAGAAGGTGCATTAATTCACATACATCGATACCCTTTCACATGTCTTGGTACCCATTAAAATATTTTGTTTTATTTGCATTAGCATATAGTAATGGAATAAGGGTGTTTTTATTATGATAATCCCATAGCTTCAATAATTTTTTAAAAAAGGTCTTATTAGAATGTGAAAGACATTGTGCATGATAAGAAAAAAAAAACACTACATGATCAGCTAGAGAGGTCCTCTCTATGTAGAAATGATTTTTCTTTTTTTTTTTTTTGCCAGTCCTGAAGCTTGAATTCAGGGGCTGGGCCCTGTCCCTGAGCTTCCTTTGCTCAAGGCTAGCACTCTACCACTTGAGCCACAGTGCTACTTCTGGCCTTTTCTGTTTATGTGGTACTGAGGAATCCAAGCCAGGGCTTCATGCATGCAGACAAGCACTCTCCCACTAGGCTACATTAATAGTTCTAGAAATGAAATTTTGAGATAATACAAATTCTGATTAGATTCCTGACTTCTTTTTGCTTTTTTTTTTTTTTTTGCCAGTCCTGGGGCTTGAACTCAGGGCCTAGGCACTGTCCTTGAGCTTTCTCAGGGCTAGTGCTCCATCACTTGAGCCACAACACCACTTCTGGCTTTTTGTGTGTATGAAGTATGAAGGAATTGAATTCAGGGCTGCATGCATGCTAGGCAAGCATTCTACCTACCACTAGGCCATACTCCTGGCCCAGATTCCTGAATTTTCATTAGGAAGGTGTCAGCTATTACTCTTAGTTGGTTGTTAAAGCTTATAGCTCTAGGCCTCAAATGGGATTCCAGAATATTCAGACTCTAGGCTCTTGCCAAAGAAGATAACCTATAATTTCCAGCTGTTGTGTATTTTTGAAATCTTGAGCCTAATAAATAATGACCAGGGAAGAATTCCTGAAGGAACTGAAGCTTGCGTCCTTTTGGATTAAGTCAGGCTACCGAAAAGTTTTTTATTTGACTATCTTACTATAACGGCTGTTTTTCTGCAATTTCATGAATATCACCTTGTAAGGAAAAGTACTCTCAAGAATTGTCTTGGGAAAGATGCTACTACATGTTCTTATAAGGGTATGGTTGAAGCTATTTTATCTTCCTCATTTGGCATATATCAGTGAAAGGAGTCAGGCCATAGTAGTAGATATTGCTTTTCCTGGATTATTGGTGTTTTATCTTAGTTGTCTAATGCATTATGCATTTCTCTTTATTTTTGAAAAGCCCTGTTTAATGAATATCTTCAAAAGTTACTGTCCAATGGCTTTTATTTATTTTATCATTCTATTAGCATGTTCTTTTTACCTCTTTACTATATAGGGTGTATTTTTGTCAAGAACCTTTAGTCCTCTTTACAGCAAAGTTCATATATGTATTTTTAAAAATTGAAATCTAATAAGATGCCAAGTTTACTTAGTCTATAATACAATCACAACATTATTACATTTACATTTTAGTGTTTATTTAGATACAGTTTTCAACTCTTAAGGTCTTTAACAATGCCACAATGCGAACCATAGACAGCATTTATTAGACAGGATGTAGAGGCCAGATGACGCCCGAAAGTCTTACTGTGTAATTTAATCTGGAGTGCTGTGTTTGGCTTCGTTGGAGTCTGAGTGTGCATATATAATTAGGTGCACATGTGTAAAAAGCCTAGCCCTGATAGGAAAGCTAGGGAGGAAGATCATTAGCAGTGATTAGATTTGTCGCTCCAGCTGGGCAGTGTGCCTCTGAATTCCATGGGCTTTCCCCAGTGTAAATTATTAGACTGACTCAGCTGCTGTTCAATTCCCCTCTGGCTGAACTACTTTTGCTAATGCTGTTAAGCTGTGGCTCAGAAGGCAAAATATCCCGAGGTACTAGACTAATTGTATGCATATAAAAAGGAAAAGCCTCTGTTCCTGTCATAGCCAGATCATGCTGGCAAGTAATTCTCCCAAACCAAAACAAAACAGAAAAATGAAAATAAAGAAAAAAAGACATATCTACCAGGCTTTGGAAAGTTTTAGTAGAATGAAATAATTCTTTTCAAATGAACAGGAGGGATCTAATCCAAAGAGTTTTAATTCAGGTCAGTTGAGAGTATCTTCTTTTTAATCTGCTGCTGTTCTGAAATTAGTGAAGACTAAATGAATTAACCCCTCTCTGGATCAGATACTGTGTCTTTCTTCTTGATTGATTGAGAGCCAAGGGGTAGTCTTGTCTGAGGCTTTTTGGTGGTAATAGTAAATGAGAATTATGGAAAGTTGAACCTTTATAATACAGCACAATAATACAGCATAATATTCTCACCTATTTGTTGATTGAGTAGAACCTGCAAGCTCCAGCAAATGTTGTGTTTTCATATTCTCCGCTGACAGTTAAAGCTCTGTGTATAGCTCTGTGTATATTGCACTAATGTAATTCAAAAAGGCATGGTGAGGTGATAGATACAATAATTAGCATGATTGCAGTAAACATTGTGTTCACAAAGCACATCATCACATTATACAATATTTACTTGCAAATGTATTTTTATTTTAAATATAATTTCTGTTCATTATACCTTAGTAAAGCTAGAAAACAAAAACAAAGGAAAACATTTTATTATATAAAATGATCAATGCATTAATACAAATAAATCAAATGATCCAATTATCTATTGTAGGTCAGGAGGATAAAATAAATGCATAAAGTACAGAAATTGTAATTGATTGTTTTATCTTTTTCCTTTTTTGTTTTTTTTACCAGTCCGGGGCCTTGAACTCAGGGCCGGACCACTGTCCTTGGGCTTTTCCTCAAGGTTCTAGTGCTCTACTACTTAAGCTACAGCACTATTTCTGGCTTTTCTATATGTGTGGTACCAAGGAATCGAACCTGGGTCTTCGTGCATGCTAGGCAAGCACTCTGCCACTAGGCCCTATTTTGTCTTTTCAAAAGAGAAGTCACTAACGCCTTTTTTCCATACTGTTATCAAGTAGCAAACTTGGCTACCTGAGCTTTTTAATGCTCCTTCTTTTCCTTTTTCTTTGAGAAAGGTCCCCTCCCCACCCAGTCCTGGACTTGAACTCAGGGCCTGAGCACTATCCTTGGGTTTTCTCATAGAGCTCTACCACTTGAGCCACAGCACCACTTCTGGCTTTTTTTCTATGTATGTGGTATCAAGGAATCAACCTGGGTCTTCATGCAAGCTAGTCAAGCACTCTACCACTAGGCCAAACTCCTGGCCCAAGAGAAAAAGGTATTCTTTTTTTTTTTTTTTTTTTTTGGTCAGTTGTTGGGCTTGGGCTCTGGGCCTGGGCATCGCACTACCCCTTAGGCCTCAGCTCTACTTCTGTTTTTCTAGAGGTTAATTGGAGATAAGAGTCTTAAGGTCTTTAGTGTCCCGGCTAGCTTTGAACTTTGAGTAGCTAGGATTACAGGTGTGAGCCACCAGTGCCTGGCTTCCACTGATGCCAGCACCTTATAGGCATGCAGCACATGCTCTGTCTATACCACTCTCCCTGTCTTCATCAGCAGTGGCAGAAGCAGCAGCCATGCCTACACTGCATAAACGGTAGCCTCAACCATGCATCCACTTAATGTTAATTAGGTACAGCTGAAAATGGACTCCCTGGCCCCCTAGTAGTGAAGACTATGAGAAGGGGATATATGAAACACAACCCTGGTCTTTGGTAAGCAAGAGTGACTTTACAAATTAGGTAAAGGAATCAGCACAGTGATGGAGAAAGTCTGGCGGAGGTAAATTGGTTCTGCCTGAATGCGAGAGCTGCCTTACATTTGTCAGGCTGTGGAAATGATTGGGTTTGGGGTTCTGTTAAAAGTTAAGGTTGGCAATGAGGTCAACTGCACCCTTAACCTAAACTGTTGTTGAGAGCCCCATCCTTAGTTTAATGTTCTGCTAGCTCTGTCTTGAAATCCCAAGTTTGTTTCTGAAGAGTGAGGATTAATTTCATAGCCAGTCCTGTTGGCAACGTATAAATTGTCATAAAGTCTTAGATGGGATCCTCAGTCACAGTGCCTCTGGAAACACTGAACACTTCCTGCGTCATGACTCTATGTTTAAAGCCTGGCATGTGGATTCCTAATTAGGTACTGTTAAGAGTCTGAAAAATGGCTCTGAAAAATACCATGAATGATTCAAGGGAAACTCTGTCTCAATTTTGTACTGCCAAACTGTTGTTTTGCTAATCAGGTACATATTGTATTGTATTAATGTAATAACATGAATTCAGAAAGTACATATTTTTACTCATTCCAGTTATTATTGTATGATCACTGCATATACAGTGAGCAATAATTTTCATGAGGAAATCATTTTGATCAAAGAGAGTTGTAACCTAGCATTCACAACCTTTTTTTCTTTTTTTTTTTTTGTCAGTCCTGGGGCTTGAATTCAAGGCCTGGGCACTGTCCCCGAGCTTCTTTTGCTCAAGGCTAACAGTCTACTACTTGAGCTACAGTGCCACTTCTGGCTTTTTCTGTTTATATAGTACTGATGAATCAAACCCAGGTTTCCTGCAAGCACTAAGCCACATTCCCAGCCTATCACAGCCTTTTGTTATTGGTAGTGGGGGCGGGGCTTGAACTCTGGGCCTGGGCACTGTTCCTGAGCTCTTCAGCCCAGGGCTACCACCCTACCTCTTGAGCAACAGTGCCACATCCGGTTTTCTGGTGGTTAATTGGAGATGAGTCTCATGGACTTTTTAGTACCTGGGCTGGCTTTGAACTGAGATCCTCATATCTCGGCTTTCTGAGTAGCTAGGATTATAGACGTGAGCTACCTCGCCCAGCTATCACAGCCTTTTATAATTCATAACCTAATATAATTACAGTGGTTCTGCCCTCAATATATCTTAGGTTCTGACTCTTCCAGACTGCTTACTATTCTTGGGAAATGCTATTTATTTTTTTCCCTCTCCATTCCTCTCTTCATGCAGCTTCCTTTGCAAGAATACATGCCTTCTGGGTCAGGAATCTGGCCTAGTGGTAGAGGGCTTGCCTAGCATGCATGAAGACCCAGGTTCAATTCCTTAGTACCACATACATAGAAAAGCTGGAGGTGGTGCTGTGGTAGAGTGCTGGCCTTGAAGAAAGCACAAAGAGAGTTTTCAGGCCCTGAGTTCAAGCCCCAAGACTGGCAAAAAAGAATACATACTATCTCCCAAATAGTTCCTGTCTCTTGCCATTTTCCACTTTTTCTCCATGAATCTTACTCTTAACATCTTACCATTTTGTTGCTCCAAAGTTTCTTCCTAGTTGGGTACCGATGAATGGCTCACGTATGTAATCCTAGCTACTCAGGAAGCTGTGATCTGTGGATCACAGTTCAAAGCCAGCAAGACAAAAGGCTATAATACTTTTATCTCAGGTTTGACCAGCAAAAAGCTAAATGTGGAGGTAGCACATCAGTCTTGAGTGGAAGAAGCTGAGGAGGGAGAGCACACTGCCCTGAGTTCAAACTTCAGTACTAGCACACACAAGAAGTTTTTCTTCCTCTGTGAATTTTTTTTTAATATTTTCATCAGAGATCCCTAGAGGCTGCTTCTTTAGCTGAGCCTTGACTCATAAGTGTACCTAAAAGCTCAATTCTATCTTGCATTGTAGTTACTTGTTTACTTACCTATCTGGCATACTAGTTGGTTTGCTTTTTGCCTAATCTGTCTATTCCATCTTCTATGGTATAGTATCCTAGTGTCTGGCCCATGATAACTTAATGAGAGAATTGGAAAGACTATTGTAGTCCCTTCTCATATATGTGTCTGTATACACATCTATATGTATGCTATATGTATGTGTGTATACATATATATGCATGTATGTATACATATAGATGTGCCAGTATATGTATATGTATAATGTGCCAGTCATGGGGCTTGAACTAAGGGCCTGGATGTTGTCCCTGAGTTTTCTTGCTCAAGGCTAACATTCTACCGCTATTCTGGTTAATTGGAAATAAAAGTTTCATGGATTTTCCTGCACAAGCTGGCTTCAAATC
The DNA here is from genome assembly GCF_031878675.1 of Megascapheus bottae. NCBI lineage: Eukaryota > Metazoa > Chordata > Mammalia > Rodentia > Geomyidae > Megascapheus > Megascapheus bottae. Next base: position 44,474,610 of record NC_143509.1, read on the forward strand.
AAATCCTCAGATCTCAGACTTCTGAGTAGCTAGCATTACAGGTGTGAGCCACTGGTATCCAGTCTGTCTTTTGTATATTTAAAACACGGGGTTGTAATCTCCTAAGGTGAAACAGTCAGTTTACATTAGTTGATGTTGTTGGAAGTAGTTTGACTTTGAGATGCATTTGTGCAAGAAAGCATAGCCTAGCTACAGAGGAATTGAAGCCCTCTAGAGTTACAGTGTAGTTATTCATAATATGAATCTGTTCAATAGCAGAAGAGTTTTTTTTTTTTTTAAGAGCCAGGAAAAATTTCCCCAGTGTAAAGTCAGACAAACAGGAAGCCAAGGACACCACTTGGCTCTCCATTTAGTCATTCCAAGGTAGCAATTTACTTTTCGACTTTTCTTTTTGTAGCACCTCACTTAATTAAATTATACTGTCATGTCAAGAAAAGGCTTAAAATAAAACCATTGACATGGAAAGCCTATTTAAAAGTATGCCAATTGCATTTACTTTAGTACTTACATTCTCAAACTAAATCCTAGTTAATATGAAATTTGAATCTTTTATTATTTTCTTATATTAGTAAAGAGTAAAGAAGAGAAAAATCAGAGTACAAATCTACTTGTATTTAAAAATTATCATACTACTCTGAACTTCTCTGTTACCATAACCAAACATGCTTTCCAATTTTGCCCAATATATATGTTGGATAAAGGAAAAAGCCATACATTTGAAAGCCTAGATGTCCAAGGTATTGTAGGTTGGTTCGTTTCTGAATTTTTGGCACAAGCTATGGATAATCCTATTGTCATATCAGTAAAGTTGCATTTAAAAAAAAAAGTCCAGACACCAACATTCAAGGACAGTGCTCAGGTCCTGAGCTCAAGGCCAGGAATGGCAAGAAAAAAAGAGGGTAGAGGTATGACTCAAGTGGTAGAGTAACCATAGAGCAAATGTGAGTCATTAGTCCAAACCCTGACACCAGCCAAAAATGACGCTTGGAAAGGAAGAAAAATTATTTTGTAAAAACGTAATGCAAGGGGCCGGGAGTTTGGCCTAGTGGTTAAAGTGCTTGCCTAGCATGCATGAAGACCCGGGTTCGATTCCTCGGTACCACATACATAGAAAAAAGCCGGAAGTGGTGCTGAGGCTCAAGTGGTAGAGCTCTAGCCTTGAGAAAGTCCAAGGACAGTGCTCAGGCCCTGAGCCCAAGCCCAGGACTGGCAAAAAAAAAAAAAAAAAAAAAAAAAAAAAAAACGTAATGCAAATCCTACAGATTATAATGGAAACATATACTTGTTCAATCGTTGGTAAAAGAAAGTTAACTGTAGGCTAACCATACAATTGTGCGTGAGCCCTGTGAGTAAGGTAACGTTGCTCAACTCTTTTTTTGTTTTGTTTTGTTTTTGTCAGTCTGGGGACTGAACTCAGGGTCTGAGCACTGTCCTTGGGCTTTCCTCAAGGCTAGTGCTCTACCACTTGAACCACAGTACCATTTCTGGCTTTTTTCTGTGTATGTGATTCTGAGGAATCGAAGTGAGGTCTTCATACATGCTAGGCAAAGACTCTGCCACTAGGCTAAACTCCCAGCCCTCTTCTTTTTTTTTTTGACTCCTGGATCTTGGTCCTCAGTCCACTAGTTCTGGAGTGACAATTTCCAAAGATAGCTTCCAGATTCCTAAAGACATGTAACCTCAACTGAGCTAAACTCATTTCACTTTATACTCTAGACTCATGATTGCCAATTTTTGCTTAGAAACATCCCCAAATTTTCTGTCTTGAGGGTGTTAAGTGATTCTAAATACTAGATTAGTTGTAGTGTTCATATAGATAGCCAGTTACCATAAAAAGTATGACTGAATTTGAGCAGATTTTGCCACAACATACATAGTAAATGGGCTTTATCTTCACCAAAGATACTCTATTGAAAAAGTGACAAATTTCAGTGCCCTTAGATGCCTATTCATAAATGCTAGGGTTCTCTTATTCTATTGCTTAGGGCAACTAAGGGACTTTACCTTCAGAATGTTATTTGCTAGTCTCAGCACTCTAGTTAGGAGGAAGAAAAACTCAAATCAATCTTCTTTGCCCCACGTTCTGCCCTTATTAATTCATAAATGGTAAATAAAACTATGTAGTAGGTTGCCTTTTGTGTTTGCTTTTTTTAGATTTTCTCATAGAATCTTTTCTTTTGGTCTAAGACTGGGACTCAAACTTGTACCTGATGTTTTCACTCATTGGCTAGCGCTCTACCAACTGAGCTATGCCTCCTTGTACTCATTATATGACTTGTTGAAGACTCCCAAAGCCAGAAACGAAGCAAGTGTTTCTGACTTAGAACTTGTGTTTTTTCCACTTGCACCATGTTTTAAGTATAATGTAATAAATATGGGTAAAAACACCATGTCTGGTATAGAGGGCTTCAGTAGTGATCACTATAGCCCTAGAAGGAACTGGGCAGTAATGATAGATGATTCACTGATGTAAGTTTTACTTTATGACAACTCATTAACAGATGGGGCGTCACCAGGAAATATTTTCTAACCCAGAATCTACAACCCTCAAGCAGTGTTATAATCATCTGTCTCCAGAAGGCTGAGATGGGGTTAAAGATGGATCAAAGGATGAGATGACTCAGGAATGTGTGGTCTGCTGTTGGGTTGTATGCTGAGGCTTTTAAGAACCACCAATGCTGAATAATATGTGTTCGCAATTATAAATTAAGATATCAACCATAACAAGTTTTGAGACCATTTTTTAAAATGCTACTTATTTATTGAAAGAGTTTATTAACACTGATTTTTATATCATATTTCAAATGTCATGGTTAACAAGTATTCAAGAAGGGAATCTCTGTATGCATCACTGGCACATAGATTTTAGAACATAATTAAAAATAAGCTGAGTGGGGCATGGTGGTTCACACCTATAATCCTAGCTACTCAGGAGACTGAGATCTAGGGATCAAGGTTCAAAGCTAGCCTGGGCTCAAAAGGATCTGAGACTCTTGCCTGCATTTAACCTCTAGAAAATGGGAAGTGGGGCTTGGCTCAAGGGTATGGTGGTAGCCTTGAGCTGAAGTGCGCAGGGACAGCGCCCAGTCTGAGTTCAAGCCCCATTAACCCCCCCCCCCAAAAAAAAGCTGAGAGTTTGTATGTCATAGATATATATCAATGTATATAATATAACATTATGTCTATAGAGTACGTAGCCCATCATATATTTTTATGTCTATATTTCAGACCATGTCAATAACCTTGGGTACCTGCTCTTGTACTGTTTGGATCTAATATCCACATATCAAGAAGACCATGCGCCTTTTGTTTCTTTGGTCTTGACTTATCTCACTCAACATGGTTCACTTTAATTGCATCCACTTCCCAGTGAATGCCATTATTTTATCTTGTCTGTTGGCTATGTAGAATTTTTTGTATCCGTTCATCTCTTGTGGGGCATCTGGGTTGTTTCCATTCTTGGCTATTGTGAATAGTGCAGAGATGAAAATGGCTGAGCAGGTGTCCTTATCATATCCTAGGTTATGAAGTGGTGCTGTGGATCAAGGGGGCAGGGCAATAGCCTTGAGCTGAAGAGCTCTGGGACAGTGCCCAGGCCCAGACTTCAAGTCCCAGGACAGACAAAAAAAAAAAAGATACACTGTTCTGTAGCACAAAGTTAAATCCATACTCCAAAGCAATGACATGAGCCAAGCAAAACATTGTTTTCTGCCAATTTCAAATTTTTGTTCTTATTCTTAATTAAAGCACAAAATGTTCTATCATGTTTTCTAGGGTACCATTTTGTTGAATCAGTACTTTAAAACATGCAGGCCTGCTGCTATGAACAAAAGAAATATTAATAATAAATATAAATGTCTAAGGTATAGGATCTCTCACTAATTTGGCTTTAATTACTTCTCCATTAAAACGACATTAAGGGCCAGGAGTTTGGCCTAGTGGTTAAAGTGCTTGCGTAGCATGCATGAAGACCCGGGTTCGATTCCTTAGTACCACATACATAGAAAAAAAGCCAGAAGTGGTGCTGAGGCCCAAGTGGTAGAGCTCTAGCCTTGAGAAAGTCCAAGGACAGTGCTCAGCCCTGAGCTCAAGCCCAGGACTGGGAAAACAAAACAAAACAAAACTTGTCATTAAATCCAGAGTCTAGAATACTTGATCCTCCTACTTATTTGTAATATAGTTTTCTCTGAGAAGCAACCTGAGCTACTGGTGATTAGGTTAAAAACAAAACAAAACTTTCTAGTTTTACCCACCTTTTCCTCCATGTTTTAGGCCTTTTTCCTACACTAGTATTGTAATAAAGGGACTTGGATGAATTAATGGCTAGCAGTAATCTAATTTCAATTTAAAAATTTAAAAAAATTTTAAATTCAGAAAAGACCATTGAGCCCGTTTAGATATTTGATAATTATCCCTATCTCTTGAGAATTTGAGACAACTGACTGATCATTTGTGTAAACAAACAAAAAATACCTGTCTTAATTTGATCCTGAGGTATATCATCTTTAGAAAGAACTGTATTTTTAACACTTGAAGATACTACATTACTCAACTTTCATCATAAAACTATTGTTTTAAAAGTTTGATATGAATGGATTGTGGCTCTAATGGTAGAGCACCAGCCTTGAGTGAAAAAGACAAGCAGGAGTGTGAGACCCTGAGTTCAAGTCCCAGTACAGGCACAAAAATGAATGAATGATGAATAGTTTGATGTATTTAGCTAATTCCCGTGTACATTGGGAAGCCACGGCATCAGTGGATCCTCACAGGAAGCGTACATCCATCTGAATCCAGTACACAGAGCAGTGATCACCCATAGGACTCTGATGAAGGACCTGTTCTATCTTGCACTGTTCAGCATGGTTGCTATTGCCATGTAGATGCTGAGGACTTAGAACCGACTCATGCAAATGAGAAACTGAACTTTTCATTTTGTTTTATTTTAATCAGTTTTAAGTTAAATATCCACATTTGAATATAGAGACCTAATGATAAAAACAGATTGGAGTAGGCCCTATAGTAGTAGATGTAGTTTAGAGTTCTCTACATTCTAATCACTTTTTTACCTTTCATCTTACATTTAGAACCTCAGATGTGGGTCCACAGTAAATACAGTCATCATATCCAATGTACATATGTGATAATGGAACCACAGGATGGAAAGAGCCTGGGAAAGTTAAAGGAGAACAATGGACGAAGTGGCATTGATTAATATGTATTGTACTTATAAACTGACTTGAAACCTCTTTGTACAACAATGTAAAGATAATTGCTTTAAAAAGATGAATCCCTTCTGTATATCTTTCTGACATATCTTTCTTAATTGGATAGAAATCCATTACAATACTGCTGCTGGTAGAGTGTTATGATTAAGGGTTCATACTTGGATTTGGACTCTGGAACTAGAGTAGAGTCAAATAATTCCTGTCTTCACCGCCTAGATGCTGTCAGTGAGTTATTTAATCTCTGCACTCCACTTCTTTCATCATTTGTTGTCAGGATATTAAAAGTACTTTCCCAATAGGTCAATGGGAGGAATGGAGAATGGAGTAAATATAGGAAAAATATTTGGAGATGTAAGTGGCATAATAACTAAAAAAGACTTTGTTGTTGTTGTTTCTGCTGGACCTGGGGCTTGAAGTCAGGGCCTGGATGCTGTCCCTGAGTCTCTTTGTGCTCAAAGCTAGCACTCTACCACTTGAACAACAGCACCATTTCCAACTTTTCCTGAGTGGTTTCTAGTCCAGTCTGACTTCGAACTACGCTCCTTAGATATCAGCTTCCTGAGTAGGTAAGGATCACAGGTGTGAGCTACCATCACCTGGCAGGCGTTAGCTATTGATTTTTGTTGGTTTGTTTCCCTTTTTTTTGTGATGCTAAGAATTGAACCAAGGACCCTCTGCCACTGAGCAATATCTCCAAACCAGCTATTGATAGTAATGCTTATAGTATTAACGTATGTGTATGTTCTGTACTAGGTGCTAGGCTACATAGGGAAAAGAAAAGGAGAGATAAATAATATTCGATTCTATCAGTGAATTCACAAACCTGAGAATTAGCCATTTCTCTGAAAAATACAAATCATGGCTCATTTACTCCCCTCTCCAGTCTGAACAATCCACTACTAAACAAGACTAGAAAAAGCTGTGCAAGCGTGGCAAAAGGACCTGGCAGCAACTTGTCTGCCAAGTGTGAGGAGGGCTTACTTACCCAGGAGCAGTGTGTGAAATCTGTGGCTTTGAGAGAACTTCCAAATCTATCATTGGAGTCTGTTACCGATATCCTTCAATAGCTCCATATATCAAACGGGCTCTGACAGGATGTAGTGCAAAATAAGCCCAGAATGTATTATGCTCATATTTCTACATTCTATTTTATGGCCTAAGCAAATAATGATTATGAATTGATGGATAAAAAGAGAATGTTTGATACAATTTCATTCAAGAGCATTTTCCCTCTTCTTTCTCATTTGCTCACTCATAACAGTCCTAACAGCAGAGCCAGCCAGTTCTTCCAAAGCAACACAGCATCACTGCCCTAAGGGAAGCATCTGTTTAATGGGAACCACCAGCACCAAGATACTGCTTCATATCCTCTCATTTAATCCTCACAAAAACCCCTTGAGGAAGCCTGTTAACACCATTTTCCAAACCCACATGTAGCAAATTGACTCCTATAATTATTTAGTCACAATTTAGATTTCATTTATAAAATGGTTCCCCCCGCCCCCAACATACTATGTAGTATTGAGATAACAGAATTGCTATGAGGGCCGAAGCAATTTGAATCCGGAGTTCACGCATTTTACAGAAATGCTAAATGCATCACCTAAAACTATTTATTTATTGCCAGTCTTGGGGCTTGAACTCAGGGCCTAGGCACTGTCCTTGGACACTTTTGTTCAAGGCTAGCCACTTGAGCCACAGGGCCACTTCTGGCTTTTTCTGTGTATGTGGTACGGAGGAATCAAGCCCAGAGCTTCCTGCATGCTAGGCAAGCACTCTACCACTAAGCTATGCGGCCAGCCCTCTAAAACCATTTTATATGATTTTTTTTTTCTAAGTTGGGGAAGGGTTGCTATTGTACAGATTTCTAGCCGTAGAGCCATAGAAAGCTTCTTAGATTTTGCCATGTGGAAAGCAAAGACAAGCTTCCAGAAGACAGTTACACTGCCAGGACAGTGGTGATGCATGCATAAGAGCTCCAGTAGGCTGTCTCCTGAAGGCAGACAGGCTTTCTGTGTTCATAATATGGTGTAGAAACATGCAGAGCTCCAATCTCCATGGGGGTGTGTGTGTGTGTGGAATTCCACAGTCTCTCTTGGGAATGCAGCTGTGCAGTGGTTCTCATATTCTAATTGCGCTTTTGTTTCCCTAATGATATTTTCTTGAACCAATAAAATCGTCTCATAATTAAAAACATATTAATGCCTAAATTATGAGAAATAATTTTTTTCTCACCAAAATGGTAGGAACTGCATAGTTTAATGTTTTCCAAAATACTATAGCTACATTGATCTTACTTTAAAAAATATGATTAAAACTTTTAGTTGGGTGTTAGTGGCTCATGCCTCTCTCATCCTAGCTACTCAGAAGGCTGAGATCCTGAGGACTGTAATTTGAAACCAGCTCCAGAAGAAAAGTTTATCAGATTTTTGTCTCCACTTAATCAGCAAAATGCCAAACCAAAAGTATGGTTTAGTAGTAGAATGCCAGCCATGGACAAGCAAGCTGTAATTAGAGCCTGAGACCCCCTAGTTCAAGCCTGCATTAACACACACACACACACACACACACACACACATACACATCAAGCATGGTGTACATCTGTAATCTCAGCTACTTGGGAGACAAGAGCAGGACCAGAAGTTCAAATCAAAGTCAGCCCACCATAGTTATTAAGACCTTATCATCTCATAACAGAATAAGAGGTCTAGAGGAATGTATTAAGTTTAGAACACTTACCTAGGAAGCACATGGCCCTATGTTGAATCCATAGTTATATGTATGCATTACATTTGTAAATATGCCATATGTATATTCCATATGTACACTTCTCTGTGTGTGTGTGTATGTATCGTGATTACATGGCTGACTGAGAGCAGAGCTTTCTGTAATTTCCCAGTATCTCTAGAGAGTATCCTACTACATATCATTAGTTTAGGAAAAAAGTCAAAATTTAAAGTATAACTTCTACAGAATATGTTTTGCTTTTGAGACATTGTAGTAAAAAACTGTATTGAACAATTATAAGTTTAGTACTGACTATACTTCAATATTATTAAAATACAGTATACTAAAATATTATAAAAAATACAGTGCCTGAATCAGTGTTTTGGGGCTATGATTATTGAATGAAATATCAAGAGGATGGAAGCTAAGCACCAGTGTTTTATGCCTGTGATCATAGTTACTCAGGAGGCTGAGAGCTGAAAGATTACAATTGGAAGCTAACCAGGACAGAAAAGTCCAAATGACTCCAACTCCATTACTCATCAAAAAGCTATGTTAGCCAGGCGCCAGTGGCTCACACCTGTACTCCTAGCTACTCAGTTGGCTGAGATTCGAGGATCACAGTTCAAAGCCAGCCTGGGCATGAAAGTCTGTGAGACTCTTAAGTTAACTAGCAGAAAACTGGAAATGGTGCTGTGGCTCAAGTGGCAGAGTGCTGCCCTTCAGCTGAAGAGCTCAGGGACAGCACCCAGGCCCAGAGTTCAAACCCCATGACCAACAAAAAAGAAAGAAAGAAGCCAGGTACAGTGGCTCACACCTGTAATCCTAGCTACTCAGGAGGCTGAAATCTGAGGATCAAGGTTCAAAGCCAACCCAGACACAAAAGGACCTGAGACTTATCTCCAACTAACCCCTAGAAAATGGGAAATGGGACTTGGCTCAAGGGTAGAGTGGTAGCCTTGAGCTGAAGAGCTCAGGGATAGCGCCCAGGCTGAGTTCAAGCCCCAAGATCCACAAAAAAAAAAAAAGAGAAAGAAAAGAAAAGAAAGACAGGAAGGAAGGAAGGAAGAAAGATTGATTCCCCTAATACCAGCAGTCCTCACATGCTGTCGATTGCTATGTCCAAGTTAGAGAAATGAAGAGAACATTAAGATGGCAGTATGAATTCATTTTAAGAAATATTTTCATCTAGGTGCTAACGGCTCACACCTGTAATCCCACCTATTCAGGAGACTGTGATATGAAGATTGTGGTTTGAAGCCAGCCCTGGCAGGAATGTCTGTGAGATTCTTATCTTCAGTTAACTACCAAAAAGCTGAAGTAGAGCTGTGGCTTTAGTGGTAGAGTGCTTGCTGCCTTGAGCACAAGGCACAAAAGCTCACGTCCTGAACACACAAAAAGAAAAAGGAAGAAAGAAGGTTAAAAAGGGCCTGGAGTGTGACTTAGTGGTAGAGTGCTCACCTACCATGCACAAAGCCCTGGGTTTGATTCTTTGGTACCACAAACAGAGAAAAGCCTGGACCGGTGCCATGGCTCAAGTGGTATAAAGTACTAGCCTTGAGCTTTCTCAAGGACAGTGCCCAGGCCCTGAGTTCAATCTCCAGGACTGCCACAAAAAAAAAGGAGGAAGGAGGGAGAGAAAGAAGGAAGGGAGGAAGGAAAGAAAGAGAAGGAAGGGGAGAGAAAAAGAGGGAGGAAGGGAGGGAGGAAGGAAGGAAGGGGAGAAAATGTCTAGAGAAGATTGATTGGGAAGAACTCATGATTAATAAATCTTATCACAATAATGTTCAGTATAAGATTTTATTCAACTGAAGACTTCCTTTATGGGGCTAAATTTCCCAAAATCCTTTTTTTTGTCTTTGTTTTTTCTTTTGCCAGAACTCGGGGCTTGGGCACTGTCCCCAAGCTCTTCAGATCAAGGCTACCATTCTACTACTTGAGCCACACCACTTCCAGTTTTCTGGTAGTTAATTGGAGATAAGAGTTTCTTGGACTTGAATGCCCGGGCTGGCTAGCTTTCCACCATGATCCTCAGATCTCAGCCTCCTAAGTAGCTAGGATTGCAGGCATGAGCCACCAGTGCCTGGCACTTCTGGCTTTTTCTGTGTGTATGTGGAGGAATCAAACCCAGGTCTTTGTGTGTGCTAGGCAAGCACTCTACCACTAGGCCACACTCTCAGCCCTCCCAAAATCTTTACTCAAATATATTATAGAAAATTCAAGATCTGATCATTTTAATATTTTCCTCTATTAGAAACACAAGAAAAGCTGCCTCATAAAGAGCCAAGACTCTTGAGTGCCATTTGATCACCTTGCCTCTCTGTTCCTCTTTCTCTGCTGTTTCCTGGGATTTGGGCACAATCCCAATGTAATTTTTAGAAATTGGCAGTGCCCTGCCAATGCACAGCTGTTTCTGTCTCCAACCCTTGCCTACTAATTTTCACAAACCACTTCCTCCTATTGGGGCCAAGAAAGTCCCAGGGCAGGGAAAGTGTGCCCTCAGAGCACCTAGAGGAACACCCACTATGTAAATGGAATAATGGAGCTTGTTAAGATTGGTTTAGGAAAGAGGGAGGAAGGAGGAGGATGGAGGGAGGAAGTTTGATCTAGGTACATTGTGTGGACATGTCCAAATAAAACCCCCTTTTCAGCTACCTGATACTTTTTTTCCCCTGAAAAATCAAATAGCCAGGTGTCAGTGGCTTATTTTTGTAATCCTAGCTACTCAGGAGGCTGAGCTCTGAGGATCAAGGTTTAAAGCCAGCACAGCCAGGAAAGTCTATGAGACTCTTATCAGCAAAAAAAAAAAAAACCAGAAGAGAAATTGTGGCTCAAGTGGTAGAGTGCCAGCCTTGAGTTTGAAAAAGCTAAGGTTCAGAGCCCAGGTCCTGGGTTCAAGCTTGGCACCAAAAAAGGAAAGAAACGGAGAGAAGAGGAGAGGAAAGGGGAGGGAAGGGGAGGGCAGGGCAGGGCAGGGCAGGGCAAGGCAGGGCTAATGTTCAATTGCCAGGAGGATACCTCAACCAGATTTGGAGAAAAAGGGCAAAAGACAGTGAGTGATAGTGGGCGGCTTGAGTTCCTTCAGTTTCCACTCTGCAGCCTCTTGACTGCAGGGTAGTGGGTGGGGATGCATACAAACACAGATAAAATGAAAATATTCTTAGCCTCCTCCACGTTTTTTAAACATAGAGTCAGCTCTGATCATATTTGAATATAGTCATGGTGATGAGTTTTCTTTCTTCGTTCTGTGCCTCTTGATTTCTGTGCCTTTTGTTGGTTCACATTAGACCTGACATCCTAGGTGAGCATGAGGGAAGTATCTGTACATCTTTATGTACACTTGAGGGTGACCTCACTCTGCCCACTCTGTGTAGGACTAAATCCCAGTAGCTAACCTTCCGCTGCTCTATTGAGGGGTTCAGTGTCACCTCTCCAGATGGGTGCTAGGTTCCTTAGGAATAGCTTTAGCTCATCTACAATTCCACTCTGAAGTCCGACTGTAATTACCAGTGGTTATGATATTGGGAGCAGAAAAAGAGACAGTCAAGGCAAAGGCCCCTCCTGTAGAGCATCTGCATCACTCACCGTGGCCCTGAGTGTGTTCCTGGGCATCATATCATAGCCCATGGCCCTTGGAAGACTTGTATGTGAACAACAGGCTGATGACTGAATGGGCAGCCAGTCAGAGGGGCTAAAGGATATCTGGAGAGCTTGTGCAGGCTGCATGGAGCCTCTGATTAGGTGTTGCACTGATATAGCTTGTGGACTGTCTAATGAGTTTGCAAGTCCTATAGCTCTCTCCTAGAGGCATTTTTATAGCCCCTGCACAATGTACCCCAAACAGTGCTGTCCCTTGGAACCCCTCCTGTCTTAATGGAGCTTTGCTTTTTTTTCCCCCAGTTCTGGGGCTTGAACTCAGGGCCTGGGCACTGTCCCTGAGGTTCTTTTGTTCAACACTAACACTGTACCACTCGAGCCATAGTACCACTTGAAACTTTTTCTATGTATGTGATACTGAGGAATCGAACCCACTTTGTGCATGCTAAGCAAACACTCCATCACTAGGCCACATTCCCATTTCCTTTTCCACCACTAGGCCACATTCCCATTTCCTTTATCTTTTTTTCTTCAATAAATAGTTGCTATTGTACTTTCCCATGTGGATTCATTGTTTGAGACCATAGAGACAAAGAAACCTGTCTAGGTGTTGCAGGGTTGTTGTTGTGGTTCCCTCCCCCCCTCCCCCAGTATCCATAACCTGGCCATTTGTTTCTTTTACTTTCTTTCTTTTTTTTTTTTTTTTGCTGCATCATGGGACTTGACCTCGGCCTGGTCGCTGTTCCTAAGCTCTTCAGCTCAAGGCTACTGCTCTACCCTTGAGCCAAGCCCCACTCCCTGTTTTCTAGAGGTTAATTGGAGAATCTCAGGGCCTTTTGTGCCAGGTTGGCTTTGAACCTTGATCTTTATATCTCAGCCTCCTGAGTAGCTAGGATTACAGGTGTGAGCCACTGTGCCTAGCTTCTTTTTTTTTTTTTTTTTTTAATTAGACTAGTAGAAGGATCTGGGATGAAGAAGAAACTCATCTCTCCCCCCACATCCTCCACTAGTGAGTTGTCATACACAGTGAGTCACCAAGCTCTAAGATTTGGTTCTTCTGTAAAACATCCTGGTGTATTCTATCCCTTTGATATCCTCAGTTCCTTGGTCTCTTAAGTGTCACTCTGTGTATGAGAACTGGACTCAGCTCACTCTGTGTGCCCGTGGGACCAGGTCAACTTCCCACTCAGTTAGATTCAAGAAGTTTGTGGACTTATTGTGTGTGAGTTCATTCCAGTCTCATTAGAAAAGCAAACAAAAGGAAATGTACCAGTATGACTATGAAGTCCTAGTATTTGCTTAAAAGAATAAATGGTACAAAGAGGTGTTTAGCTGAAATCTATGAGTGCTGTCTAGGACAACAGGAGGCCTCGTGGTGAGGATTGGAAATACAAGCTTAGATAGTTGGCCAGGCTAGGTACTATGAAGTCAGCAGGCTTAGGAGAGCATTATCTGAGAAGTTAAAAGGTGAAATCACTCAAGGTGGTGGCAGGTGACCACAACCCGAGGAGTAGTGGTCAGTAATGACAAGGCTTTGAGATATGCACAGAAAAGAGTAGGCATGGGAGGATGGGATAGGGGCATTGTGTTATTTCAGCCAACAGCCACTGCTGAACCAATGGGCTTCAGCTTTCCATGACTCCCCCCACCTGCCCCCACCCTACCTTTTATTCCTAGGTAGTGTCCAAATGCCAGATTTCTTCATGCCCTAGAATTTAAAACCCTTTAACCTCATCCAGTTAAAGGGATATCACTGAGAGAAAATTGCCTGCCTTGTTATCCCCACTTTTAGAGCCACGTGTGGAAGCCACTAGTTCATTGTTTCTGGGCATCTTCTCTCTCACATGCCCTCATTTTTGCTTCCCTGTCTCTGCTAATGCTGTTATTCCTTCCTGTTTTCTTTCCCTCTGTCACACATCTGACAACCGATGGTTTGTCTCTCGTCCAAACTCTCTTCAGCCTGCACTAAACAGGCTGGAGCTCTGTGTAATGTGACAGAATTCATTTGTCACGGGGGAAGGACAATCATTCCCTCAATGTGACTTAAATAGTTTGTAAATTTCTAAAGCATGAGAGCTATGTCTTCCAAAGACTGTGTGGTACTAAAGAGAGTAGGGATTAGGAAAAAATAACCTGATATTTCATTCTGGCTCTGTGACCTGGTGGATACCTCTCTCTAGGCCAGTTTCCTTCTGTGAAAAACTGAATTTATGGTTCTCTACTGTTTCACAGACATTCAATGCTCCAATCCAATAGTGTCCAATAACAGCATTTGAACTTTATTAAGCACTCCTAAGAGATTTCATAGGCTGTGAGAAAGATAAAGGAAACTGCTCATCTGGATTTGGAGCTTGATTTTAATACCTGCTAATATATATTTTTTTCCCATTCTATCAGTTGTTCCTTTACTCTTAATTTGTTTCCCTTTTGCTTTTCAGGAAGCCTTTTAGTATTTTTCTTTCATTTTCCACTTTGAGGTTCTCAATTGTACTGTGGAAAATTTCTTTTGGTCAGTCATGTGGCTTGAACTCTGGGCCTGGGCACTGTCCCTGAGCTCTTCAGCTCAAGGCTAGATCGCTACCATGTTGAACCGCAGTGCTACTTCCAGCTTTTCTGTGTATGTGGTACTGAGGAATCAAACCCAGGGCTTCATGCATGCTAGGCAAGCACTGGACCACCACACCACACTCCTAGCCCATGTGAACAAATTTAAGACTGATTTTTCATGGCTTGGCTAAATCTAGAATAAGTCTGTATTTTTAGAAGCTAGATAACCCCAAGAAAATGTTGCTGATCTGCAGATCAGAAGCAAAGAATACTCTGATTTAGCAGAGTATGATTTTTTTAAATATTTATTGCTCAGAAATTTGTCTTAGTATACACACAAGAAAGACATTTATCTACATGGTTCAGTGAATATCTTTGAAAATAAAGCAATATCCCAGTGGATAAGACAGCAAAGCAAAGGGGAGGGCATGTTGTAACTTACAATAACAAGTGTGTTTATGTGTGTGTGTGTGTGTGTGTGTGTGTGTGCATGTGAGTGTAAACTAGATTTCCTAGAAAAAGAGATTATTCTTTTGTTTAAAAAACAGATATTAGTGACATTGTGGCTCAAGTGGTAGAGCGTTAGCCTTGAAGTTAATTACTCAGGGCCAGCACTCAGGCCCAGAGTTCAAGCCACATGACCGCCTCCAAAAAAAATGATAGACGAGAGAGAGGACTCAATATTTGTATACCCAATGCTATGGACATGGTATTGGAAATATAAACGTAAATACATAGACATAAAAACCTATGACTCTATAGACATAATGTTTTATTTCATAAATTAATATGTATCTATAATATACAAACCCTTAGCCTAATTTTGATTATGTTCTAAAAACTAAGTGCCAGTGATTGTATATAGAGATTCCCTTCTTGAACACATGTTTGTTAAACATGTCATTTGAAATATGATGTAAAAATCAATGTTAATAAATTCTTTAATAAAAAAATGATAGAGTGGTTGGGATATCTTGAAGATCATGACCTAAACCTCAGTTATATCTAACCATCTAAAATGAACTATTTTTGGCTATATCCTCCCAGTCTCTTTTCTTAGATGTACGTTTGTCTGTCTTTTAAAGTAAGAGAGGCCTGGCTCAAGTGGCAGACCAGCCTTGAATGAAAAAGTGAAGCAAGAGTATGAGGCCCTGAGTTCAAACCCCAGTACCAGCACCAGAAATAAATACAATAGATTAAAATTTCTAGCTAATTATATCTAATATAGTATATATATTCATATACCATATGTGTGTACATAGATACTGTTTTACCCTTTGTATTAATAAGTCAGACCTTTTTCACATTAGTTTTCTCTTTTATGACATGTTTTCATGGCTGCACAGTATTCCATCTCATGGAATAATAAGCCTTGTAACATTCCCCCTTGCTTCAGTGTTGGTTTTGTTTTGTTTTTTGCCTAAGGAGGAGTACAGTAGTATGGAGAGTAAGCAGTGGTCCTCTTCTCATTGTGTCTTCCACGCAGGTTTTAGAGCCCTCTCTTACATCACCCTCTGAGTGTCATCTCAGGACCTGGGCCACACTCATGGCACGATGGCCAGCCCGCAGGAGCACCCGAGCTGCTCCCCTTCTCCATGCTCACCTTTGAGTGAGAGCCACACTTTCCCTGGGCTACAAGATGAACTCACAGCCACGGGGAACCACCCTCCACCCAAGCTCCTGGAGGACCAGCCAGAAAGAGGTCTGGCACGTACTGAGCTAGTGGACGCTGTGAACAGCCCCGTCACCGCAACCGTGTTGACCAGCATCAGTGAGGACTCCAGAGACCAGTTTGAGAACAGTGTTCTTCAGCTGCGGGAGCAAGATGAACCAGAGGTGGCTGTGTCTCAGGGGAACAGCAGTGCGGTAGATGGTGAGAACACAGGTGGAGCGGAGGACATCAAGATTCAGTTCAGCAGGTCGGGCAGCGGTAGCGGGGGGTTTCTCGAAGGTCTCTTCGGATGCCTGCGACCTGTGTGGAACATCATTGGAAAAGCGTATTCCACCGATTACAAACTCCAGCAGCAAGGTGAGCAGACCCCAAGACACCAGCTCCATCCTCCCTCTGCTAGGTAACTTTGGACATGCGGATGAATTAAAGAACTGGGTCAGGTGACTTCTCCGTTGCAGTTTCCCAAGGACTTCTGGATGGCGCAGGTCCAGGTGGGCCTTTGTCGGTGGAAGGCCATCTTTCATAGTCGTCCACTCTAGTGATGTTCAATGGAGAGTCCATACCTGGCATCATAAAAGGAAAATACTAGAGCTCCTGTTATTTGATCTCTTCTTAAAAGTTTTCTATTCTCGTGTATGTTTTGTGTATATCTTATGAGATATGAAAATATTTTAATATAGTTACAAAAATAAATACATAGTATTTATATGTATAAATATAAATACAAATAAATACGTATCTTTTTTATATAAAATCACATAGTCTGATGGTCAGCTATTTAAGGGCTGAGGCAGGAGGGTTACTTGTGCTCAGGAGTTTGATGCCTTGAGATTGATTCAATCTCAATAAATAAATAAATAGAGAAGAGGAGAAAAGGGGAAGAATGGAAAGAAGAAAGGGAAAGAGATGAGAAGATATATTCCTTAAAAGCAGGTGCTGATGATTTATGCCTGTAATTCTAGCTTCTCAAGAGGCTCACATGATACAAAAATCTAGAAAATGAAATGGAAAAAGAAAAGAGAAAGAAAAGGAGAAGAGAAGAGAACATTAAAGGGCCACTGAACTAATTCAAAGCCAGACATAAGCTGGGCCCTGGTGGCTCACCTGTAATCCTAGCTACTCAGGAGGCTGATCTGAGGATTGTGGTTCAAACCAGCCCAGGCACAAAAGACTGTAAGACTCTTATCTCCAGTTAACCACTAGAAACCAGAAGTGGCACTGTGGCTCAAGTGGTTGAGGGCTAGCCTTGAGTTGTAGAGCATCCCAGGCCCAGAGTTCAAGCCCCACAACTGAACCAAAAAAAACCAAAAAAGATAGAAGCCATGCACCACACACCATATGTTAATGTTCCGGAAGGTTATAGCACTGCAGTAGATATAATTCTTATCTTTGAGTAAAGCTCATAGTTTAAAGAAAAAAATATCTTAAAAAGCATATAATTTCTAGGTCATACCGATTTTTCCCCCTTCTTTTCTCTTGGCCAACCTAGGGATTAACCCAGTTCCTGGTGCTTAGCAGATAAGTAGTCTGCCATTCGAGCTACACCCTCACACACATCTTGCCTTTGTCAATAGTAAAACTTTAACTCCCAACATTGTATGACATGTAGAGTCATATAGTCCAGTCTAAGTATTACACATGTGAAATAAAGGCATCACAGGGCCCTGGTAGTCTCTATAACTTAGCTATATTCCCTAAAAGCACTTTTTTCTGATAGCATAAGTAATATATGTTTGAACTATGAACACTACAGATGCATTTCCTCCAAAGGTGAAGATCCTCAGTCTTTTGAAAATAACTACCACTAATGTTTTAAGAATATATTATCTTAATATATATATACATATATATGTGTGTATATATATGTATAGATATACATATATATATATGTATATATATATAATCTTGGGAGCCAGGAGCATTGCCTAGTGGCAGAATGCTTATGTAGCATGCATGAAAACCCGGGTTCAATTCCTCAGTACCACATACACAGAAAAAGTTGGAAGTGGTAGTGCTGTGGTTCAAGTGATAGAGCTCTAGCCTTGAGAAAGCCCAAGGACAGTACCCAGGTCCTGAGTTCAAGCCGCAGGACTGGCAAAAAAAAAAAAGAATATATAATCTTGGACTGGGGTCGTTGCTTAGGGCAACGAGTTTGGCCTAGTGGTAGGGTACTTGCCCAGTATACATGAAAACCCAGGTTTGATTCCTCGGTACTACATACATAGAAAAAGCTGGAAATGGTGCTGTGGCTCAAGTGGTAGAGCGCTAGGCTTGAGAAAGCCCAAGGACAGTGCTCAGGCCCTGAGTTCCCAGGACTGGCAAAAAAAAGTCTTGCCTAGTGAAAGTTTTTGTTTGATCCTCAGAACTGAAAGAAAAGAGATAACTGTTTCACTTCATAATGTGTATATTTTCCATTTCTTATAGAAACAAGTTCTCATTATGTAACCTGGATTGGCTCAAAACTACTTCTGCCTCAGCCTTGTACTATACTCACCATAAACATAATTCTTATTTTTGTGTGTGTTTGCCAGTTCTGGGGCTTGAACTCAGGGCCTGGGCACTGTCCTTGGGCTTTTTCAAAGCTAGCATTCTACCACTTGAGTCACAGCACCACCTCTGGATTTTTTTTTTTCTGTGTATGTGGTACAGAGTAATTGAACCCAGAGTTTAATGCATACTAGGCAAGCACACTACCACGAGCCCATGCTCCTGGCCCCAGCATAATTTTTTTTTTTTTTTGTCAGTCATGGGATTTTTAACTCTGGCCATGGGCCCTGTCTCTGAGTTTTTCAGCTCAAGCTACTGCCCTACCCCTTGAGCCACAGGACCACTTCCCCCAGCCTAATTCTTAAAGATTGCTTTCTTTAAACTTGCTTTTGTGTCAAGGCTAGCACGCTATCACTTGAATCACAGCTCCACTTTTTATTTTTTTAGTGGTTAACTGATGATTTGAGTCTCACAGACTTTCTTGTTTGGATTGGTTTTGAATCTCAGTCCTTAGTTCTCAGCCTCCTGAGTAGCTAGGATTACAGGAGCGAGCCACTAGTACTCAAATTAAGGATTATTTTTAATATTCATATAAATTATCTAATTGTGCTGATATTTATTTAAGCAAATGTTCAACATTTAATTTGTTCCATTTTTAGCAATGATAAGCCATATTGCATTCATTGGGTTAAAATGATTTGTTGTTTTAAGGGTTTTCTGTTCATTTGTTTATTTGTTTTATATTTACCCGTAGCAGGGTTTGAACTGAGGGCCTCAACTGTGCTCACCTAACATTCTGACATTTGATCCATGCCTCCATGTTATTGATTGGATATGGAAAGTCTTAGACTTCTCCCCTGCTTTTGAACTGTGTTCCGCCAGATCTCAGCCCCCTAGGCAGGATCACAGGCATGAGCCATCACCATTTAGCAGTAAGGCTTTCTGAAAGTCAGGCAACTGACTTTCTGTTTTAATTTGCTCAATAAGAAAATTTAGAAAGAGGGGCCGGGAGTTTGGCCTAGTGGTAGAGTGCTTACCTAGCATGCATGAAGATCTGGGTTCAATTCCTCGGTACCATATACATAGAAAAAAAGGCTGGAAGTGGTGCTGTAGCTCAAGTGGTAGAGCCCTAGCCATGAGAAAGTCCAAGGACAGTGCTCAGGCCCTGAGCTCAAGCCTCAGGACTAGCAAAAAAAATTTTTTTAGAAAGAAAAAGATATGAGCCAAAAATGAGAGTGTAACTAAGTTTCAGATTCTTGTACCACCCCTACTTACAAGTCTGTTAAAAGAAACTGACATTTTTTATTGTCCTACCGATTTGCATTTGAGTTAGCTTCCAGTTGACCACGTAACTTTCAGAAAGGCTTATTTCAGGAATAATTAAGACACAGAATGATCAGTTTAAGATTCTTCTGAGGGCATAGCAGGTGCTTCGCTTTCCAGCTTACCACAGGACGTCCCATTGAGGGCTGGTGCAAAGAGATTTGCCAGCCAGAAACTAAATGTCAAATTTTCCTTGTTAGCTCTGGGATCAAAGAGCTTATCTTTAATCCTGCATCACAGTCAACCAAAGGATAACACATGTAACAGATGTGCCCCTATATTTAGTATTTATTGGGAAATCTTTAAAAATAATCAATGCTGTCCTAATCTCCCTTTTAGTATATCCGTAGTGAAGCCAGATAAGCTAATACGGAAATCTTCTACAGCCAAATAATTTGGAGTCTCAAAGCAGACATTCTCACAGTCAGGTCTGAATAAAGAAGAGAAAATATTTACCTTAAAGTAGATGGGCCGGACACTGGTGGATCATACCTATAATCCTAGCTACTCAGAAGGCTGAGATCTGAGAATCTCAGTTTGAAGCATACACCAGGTAGAAGAGTCTGCGAGTCCCTTATCTACAATTAACCATCCAAAAAAAACCCCCAAAAAGCTGGAAACAGAGCTCGAGCTAGAATGCAAGTGATAGAATGCTAGCCTTGAGTACAAAGGCTTAGGGACAGCAACCAGGCCCAGAGTTCAAGTCCCAGGACTGGCACAAAAATGAAAGAAAGAGAGAAAGAAAATAAGGAAGGAAGAAGGAAGGAGGAAGGAAGGGAGGGAGGGAGGGAGGGAGGGAGGGAGGGAGGGAGGGAGGGAGGAAGGAAGGAAGGAAGGAAGGAAGGAAGGAAGGAAGGAAGGAAAAAGGTGAGCATGAGAGTGTTTGAGAGTGTTTTCTATCCTGTGAATCATGGTGGATGTGGGAATTAAGACAGTGGTCACAGCTAAGGGACAGTGTCTAGTCCCTGAACTCCAGTACCAGTGTGCATGCCCACGCGTGCGCGCATGCACACACACACACACACACACACACACACACACACTCGGAGAGAGAGGGAGAAGTCATAATAATTAATCAAAGAAAAGATTAAAAACTAAAGAAGAGTACTAATGAACAGGAATAAAACAGCAAAATGTCCGTGACTAACCCTAGAGAATATAACCAGTTCTCTATTATTTATTAGGCTAGTTGTCTCACTCAACAGTTACCAGGTGCCCAATTTATGTCCCTATTACGTTTTTTTTTTCCTTGCCTCTTTGTTGTTCTTTGGCTTCCTCCTAGTCACTGGCAGAGGGACATGAGACAGGAGGAGTAAATCCACATCAAGCAGTTTTACTTCTGCTAATTATTAGTTCAAGGGAAGATATGGATAGAAACATAGTGGAAACATTACTTTCTTTATTTTCTACTCTGCTCCTGAATTGCCAGGGCAGTTCAATGCTTTTGTTTTGCCATGGATAATTGAGACTTGGCTCAACAAAGCACAGGCATGAACCACCATCAGTAGAAGAGAACTTTGTTCTTTATTAAAATATCGTGACTAGGATTTGGATGCCAAGTGCATCCAAATCACCTACTTTCAATAATGACTTATTTCTCATTTTATAAATATACTAGGCATTATAATTGGCATTATTTCTAATAATATAATTATAATCTAAGCATCATTAATCAATGTAAAAGAAAGAATTATTTTGTAATCACTAGCTAGTAATATAGGTAATTAGCTTGCATCTTTTTTCATACTATATAGCAAAATAAATTCCACATGGATATAACCCCTCTGTAAATCACTTTTACAGTAAAAAAGAGTAATTTAAAAAGTTCAAAAAGGAGAAAAATTAAAATTAATTTTAGAACAGTAAATTTTAGAAGCTAGATATTTTAGAAGACTAGATACTGAGAATTACAAAGGAAATTATAAATGTATAATTTATATTCATATATTTATAATTGTAGATATTAATTATATAAAACATTTTTTTTGCCAGTCCTGGGACTTGAGCTCAAGGCCTAGACTCTGACCCTGAACCTCTCTGTGCTCAATGCTAATACTCGATCACTTGAGCCACACAGCACCACTTCTGGCTTTTTCTGTGTATGTGGTACTGAGGAATTAAACTCAGGGCTTCATGCATGCCAGGCGAGCTCTCTACCACTAGGCTGTGCCCCTGGCTCCAGTCACTGTTCTTTACTACAGGTTACCTATTCATATTCATCCATCATATAAAATTATTTTTTTTTTGCCAGTCGTGGGCTTGAACTCAGGGTCTGAGCACTGTCCTTGGACTTTCTCAAGGCTAGGGCTCTACCACTTGAGCTACAGCACCACTTTCAGCCTTTTTTCTATGTTTGTGGTACCGAGGAATTGAACCTGGGCCTTTGTGCATGCTAGGCAAGCACTCTACCACTAGGCCAAACTCCGGCCCCTAAAATAACTTGTGTATAGAAATAATAAAATTAAACCAGGCACTCATGGCACACACCTGTAATCCTAACTACTCAGAAAGCTGAGATCTGAGGATCACTGTTCAAAGCCAGCCCCATCAGAAAAGTCCATGTGACATTTATGTGTAATTAACCACCAAAATGCCAGAAGTGGAGCTGTATTTAGCTCAAGTGGTAGAATGCCAGGTGAGCAAAAAGCACCCAGGCCTTGAGTTCTCAAGATGTAACACCGGCACCAAACCATAATACTATAAGAAAAAGATATAAAATGGTCTCATTTGCATCAAAGAGCTATTCTTAAATTTTTTAGAAACTTCAGAAACTAGCAGATGAATGGACAAAGAGGTTTTGACAAGTCATCCAAAGCAGATGTGACAATTAAACAAATGTAAAAACATTCTTGTATTACTGACAGTTAAACTAGCTCAAAATTATAAAACACTTTTTATACATGTAATTAAATTAGAACCAAAAGATAATTAGGAATACTCACTGCTGGCACAATTGTGGTAAAGCCAACACATTCATATCTGTCACCATCACCAGCCACAATTGGGAAGATCTGTAAGCAACCAGTAACATTTGTAATGAAAACTATTGCTAAGAACAAGTGGCTACCATTTATAATCCTAGCTACTCAGAAAAGATGAGATCTGACCATCACTGTCTGAAGCCAGCTTGGACAGAATAGTTTCTCACACTCGTCAATTAACCAGAAAAAAAGCTGGGCTGGGGCACGGCCCAAGTGATAGAGCTCCAGCTGTGATGGAAAAAGGCCTAGTGAAATCATGAGAAAGAAAGGAAGACCAAGAAGGATTGATGAGTTGCATTCCTTTTTAAATTCCATGAGATTAAAAGTGCACATTGACTGAGTTTTTTTGAGATACTTTATCTAAAAGAGCATGCTATTTATTATTGGCTGAAGGAAGAGTACCAGCCTTAAATGGAATAATCCAAACAAGAGCATAAGGCCCTAAGTTCAAGCCTTAGTAGCAGCACAAAAACCCCAAAATAGGTAAGCTTATGGTGAGGTGGTGGCATTGTAGGAATATCAAGATACGTTTTATTTAGGGGAGATTATACTGGAGATCTCTAAACTGCTCCAATGCAGCAGTTAAAAGTTGATTTAAACTAATATGCAACCATGTCTGTTCCTTCCTACCAGGGCCCCTAGAAAAGCTGGGTTTGGGGTAGGAATTGGTCAGTAAGGGTCATCCTGAATGAAATTGGCACCTTCAGTGCAGTCCACAGAATGATCCTTGGGAAAATCTCCAAGATCTCAAGTATGTTTCTTGCTTGTGTGCCTAGATACTTGGGAAGTGCCGTTTGAGGAGATCTCAGAGCTGCAGTGGCTGGGTAGTGGAGCTCAGGGAGCTGTCTTCCTGGGCAAATTCCGAGCGGAAGAGGTGGCCATCAAGAAAGTGAGAGAGCAGAACGAGACGGATATCAAGCATTTGAGGAAGTTGAAGCACCCTAATATCATCGCATTCAAGTAGGTCAAGCCTTTACAAATGAAAAAAAAAATTGGGATATTTTTTGTCTCCCAGTAGTATACACATAAGTTCTTGGTTTGAAAGGTATTTCCCAAACACTTGATAAACTTAGTACTGTGCTCGGTTGAGGCTTTGGGAAGGTCCTGAAGTGCCATTTAATCTGAGTCGTGTCCTTAAGCATCTTCTGATGTAGAAGTTCATTTTGCCAGAGTGTGTGCTGAATTGAAAGAATGCGTATGAGGCAGGGAGTGGGTCCCTGCCAAGCAGTCAGATCTACATTCATGTTGAGAAGACGGGAGAGAGCTTTAACTCCCATTGTATACTGGCCATTGGTTGCCTACTAGGCTCAGAGGTTGAGTGACTAAAATAAAATGCTATCTAAACCAATTATAATTTTTCCAAAGATGATAAATTTCAGAAGTTAACAGGATGATTAAGTAGAAAAACTAATGGAGAAACCACTTGCCTGCCTGCCTGCCTGCGTGCCTTCTTTCCCTTCCTCTCCCCTCTCTCCCTCCCTTCTTCCTTCTGTCCCTTCCTTCATTATTTCTTTGTTTTCTTGTGCCTGTACCGGAGCTTAAACTCAAGGCCTACATGCTGTCTCTTAGGTTTTTTGCTCAAGGCCAGTGTGGTACCATTTGAGCCACACTTCCACTTTCAGCTTACCTCAATTGCCTAGGCTGTCTTCGAATTGTGTTCTTTAGTATCCCGGAGCAGCTAGCATTATAGACAAGAGCCATTGGCCCCTAACAACAGATTACCTTCTTTTCTTCGTTTTATTTCACTGGCATAATCATACTTCCTATATGCTATGTCCTCCTCAGTGGAAGAATGGGCCAAGAACTTTTGAATTCAGATTAGTAGGCTGTTGGAAAGAACATTCTGCAAATTGGCATGGCTTTTTGACCTTCTAAAATGATTCAGCTGTGTGTCTCAGACAAGAGAGCTTTCTAGGAAGATACTGTGCAATTCTACAAGGATACGGGGGTGAAATGTTTTCTTTTTCCTTTCTTTTGCTTCTTCCTCCTTCCTCCAGTCTTTGTCCCACATTGTCCTTCCACCTGCATAGGCAGCTTTCAGCATCATTGGGCCAGTATGGCTGTGCTGGTATCCAGCTCTTTAAGCTGAATGTACTTGAACAGTCTTTACCTCTACATGGGAAACAATAGTGAGATTGTGTCCCTGCCCCTTTCAGCACACTCTTGGGGCATTGTGCAGTGTTATCTTTGCAGCCATCTGTGCCATGTGTTGCTTGGCCATTGAATCACATTCAAGGCCGTCTGGAAGATATGAGAACATGATTGAATTTTCAAACATCTCTATGGATACTGATTTCTGTGTTTATAGCTTCTTTGGAAATTAGTAAGAACCATGTCAGTAAGGGAAATGCGAGATAAGAATACTATAGAGTCTTTTCATTCCATTTTTGAAAGTAGTCTTTGAAGAAAACCCATCCTGACTGTTCCTAATAAAATTCAATGCCAAAGGAAGAAACGGTAGCAATTAGAAGTGATTATAGAACTGTTATTTATAGCACTAAGAAGTCTTGTCATACTGGAGAGCTGATGGAATGATTGCTTCTCTTTTTTGCAGTTAAAAAAAATGAAAAGTTTATAACATCACTGTTAGACTCTTTTTGGCTATGTTTGTGACAAAGTAAAACCTAGTTGAATAAGCTGCTGAGTACTTGCAAACCATATTTATCTTAATATTTTTAAGCATATTACATTATTCCTGACCTATTCATGATTTCTGCAATTATAATTGAAATATCTATTTAGTTGCGTATAATTGTGCTTTACTGAGCTTACCTGAAAGTCAAATAACAGAACCTGGATTTTGTTTCTTCCAGGTGCTAATGGCTCATGTCAGTAATCCTAGCTACTTAGGAGACTGAGATCTGAGGATTTTGGTTCAAAGCAAACCTAGGCAGGAAAATCCATGAGACTCTTTTTTCTTTTCTTTCCCTTTTTGTCAGTCATGGGGCTTGAACTCTGATCCTGGGCACTGTCCCTGAGCTCTTCAGCTCAAGGCTAGCACTCTACCATTTGAGCCACAGCTCCACTTCCCATTTTCTGGTGGTTAAATGGAAATGACTCATGGATTTTTAGTGCTGCCTGGGTTGGCTTTGAACTGTGATCTTCAGCTCTCAGCATCCTGAGAAGCTAGAATTACAGGTGTGAGCTACCAGAGCCCATCAATGTGACTATATCTCTAGATAACTAGGAAAAAGCTGGAAGTAAAAGTGTAGCTCGAGTGGTAGAGCTCCAGTCTTGAGGAAAAAAGCTAAGGGACAGCACCTATAACCTGAATTCAAGCCCCAGTACAGACACACACACAATATGTTATTTTTAAAAACTAAAGAGGGCTAGGAGTGTGGCCTAGTGGTAGAGTGCTTTCCTAGCATGCACAAAGCCCTCAAGATAGCAGTGTCCTTGGAAGTGCCAGCACAGGTACACCAGAGGTGTACTCTACTAATCTTCTAAAGCATTTCCTAATCCAGTCAGATTGACAGTCAAAATTACACAGCGGGTTGGGGACAAAGACAACTAAACACATAAACATGCT
This sequence comes from Megascapheus bottae, assembly GCF_031878675.1. NCBI lineage: Eukaryota > Metazoa > Chordata > Mammalia > Rodentia > Geomyidae > Megascapheus > Megascapheus bottae. Next base: position 44,500,698 of record NC_143509.1, read on the forward strand.
TGAAAGCTGTGAGATATTCTTTCATCTTATTGTCTTTCCTCCTACTCCATGCTTTGTATATTTTATTTGAATACCTTTTCCAGCTATGAAAGTTGAGATCAAGTTTAAAACTTTTTTTTGTCAGTTATGGAACTTGAATTCTGGGCCTGGGCACTGTCCCCAAGCTCTTCAGCTCAAGGCTATCGTCAAGTTTAAATTTGTCAAGGATTTGCTGTGAACCCCAAAGCCTCATGAAAGAAAATGAAAAAAAGAACTCAAAGATCATTCCCTGCAAGGAGTTCATAACCTGTATGGGCAAAAAAAAAAAATGCTTATAAAAAATTCATGGCTCATGCTTGTAATCCTAGCTACTCAGGAATGTAAGAGCTCAATACCAATGTTCAAAGCCTACCTGAGCAAGAAAGTCCAAGAGATTCATCTCCATGTCTACTGAATAAATCAGGGATTGAAATAATTAGGAAAGGCTTTATGGAAGATATAGGAATTGATGGAGATATAGAGTATATAGATGTACAAAATATAACCCTACTTTTATTCTCTAAACAAAAATGTTTTTCAAATATTATGTAAGACAGAAAATTGATTTTATTGTTTTCTGGACTTCAGCTTTGAGCAATTTTAAATTCAATAAATGGAGTAGAGGCATGTCTCGTTGTTAGAGCACTAGCCAATGAGTACCAAGTTTGAGTCCTAGTCACAGACCCCCCCCCAAAAAAAAGAACAAATAATTAAAATAATATTTTGTTTGAATTTTCTATACTATATATATATTACTTTCTATTTGTTTAAATGAAAAAATAAATTATTTTAATATTCTAAAACTATTCAGTATCTTATACAAAATGGATGTTTGTCCCAGGACTGAATGGTCCCATATACAACCATCAGAAACAGCACAACATAAAGATATCTGAGCTGAGGAACACAAAACAATAATTGTCTATGTGCATAACAGAAAAACCTATAGATATTAATTCTAACTTAAGACTCAAACTGTTTTCTATATGAATTTTTTAAATCATTTGGGGCTGGGTCCCAGTGGCTCATGCCTGTAATCCGAGCTACACAGGAGGCTGAGCTCTGAGGCTCAATGGTTCAAAGCCAGGAAAAGCTATGAAGCTCTTATCACAGAAAAAAACTAGAAGTGGAGCTGTGGCTCAAGTGGTAGAGAGCTAGCATGAGCAAAAGGAGGTTATGGACAGTGCCCAGGTCCACAGTTCAAATCTCATGCCCAGCGGGGGGGGGGGGGGGGGACAAATAAGATCATTTGGGTAAAGAATTGGGCTTACCTAAATATTCTACCACTTGAGCCACAGCTTCTGGCTTTTTCTGTTTAGGTGGTACTAAGGAATTGAACCCAGGGCTTCATAAATGCACTCTACCACTGACCCACATTCCAAGTCCCTAAATAGTCTTAAGAAATGAACATATATGTGTATGTATATATTTATACATGTTTATGTTTTCTTGGAAGGGGGGTGTGTACTCAGGCCCCGTGTTATTGTATCATCATGGAGTACTGTGCCCACGGACAGCTTTATGAAGTCTTGCGAGCTGGCAGGAAGATCACACCTCGATTGCTAGTAGACTGGTCCACAGGAATTGCAAGTGGAATGAATTATTTACACCTCCACAAAATTATTCATCGTGATCTCAAATCACCTAAGTGAGTGTTAGTCAATTTTCTTACCTTTTTTTTTCTTTGTTGCTTAAATAAGGAATTTCTATCCACTTACTTGAAGTTAAATTCACGTTCAGTCAGTCTGTGTCAACCGAGGGATAATTTTATTTTCATCCCATTTGCATTACTAGTGACTTATTTGTGTGGTACATGGTACTAGTTTTCGTGTTTTGTTGCTTATAAATTATTGACTATGAAGTAACATTCATTGTCCTCAGATAGTCACCTTCCGTCATCTCAAACAATGAATGCCAAACTTCCTACTTGGAGACTGGTTCATTTACCTACTGTATTCAAAATGAAATTTTTGATGACTTGCAAAAATGTATACAACAGCATAAAAATAAGTGAATAAAAAACAGGGTCAAAGAAAGTAAAAACTAAAACTGGTTCACAGAATGTATGCTATAAGATTCTGTGCAGGGGCCCGGGAGTGTGGCCTAGCGGTTAAAGTGCTTGACTAGCATGCACAAAGACCCGGGTTCGATTCCTCGGTATCCCACATACACAACCAAGCCGGAAGTGGCAGAGACGAGACACAACCAAACCGGAAAAGTGGCAGAGACGAGACTGCGACGGCGACAGAGAGCGAAAGAAGCGAGCTGAGCTGAAGTGAACAGAGCCCAACCGAGTGGTGGCCGGAGCCAGCGGGGCCGGAGCGAGCAGGACCGGAGCGTGCGGGAGCGAGCCGAGCCAGAGCCAGCGAGGCCGGAGCGAGCGGGGCCAAAGCGAGAAGGGGCCGGAGCGAGCAGAGCCAGGAGCAAGCGACAGCTGGCCGGGCCGGAGCGAGCGGGGCCAGAGCGAGCGGGGCTAGGAGCAGGGCCGGGCCGGAGCGAGCGGGGCCAAGAGCAAGCTGGAGCGAGCCGGGCGGAAGCAAGCGGGGCCAGAGCGAGCGGGCCAGAGCGAGCGGGCCAGAGCGAGCCGGCCGGAGCGAGCCGGCCGGAGCGAGCGGGCCGGAGCGAGCGGGGCCTGAGCTAGAAAGGGGGCCTAGCCGGGCCGGAGCGAGCAGGGCCGGAGCGAGCGGGGCCAGAAAGAGAGAAAGGGGCCAAAAAAAAAAAAAGATTCTGTGCAGTTGTTTGACATGGACTAAAGATGTGGCCAGAGGAAATCAACAGTTATACAGTTTGCAGTAGTTCTCAGGGAAATAATTATTACAACAACAAAGTTGTTCTACTAATCTCTTCTTTCAAAATAATTACTTGGTAACTGATAACTAACCACCCTAAGAGGTGTTTATTCAACTCCCCAAATTTCATGAAGGAAAGAAAGAAATTAAGTTTCCACGTGTCCCTCATTTTTAAGCATTATTTTTATTGTTTTCCATTACCAGTTGGTTTACTGTAGCAAATTTTTAAGAATTTGCCTTAGCCCAGCACTGTGCCTCATGCCTGTAATCCTAGCTACTCAGGAGGCTGAGATTTGAGGATCACAGTTCAAAGCCAGCCGGGGCACTAAAGTCTGTGAGACTCTTATCTCCAGCTAACCACCAGAAAACCAGAAGTGGTGCTATGGCTCAAGAAATAGGGTGGTAGTCTTGAGATGAAGAGCTCAGGGACAGCACCTAGGCCCAGAGACCCAGCCCCATGAAAAAAAAGAATTTGCCTAACACTTTTATAATTTACAACTTTTTTTTTTTTTTTTTTGCCAGTCCTGAGTCATGAACTCAGGGCTCAAGGCTAGCGCTCTCGAGCCACAACACCACTTCTGGCTTTTTCTGAGTAATTTGTTGGATATAAGAGTCTCATGAGACTCTTTTCTGCCCAGGCTGGCTTTGAACCACAATCCTCTGATCTCAGCCTCCTGAGTATATAGGATTACAGGTGTAAGCCACCAGCACCCAGCACATTTATATATCCATTTATAACATTTATATATCCATTATCACATCTTCTTGGATTCTGGAAAAAATGGAATATAGATGTGTGGAACAGATGTGACAATATTACTATTCTAATTGTAGATATGAGAAACAAGAGGCTAGAACTTGAATCCACATCTTTTGAACCAGACTACTAATATGTAGAGCTGTCAGTACTTTGGATTTCAATTTATTTTATTTTATTTTATTTTTTTGCCAGTCCTGGGTGTGAGCTCAGGGCCTGAGCACTGTCCTTGGACTTTCTCAAGGCTAGAGCTCTACCACTTGAGCCTCAGCACCACTTCCAGCTTTTTTTCTATGCATGTGGTACCGAGGAATCGAACCCAGGTCCTCGTGCATGCTAGGCAAGCACTCTACCACTAGGCCAAACTCCCGGCCCCTATTTTTAAGGATTAAAAAAAAAGGTTGGGCCAGGTGCGGTGGCTCACGCCTGTAATCCTAGCTACCCAGGAGGCTGAAATCTGAGGATCCAGGTTCAAAGCCAGCCCAGACACTAAAGTCTGTGAGATTCTTATCTTCAGTTAACCACCAGAAAACCATGAGAATTATCTCCAGTTAACCAGCAAAAGCTGGGAGTAAAGCCGGTCACCACAGCTCACACCTGTAATCCTAGCTACTCAGGAGGCTGAGATCTGATGGTTCAAAGCCAGCCTGGGCACTAAAGTCTCTAAGACTCTTATCTCTAGTTAACCACTAGAAGACCAAAATGGCACTGTGGCTCAAGGTAGGGCAGTAACCTTGAACTGAAGAGCTCAAGGACAGCATCCAGGCCCAGAGTTCAAGTCCCACAACCAGGGGGAAACAAAAGTTGGCTCTGGTAGGTATGTCAGATAATTCCTATACAAAGTTAAACATGATTGTGTGGAACTTACTTAAGCCTCGATTTATTACTTTTTACCCTGATTAGCACTGATGAAATCCCAGACCTCATATTAGCCCTTTAATGTAATGAATCATCGATGTCACGGCCGTATTCATGATTTTAATTGGCTGTGGTTTAAATAATTTTTTTAAAAAAAGGTTTTCTTAATAGATTGGCTGACAATAACAAGGACAAAAAGCACATTCATATATATATAAATATTATTAGCTCCACAATTTTATTAGACGCCCACAATCCCCTTATCCAAAACTTGGGAGCGAGATGGTTTCAGTGCATTTCCTTAGACATCCAGCATTAAGTCTGGAGCTAAATCCTGTAATCATCCACAAGAACATACCTTTAACAAAACCTAGTGAAATACACACACACAATGGGATGAAGTTATTTTGCCTTAAGAATGCTTGTGAAAAAAATGTAAGACAATTTTGACAGCTTTGTTGCATTTCTTGAATTGCATATAAAATGTTATAAACCAAATTGTCTCCATTTTATTAAAGAAAAAAAAAAGAAACTGGCTTAGATAAGTTAACTAACTTGGTCAAGTTGACACAGTTAGCAAGGGGTGAAGACAGGGTGAAGCCAGCTGTTAAGATCCCTGTTGCTCAGCTGCCTGCTGTGTCCATGATGCAGTGTCCAGCATAGAGCTAATGCCCAGGACACTGGAACTTGCTAGCCAAATGTCTAGGGTAGAAGGCAGCAAACCAAATCTTGCTTTCAGAGTTATCACGATGACTATGACTAATGATGTGGATGTGTTCTTTATTTCTTTGTAGTGTTTTAGTGACTCACACAGATGCAGTAAAAATTTCAGATTTTGGTACATCTAAGGAACTCAGTGATAAAAGTACCAAGATGTCCTTTGCTGGCACAGTTGCATGGATGGCCCCAGAGGTGATACGGAATGAACCTGTCTCTGAAAAAGTTGATATTTGGTGAGTGGCACCCTCTGGACCAGCTCAAGAGCCTTTTTCCACTTTCACCCTTTTTCTTCCCCCAACTTTTTATTTTTTTCTTTCTTTCTTTCTTTTTTTTTTTTTTTTTTTTTGTGGGTCATGGTGCTAGAACTCAGCCTGGGCACTGTCCCTGAGCTGTTCAGCTCAAGGCTACCATCTTACCCTTGAGTCAAGCCCCACATCCCGTTTTCTGGAGGTTAATTGGAAATAAGAACTTCAGGTCCTTTTGTGCCTGGGCTGGCTTTGAACCTTGATCTCAGATCTCAGTCTCCTGAGTAACTAGGATTATATATGTGAGCCACAGCACTTGGCCCCAGAACATTCTTTATGGTTGATTTTGGGCTCATATTATCTGAAATACTACCCAAAATGATATGTGGTAAGATGGATTGAATGGGGGATGGGGTGGAATTAGGCTGAGAATCCAGTCAACAAATCATTATCCAAGAACTTGAAGAACTTCCTGGAAAACTGAAACTTTACTTTCAGTGCTCTAGAATTCTTTCTGGAACATATCACTTAATTCTCCCCTTTTTAAATGGAATACTTTAAAACTTACCTCTTCTTAGTCGGACACAGGGGCTCACACCTGCAATCTCAGGAGACTGAGATCTAAGGATTGTGTTTCAAAGCTAGCCAGGGCAGGAAAGTCTGAGGCTCTGATCTCTAGTTACCCACCAGAAACCCAGAAGTGGTTCTGTGTCTCAGAGTGGTAGAGTGCTAGTCTTGAGCAGGAGAGCTTAGGAATAGAATCCAGGCTCTGAATTCAAGCCCCATGACTGACAAAAACAAAACAAACAAAACTTACCTATTCTTGACACTGAAGACCATCCTTGCACAAATAAGGAATGTCTGTTGCTATGGTACAGTGTATCCTCTGTGTCCACCTGGGATGTGCAGACACATTAGCTTTTTACTGAGTGCTCCTATGGACTGTGCTTTATTATTATTATCATTATTATTTAGCAACCTTTCTTCTCAGGATGTAAGTCTTACTTCTTAATAATATTTTCTCCTGTAATTGCTTTTATTCTACCCTTAAAATTAGCAATTAAATTTTAGGCTTTACCAAAAATAGTAGCATGTGTTAAAATTGCATGTAACAGCATAATGAATAGGCTGAATAGAAATGAATCATTTGTAATTTGGATAATTACTGAAGTTTCCTTTTTAAGGATTATATCAATTTATGTTCCCACCAGAAGTATGTAAGGGAATTTTCTCAGTCTCTCCATAAGATATGTTAAAATTGTATATTTTGGACAGTCCTATGGATAAAAAAATTGGATCTTGTATCTTATAGTTTTCATGTCCTCATGTTATTTATGCCTTTTATATGTTTAAAGAATCATTTGCAGGGCCAGGAGTTTGGCCTAGTGGGAGACTGCTTGCCTAGCATGCACAAAAACCCAGGTTCGATTCCTTGGTACCACATACATAGAAAACAAAGCTGGAAGTGGTGCTGCGGCTCAAATGGTAGAGCTCTAGTCCAAAGACAGTGCTCAGGCCCTGAGCTCAAGCCCAGGACTGGCAAAAAAAAAAAAAGAAGAATCATTTTCAGTTCATGTACTTTTGCTCTGATCTTTATTATCAAGTTTGGTTTTTGTTTTTGTTTTTTGCCAGTCTTGTGTATGCTAGACAGGTCTGTAACTCTGAGCTTTTTCTTCAGCAGAGCTTGCTCCAATTGTCCCAACAGTGATTATTAAATAAGCAGTTTTAACTCAGCAGTTGTTAACACTCAATTATACATTCTATCCTTATATGGATCTGGTCTCTTTCTGGATTTCTATGCCAGTTCATTAACCTGGTTGTCTATTTGTGCACCAGTATTACTTATTTTAATATCTGGCAGTATTTGTTACTCCTAGTTTTCTTTTTCATAGATGTATTCTGCTTTTCTGTTTTCCGTATAGCTGGATTTAACTTTTCAAGCTGGGTGCTCATGTCAACTTAATTAAAAATTAATAAACAACTGAAGTACAAATCAGTCCTTCTGAAATGTCTTTTGCTACTATTGTAGGTCTTTTGGTGTGGTGCTTTGGGAGCTGCTGACAGGAGAGATCCCCTACAAAGATGTAGATTCTTCAGCCATTATTTGGGGAGTTGGAAGCAATAGCCTGCACCTTCCCGTTCCTTCCACTTGCCCAGATGGATTCAAAATCCTTATGAAACAGACCTGGTAAGATATATTTCTTCCAATGTTCTTTCTTTCTCAAAGGCATATATAAAATGTCTCTAAAATAGCAAAGCGGTCTACAGCATGTATTAAGAATGAACCACTTATTTAGGAATAGCTTGGGATACTGGGGTGTCTCATAGGAATAAAGACACCAACTCGAAAGGAACTGAAGGCGAGGCAAAGTTTACTTCTGCAGAAGGGTGGGCCACCCCCCAGAAATCTGATAAGCAAGCACACAGATCAAGCAGGCTGCTCCCTAACTCAGCAGGCCCCACCCTTCTGCTTGTATTGCCTGAGTTCAAGTTCACACTGTGCAAAAGGGTGTGGCTCAATTAACAGGAAGTAATTAAAAGTCAAGGAGCTTCTAACAGGATGTCTTAATTAAAGGGCTCAGAAAAGGGATATATGTAACTAAGTGTAATTAACAAGAACCAAGACACCCTGGCCAAAGCAGGAACTCTTCAGAACATCAATTCTGTCAAAATTAACAGAAAGGAAGTAAACTACTTTGATATTTTGTTGGTGGTGGTCTTGGTGGTGGTCATGGGGCTTGAACTCTGGGCCTAGGCTCTGTCTCTATGCTCTTCATCTCAGTGCTAGTGTTCTACCATTTGAGTCACAGCACCACTTCCAGTTTCTGGTGGTTAATTAGAGATAAGAGTTCCATGAACGGGCCCGGGAGTTTGGCCTAGCGGTTAAAGTGCTTGACTAGCATGCACAAAGACCCGGGTTCGATTCCTCGGTATCCCACATACACAACCAAGCCGGAAGTGGCAGAGACGAGACACAACCAAAACCGGAAAAGTGGCAGAGACAAGACTGCGACGGCGACAGAGAGCGAAAGAAGCGAGCTGAGATGAAGTGAACAGAGCCCAACCGAGTGGTGGCCGGAGCCAGCGAGGCCGGAGCGAGCGGGGCCAGAGCGAGAAAAGGGGGCCTAGCCGGGCCGGAGCGAGCCGGGCCGGAGCTAGAAAGGGGGCCTAGCCGGGCCGGAGCGAGCAGGGCCGGAGCGAGCGGGGCCAGAAAGAGAAAGAGGCCCAAAAAAAAAAAAAAGAGTTCCATGAACTTCCATGCACAGGCTTGGCTTTGGACTTCAATCCTCAGATCTTCTTAAGTAGTTAGGGTTACAGGTGTGAGCCACCAGCACCCGGCTTTGATTTTTTTTTCCACCAGTCCTGGGGCTTGAACTCAGGGCCTGGGCACTGTCCTTGGACAGTTTTTGCTCAAGGCTAGCACTTTGCCACCCAAACCACAGTGACATTTCCAGCTTTTTCTGTGTATGTGGTACCAAGGAATGGAGCCCAGGGCTTCATGCACACTAGGCGAGCACTATACTACTAGGCTCCCAGCCCTGATTTTTTTTGCCAGTCCTGGGCTTGAGCTCAGGCCTGAGCACTGTCCTTGGACTTTCTCAAGGCTAGAGCTCTACCACTTGAGCCTCAGCACCACTTCTGGCTTTTTTCTATGTATGTGGTACCAAGGAATCAAACCCGGGTCTTCATGCATGCTAGGCAAGCACTTTAACCACTAGACCAAACTCCTGGCCCCTGATTTTTTTTTTTAAGACACTTTGTTTTACATCTAATGGTGGAAACACGAAGAGCCTTGCACTTTGAGAACCTAGGTTAAGATATTGCTCTTGCCTTTTAAAAATTATCTATTATAAATTGGGGTATGTCATTCAAATATCACTTTCCTCATCTATGAAATAAAAATGCCCTTTATTCATGGAGTCATTGTGTTGCGATTAAAATGAACAAATGAAGAATCTGATATGGCTTCATGAAATAGTAGACTTGAGCAAATGAGAACTGTATTATTTTACCAGTGAAGTGTGACTGAGGGTAGATTTCCATCACATCAGTGTCAGAATCTCTGAAGCATGTTTTCCTTTTGCCTTCAGGACATCAAAACCTTTGGAAAACAACCATTTTAGAGTAAAAAAATGTTTCATAAAATAAGATCTTTATCATCCTGGACACAATTTTGGAAAATGCACAAACACCTCTCTCTCTCTCTCTCTCTCTCTCTCTCTCTCTCTCTCTCTCCCTCTCTCTCCCCCCCCCCCCTCTCTCTCTCTCTCTCTCTTTTTACTATTAGGCAGAGTAAACCCCGCAACCGACCTTCATTCCGGCAGACACTCATGCATTTAGACATTGCTTCTGCAGATGTACTTGCTACCCCACAAGAAACTTACTTCAAGTCTCAGGTAAGTCAGGGAGGGACCAAACATACAGGTAGGGACTCTCCATGAGGCATGAAGAGTCTTAGAAGGATGCTGTACTTAGCATTACGGCAGGAATGTAACTTCATTGTGAAATAATAATTATGAAACTTCACACAAGTGAAATGTGGGAGTTTGTTAGGTACTTGATATACATCATCTCATTTGAAAAGAATATATATATTAGAATGTCATTATTAATGGGTTCTTGTAAAATTATTGAAGACCATAAAAATATAATGTACCTGTGTTGGAATGAGAATTAATGCTGACCTTTATGAAAATGTTTTTTCTGAAAACACTAAAACTTAAATACAGAAGAAGAAAGTTATATTATAGAAAGTAACACAATAGAACTAGAACCAGAGAGAACTCCAAATTTATTTTCTTATAGCTCCAGATCAAACATAATTTACTGTATGTGCTAAAATCTTCTCAATATATGTAGCAAAAAATAGCCAGAGACTGGTGGCTCCTAAGTAATCCTAGATACTCAGGAGGCTGAGATCTGAGGATTACAATTCAAAGCCAGTGTGGGCACCAAAGTCTTACTTCCAATTAACCACCAGAAAACCAGAAGTGGTGCTGTGCCTCAAGTGGTAGAGCGGTAGTCTTGAGCCGAAGAGCTCAGGGACAGCGCCCAGGCCGAGTTAAAGCCCTAGGACTAACAAAACTAATATTAAATAAATAAATAAATTCCACTTAGTTCACCATTCTGTGGGTTGATAGTTTACAGGCTAGGAAATTCTTCTATCTGCAGCTCACCATTCCTGCAGTTGTCCAGATGGCATTTCCAAGTCTGAGCACCTCCATTCTCCTGGTGGCCTCTAATCCCCCAGCTGCCACCAGTATGCAGCAAAAGTCACCTTTTAACAAGAGTATTTCAACCATACATTGTAAGGTAACAGATCCAGACATGAGAATGATGTGCTAGTATAAAAATATAAATGGCTGGGCACCAGTGGTTCATACCTATAGTCTTAGCTACTCAAGAGGTTGAGATCTGAGAATTGCTGCTTGACTTTCCAGGCAGTAAAACTCATCTCCAGTTAACCACCAAAAAAAAGAAACCAGAAGTAGAGCTGTGGCTCAAGTGGTAGAGTGCTAGCCTTGAGCAAAAATGCTAAGTGGAGCAGCCAGGTGCGTGGTTCATGCCTGTAACCCTAGCTACTCAGGAGGCTAAGATCTGAGGATCAAGGTTCAAAGCCAGCCCAGGCACAAAAGGATCTGAGACTCTTATTTCCAAGTAACCTCTAGAAAATGGGAAGTGGGGCTTGGCTCAAGGGTAGGGCAGTAGCCTTGATCTGAAGAGCTTAGGGACAACACCCAGGCTGAGTTCAAGCCCCATGACCCACCAAAAAAAAAAAAAAAAAAAAGCTAAGTGGAGTGACATTGTCCAAAAAAATGCACTCTTGCCAAGTGCCAGTAACTCATACCTGTGTTCTAACTACTCAGGAGGCAGAGATCTGTGGATTGCAGTTCAAAGCCAGTTAGGGAAGGAAAGTCCATGAGACTCTTAACTCAAATTAACCTGGAAGTGGCTCAAAGTGGTAGAGTACTAGCCTTGAGCATAAAAGCTCAGGGACAGCACCCAGTCCTTGAAGTCAAACCCATGACTGACAGAAAAAAAAAGAAATTTACTCTGTATCTGACTTAGGTAACTGTAACCACTCTGTATATCACCTTTTTATAATAATAATGAACTCGGGGACAGTGTCCATGCCCACTTTTGTAAAGATAGTTACCCCATGGGAAGTGGAGAGTACCTCATGATTTAATTACTTCCTGAGTTTTCACCTCCTAACATCTTCCTGCTGGAACTTGAGATTTCAACATATGAATTTGGGGTGGGGAGACACACACGTGGTAGCATCACTTAATATTCATTATTTCTTCCACATTTTCTTCCCATATAAAATTTCATTTTTGTCTAAATAGTTCTAAATCTCTTATCCTTGCTAGTTCCAAGAAATAATTTTTTTCCAGGCATATAAAAGCTGATACATCTCTGGGTCTGAAGTGAAGACTTTCTCTGACAATAACACCTTTATGCACAGGCTAGTGAGGTACTAGGAAAAGCAGTCGACCTGGCCGGAACCCCTCTCACTTACTGAATAACTTAATGACATTGACTGAGTCACTAAATTTTTCTAAATCTCAGCTTGTTCCTCTAAACACTTCTCTTACTTAGGGACTTTGTGTAGGGATCAAATGATAAGATAAAAATGCAGGCGCATTACAAACTATTAAGTTTTCTTTGGGGGATAGGAATGTGACCTAGTGGTAGAGTGCTTGCTAGCGTGCACGAAGCCCTAGGTTCAATTCCTCAGTACCACATACAAAGAAAAAGCTATAAGTGTAGTGCTGTGGCTCAAGTAGTAGAGCACTAGCCTTGAGAAAGCTCGAGGACAGTGCTCAGGCCCTGAGTTCAAGTCCCCGGACTGGCCGGGAAAATAAAAACCCAAAAAACTAAAAGCAAACTCTTTGATTAGGAAATGCTATTTTCATTTCCCATAAAATTATATATTAAAAAAAGTTCCTTTTGATTTTTTGGTTGTCACCTGGTGGCTAATTTCCTGCCAGATTCTTGAGATGAGTAAGTTGGCAGCTAAGGAGCACTAAGTAACTGTGTTTGACATCCTCTTGCCCCAGTAGGGAAGAACTGGATTTGCTCTTGTTTTAGAGGGCTTGAACCTGAGGCCTTTTCCCTCCTGCTTGCTGACAGGATTCCCTTAGCATCAGTTATTATGCATAGTTTATAATCCCTGGTCTCAGTTTGCCACCTCAACTGTCAAAAGTGCTGCCAGGAGTGTAGCCAACCTCTTCCTGGGAGACAGACTTCATCTGCTGCTCAGAGTAGCATTTGTATAAAGATGCAGTGCGCATAAAACAGAGATGACAAAGTAGCCAACTCCATGCAAGATTAGAGTCTGTTAAGACAATCGCCTCATTCCCTGACGATCTCTCATTTTCTCCAAGGAGGCAATTACTGTTCCCAGTATCCAATAACATTTTATGAGGCTTTAGAATGTAGGCCTTGTCCTACATTCCAGCTGCTGGGTAGGTCACATGCCCAGCTTCTAAGCCCTCTCATTTGCTCTGCCTTTGTACCATTCTGTCCGAAAGACCATCTAGATTTGGGTTTGGGAGATACAGAGGGCTAGACTTGTGGGTAATATCAAGAATAAGGGGCCAGGGAGCATAGCCTAGTGGTAGAGCGTTTGACTAGCCTGCACGAAGCCCTGGGTTCAATTCCTTTGTACCATGTGTACAGAAAAAGCTGGAAGTGTTCATGTGGCTCAAGTGTTAGAGCTTTTTGCCTTGAGAAAGCCCAAGGACAGTGCCCAGGCAGGATGAGCAAAAAAAAAAAAGCAATAAGTAGGTGCAGGTGCAGGCATGGACACTTTGAACCTTGATCCTCACATCTCAGCCTCCTGAGTACTACAGGAATATACCACCAGCGCCTGACTGGTGTTTTTTTTTCTTCCTTTCCTTTCCTTCCTTTCTTTTCTTTTTTTTCCCACCAGTCCTGGGGCTTAAACTTAGGGACTGGGCATGAGCTTTTTCAAAGCTAGCACTCTACCCCTTAAGCCATAACAATATTTCTGACTTTTTATGTGTATGTGGTAAGCAAGGAATTGAACCCAGGGCTTCAAATTCATGCTAGGCAAGCACTCTACCACTATAGGCTACACTCCCTGCCCCTTTCTGTTTCTCAAAGTAGGCTGAAACTAAGTCAATTTCTTTCTTTTGCTGACTTTTAAATTATGGTAAAATAAGTATAGTACGAGATTTTGCCATATAATTCAGTGGCATTCATAATGTTATGAAAGTACCTCTATTATTTCCAAAAATTTTATCACTCTGTTAAGCATTGACTGCCTGTTCCCTCTTCCTCTAGGCTCTAATAATCTCTGTTTTAATTTCTGTCTCTATAGATTGGCTTATGCTAGCTATTTTATGTAAAGTAAATCATACATTGTTTGTCCTTTACTGCCTGGTTTTTGTTTCTCTTAGCATTTTCGTTAAAAATTCCTCCATATTGTAATGTGTGTCTGCATTTCATTACGTTTTTGTTTTTTTTTTTTTTTGGTGCCAGTCCTGGGGCTTGAAGTCAGGGCCTGAGCGCGCGCGCGTGCACCCCCTGCCTGATCTGTATGTCTGATTCTTTGCCAGCAGAGGGAGATCAATAGTCTTTTTCTTGATTTCTTTTTTTTAAAAAATAAAAAAAGTTAACATTTGTAATAGAGGGAGTTTCGTTATGATGTTTTCATACATGCGCACAGTTTACTTTTAATACTTTGAACAAATTCATCCTTCCACTGTATGCCCATTGCTCCTCTCCCTTCCCCTTTTTCAAATAGCATGTGCTAGATTTCCTTATGCTGCACTTACACAAAGTTTCATCTTAGAATCTACTCACAGGTTTTTGTTTATAAGAATACTTTAAGCCCAAATTTGACGCTCTCTCTTATCCATCCTTTATCAGCCTTTGCTTGCCTTATCTCTGCATCTCTGTTTCTTTGTTTTTCTCTCTGTCTTTCTGTCTCTGTGTCTCTGTCTTTGTCTCTCTCTGTCTTTCTCTTCTGTTTTAGTCAGCCTTGCACTGTGACTCTACCTCTCTCTTGGAATGGCAGGCATGTATAGCCACTCTAGGCCTCTTGTTCTCCTAAAGCTCAATTCTCTCTCTACTGCATGACTGATCTAGTGACTGGAGAGCATTGTTGCCTGGATCCTACCTGAACCTTCCTTTAGATGTTGTTGATGCAGGTGATATCAAAAAATGTCACTTAAAGCCAGGAGTGCAGCATAATGGTAGAGTACTCACCTAACATACACAAAGCTCTGGTTCCATTCCTAGGTACCACATACACAGAAAAAGCCAGAAGTGGTGCTGTGGCTCAAGGGGTGGAGGTCTAATCTTGAGAAAACTCAAGGACAGTGCTCAAGCCTGGAGTTTAATCCCCAGGAGTGGCCAAGAAAAAAAAAAAAAAGTCACTTAACAATAGGATAAAATGTTCTCAACTTTGGGTAGATTTTGGTGCCTGAAAGCTGATAGACAGTTAGTAGAACCCTCTCTCCAACATACATATGAAAACCTGGCATATTATTAAAAAATAAGCAAGACAATCTTTTCCTAAATAGTTCTGATATAATTTTATCTGCAATAATAGGTGAGGGCTTTCTGTTTTTGCTTCGTGAATCAGTGGAGCTATACCACCTCTTACGGGGTAGACCCTGTCTCCAACATACATATGAAAACCTTGCATATTATTTTAAAAATTACTGGAATTTTTTTTTTGCCTAAGGCTTGATCTCCAAGCCTGAGCACTGTTCTTGGTCTTTCTTCAGGCTAGCACTTTACCACTTGGGCCACAGCACCACTTCTGGCATTTCTATTTGGTAACCAGGAATTGAAGCCAGGTCTTCATGTATGCTAGGCAAGCACTCTACCTATAGACCAAACTCCCGGCCCCGAGTTTAATTATATTCTGTATGCCCCATACAAGTGGAATCATGCGGTGTCTGTCCTCCTACAACTGAGCTATTCAGTTAGCATAAGTTCAAGTTTTGTCTTTGTTGTCACATATTGATGATTTTTTCTTTCTAAAAGAAGAATAATATCCTATTATATGTGTATACCATGTATTTTTTAACCCATCCACTGGTAAAGATTGCAGCTAGTTTTGTAAAGAGTAGTGAATAGGAGAATACTAATACCTTGTCAAAGCCCAGATTTCTTTTTTAAAAAATCCAGATTTCGATTTATGTGGATAAATTGCCTATAAATGAGATTGCTACAATAAAGAAAGGCTAACATACACCTGAAGGTAATAGAGTCATTCTTTGGAACTAACTTACATAATTGGAGGTGTTAGCCTTCACTGGAAGTTATCTTATTTGCCTTACCTCTTGGAATGGTATCTGCTACATAAGGAAACTTTTCTAGTTAGCTGTTAGAAGCTATTGTAGGCCACATTCCAGCAGAGCTTTTCCTGTTTCCTAAAATTTAGATTAAATTACTTTGAAATCTCTGCATTGTGCAAAGGCCAGCATTCTGTCACATTCTGGTTGTTCCTGGCAGGTTTATAATTTCAGGGCCACTGGCTCTGCTGCCTAAAAGTCTTGTCCCCTCTTCTTCCATCTTGTGGCTGCTTCTTTTCTTTGTCCTGTCACGTGAATTTCACATTTTTCTCATCCAGGCTGAATGGAGAGAAGAAGTGAAAAAACACTTTGAGAAGATCAAAAGTGAAGGAACCTGTATACACCGGTTAGATGAAGAACTGATTCGAAGACGCAGAGAAGAGCTCAGGTGAGCTCCTCTCTGTACTCTGCCTCTTCTTCCCCCACTCACCGAGTCTTCAGATACTAGCAGGAACACCTTATAAATGGACTTTCACCTTCTACACACCATTGGCCTCTACACTGTGTCCTTATACGCTTTAAAACGTGCCCTGAGATTCCCTATGAAATCTAAAAGGCTTGTTCTGGAGGGGAGTCGGGGCTTGGGGAGAGTGGTAGTTACTGGAGGCTAGTGTTGGGGGTGTGGAGAAAGGTTTATTAATGGGTAATTCCATAGGTGAAAGAATTTGTTGTTCTACTATACACTAAGGTGACTGTAGATAATAATAATTATAATATACTGTATTTTTTATTTAGGAAGGTACAATAAAGAATTTTGAGGCTGGGAGTTTGGCCTAGTGGTAGAGTGCTTGCCTAGCATGCATGAAGACCCAGGTTCGATTCCTCGGCACCACATACATAAAAAAAAGCTGGAAGTGGTGCTGAGTAGAGTGCTGGTAGAGTGCTAAGCCTTGAGAAAGTCCAAGGACAGTGCTCAGGCCCTGAGCCCAAGCCCAGGACTGGTAAAAAAAAAAAAAAAAATGAATGCTTGACCAGGAAAAAGTAATAATTATTTGAGAGGATAAGTTGTCCTTGATTTGATCATTATGCAATGTATACATGTATTGCAACACCAGATGATATCCCACAAATATCTACAATTTTTTTTTTGCCAGCCCTGGGGCTTGAACTCAGAGCCTGGAGACTGTCCTTGGACACTTTTTCTCAAGGCTAGCACTCTGCCACTTGAACCACAGCACCGCTTCTAGCTTTTTCTGAGTATATGGTGCCAAGAAATTGAACCCAGGGTTTCAGACATGCTAGGTGAGCACTCTACCACTAGACTACACTCCCAGCCCAGCTACAATTTTTTGTATATACAATTTTTCCCCCAAGTATAGTGATATGCCTGCAATCACAGCACTTGAGGAGAGAGGGCTGAGGCAAGAGAATTGCAAGTTTGAAGCCATCCTGGGCTACATACTGAGACCTTGTCTCACTATGTTTTTTAAGTTTAAACAACAATATAAAGATTGCTCTATTTTTTTAAGGAAGATTCTTTTCTTTTTCTCTTCTCCCAACTCTGTTCTATTAGTTTATGATACTCTGCAACAAGGGGTTTTTCTACTTGTCCATTCAGCCACTGTTCTAAGTGCCACAGAAGACTAGAAATGTATGACGATTTAGTCCCTGACCTCAAGCTGCTTATAATCTATTAAGGGATATAAGACATATCCATGGAAAGCCACTGTCTTAAACAGTTTGGCTACTATGCCCTGATTTCTAAGACTTGGAAGTTTATCAATGTAAGAAATTTACTGGTGGAGGCAACGCAGTTCAAGATCAAGGCACTAGAAAATTCATGTCTGTTGAAGGCCTATCTTCATGCATAAATGGCCCCTTCTGTTACCTCACTTTCTAGAAGAGACCCCTCAACCTCATCTATAAGGGCATAAATTTTATTATGAGGGCCCGTTTCTCATAAGCAAATCATTTCCCAAAGGCTTATCTCCTAATATCTCCACCTTGGAGTATGGATTGACTGTTTCATGAATTGATTGATTTTTTTTTGACAGTCCTATGACTTGAACTCAGTGCCTGAGCATTTGAGCTTTCTCAAGGATAGAGCTCTACCACTTGAGCCACAGCACCACTTCCGGCTTTTTCTATGTAGATGGTACTGAGGAATTGAACCCAGGTCTTCGTGCATGTTAGGCAAGCGCTGTACCACTAGGCCATGCTCCTGGTCCTGGAATATGGATTTAATGTAGGGTCACACCATCCATACTAACAAGCAAGATAGGTATACATGACATGGACAACTGTAACCATAGTGTTTTTGTGAAATCCTTATTTCCATTAATGTATGAATATGTTAAACTTTTTTTTTTACTAATATGATACTAACACTACATCAGCAGAGGCTACAAACAAAGCTGGGCACCAGTGGCTCATGATTGTAATCCTAGTTACCCAGGAAGCTGAGATCTAAGCGCAATGGTTCAAAGCCAGCCTGGGCAGGAAAGTCCATGGGACTCATCCCCACTTAACTACCAAAAAGGCTGGAAATAGCATATGAGCATATGATAGAGTACTAGCCTGAACATAAAAGCTCAGAAACAGGGCTGGGAGTTTGTCCTAGTGGTAGAGTGCTTGCCTAGCATGCACGAAGACCCGGTTCAATTCCTTGGTACCACATACATAGCAAAAAGCCGGAAGTGGTGCTGAGGCTCAAGTGGTAGAGTGCTAGCCTTGAGAAAGTCCAAGGACAGTGCTCAAGCCCTGAGCCCAAGCCCAGGACTGGCAAACCTATGACTCTATAATCATAATGTTTTATTTCATAAATTGCTATGTTTCTATGACATACAAACCGTTAGCCTAATTTTGATTAAGTTCTAAATACTAAGTCCCAGAAAATGTAATTAGAGATTCCCTCCTTGAACAATCGTTTGTTAAACTTGTCATTTAAAATATGATGTAAACATAAGCCATATAATTAATGATTGTGGTTCTTAAGGTACTATGTCATCTCTCATCACTTCTATTATCCCTTGGTTATCTCATATTGTTACACTATCTCACTTTGTTACCTGATATATGGGATATATTTGTATTTGGTTATCTGAAATTGGATAGGGAACAGGGGAAAACAAGATGAGGGGTGGGGGAGGGAAATGGGGACCAAGACATGTGAAAGGGTATCAATGTATGGGAATTAATGCACTATTTATCTGGCAAATATCATGTAACCCTTCTATTAATTACAATAAAAAATACATTAAAAAAAAAGCTCAGCAACAATGCATAGGTCCTGAGTCAAAGCCCCAGAAAAATAAAGGCTACAAGCAATGCACAAATTTAATTCTGTTTTAATTGATGATCCTCCGCTTTCTGTATGACTGACTAGGCCTTAAGGATAAAACAAGTGGAAAGCTAGGATTTTCCATCTTCCACTCCTTGTCTGAGTTAAATAAGAAAGCCTCAAAAACAGAGGACCATGGGCCGGGAATTTGGCCTAGTGGTAGAGTGCTTTCCTAGCATGCACAAAGCCCTGGGTTCAATTCCTCGGTACCACATACACAGAAAAAGCCAGGAGTGGTTCTGCTGCTCAAGTGGCAGAGCGCTAGCCTTGAACAAAATGTGTCCAAGGACAGTGTTCAGACCCTGAGTTCTGGAGGGAAAAAAAAAGACCTTGGGGCAAACGCTTTTGAAGTAAGCCATCTTATCCTGTCTTTTATTAGAACTGGCCTTTATTCTCTAAATTAGAAATCTCTGCTGTGATGTCTTTGCTAGGCATGCACTGGACATTCGTGAACACTACGAGAGAAAGCTGGAGCGGGCTAATAATTTATACATGGAGCTGAGTGCCATCATGCTGCAGCTGGAGATGCGGGAGAAGGAGCTCATTAAGTATGTATGCAGACCCGTGCGGATCCTCAGTGACTGGTTCTTAGCAGAGTTGTTCTGCTCTACATTGCTGCTGGTCTGAACTGGCAGATAAGTCATTCACTCAACATTCATCCTGGGGTGTGCACAACTCTCTACATGGGTGAGGCGGAATGAGCAAAGCTGCTGCAGAGCTGGATAGAGAGGACCACACCCTGAAGCAATGCAGAGTTCAGCAAAGAGGTCTTCATATCAAGAATTTGGTGTGGAAGCTGGGAGTGTGGCTTAGTGATAGAGCACTTGCCTAGCATGCATGAAGCCCTGGGTTCCATTCCTCAGTACCACATGAACAGAAAAAGCTACAAGTGGCACTGTGGCTTAAGTGATAGCTTTGAACAAAAAGAAGCTCAGGAACAGTGTTCTGGCCCTGAGTCTAGCCCCAGGATTAGGGCGGGGGGGCTGGGGGAAAAGGAGGAGGAATTTGGTGTAGTTAACAAGACACTTACTGCCACTTGAAGTCAAGTGGCTGCTGAAAATGGCCTAAGCTATCCTGGATGGTGGCCAGAAATCCCTGGAGTCCTGGCTGCTGAAAATAAGCAGTGTCTGTCCTCATCCTGTGCTGGGGAAGAGAAGGGCAGTGCCTGAGTCCTGAGCTGCAGAGCAAGAAGTAGTTAAGTTATCCTCTTGGGGTTTTTTTGTTTGGTTGGTTTTGTTTTGCCAGTCCTGGGGCTTGAACTCAGGTCCTGGGCCTGTCCTTGTGCTTTCTCAAGGCTAGCACTCTACCACTTGAGGCTAGCACTACTTCCTGCTGTGTGTGGTACTAAGAAATCGAACCCAGGGGTTTATGCATGCTAAGCAAGCACTTTGCCACTAGGCCATACTCCTGGCCCCATGGATTTTGTTTTCTATTTAACCTGCTTTGCAAATAGTCTATATCTGTTAACTGTGACCAGATCTATGGGCCACTGGTCTGTGAGAACATTCTACTCATCCTTTCTGTCCCCTGTGGTTGACATGTCACTTTTTCTTTCATCCTTGCAGGCGAGAGCAAGCAGTGGAGAAGAAGTATCCTGGAACTTACAAACGACACCCTGTACGCCCAATAATCCACCCAAATGCCATGGAGAAACTCATGAAAAGGAAAGGTGTCCCTCACAAACCCGGGCTGCAGCCCAAGCGGTAAGACACTTGTACCCACCTGGCATTCAAACAAATGGGAAGAGAGCCCCTCAAAATACATTCTTAGGGCCAGGAGTTTGGCCTAGTGGTAGAGTGCTTGCCTAGCATGCATGAAGACCTGGGTTCAGTTCCTCTCTACCATAAACACACAAAAAAAGCTGGAAGCGGTGCTGTGGCTCAAGTAGTAGGTAGAGTGCTATCCTTGAGAAAAAAGCCCAAAATCAGTGCTCAGGTGCTGAGTTCATGCCCCAGGACAGGCAAAAAAAAAAAAAAAAAAAACATTCTTAGAGCGTGGCGATGTGATCATTTCTGTTGTTCAGCCTTAGCACTTCACTCCAGACCAAATTAAAAAAGGGGAGAAAGAGCTGGGCGCCGGTGGCTCTCACCTGTAATGGTAGTTACTGAGGAGGCTAAGATCTGAGGATCACTGTTCAAAGCAAACCCGGACATGAAAGTCAGTGAGACTCTTTTTTTCTTCTTCTTCTTTTTTTGCCAGTCCTGAGCTTGGGCTCAGGGCCTGAGCACTGTCCTTGGACTTTCTCAAGGCTAGAGCTCTACCACTTGAGCCTCAGCACCACTTCCGGCTTTTTGCTATGTATGTGGTACCAAGGAATAGAACCAGGTCTTAGTGCATGCTAGGCAAGCACTTTACCACTAGGACAAATTCCCGGCCCTCAGTGAGACTCTTATCTCCAAATAACCACCAGAAAACTGGATGTGATGCTATGGGGGTCAGTTCGGTAGGGTCATAGCCTTGAGCAGAACTCATGGATAGTACCTAGGCCCTGAGTTCAAGCCCTACGACTGACCGGAAAAAAAAAAAAAAGAAAGTGTGGCACAGACCTAGGAATTTCATTTGTCTTGGCATACAGTCTAGATTTCAAACCTAGCTCTGCTTCTGACCCTGGGTGACTTGGGTCATTATGTGACACCCTTCCACCATCAGAGCCTTAGGGCTGACGCTGGCCAGCTCAAGCTGCGCTCTAATTCCTAAAATATGGCTTTGGCTCTTTCCTATTGTTTCCATGCCGCAACATGACCATCCAGTATTATGGGTTTGATCCCAACACCACAAAGGATGTGTGTGTGTGTGTGTGTGTGTGTGTGTGTGTGTGTGTGTGTGTGTAAGTGTAAGCTTGGGAAATAGCCAGAAGCTGGTGGCTCATGCCTGCAGTCCTAGGTACTTAGAACTAAGATATGAGGCTATGGTTCAAAGTCAGCCTGAGCAGGAAAGTTCACAAGACTCTCAATTAATTATAATTAATCTCCAATTAATCACAGAAAAAGCCAAAATAGTGCTGTGGCTCAAGTGGTAAGAGTCCTAGCCTTGAGTAAAGGAGCTCAGGGACAGCACCCAGGCACAGAGTTCAAGCCCCAGGATCAGCAAAAATAGATAAATACAAGAAAGTTTAGGAGGTATTTCACAAATTTGAATAAAGGGTTTTTGTTTTGTTTTGTTTGTTTGGCTGTTTTACCCTTGACTTCAGGACCTTATACTCCTGGTTTGCTTTTTTTTTGCTCAAGCTGGCATTCTACCATTTGAGCTACTTCCATCTTTTTGGGTTTTTTTGCCAGTCCTGGGCTTGAACTCAGGCACTGTTCTTGGCCTTTCTCAAGGCTAGAGCTCTACCACTTGAGCTGTTTCTATGTATATGGTACTGAGGAATCAAACCAGGGTCTTTGTGCATGCTAGGCAAGCACTCTACCACTAGGCCAAACTCCAAGCCCGCACTTCCAACTTCTTGCTGGAGATAATAATCTCGCAGACTTCCCTGCCCAGACTGTCTAGGAATCAGGATCTTCAAGCTCTCAGCCTCCTAAATAGCTAGGATTACAGGCGTGCGCCACTGACATCCAGCTTGAATGAGTTTCCATATTTAAAAAAAATTTAAACTAGTTTTGTTTTGTTTTTCTGCAGGCCAGATCTATTGAGATCTGAAGGTATTCCCAGTACAGAGGTGGCTTCCACCACATCCCCTTTGTCTGGAAGCCCCAAAATGTCCACCTCTAGCAACAAGAGCCGGTATCGAAGCAAACCCCGCCACCGCCGGGGGAACAGCAGAGGCAGCCATAATGACTTTGCAGCAGTCTTGAAAACCCAGCCAGCCCAGGACACTTCACCCCATCCCTCTTACCTACACCAGGTTCCACCCCAGCCCCCTTCTCTCTACCCCCATAACCCTGTGCAGCAGCAGTACCAGCAGCACCCTCCTGCCACGTCTCAGAGCCACCAGCACAGACTCAGTATGCACAGACAGGACATTGCAGCCTGCGCCAACAACCTGAGGTACTTTGGACCAGCCGCAGCCCTGCGGAGCCCGCTCAGCAACCATGCTCAAAGACAGATACCTGGTTCTAGCCCCGACCTCATCTCCACAGCCATGGCAGCAGATGGTTGGAGAAGTTCTGGGTCCGATCAGGGCCAAGCTGGCCTTTGGGACTGTTGTCATGCCGACCCCTATGACCCCTGCCTCCAGTGCAGGCCAGAAGAGTCTGGATCCTTAGACCTACCCACTACGGAGCCTGTGGGGAGGAACCCCGACCTTCCCAAGTCACCAGCACACAATCCCCTCTCAGAAAATGCCCAGGGCTCAGAGAAAATGAGAGAAAATGAACTCAGTGGCTGTACAGCGGCATCATCCCTTGGCTCCTCTCATCACGTTACCCCCCCAGTGCTACCTCGGAAAACAAGGGCCCTTCAGAAGGTAAGGTGTAATGATGTGCTTCAGAGAACGACAGAGCCAGGCATGTTGGACACACTCCGTAATGTTCTTTAGAAGTACACCTGTTGGGCCGGAAGTTTGGCCTGGTGGTAGAGTGCTTGCCTAGCAATCACAAAGACCTGGAAATGGTGCTTTGGCTCCAGTGGTAGAGCTCTAGCCTTGAGAAGGCCAAGAACAGTGCTCAGGCCCTGAGCTCAAGCCCATGACTAGAAAAACAAAAGTAAAGAATACTTTTTGAGTGGGCACTGGTGGCTCACACCTGTAATTCTAGCTACTCAGGAGGCTGAGATCTGAAGATCATAGTCGAAACCAGCCCTGGGCAGGTACATGAGATTCTCATCTCCCATTAATCACAGAAAAAGCTGGAAGTTGCATTGTGGCTCGAGCCTTGAGTGGAAAAACCTGAGGGAAAGCACCCATACCCTGAGTTCGAGCTCATGTACACACATACACAAATGGGATAACAAATACAAAACAAATGTCTTTCACTTTAAAAACAACATCTGTAATCCCCTGTCAGTTAGCAGCATGATGCAACTAGTTCTTAGTCATGACGCCTGTTTCCACCTTAACCCAGTAGGAGCCGTTCTACCATGGTGGTAGCCAGAAGGCCTTAGGTCAAATTTGGGCTCTCCCACTCAGCACTTCTTGAATCCCAATTCCCTTGCCTGTACAATGGTCTGATTGTTTGATGTGGGGACTAAATAAGTTAAATATGAAAAAACACTTAGAATAGGACTAGGAACATAGCAACTTCCCAAAAACTATAGCTCATCTTGCTATTGCGTTTAAAAAAAAAAATGTGTGAAAAGTGTTTGGGGCCAGGAGCGTCGCCTAGTGGTAGAGTGGTTGCCTAGCATGCACGAAGCCCTGGGTTCAATTCCTCAGTACACATACACAGAAAAAGCTGCAAGTGGTAGTGTGACTCAAAGGGCAGAGCACTAGCCTTGAAGAAAGCCCAAAGCCCAAGGATAGTGTGCAAGCCCTGAGTTCAAGCCCCAGGACTGGCAAAAGAAAAACAGTGTTTGGAACACAATAATTGTCCATTCAGTTCTATATAGTGTTCTATATCCTCATTGTTGATCAGGTACTTCAAAGAAGGAAAGAAAAGATCTAAAGTACAACCATGTATGTTTGGTCAACTAGACCTTTAGTAGAAAAATCAAGTTCAAGATGGGACTATTCATTGTCTCAGGTGACTTGAGCTAATATATTTTTCATTCCCCCAGTCCTGTGGCCAGTACATGCCTTGGTAACAGCTTTATTAAGATATAATTCACATACCTTACAATATTCCCATTTGAAATGCAAAATTTAAGGTTGTTTCTGTACAGCTCTCTAGTCATCAGTAGATGAGCAGTTTTAAAGCATTTTCAGTTACCTTATGTAACATATACCTTTGAACCATCTGCCACCATTTTGATGCCATCTGCGGGTGCTAGGCCCCAGAACACATCCCTAGTACAATGGGCCTCATTGGAATGGCACACTCACTCACTTTTTATGAGATCCTCTCCCACATTCATCAAGTTGTTAGTAAATGCCTTTTGATAACAAGTCTTTTTCCTAAAAGAAGTCCTGCTAAGCATTGTTGCTGAAGTGGAAGAGTGCTTTTCTAGCAAGCATGCAGCCCCCATAAATAAATAGCTGGGCATGGTGGTGCATGCCTATAGTCCCAGCTACAAAGGAGGCGTAGATCATGGTCCAAGGCTAGGCTAAGCCAAAAGTGCAATACCCTGTCTGTAAAATAACGAAAAGAAAAAAGGGTGGCTAGGGACATGACTTTGTAGAGTGCCTGCCTAGCAAATATGAGGCCTTGAGTTCAAGTCCCAGTACTGCCCAAAATAATGAAGTCTTTTCTTCTTCTCCCCAGAGTGGAGATGACTCCTCGGAAGAAGAAGGGGAAGTTGATAGTGAAGTTGAATTTCCACGAAGACAGAGGTAAAAACCAGCAAAAACGCATGGTGGTTTGAGTGAAAGGGGAGAGATCCTGAGTTTGCCCGCTCTGTCATTGCAGCCACTGGGCTCTCTCTGGGCTCACCTTCATAGGGAAATTGGAACTGACTGCATACATGCTTTTCCTTGGCCACCTTACCCAGTCACTTCTGCCCAGCAGGCCTGAGGTCATCTGAACTTTCCCATAGGAAAAAGTCAAGCATGAGCTCCATGGTGATAGCTGAGAGTGCTTCAGGAAGTTCGGGGGGGATGCCATGCTGTTTGTAGGCAATTTTATTGGTGTGTAGTAGATCTCTGTTGTGTTAGAGTCTTCTTATGCTACTCTAACACATACCACAGACTATGTGGCTTCAATGAGTTTATTTCTCACAACCCAAGACCCAAGTAACAGCTGACTCTGTTGTCAGTGAGAGCACTTGCTAGACAGCCACCTGCCTGAAGCGTCCTCATGTGCACAGAGATGAAGAAACAGAGATGGAGAAGGGATAAGATTCAGTGCCAAGTACCTCTTTATTGCTTTAAAATGACATCATTCCTGCCTGTTCTGGGGGCTGAGGGAACTAGACTATCACTCACCTAGACCCTCACAGATAATGTGGGCATGTGGTTTCTCCAGTGGCTCAAGTCCTGTGGCTCTCTGTTCTTCTAGGCCCCACCGCTGCATCAGCAGCTACCAGTCATACTCCACCTTCAGCTCTGAGAATTTCTCCGTGTCGGATGGAGAGGAAGGAAATACTAGCGACCACTCAAACAGTCCTGAGGAGTTAGCTGGTAAACTTGAAGACCGCCTAGCGGAGAAGCTAGACGACCTTCTCTCTCAGACACCCGAGATCCCCATTGAAATTTCCTCACACTCGGATGGGCTCTCTGACAAGGAGTGTGCCGTGCGCCGCGTGAAGACGCAGATGTCGCTGGGCAAGCTGTGTGTGGAGGAGCGAGGCTACGAGGTGGGGCCTCTCCCTTCTCTGCCACTCTTCTCTTCCTGGCTCTTTTGGGTTAGAATCTTTTTAAGTCCTTCAAGCGTTTACAATTGAACCTAGGGTCCAGGTACTGTCCCTGAATTTTTTCACTCAAGGCTAGTCTAGTTCTGCCAACTCATGCCACTGCACCATGTCCTGTGTTCTGGTGGTTAATTGGAGATAAGAGTTGCAGGGACTTTCCTGCCTGGGCTGGCTTCAAACCACGATTCTCAAATCTCAGCCACCTGAGTACCTAGGATTACAGGCGTGAGCCACTGGCACCTGGCTTACAATTTTCTTATAATGAGTATAATCCACCCCCACCTTCATATAGTAGGAAAAACAGATCAGCAGAGTCCCAGAAATGAGGCGAATTTTTCCCAAATCGGACACACACACTGGACTACTCAAGAACTCTTCATTCCAGAATTTAACTAAAACCCCATTGGTTCTCCACCCCATCTCCCAACCTGGTCCCTCCCCCAGGTTCCTATCCTTTCCTGGACTCTACAGCCATAGCATACATAATTCTTTGTTTTAAAAAAATGTTTTTGGGACCGGGAGTTTGGCCTAGTGGTAGAGTGCTTGCCTAGCATGCATGAAGACCCGTGTTCAATTCCTCGGCACCACATACATAGAAAAAAGCCGGAAGTGGTGCTGAGGCTCAAGTGGTAGAGCTCTAGCCTTGAGAAAGTCCAAGGACAGTGCTCAGGCCCTGAGCTCAAGCCCAGGACTGGCAAAAAAAAAAAAAGTTTTTGGTACTAGTACCAGAATTTGAATTCAAATCCCTTCCCTCTTGTTCAGCCTTTCTTACTTATTTCCTAATTGGACTTAAGGCATAACTCTAGCCCAGCTATTTGCTGATTAGTTGGAGATGGAGTTTTACAGATTTTTTTTTTTGCTTCAGACCTCCTTCATCCAGGTCTCTGCCTTCTGAGTAGCTAGGACTGCAGACAAGAGCCACCAGCACTCAGCTTTCCACTCTTTATTTCATGTACAATTTTGCTGTGGAAGAGACAGGAGCATAGTGGTTTGGTGTGTCCCCTGGAATCAATTTCCTAGATGTACCCCAGCCATTCTAGGTGCAATGTGACCTTGGATATGTTACATAAACTCTCTGAAGGTCACATTCCCTATCTGCAAAGTGAGCACAGTAATATCTAGCATATCTGTGAGGTATGATCTATCTCAGTAGAGTATTATGAAATAAATGGCTCTACAGGTCTGCAGTACTCACCACCATGCCTGGAGCCCTAGCCCAAAAGTGGAAGTATGGCAGTACAGCTCCAGTTGCCACAGCCTTCATCAATTCTGTCCCACCAGGACAAGACCCAGACCCGTTCTCTTTGCTGGTGCTTCCGCCAGCACAGTTCCAGTTCAGTAGCTGCTTGTGGAGGAATTGTAGAAATGACTTCACCTTTCTCTTCTGCAGAACCCTATGCAATTTGAAGACTCGGACTGTGACTCCTCGGATGGGGAGTGCTCGGACACCACAGTTAGGACCAACAAGCTCTACAGCTCTGCTACTTGGTGATGAAGGAACGCCCTCCGGAAGACCTCATGACATGTTTTGAATCTACCCCAGCCCTGAACTCTTTGCTGTCTCTCCTTGCTTTTTTCGTCTGGGAGGAGAGCCACCCCATCTTGACTACCCCTAGAAATGAGCTGCAATAACAGGAACATGAGACTCCGTCAAATCTCTGGAAAAAAAAATCTCCAAATGAAATTTAAGTCTCATTGAACATTTCAATCAAGAATGGCAGGGATATATTTTATTGAATATTCTATCTACTGTAACATTGATATTTATTTTTGTTGGACATTTTAACACTTTGTACTGTAAAGAGTGAACTATATATATGGTATATAGAAAGACAATAATTTCTTGCAAAAAGAGAGAGAAAGAAGGAAAAAGAAAAGAATGAAATGAATTAGACGCAGCACCCTTGGGAGTTGGTGGGGACAGGAGGTATTGATTGCTGCTGCTTGAACAGGGACCAGGTCCTTTGCCTGTAAGTGACTAAAGAAGAACCACAGCCAAGACAAAGCACAGTAAGCTTTTTAGAACACAAAGAACAGCAAGAGAAGAAGCAGTGCCAGGTAATTTGTGAACAGACCCATTAGGTTGGCCCTGCGTGTCAGGTGGGAAATGGCCTGGCAAAGTTTGGTGAGTAGATAGGAGCCACATGAGAGATTTGAGAACATGGCCTCCTAGAGGAGGAGAATCAAAACAACCAAACTGTAAATTGGATTGCTTTTTTTCTTTTTTTCACTTGAAGCTGCATTTGAAAGTGAGGCTTATAGATAGTCAAGCTTTGTCCACAGCAAATCCTTCCCCTTTTAATGTCGTCATTGACACAACCTTGACCAATGTATTGATCGTTCCAGAATCAAGTGCCATTTTCCTCCACCTGTTGACTACTTCCTTTAGGAAGCGTGGAGGGGAGGTTCTCCTGAGAAGGAGAAAAAAAGAAGAAAAGGAACATCTGTAACCATGTTAGACAAACAAATGCAGGATTTATGTGTCCTCATGATGAAGATGGAACCAACCCTCTCTGGACCCAGATTGTTCGTCTGCTAGAATCATATTGATTCAGACAGGAGGATAGATTTTAAAGGCAGCTAGGAAGTATGTGTATGTCTGTCTTCTGTCTAATGTCCAATCCCAAACCATCCCCTTGTTTTTATTTATTAATTTGTTGGAAGCTTTAGTCAGAATAGAAGCAACCCTTCTCCCACTATAATAGAATTTGTGTTCAACACTACTTGTAAACTGTATCTTACTTCACTCTGAATTGCTGTAGTTTTGATTAGCTAAATTTGGAGATTTGTGGAAAGAACAAATGATGCTGAGCAGGAATTGGAAACATTTTTACATTGTCAAAGCATGAAGTTCTTCCTGTCTTCAGAGGTACTTCCTGGGGCCTTTAAGGAAAAGTTTTATTTTTGAGACAGGGGCTCACTAGCTAGCTCAAATTAGCCTCATATTCACCGTCCTCCCCTAGCCTCCTCCGAGCTGGGATTTACAATGTGGCCGTCCACACTCAGCTTCTGGAAAAATTTATCTTCAATTTTGTATACCAGCAGATGTTGAATAGAATTCTCACCTGTGTCTCTGAGATAGGCTACTGTCAAACAGCCTCTGTTGACTGGCTGGATACCCACAGTGAAGCATGAGAAGACTGTGAGACTGGTGATGTTTACATAAAGCATTCCCACACAGGTGGGACTGGTGCCCCTCCTCCAAGCGTCCCTGACTGCATCAGCCAAAAAGGAAAGGCAGGAGGGAGTTTAGAGCAGTTCTTTTGTTTGTTTGTTTGTTTCCTCCATTTGTTTACACTTTGTGTTGAGACACTGACTTAAAACTTAGTGTCTCTAATTTACAGTCCATAGGTAGAATGAAGGAAAATGTTTAATTTATACAGAGAACAGTATTGTTGAATTAAATTATTTCATTTTGTATCAAATTCTGTAGCTGGACTACATGAAAGACCTTAAGTTATGGCATTTATTTTGTCTTTGTTATTTTATTTTATATTATCATTCTCATTTTCTGTCGATCAGAAGGTGTGGTTTATGATGTAGCACAATGATTGTTTATTGCTAACTATGAATTAGTATGGATTTTGTGATTTAAATGAAAGCTTGAAAATGGAACTGCCATTTGGTAGCTCCGGGTATTATATACTCATCGTAGCTGTAACCCCTGGTTGTCTGTGTACAACAGCAGTGACCTGAGGAACTTGCTCTGTCCTGAAGCCCAGAGCGTACCTTGTAACATGTTGTGCTTGATCTGATCATGGAAGCTCTTGGGGGGGGTGGGGGGTGGCTTTTGAACCAATAGTTCAAAAGGGTAAACTGTCTTAAATTTCTTAAGAAATAAAATCATGGGAAGCAAAATCATTACAAGCAAACAAAGAATGTCCTGAAAGGAAAAAACAGACCTAGAGAGCTTTTTCAGGAGACGCGTGGGTTGGACTGAAGAACTGGCAGCATAGTAATTTCTTTCCTTCCAGATCTAGCCTTTCTTCCCAATCTAGAGGAACAGGAGACAATTTTAAAGGGGAATATGTATGTATATATACACATGTATATATGATATATATATGATCTATGTGTGTGTATATATACACGTGTATATATACTTATGGCCCATTATAAAATGCCTATGATTCCATCCTATAAGACATTAAACAAGGCCTAGACACTTAGAGGACCAAGGCTGGGAAGGAGTCCTGAAAGGCTCTATTTCCCTTGCTCTAACTTCAGATCGCCCAGCACATTGAATCTCTCTGGTTTACTTCTTGAAATGGAGATGTAATTATTCTGTGTCCACTTTCTGTTCAATGTAAAACACCACATTTTAAAGTTGCTTCTATGTTTTGGCCTACTTTAATGGCAATAGCAAAACATGAGGATCAGCTTACTCTGTTTTATACATTTCAGTGATGGTCAGCTCCCTGTTTTGATCAGTGTTTTTGTATTCCGATCTTGACTGTCTGCCTTGTTCATGTCACTTGAAGTAGATGAACTACTCTGTGCGTGTTAGGGAAGTAGTGTTGGATGTTCACTGACTGTTTTATCAAGATTTGAATCGAGTCCACATTAAACACTTTTTAAGTAAAACTGACTAGAAGTTTTGAAGAAGAATAATGTCCTCAGTCAAGTTAAAAGTTCACAAACTCTGTCCCAACCCTGTCTTTTACTGCCTGCCTTGTGAAACCAGGAAAATCTTCAGTTGATTTGTGTTGCTAGAGAACTGCTGCACAGTCATCAGAAGTGTTGATCAAGAGCTCAGGGAATTTAAGAGCCAAGTCTTCAGATCTGTCAGCTGTGACAGTGCTTCGAGGAGCCCATAGACTGAGATTTCAATTTTCATAACTGATTGCCACTGTAAGCCTCCTTGGATAAATGTTCGTATTCATTGAGCGTCTGTTTTTGAGCAACTACAAGATGAAATTCTATTTGTATCCCAGTTGAACATTAGCTTTTAATTTCTCTTCTAGAGCCAGCCCTTGAATAATAATTCCTCTTAAAATTGCTTAGCAAAAAGGAGAAGCCTTACCACACTGAAGCTTAGACCTGTTTGCAAGATTATGGAGATCGCCTTCCCAGGAAGAGACCATGCTAGCTAGCCAGGTTGGGAAATAACTTCAGATGGCCTTCTTCAAATGTTTTTAAAACTTTTCAGTACATTCATCCTTCTAGGATTAAGGACACTTTTCATGGGCTTTAGTAAGTATGGGCATTTACGAAGAGCCTCATTGGACTAGATAACTCCCCTGTCCTGATGGTTTGTGGTTGTCCTATCCCCTACTAGATAGTGTTGATACTGCCTCAGTGTGAATGTATTCTTATTCATCAAATGCTCTACCTTTCCCTCCCCCATGCCGTGTGTGTGTGTGTGTGTGTGTGTGTGTGTGTGTGTGTGTGTGTGTATACCAGTACGGGTGTAAACTCAGAGCCTTGCATTATTGCTTGGCTTTTTCAGTCAAAGCTGAACCTTTTCTAGATTTTTGGTGGTTAATTGGATAAGAGACTCAGAGACTTTTCTGCCCCAGCTGGCTTTGAACCGTGATCCTCCTCAGATCTCAGCCTCCTGAGTAGTTAGGATTACAGGCATGAGCCACCAGCACCTGACTCTTTTTCCTTTTTCTTAAAACATTGCTAACTTGACCTTCCTGACACTGGATTGCCAAGTACAGAACCTATGTGAAATGAAGGGAATATTTCCCTATCCCATGGTTTAAGTTTTGTTTTTGCACTGGGGCGGAATTCCCATCTTCCACCTCTGTCCTAAACACCAAGCCCAACATCATTTATTGAACATCAGATTGTTTCCTTCTGAGCAGAGGCACAGCCTCAGAACCTCTCATAAGCTGGCATTTAGAGCATCCATCACTGCTGGATTGATGAGCAAAGCAAAATCTGTTTGCCATGTCAGCTCTAAGCTCATAATTCATTTCCCACAGGTAGTTTGGGATCTTCCATTTCCCTGAGGGGAGAATGAGAAGTGTACACTAGTGTTCTCCTTATGCTGGAGGGACAGTCCCCTGCTGGAAACGCCTCTACTCTGAACTGTACTTCCACCTGAGTAACCACCAATTCCTGATGAGTCCAATTTCTAAATGTCTCTTTATTCATATTCTCTTGAATGATTGTGCCCCCATCTTGTAGAAACAGTTAATGTGTGGAACCCCAGCTACTTGCTTCCTCTCCAGATGCTGTGAAATTAATGTGTGATATTCTTTTCAAGACATTGTCCTGTACTGTCAGTATGAATTAGTGCCTTTCCAGGCAGCAAGGTTTTTCTTTGCTGAGGTCATAGAACAAATGTCCCAGTGTACTCACACCTCTGTGATAGCAACCTCTTAGGCTGGCCTAAGACAGTCCTGAGTTGGCTCATTTGCATGTTAGGACTTATACTGCAAAAGCCTGTTTGAATCACAATGCACAGTGGAAGACCACTGTGGAACCTGGAGCTTTTCTCAGGGACATGGCAGAAGAGGGGGTCTCTGACATCTCTGCTCTGAGAAACAGATAAAGGAGTCGATTGATTGCCATGTGGCCCAGGTTTAAAGGCAAGAATTCATAGGCCTCGCTCCAGGCAGATGGCAAGGCCACTATAAGAAGCTCCCAGCAGAATCTGCTCTACAGGACCACTTCTCAGCACTCTGAGAATCACTAGCTTTGGGACCCAGGCTTCTCTGTCCAGTGGCCATAGTCTTCCAGAGCTTACAAGACCCAGTGTGTGATCGGGAAGATATCCCGTCTTGACTACATCACCCCAGTGGCTCCCCACCGCCCCACCTCTTGAGTGATCTCTTCCCACAGTGTAGGAATGGGAAAACCCTCCTTGATTCTGAGATTTGAATCCTATTCATGTAGAGGAAATGATTTTTTTTTCTTGATGTGTCTAAGTCTCAAAATGAATCCCCTTCTCTGTCTCCCTTGTCGTCTCCTATATTGTCAGTTCCCTGTAGAGTTCTGATGTTGGCTCCCTTTATGTTGAACAGCAGTGGGAACAAGAATGACTATCAACGCAAACACAAATGCATGAAATTAAACAAAAAGTGTACTTCACTGTGTCTTGTGTCTTGTCCTAAAGGTGCTCTTTGGGTCCTGTAAACTGCCCCAGCTGGGTCTCAGCATTTGTTTGAATGTGAGGAAGAAAAGGACTGGGCTTCCAACAGCTAATCCTCCTTTCAGTCACAATCAGGAAGGGAAGAGAAGCATTTTCATTCCAGTTTCTTCTTGTCTCTTTCACAAAAACCTACACAGCCACCCTGTGTCTTCTGCTATTTGGCTTCCCTTCCTGTAGCTCTTCGATGTCACTAGTGACCTCACTATAAAGTTCGAAGAGGAAAACAGGAAGCTGGAATGATTTTAAAGTGTTATATGGGAATTCAATTGCAAGAAACAGAAGGTACATTTTGAGAGGTCAAAGTGGGAGTATTTATTAGAAAGCCTGCAACAGCAGATGGACTCATTTCTCAAAGACCTGCAGCCCAGAATGTAACTTGCACAAAGCTCTTAAAAGCAAAATCCACATGCTTGGAGTAAGAAAGAGTCAGGTGTGAGCATTCTCTGGAACAAAACTTTCCTGGGGCTGAACAGCAAGATACCTGTATATTTTCTGAAGCAGCACTATCCTAGAGCTAAACACCTGCATCACCCTTTATCTCACCTCTAGGTTTTTTGAAACTGGGTGGGAAACCCCCATCACCCAGTTAGGTATCACGATGGCTATGAGGACAAGCCATGTCGATGAAATCCAGTATCCTTATTTTAAGGATTTGGGATTGTCTGACTTCTCAATTTTGATTCCCATTGTTTAGGGTTGAAAATTAGCACCAAGTAAGATTTAGTTGTTACAGAGATACCTTTTGAGAAATCCTTTTACCTGTAAACTTACACAGGTAAGGCACGTTTTTGTAGTATGATACAGGAGGACAAGAGAGTGAGGCTGGGGGTGAAGGAGGGAGTTGATTTGGAACTCATTTGCAAAAGAAGAAAATGTCCTCTTTCTTCTTTCCCTACACCAGAACTCTTAAGATTGACCAGTTTCAAAGTCCAACCTGCCTCCTCCTCTCATTATCTCTCTCACCTCCACTCTCATTACCAAGACTTAAAAAAAAAAAAAAAAAAAAGAGATGAAGCATGGGTCAGGAAGTAGAGTGCTTGCCTGGCAGTATGAGACCCTGGGTTCAGACCTCAGGATGGGTAAGGGAAGGAGCAACATGAGCAGCTTTCAAGAAGCTGAGGCAAGATCTCAAGCATAAAGAAACACACTTTGAAAATTAAGAGCCTTGGTATGAAACAATAAAAAAATCACTTGGGAACTTATTTTTCCTATGGAATATGAGAGTTGCTAAGCATGTAGAACAAGATGCCTACATTAAAACCCTTAGCAAGAATCTACATGTAAAAAATTAGCAGATGATGACCCATGCCAGTGGACCCTTCCTGTCTGATACAGGACCACAGAACTGGTCAGTTCCAGTGCCAAGGGCTACCTTCCAATATTACAGTTATAGGGGGGGTAGTGACAGTTTTTAGGCAATTGCCATATAGCACAACCAACTTCTTTGAAAAATACAACCATTCTTCAGCTATCCTCAGTAAAAGACGAAAAAAGAAATATGTGCAGAGGGTACACTGACTGACAGCCCAGAATACTGACACTGTTCTAGCAGAAGGAGATAGAAGGGATGCTCAATGCAGAAAGGACTTACTAGAAAATGATCGTTCAATTCAGATGAGACAAGGAGCCTGCCCTGTCCAGATGGGTAAACATTTATCCACAACATATCCAAAACACAGTTTGCTCTATTCATATTTAATAGTATGCAACCATGAGATCTGACATACGGGGTAACGTCAGTGTGTCTGAACACAAGAGCATCACAACACATTTGAGCTATAGGTGCGAGTCCTGGACAGTTGGTCAGTTTGTTTCCCTTGGCTTACTGAAGAGGTAGATCATCAGCAAAAAAGAACAGAAGAAAGACTCTTGAAGATAGTAATGACATAAAGAGTGAAGCAGTGATGTGGGCTCATAATGAAGCGCTGATAATAATCACATCCACGATGAATGAACCGGACAACATCTGCCACATGGTCTATTACTTTGCAGGGGGAAATCTGGACAAAGCCAACCAGTATCTTCTTCCAAGGCACCCAGGGGTGGGCAATGGCAAACCCAACAGACCATCCAGAGTTCTTTGTAATGGAGTAAAACAGAAACAGGCATTCTAGGAAGCCGTCCACTTCATCCATTTCACAGAGTCCTGTGAAACAAGGGCCAGATTGAGAACAGGATATTGTTCACCTTGTAGACCAGAGTGTGCTTTGTTTTTTGGGCAAGACATAGCACACATATGAACAGTGTCCATGTCACCTGTTGAAGGTACCTGAAAAACAGTGAGGGTCTTTAAAGGCAGCCCTAGAGTCCAGGGCTATGGCACGCAGAAAACCTGATCACGTGTCTTTTCTACTAATGTGGTTAGTGCTGCTTGTTTTACTCAATTGCAGGTGTTTCTGGCTACATTTTTTAATGAGCGTCCCAGGAACCAAGGCCAGCAAAGCCATGGCCAACAGCTTAAAGACAGTGCTCCAGGAGAACAGAGCATCCAGGGAAGTGACGGTTGAAAGGATGGAGCCTGTCTGCACACAGATGAAATTGTATGGGATCAAACCTGGAAGAAAAGGCGAAAGTGCAGGAACATTAGGAAAATAATAGTTCAACAATAACCAAGAATTCAGAGCAGTGACTTGTGTTCCACTCACACCTGACCTCGAAACACAGCCCTTCTCTCCTTTCTACTCTCTTCCCTCCTTTTCTCATGTCCTTCCTTTGAAAGAAAAGAACTTGAGATGGTGTACCCAAATACATATACATTACAATAAGATACAAGTTGGGGCTCATATCTATAATCCTAGCTACTCAAAGACCCAGAAAGTTATAACCAGCAGAAACAAAACTAGGCTGGGATATGTGGCTAAGGTGCCAGCCAAGGAAGCCCAGCAAGAGCTCAAGGTACTGAGTTCAAATCCCAGTACCAAAAAGAAAATTAAAAGTTAAAACTTCAATAGCAAAACCAAGTGAATACAAAAGTCAAACATAACTCAGGCAGTGAGTTATTCACAATGAGGCTAATATATTTGGAAATGGGCCCAAGGCTGGTTCTGAGTAAATGTGGTTCTAGATGTCTATCAGCCAAAACTGAGAACCACCTCGCTACGAAATTTACAAGATGCATAGGCTAAAAAAAAATGGTTAGTTAAAAGACATTACTTTCCCTACTTTTCAAACTCTAAAAAGTCATCAAAGCAACTGGATTCCAAAAGTCTGGGTAGTGGTTGGGCAGACTCATGGTAGCACACACCCCTATAATACCAGCATCCAGGGCAACTGAAACAGAAATAGGTTCTAGGTAAGCCTGTTCTACATAGCAACATCCTGCCTCAAAAAAGCAATACACACACAAAGGGAGAAAGAATGAGAAGCAAGTAGGGAAAGAGGAAGGGGAATGAGGGGAGCACGGTGAGGAGAAGAAAGAAAAATCTACATTCCCAGGCTCTACCCCAGAGACTTCAGTTACTTGTTTCTAGGGTATGGCCCAGGAACCTGCATTTGAGAAGCTCTTCTCACCTGTGCCCTTGAGCAGCTGACTGACTTAGGACCCCCTATTAATCCATTTCTCTTCCTTGGTAGAGGAAGCGTCTGAGAGGTGATGAGCACCCTACCACTCAAGGCCACACAGCGTATCAGACACAAAGTACCTCTGGTTCCAGGCTTCAGGCCACCTGGGAAATGGCAAGCTGTGTACCTCCATTAGGCGAGATTCTATGCATCCTGTCTGAAAACTGATATGACCAAAACAGCTTTGATTTAAGACCTCGATGTATTTCAGGCATTCCCTATTAACAGCAGCTATTCTTGATCTAAAAGCCCTGACTGACAATCCCTCCACACTCTAAGAAGCTTGGCCAGAAGGCAACGTGTGCTTCAGGCTTGCAGAGCATCTTACCAATAAGAACCGCGAAGAAGAAGTGCACAATGGGAATGTTCAGTATTGGCGCCGAGAGGTTCAAGAACCAGTTTGGTGTCATGGGGAAAAGTCTCAAGAACAGTAAAAAGAAGAATAAGCTGTTTCTGTTCTCTTCCACCTGTAGAAAGAGTCAAGCATTAGGAAGCCAAAAGGGTCTCAGGAATTGGTCTAGATATTTCACATAGTGAATTCCTACTCTTCCCACGGCCCTCTGCAATAGAGACTATTTCCTCCATTTTAAGAAGAGGTGTGGGAAGATGGGGAGAAATCAGGAACATCTCCCGAGGCCACAAAGCAGGAAACATAGGGAAATGGGATTTGATCCCACGTCTGTCCCTCTTGAAGACATCAAAGAACCCCTTGGACTTAGAGGGCAGGGAGAGCACTATGGGAAGTCTTGCTCCTCCCCCCTCTGAGGCCATGAGATGCCATTCAGGGGCCCAGCACATGTGCTCCTTACCTTTCTCTGCAGCAAGGCCACTTTATCAGGAAAGTAGGAGACCACCAGCTGTTTGCCAAAAATACTGGAGAGCAAGTAGCAGATTGTGGCACCCACTGAGGTCAGCACGCAGCACAACAGAAGCCCCATCCATGGCCCAAACAAGGCACCAGCCAAAACATTCTGCAAAGATTAAGCCAGGAGAATGACTACTACTCAGCCAACTACTCAGCTACTCACTATCAATTCCCTCTCCTCCAGGGGCTTTCTCAGTCAAAATTCAACCCCCACTTTAAGGTAGTGAATAAAAACCCAAGAAACAGGGCTGGGAATGTGGCTTTGTGGTAGAGTGCTTGGCTAGCATACACAAAGACCCAGGTTTGATTCCATGGTACCACATACATCTGGAGGTGGTGCTGTGGCTCAAGTGAGATCTAAGGAGTGCAGTTCAAAGCCAGGGAAGGCAGGAAAGTCTGTGAGACGCTTATCTCCTAGACTTCTCAACCACCAAAAAACTGGAGCTGTACTCAAATATTAGAACACTACACTTGATTTTTAAAAAGCTCAGGGCCCAGTGCCTATAATCCTAGCTATTCAGGAGGCTGAAATCCGAGGATCTCGTTCAAAGCCAGTCCAGACACCAAAGTCCATGAGACTCTCATCTCCACTTAAACACT
Organism: Megascapheus bottae; assembly: GCF_031878675.1. Classification (NCBI taxonomy): domain Eukaryota; kingdom Metazoa; phylum Chordata; class Mammalia; order Rodentia; family Geomyidae; genus Megascapheus; species Megascapheus bottae. The sequence goes on from NC_143509.1 coordinate 44,539,213, forward strand.
AGAAAACCGGAAGTAACACTGTGGCTCAAGTGGTAGAGCACTAGCTTTGCAATGAAGAGCTCAAAGCCAGTGACTAAGGCCAGAGTTCTAGAGTTCTAAGCACCAGGACTGACCCCCCCCCCCAAAAAAAGGCAACAAAACAAAAACCCTCAGGGTCAGCATGCAAGCCCTGAGTTTAAGCTCCAATCCAACACATACATACCATACACAGACACAAAGACAGACACACACACACACACACACACACACACACACACACACACAGGCTTAGTGTCACAAGATGAAAAAGTGAACCCATACTTCCTAAATGCATTTGGATGACATTCTGCCAAAGCTCAGGATCCAAGAAAGAAAACAAAAAGTGCTATGGGCACCTGTTGAGTACCTACTGTGTCTTCTGAGATTCCTTACTACAAGCTGTGTCCTAGTCTTCCATTACCTCCACTCTACTGGTGAGAGATTAAGCCTCACAACCGCAAGATCACACCAGGCAGAGCCATGATGGAGCCTTTAAAGGAAAAAGACAGAACCGAGGCAGACCCAAGGAGCGCGCTCCTGCCCTCCAGTAGCACACAGCCACCCGCCATCCTTGGGCACACATTTACTTTTCTTTCTGTTTCGGAGAGAAAAAATTTGCTTAGATAAATCCAGCTTGAATCTAGGGTGGACAAATGGTGCCAGGGAGGAAGAAAGAGAGCAGAACACAAGGAAGCGGGGAGGGCTCCCTGCTCTGTCACTAGAACACCTGCTGTTTCATCTCATCCTCCCATGCAAGAACTGTGCGAGGCTGGACTGTAGGCATGTTATGTAGATGGGGAAACAGGGCTGGGAGGAGGAAAGGACACTGACCAGGAAGCTGGAGCCAGGGATAGCAAAGCCCTGTTTGTAGAGGTAGGCGCTGCAGAAGAGCAGGAACACATAGGCCTCGTGCTCCTTCCGGTACTCCCGCAGGACCTCCGAGAGCTCTCTCAGTTCTGATAGGTCTGAGGGGAACCACAGCAACCTGGAGGGAAAATAGGGCAGAAACTCAGTCAGAAACAAGGGTCCAGATCCGCCTAGGGCCTAAGAAAGTTACTTGCTATGTCTTCTTTCCAAAGTATGTTTCTAAACATGTCCAGCATCTGGTCTATGGGGAAACACATAGGCTCAAGACCATGGGTGATGTCACAGCAGAGGCAGCCAGAAGAATCCTGGTTAGGAAGCAAGAGACCTGGGTTCTTCTACTTTCCTTTTGTGTAACCTAGCTTGGATCGAGCTAGTCCACAGGTCTCACTTTCTTCACCTAAAAGCGGAGAGGAGGGCTGCTAGATACTTGCTAAATTTACTTTAGCTCTTAGATTTTATGACTTATTTTTGGTGCTAGGATTGAACTCCAGGTCCTCTCACATGCCAAGCCAGGAGTTCTACCACTGAGCTACAGCCTCAGCTCCTTTCTGATCTACTCTTAAGAGGCGGCTGGATGTATTTCCCAACAAGCACTAAACATCTCAATGTCCAGTCCCTTCTCCCACAATCCCTGAATAATTCAGACATCATTCTGCTGGCTAACACGACTATTTTATCATTCACTAACAAGCCAACTACATCTCTCCCACACTATAAACACAGCTTTCAATGTGGCAGCCTTGAAACCAATTCTTTCAAAGAGCTGCTTTCTTCACCTGGCTCAGTAGACTCCGAATCTTGTGCAAAGGTCACAGTGTAAAGGCTACTCGACCTCTGCCACGGGAGCAATCATTGAACCCATCAATGATCAATTACAGTTATTCTCAAGAGAATGCTTGACTACGTGCATCAAACACCCACAACAGAGCCTTCCCAGTAACAGCAAAAAAAAGAACCCGGTAACTGGATACACATGCCCTAACATCTGAATATCAGTAAACCCTTCAATAACGTAACGACGTGCCGGGCACACCTCCATACCCTTGTCAGACAGTGCGCAGCAATGGTGAGAACCGGCCGGTAGGTAGTGCTGCCCCCGGCCTCACCCCGTCGACAGGGAGAAGGCCGACAAGGAGGGAGGGCCAGGGAGGAGACCTGATCATCACTTCTTGAACCACTTTCAGTCCGGAAGTCAGGTCTTCCCAAAGGCGCCCGCGAGGGATGGCGCAGCCTGCGCCCTGGGGACACACGGGTCCACCCTGCGGGCCCGAGGCCCGGCGGACGCGCGCCCACACCGGAGCGACTCCGGCCCCGGAACGGAACCTACGGCCCCGACGCCCCATCCTCGGCCCCGGCTCTCGTCCACCGACCCACGGCCCCATCGCACCACCCTCCCCACGCACCGGCCTTCGGGATCCTCGGGAGAACCGAGTCGGGGCCCGCGGGGCAGCCGCGTCGACAGCATGTACAGGGCAAAGGTGCAGCCGGAGAAGACCAGGAGGAGCCCCAGCAGCGGCCGCATGTCGGCGTCGCCCCGCGGACCCCCGCCGCGGAGGCGCTCGGCAACCTCGCGGAGCGCCGAACACTCCGGGAGAGCTGCCGGAGCCAGCGGAGCCCATTCGGGGACGGACAGGGGCGGGGCTGCCCAGACCACGCCCACCCTCCCGCCCCGCCCCGCCCACGCTCGGCTCCCAGCGGGTCCCACCAGTAAAACCTGTCTGGGAGTCCTGAGAGGCCAGTTCCCGTATCCGTTCCTCTGTCTGCACTTACTCTGCAAGTGTGGAACTGTCACCGCGCCACCTCGCTGGGTTGACCCATGAACTCTGCCCACAGCTAGCTTGCAGCCTCTTTTTCTTTTCTTTTCTTCTTTGCCTGTCCTGAGGACTGAACTCAGGGCCTGAGCACTGTCCTTGGACATTCCTCAAGTCTAGAGCTCTACCACTTGAGCCACAGCACCGCTTCTGACTTTTCTATGTATGTGGTACCGAGGAATCCAACCCGGATCTTCGTTCATGCTAGGCGAGCACTCTACCCCTAGGCCGAACTCCTGGCTAGCTTGCAGTCTTGTCTATAGCCTCTGTCTGTACAACGCACAGATGAAACTAGAGGCTATAATGTGTAACAGAGTCTAGAGGCTATAATGTGTAACAGAGTCTGGACGTGCCAAGTTCAGCACCTATGTGTCCATTACCCCTAATCTTTACAGCCAATCTACAAGGTAAATATTTTCCTCTGTATTTGGGTGCCAGTCCTGGGGCTTGAACTTAGAACCTGGGTGCTATCCCTGAGCTTTTTTGCTCCAAGTTAGTGCTCTACTGCTTGTTCCACAGCTTCACTTTGGATATTTGGTAGATTATTGGAGATAAGAGTCTCAGGGACTTTCTTGCCTGGGCTGGCCTTGAACTACAGTCCTCAGTTCTCAGCCTCCTGAGTAGCTAGGATAACAGGCTCGAGCCATGGGGGACTAGCTCTTTTTCTGTATTTAAGAGATGAAAACTCAGAGTCTTGGGGCTGGAAAATAACTCGGTGGCAAAACACTTGCCTAGCAAGCACAAGGTCCTGGGTTTGATATACACACACCAAAAAGGGAAAAGAAAATTAGAAATATGTAATTCAGAATCTCAGAAATACTAAAATAGCATCCCTCAGAAGAAACAAAATAAGACTTCAAGTCAACCTGGGTCCAAAAGACCACAGTGGCCCTTACACAGAGTAGATCATGGAGGATGTGGAGTTTATGGTTATTCTCAAGAATGAGCCAAAATTCCAATGGCAGAGTAAGGAGGAGCAGGTAAGCCCAGACTTCAGTGAGGCCAAAAGGATATGAGAAGGAAGTAGGAAGTTGGGAACAAATTGGAGAGCACTGAGGGTAGACTAAGAAGTTGAGGTTTCCATATTGTAGATGGTAACACACCAACAGAGATCTTTAATAAGGACTCAGTTCCTAATTTAGAATGGGCACTTTGGCAGGTGATGAGAACAGAAGCTAAATGAACCCCTGTGCCTGCTCTGATGAGAAAGGACACAGGCCTCACAGGATCCCAGTAGTGGAAGCAGAGGGGAGGTAGGGAATGGACAGACCGAAGTACAAGATCCTGGCAACTGCACATCATAATGATGCTCACAGGTGTTTCATTGGCTTTGTTTTGATATTAACAGGTTAGAAACAATCTGAATGCCCATTACTTGGGGATCACATAGTTTATGGTATTTTGCAAATAGATACTAGAAATCCTCCAAAAAATAAAGAGAAGAAGTAAAGCTTTCCCTCAAGTGGTAGAGCACTATCCTTGATCTGAGAAAAGCCACAAGGCCCTGAATTCAATAAATAAATAAATACGTAATTGTTAGATAAATGGCTAGGATTTAAGTCAAACAAGTTGCAGAGCTAATTGTATACTCTATCTCATTATCAAGTAAAAAAATGATACATGTTTTTCTATTCAGGCTATTGAAGTAGGGTCAGGCATGATAGTACATGACTGTGATCCTAACACACACAGGATAGGGAGTGGATGGAGAGTTCAAGGCCAGTTTGGGCTATCTAGACCTTTTCTCAAGAAAACAAAAGATACTGAGATATTTATAAATGAAAGTATTCAATGTCTTGGATTTCCATCAAAATAGTAAGACAGGGGGGAGGGAAATGGGGACAAAGACATGAGAAGGGGTATCCATGTGTGAGACATAATGCACCTACCATCTGTCAACTATAACTGTAACCCCTTTATACATTAAAATAAAATAAAGTAAAATAAAAAATAAGACAAGGGTTTGTGAATAGGGATAAAATCAAAACAAGATTGAGTATGGCTGTGAGTTGATTATTATTAAAGCTGAGTGATAGATATTTTTTTCCGTTGATCAGACATAGGGTTTGAACTCTGGGCGAGAGCACTGTCCCTGAGCTCTTTTGCTCAAGGCTAATGCTCTGCCACTTTGAACCACAGCACCACTTTCATTTTCTGGTGGTTAATTGAAGATAAGAGTCTCACAGATTTTCCTGCCCAGGATGGTTTGAACTGTGATCCTCAGATCTCAGCCTACTAAGTAGCTAGGATTACAGGTGTGAGCCACCAAGTCTTAGCTTGAGTAATAGATTTATGGAGGTGGGTTGTATAGTAGTTTTTCCATTTCCGAACATTTAAAATTTAGGAAGATGGAGTAAATGGCCTCAACTCTGTATTGCAGCTGAACACACACCATGGGGTTTTATTGTTTTTGAATATTTTATTATCTTTAAGTAGTTGTATAAAGGAGTTGCCATAGGACAAAGCAGTTTATGAACACAGTGCATCTTGATCAATGTCACCCTTTCAACATTCTTACCCACTCCTCCCAACTCACCCCTTCTCCTACTTTCCTTAATTTTTAGGATTATTATTGAATTTTTTGGCATTTAACGAAGCAGGTTATGTGTATAAATGATCTGTGGCATCATTTCAACATCTTCACCCCCCCTTTGGCCCACACCTTCCCTTATTGTTCTCAATTCTGTGGTATATATAATGAATTCTTGTCTTTATTCTCTCCTTTTCCACCCTTCTTTATTCCTCTCTTCTCTTCTCCCCACGCCCCTTGCACTGGCACCCATTTCCTGGCACTTATCTTGTTGAGCTTTGAGTTAATCTTTCTGAAGAATCTCATTTGTATTCACTTGCCTACCACCCAGCATGTTTACTTTTAGATTTATAGGCACATTCTTCCTACCACAAATAAGGGAAACCATGCAACCAGTATTTCTCTGCATCTAGCTTACTTCACTTAATATAGTTTTTTCCAACTCTTTCCATTGCCTTACAAATGACACAATACCATTCTTTCTGATGGATATATATATATATATATATATATATAATCACATTTTCTTGATCCATTCATCCATTGAATGGATGGCTGGTGGCTTTACTGTAGCCTTGTTTGTGTTCCTTAAATACCCGGAAGTGAAATGGCTGGGTCAGAGGGTAGTTCTATGTTTCTTTTTTTCTTTTCTTTTTTTTTTACCAGTCTCAAAGTCAGAGCCTGTCAGTCTCAGAGCCTGAACACTGTCTTTGGGTTTTCCTCAAGGCTAGAGCTCTACCACTTGAGCCTCAGCACCACTTCCAGCTTTTTTTTTCTATGTATGTGGGACCAAGGAATTGAACGCAGGTCTTCATGCATGCTGGGCATGCACTCTACCACTAGGCCAAACTCCCGGCCCCTCTATGTTTCATTTTTTTTTTTTTTTGCTTGAGCTCAGGACCTGAGCACTGTCCTTGGACTTTCTCAAGGCTAGAGCTCTACCACTTGCGCCTCAGCACCACTTCCAGCTTTTTTTTTCTATGTATGTGGTACCGAGGAATCGAACCTGGGTCTTTGTGCATGCGAGGCAAGCACTCTACCACTAGGTCAAACTCCCGGCCCTGTTTCATTTTTGAGGAACCTCCATACTGCTTTCCAGAGCACACACGATGTTAATTCATGCCTCCAACAATGTTCTTCCTCCCATCTAGCCGGAAGATGCTTTTATCAACTTCCAGGACAATGGTTGCTCTGCAAAAAAAAAAAAAAAAGCCTTCTCCAGATTCCACTGTCAGAAAGTTGTTCTTTTTTGTGGTCAGGGCTCTCTGAGAAATGCCTACACTCCTATTACATACACATGGACCGTGTCCTTACCATCTCCCCAAACAGCAGAAGACGTCTCCATAAGTAAGACTGTCTCATCTGCCTTTGCCTGGCCCCAATCCTAACCTTGTCTTATCTTATAATTGGCACACAATAAATGTTTGTTAAATTAGTGTGTTAAGTCTAGGAAGAAAATGATTAGTTGTTTGGTACATGTAGACTTTTAGAAACCACAGGATTTGGGAAGGAAAAGACTACATGAGGAACTAACATGACTGAGCCTGGCCTGGGAGAATTTTGGAGCAAGGAATGGAATAGGGAAGAGGGAAGTGATGTTTCCACTGGCTGAGGAGGAGACTGAAGGGAGACATAATGGAGCATGATCGGGATTAGGCATGACAGAGCGAGCGTATGCCCCTCTAGTGAAACAACAATCCCTCTCTCACTTATCACCGAATGGATAAACAGATGTTCAATGTCCCTTGTACAAAGTCTACAGCAGTAAGCCCATGCCTGCCTCCTCCTGAGCTCATGCTCTTTCCTCTAGCCTGCACTCCACTCAACCAGCATTAAAAGGCTGGAGCTCAGACCAAACAGATTTGGAGGTTGTATTAGTCAACATTGTGCTACTGTAGAAAATAATTATAATGATTATAAGACAATCAACTTATAAATAGGAAAAGCTGCCAGCCATGGTGGCACAACTTGTAATCCCTGGTGCATGGGAGGCAGAGGCAGGAGAATCACACATGTGAGAGTGTCTCAAGAAAGGAGACAGGGTTGGCGTTTGGGGAACACTTACTCCATAGTTGTTGGTCTAGAAGAGACATTATCTGAGGGTAGTAGGGAGCTCTCCTAGAGATCTCCCTCCTAATGGCCTAGGAGAATGAAGATGAACAAAGACAACAGTCACTCAGGAAGCAGCTTTCATCATACAGGCATGAATTTATTCCATGTAACAACCTTCATTAAAGAGATTCTTTTTTTGGGGGGGGGGTTCAGTGCTATAAATTGAACCTAGGCCCTTGTATATGATAGACAAGCTCCCTGCCTGTGAGTTACATCCCTGAAGTAGGGATTCAACAACCCTCTTACAGTTAGGAAAACTGTTGTTTAGGAAGAGTTGAGCAATTACATCAACAGAGCAATAGAGGTCACACACCAGAGCAACAGAGTTGGAATCTCTCTATGCATTATCTTTCTGAGAATGATAACTGATACTAGACATGGTGTGATACCAATACTTGGTAGTCAGAGTCAGGAGGATCATAAGTTCAAGGCCAGGCTGGACTACATAACAGAAAGAGGAGAAGGAGGAGGTTCAAACCAGAAGGCTGGCAGATAGTGGGATCAATGAGAAGAAAGATCTCCATTCAGGGGTGTTAGATGAGAGCAACAGAAAGAGTACTGGGAGCCCACGGAGACTGTTTTTTAAAAACAGGAACAAAAGACAGTGTCAGAGTATGAGAAGAAATCCATAGGGAAACCTGAGGGTCACTGGATTTGACCAACATAAGAGAGTAAGCCCTTTCAGAAGGCACCAGCCTGCCTTTCTATAGCTGGCTCCAAGCCATCTCCTGGCTGCCCAGGCTTACCCCCTGGTCTCCTGCCCTGCTCAGGAGGAAAACCCACTTCAGATTTCCCCACTTCTTCCCTAGTTGCAGTCTCCCTAACCCTCCTGGCCCCAAGCCCAGCCCACCTAAGACCCACATCCAACTCATTTCCAGTGCAGAGCCATGTCACCTAGCAAAGGACAGCTGTAACTCCTGGCAGGGCACATGCTGGACCTAAAGAAAGACAGAAAAGTGGGAAGAAAGACCAATCAAGAAGTTCCAGGGAGAATTAACCAAGCACACATCATGGCTTTGTGGCAATAGAATCCAACCTTTCCTAGCCATGGAAAGGAGAAGTTCTGCAGACTGGTACGAATGGCCTCCCACCTAACAGAGGTGATTGAAGGAATGGCTGCCTTCCCCGAGAGGAAGCTTCTAAGGCTGTTTTGTTTTGTTTTGTTTTTCACCCTGGCCTTTGGGACAGGGACACCCATACAGCAAGTGGCCAACAGCTCAATGAAGATGCCCTGTGGAGAGAGTAAGGCACAACAGTCAGGTTAATAAAGGCCTCCACACTCGTACTGTTGACAGTACCAGAGGTTATAGCTGTTTCTCAATTAAGGTCTCAAGCTCAGCTCTTTCCAAGCTTGTTCACTTCCATCACTGTAATGAAACAACCAGGACAGTCAACTTACAAAGAGAAAAGGTTTATTTTGGCTCACAGTTCTGCAAGTTCCAGTCCAACATCAGGTGGCTCTAGTGTTCTGGGCCTCTGGCAAGAGTAGCTGGTGATGTTAGGTGTGGTGGAGCAAGAAAAAAAGAGAGGAAGAGCCTGTGGTCCCACAATCCCCTTAGAGTGCCCCGCTCCAATGACCTAAGGGCCTGGCTATGAGCCCCATTCCCAGTAGTGCCAAGCTGGGGACCAAGCCTATAACATCCATCTTCATACCATTGGGGTTCGCCAGGATTCTCAAGTGCTTTGTCTCTGTCTCTCTGTCTCTGTCTTTCTGTAGAATGAGATTTGCATTTATATAAGGGATCTCTGTTCTGGGCTCCAGAGTTTTCCTGGCTAAGGTGATCTGTGCAGGAATGAGAACAGGTATGGGGATCCAAGGTTTTATGGTTTTAAGTTCGATTGTTTGGAACTAACACCTTGAAGTATATTGATTCTCAGTCGGAGAGGAGTTGACTTCATTCCATGTTTCTCCACAGACATTTGTTAAGCAGCTACTTTGTGCCTGGCATTATGTTAGATGCCAGGAAGATGGCAGGGAAGACAGTTGCTGCTCTATGGGGTTTATGGTCTTGAAAGGATTATAGACATAGAAATAATTCAGTGAACCAGGCACCCCATGGCTCATGCCTGCAATCCTAGCCACTCAGGAGGCTGAGATACTAAGGATCAAGGCTCAAAATAAGCCTGGGCACAAAAGGACTTGAGATGCTTATTTTTAGTTCTCCAGCAAAAAGCTTGAAGTAGAGGTGTGGCTCAAGTAGTAGAGTACCAGCCTCAAGGAAAAAAAAAAAAAACTATACAACAAGTGCCCAGGCCCTGAGTTCAAGCCCCAATAAAAGCACAAATTAAAAAAGAAGTGAGTGGTTGGGAGAGAATTGTAGAGGAGTGAAGTTGATCAGAATACCTTGTTTGCCAGGGTAGAAATGTCATAATGAAGCCTCCTCCTCGTGTACAATAATGTATACTACTAAAATAATAAAATAAAAAGGGAAATCGGGGCCTCTCAGCATGCCATTCGCTATCCCAAACTGCTGAGGAACAGGGTGAGGAAGAGGAAGACTCACGAGAAGTGTACATGGGCCAGTGCCTCTGAGCCTCCCTCCATAAGCAAACAGACGGCAATGAATCGACATGCAACCCGGAAAACATATGCCACACATAGACACTTCTACCATTTATGAAACGGAGGCCATTTCTCTACAGACAGGAAGCTTTTCACAGAACGCAGGGAGGAGGAAGGCATTTGGCTGAGCATGAGGAAAACTGCCAGTGGCCCTAAGCAATCCCAGATCCCCCAGCAGTGGGGGGCATCTGGCCTCTGGGATTGTCCGCCCTTGGTTCTGTCACCTCTGGCCTTGACGTCTGCTGTCATGTCAGATTTGGGGAGGCCTAAGAACTACCACGTAGAGGCCTGCGCGCTCCCGGAGTTCCAGTGCACACACTCAAGTCAGAGCAACGTTGAACCTTTGTTCCCTCAGTCAAGTGTGAAGATGTAGAGTTGTTTTTCCATTTTGTGTCTATGTAGTATTTAAACCTTCTTCGATAACCGTGAATTAGCAATAAGGAAGACTCAACTTTTCTGAAGTATTACTTAAAATGAGATTTGCCTGGGGCTGGAGCTATAGCTCTGTGCTGTCCTGGCTCCATCCTGCATCTTGCTCCCTCCCCAGTGCCCATGTCCTCCTCCTACCCCTATCCCAGGATGCTCTAGGGGTGCAGACCCCTCCAGGAATCTCTATCCCTTCAGAGAAGGCAAAAGCCAAGGGGTGTGGCTTTTTCACACAAATAGTCTAGGAAGGAAGTTGGTGCTCATGAAAAGGGGCTGCTACTTACTCACCTGACCTAAACCATATCAAAATAAATAACAAGCACATTCACATCCATCGCACATCTTACAGATGTGGACCCATGGGATTTCCAAAAGACTTACCTCCAAACCTAACACACTCAGTTTCTCCCTCCTTGGAGAATCTGACATAAGAAAAATATGGAGTCTATGATGTCTCCAGCTCATCACCCTTTCCTTTAAGATACCTGCCCCCAGTTCTGAGGGCCCGAAATGGCCCTCTGTGATGCACAGCAGAATTGACAGATCTGAACACACAAAACCCCAGGATGCAGCCAGACAAAGCTCTGGGCTGCCAGAGCCAGGTTATTTCTGTCTTGCCCTAGTTAGGAGCTCCCTCCCCAGGACTGTTCCAGAAGCACAGGTCCGTTGACATTTTGCAAGGTGACATTAGTAGGACGCTGCTGAAAATAACCTCAGGTTTTTCTGTACTTTTTGAGCCTTGCGGAAGAGGCGATGCGAAGCATGTTGGAGGCTGGAGATGCTGTTTGCTTGACATGGCTGCTGCCTCTGAGTGCTGCCAGTGGCTACATCCGCTGCTTTGGGCACAGAATAGGTTGGAAGACTGTCTCAACATTTTCCATCAGAACAAGATCATACCGACACAATTGTGCCCTGCAAAAGTAAGACCCAATGTCCTTGTCAATAAAATAACCAAACTCTGCCCTTCTCATCAAGAACGTTACATTATATCCTCAGGACACAAAATTATATAATCATTTCTAATGGAATCTGAAAACATTATGGCAAGTAATACATTAGCAAGAAGAAAATACCTATAAAATTGTATTCATCATACAAATTCAACTAGGCTAAAAAGAGAAGTAAAAACACAGTTACCTTTGTGTGGGCTGTCTTTCTCTCTCTGTCTTTCTCTCTGTCTCTGTCTCCCCCCTCCCCCCCTCTCTCTCTATCTCTATCTCTATCTCTCTCTCTTCCCCCAGCACTGAGGCTTGAATTCAGGCCTTGACTGGATTCCCCCTACCCCAAAACTGATATCTACCAAGTGAGCCATACCCCCATTTCTGACTTTTCTGCCCAACTGGGCTTCAAATGCATTCCTCAGATTTCAAGCTGCTATGTGGCTAGGACTATAAATGAGCCACCTGTGCCCAGAAGTGGTTATGTCTGAATAATATTTTTCTGCTTCCTAAATCTGTACTTGGAAGATTTTTTTTAAAGAAAGTAAACATGTATTCCTTGAAAAGCTAGGACGCAAAGGTTTGACAAGTCCCACAGCATTGTGATATAATTACTCTTCTCTGAGAAGAAATTTGTATTATTCAATATTTTACAGTGCATTAAACCTTCAAGAAAAAAGAAATCCACAAACATAAAATATCTACTTCTGACCTGTCCCACAGATTGAATGCCAGGATTAAGCAGTGGAGTGGCATTTGTCACAAGCACGTGCAGCTGGCTGGTGAACTGGTTTTCTGAGAATAAATTATTTACCTCTGATTACTTCCAGGTGAATGTTCTAAAAGCCCATTCTCAGCGCAGCTAGCAACTTTATATTATTGGCATAATGCTTTTACATTGTCAACAAGAAGAAAAGTCCATTTTGTTGACACTTTAAAAAACATTAGGCTTTGTTTTGGCAGTTTGCCAAGTGGCAGAGCATTTTCTTTTCTTCAACAAAACATCACCTTGCAAGCAGCCAGGGTGGACCTGTGGATCCACCACAGTATCATTCATTCCCTTAGATTACTGGCACATAGTTTCCTAGAATTACTGGCTACTTAATTTTTTTGCCTTGTTTTATTACTTGTTTTGGTTTGTTTTATCTTTCTTGAGGGAGATCTGGAGCATCTTCTGTCTTAGCCTCATTCATGCTAGGATTACAGGAGCGCAATGCACTAGCCTTCAGCTGAAGAGCCCAGGCACAGAGTTCAAGCCCCACAGCAAACAATAAAATAGGCTGAAATCTGAGATCATGGTTCGAAGCCAGCCCAGACAGAAAAGCCTATGAGAATTTTATCTCCAAATAACCAGGGGGTGGAGCAGGTAGAAAGCCAGAAGTGGAGATGCAGCTCACGTAGTAAAGCACCAGCCTTGAGAGGGCCCCTGAGATCAAGTCTGAGTACCAAGACCAAAGCAACAACAAAACAAACAAGAAGACTGGTTAATATCCAGCAACATCACTGGAAAACAAGGGTCTGGCCTGAGTTTGGTAATGCATGTCTATTATCACAGCACTTGGGAAACCAAGCTAAAAGGTTCGAGAATTTGAAACGATCCTGGGCTACATAAAGAGATCCTATGTCCAAAAAAGAGGAGGAGAAGGAAGAAGAAGAGGGGGAAGGAAGGAAGGAAGGAAGGAAGGAAGGAAGGAAGGAAGGAAGGAAGGAAGGAAGGGAAGGAAGGAAGGAAGGGAAGGAAATGAGAGTATGGGGAAGAAGAGTTTGTCACCTGTCTGGATGGACAAGGGACGTGAGCTTCATCCGGAGGATCCTGAGTTTATACCTGGGGCCTACCAGAGCCCCTGTAGAGAACACCAAGGACACATTTGCCACTTGATTCAGGTCTTGATTAAATCTTGCCAGCAGACTCACTTGCTGATATTTCTGAAATGTGGCTGGTTCACTGGAAGAAGGGAAAATAGAAGACATTTAAAAAGTGGGGTATATGAGTTGGGTGCCAGTGGGTCATGCATACAATCCTAGCTACTAAAGCAACTGCAACCTGGGAGATTGAGGTTCAAAGTCAACCTGGAAAGAAAAATCGGAGAGACTCTGTCTCCAGTTAAGCAGAAACAACAACAACAACAAAAACATTGGCACTTGACTCAGTCTCATTTTGTGTTGTCAGTTAGCTAGTGAAGGGGGTCTTAAAATGGAGTTTTTCAGTGCCAGGCACCAGTGGTTCATTCCTGTAATTCTAGCTACTCAGGAGGCTGAAATCTAAGGATTATGGTTCAAAGCGTGAGACTCTTATCTCCAATTAACTACCAAAAAGCTAGAAATAAAGCTGTGGATCAAGTGGTAGAGTGCTAGCCTTGAGCCAAAAACAAAACAAACAAAATAAAACAATGCTCAAGGATAGTCCTTGAGTTCAATCCCAAAAAAGTAGGAGGTGTGGCTCAAATGGTAGAGCACCAACCATAAGCCAAAAACTAAGTAAGAAGGTGAGGACCCAAGTTCAAACCCCAGTACCACAGTACCAGCCAAGGGGGAAAAATAATATAAATTTCTAATGAAAGAAAGCTACTTTTGTACTCTACAAAGCATTGGTTAACTGACATCTACCTGACCACTATCACTTATAGTGCCAGTATACTGTGGCTCAAGTGGCAAAGCGCTAGCCTTTAGCAAAAAGTGTCCAGGGACAGACAGTGCACAGGCCCTGAGTCCAAGCCACAGCACTGGCCGGGAAAACAAAAAAAGAAAGAAAAAGACAGACAGACAGAAAGAAGGAAAGAAAGAAAGAAAGACCCAACCAGAGGCTCCACACCATTTGCGGGAGCTCTCCACACATCCTTTGTCCTCTCTGCCTGTCCATTTAGGTCCCGCCTCTGGGATCCAATCTGCCCTGTAACTATGTGCAAGTCTTCCAGGGTCCAGGATGACCACAGGCTGAATGTGTGACTGCTCAAGGTCATGGGAAGGGATACAGCGCCACTTCTAGTTTTCTACTGGAGATAAGAGCCTCATGGCCTGGGAGTTTGGCTTAGTGGTAGAGTGCTTGCCTAGCATGCACAAAGACCTGGGTTCGATTCCTAGGTACCACATATATAGAAAAAGCCAGAAATGGTGATGTGGCTCAAATGGTAGGGTTCTAGCCTTGAGAAAGCCCAAGGACAGTGCTCAGGCCCTGAGTTCAAGCCCAAGGACTGGCAAAAAAAAAAAAAGTCTCATGGACTTTGGTGCCTGGGCTGGCTTTGAACCTCAATCCCCAGATCTCAGCTGCCTGATTAGGTATTACAGGCCTGAGCCACCAAGCCTGGCTCAGCACTTGTCTTGTATGTTGCTATCCCATTATGGTTTTGAAATTAATATATATATTTTTGCCAGTTGTGTGGCTTGAACTCAGGGCCTGAGCACTGTCCTTGGACTTCTCTCAAGGCTAGAGCTCTACCACTTGAGCCACAGCACCACTTCCAACTTTTTTTCTATGTATGTGGTTCCAAGGAATCGAACCCGGTTCTTTTTGCATACTAGGCAAGCACTCTACCACTAGGCCAAACTCCTGGCCCTAAAATTAATATTTTGAATCAACAATAGCTTTCATGGTTTAGATCGGGAATGTCCCCAAGGGCTCTTTCACTCAAGGCTGGATCCCACAACTGTCAGCTGAATGGGTCATGAGGACTCTCTTCCTCAGTGGATTCATCCATTGGACAATGGGCTCTAAGGAGGCAGGACCTTGTTGGAGTGGTCACTGAGGGTGCACCTTTGAAAGGACTGTCTTGTTCCAAGACAACTTTCTCCCCACCACCACCACTTGTACACACTTGTCTCCCTTCCCTCTTCTCCCCCCACCCCCTCTCTCTCTGTTTCCTGACATGAAGTGATCAGTTCTCCCATGCCCTTCCACCATGATAAACTGCCTAACCTTGGCCCAGATAAAGAAACCACAGATTGCAATCTCTGAAACGCTGAGTCAAAATAAGACTTTTCCCCCTTAGTTGACTTCCTTAGATATTTTGTCATAGATCTAGGGGAAATGGGGGAGCATTGTACATTCATGAAGTACGATGTGACATTCTGATATATGTATACAACATGGATAATCAAATCAGCAGTTTCCTGTATAGTTTAAGCTTTACAACATCAAGAATGATTTGTGTGTGTGTGCGCGCGTGCGCATGTGCGTGCGCGTGTGCGCGTGTGCACGTGCGTCACTGTGGTTGAACTCTGGGCCTGGGCACTGTCTCTCAGCTCTTCAGCTCAAGGCCTGGGCCTGGACATTGTCTTTGAGCTCTTCAGCTTGAGGCTACCGCCCTCCCTTTTGACCCACAGTCTCACTTCCATTTCCTAGTAATTAATTGGAGATCAGAGTCTTACATTCTTCAGTGCTCGGGCTGGCTTTGAACTGCAATCCTCAGATCTTAGCCTCCTGAGTAGGTAGGATTACAGGTATGAGCAACCACTTACCATTGACGTTTTTTAATTAAATGTTTGATCTACTGGGCACTGTTGGCTTGCACCTGTAATCCTAACTACTCAGGAGGCTGAGATCTGAGGATCACAGTTCAAAGCCAGCCTAGGCAGAAAAATCCTTGTGAGCCTCTTATCTCTAATTAATCACTCAAAAATCAGAAGTGAAGCTGTGGCTCAAGTGGTAGAGTGCTAGCCTTGAGTACAAAGAGATTCTGGGACAGTGTCCAGGTACTGAGTTCAATCCCCACAACTGACAAATAAATAACCAACCAAACAAACAAACATTTAATCCAAGGAAGAAGGAACAAGAGAAAAACAGAATAATCAGGAAGAAGGAAAAGAAGAAGGAGGGAAAAAAGCAAAGGTAGCCATTGTACCAATTACATTCCTAGAGCACCTGAGAAATCAAAAGCCAAAGGAAACAACTCAGCAATATATTCAATTGTGAATTTTGCAAAACAGGGAAAAGTATCATCTTATAACTAAGTAGCCATACCCGAGATTTACTTTTTCCAAATAAAAAATGTAACTTGAGAAATGCAAACTGATAACAACTCAACTTACTGGTTGATTTTAGACTCAGTGGTGTTTCCATCTCTGTCTGTCAGTTTGACTATAATGGACCCCCTTCTTATGTTCTTGTTCCAAGACAAAATATCCAAAGAATAATGATATACTGCAAAACAGAGAACACATGGGAGAGGGATGGCCTTCAGTAACACCCCCCTTCCCCCCGCCAGGCCTGGCACCCAACGGCAGCTTCCCTAATAACTCAGGGTCCTTTTCTCTTCTTCTGGAGTTTTTCTTAAGAGATCCAGGGCAAGTGTTGTTGCTGTTGATGTGCTTGTGTATGTGTGTTTTCTATGATTTCTTTCTCCTCTTTGACAAAGATGGCAAGAGTGCCAATAGTGTTTAATGGGATCCAGTTGCCATGTTCACACACCCCAAGTTCCCATCTTATGGCCACAGGTTCCATGGCTTAATGCTATTATGATTGGCCCACTTCAATTCCTTCCCACATTAGGATAAAACAACCAAGTAGCCACTTGAGGCACCCCACAAAAGTCTTTTACAACATGTACCATCTCCATTAGCCTACCTGGCCTCCCTCATCTCTTTCTCATGCACCTCCAATCTCTCATCTCTTTCTAGACCAGGCCTTCCCTGGCACACTTTGTTTGGTCCACTTTGCAAATGCATCATTCAGTTGGTTAGTTTAATATTTCTTTTCATCTTTTCATGAGAGATACCTTTTCTGGCTCTCAGACTAAATCATCAGATCTCCTTTTTGGGGATCCTTGTCATGCTATAGACTTCCTGTATTACAAAATGAAAAAGAAAAAGAAAAGGGGAAATAGTGGGTATATCTGTCTAAGTATTGCTTGAATAGTAACTGGTGAGTTTCTATAGATAAAATTAAAATATACTACAACAAGAATGATCATTCCACTGGTGCAGTGGCTCGTGCCTGTAATCCTAGCTACTCAGGAGGCCAAGATCTGAGGATAGTGGTTCAAAGCCGTCCAGGGCACTAAAATATGGGAGACTTTTTTTTTTTTTTGCCAGCCCTGGGCTTGGGCTCAGGGCCTGAGCACTGTCCTTGGACTTTCTCAAGGCTAGCACTCTATCACTTGAGCCTCAGCACCACTTCCGGCTTTTTGATATGCATGTGGTACTGAGGAATTGAACCTGGGTCTTCATGCAAGCTAGGCAAGCACTCTACCACTAGGCCAAACTCCTGGTCCCCTGGGAGACTTTTATCTCTAATTAATCACTAGAAAATAGGAAGAGGGGCTATGGCTCAAGGGGTAGGGTGACAACCTTGAGTTGAAGAGCTCAGGGATAATGCCCAGGTCCAGGGGTAGGGCGTAGCCTTTCAGCTAAAGAGCTCAGGGACAGCACCCAGGCCCGGAAAGTCCCATGACCCACACAAAAAAAAATCAAAAGGGGATAAGCCCTGCTGTGAAATACACACATTATAGGCACCTTGCCTTGGCTAGACTTGCAAGCAAAGGGAGAGAGGCTCAGGGAGATTCCAACTCCATGAAGGAGCAAGTCAGCTGTACTTGGCATTAGTTACCTTTCCATGGTTCACTTTAGCTCTTAAGGTGCCATACAAGCACCAAGAGTCAGATCCTGGCCTGCCACACAGGGCTCCAAGGAAGAGCCCAGTGAGGTGCTATCTCTTTTAAAATGAATGTTCAGACAAGGTGCTGATGGCTCATGCCTATAAGACTAGCTGCTCAGAAGGCTGAGATCTGGAGGACTGAGACTTGATGCTAGCTCAGAAGAAAAATCCATGAGACTCATCTTCAAAGGAAGTAGCACAAAGTTACTCTGGAGCAACTAGTCAAGTAAACAAGCTGAGAAAGCACACTGAGCTCAAGGCCCTGAGTTCAAACCCCAAACCGATCATAATAATAAATAATAGAAAAGATTAAATTGATTAATTAAAATAATATAATAAAAAGGAAAAGAAAATGGTTGTTCCGATTATAAGACAGTAAGGAAGAACACACATCTGCCGATAAAACCTAACTGTGGGCCAGGAGTTTGACCTAGTGGTAGAGTGCTTGCCTAGCATGCAGGAAGACCTGGGTTCGATTCCTTGGTACCACCTACACAGATAAAGCTGGGAGTGGTGCTGTAACTCAAGTGGTAGAGCCTTGAGAAAGCCCAAGGATAGTGCTCAGGCCCTGAGTTCAGGACTTGGATTAGCCAAAAAATAACAACAACAACAAAAAAACCCTAATTGTATCCCAGAGTGTTAATCACTCCCCCCATTAGCTCCCACCTGGATTTCTCAGTCTCTTTAGGTTATCATGGTTCTTAGACTGCTAAAACTGACCCATAAATGACCCCCTGAATTTTCCTACATCCAATTTCCTATCTCTTGAGGAATGAAACAATTTGCTGGAAAATTGTGACACTAAACTCCAGTTGATTGATCTTTTCATCCTAATACCTTGGAAGATAGGCATTATTGCTTCTATTTCACCACTTAGGACCTTGAGACTCAAATGACTGAGGACACGCAACTATTATGTGACAAGATTTGTTGTAGGTCCCTCTAGTTCCAAAGGTCAAGCTTTACCATGGCCTTCTGAGGTGATTACATCCCTAAAATCAAAGCATTGGGCAGAAAGGCCCCCCATGTGCTCCACTCACTGCAGAATGGCTCCTTCTCAGCTGTGTCAAAGAATGCTGTGGCCATTGGAGGATCTCTCTCCCGCAAGTAGTCCTTCCAGTTATCAGCATAGTAGCCTATAAGGGACATTCGAGGATTATGACATCAACATTATGCAAGTGTACACAGATATATTAACTTAATGACAGTAGATTCCTGGGAAAACTCAGTCATAATTCCTTAGAAAGGCTAAATCAAAGTTCAACAAAATAAACACCAGGAAACTGGGGAGAATGAGATTAAGGGGAGGGAAGAAGACAGATGAAAAGAAGGGGGAGAGGAGAATGCAGTACAAAAACAAAAAACAAAAAACACCTCAACATATAGCCTACAAAATTAGGGAAAGTGAGGGAAGGGATGGGCTTGGAGGGATGGGTGAGAATGCAGAAAAGAATGACATCGATCAAGAAGCATTGTAGTCATAAACGGCTTTGTTGAATGGCAACTACTTTGTACTTTGAGTGCAAAAATGGCAGGGGTGTGTCACCAGGCCTGGTTCTGACACTGTTTACAATTAGAAGACTACAGTTCAAAGAACAAATTGATTAGGAAAAAAAAAACTGATTAGCCAGGGATGGTGGTGCATGTCTATAATCTCAACATACCTGAGGCAGGAGGAGCATAAGTTCCAGGGCTATGTAACAAGAGCCCAGCGCCCCCCCAACAATTTTTTTTTTTTTTTTTTGCCAACCCTGGGGCTGAAACTCAGGGCCTAGGCACTGTCCATGGGCTTTCTCAAGGCTAGTGCTCTACCCCTGAGCCACAGCACCACTCTGGCTTTTTCTGAGTCTGTGGTACCCAGGGCTTTGTGCATACTAGGTGAGCATGCTACCATGAGGCTATGCTCCCAGCCCAACAATTTCTTAATAAAATAAAATCAAGTGTATATAGACAAATTCAAAAGTTTGGATCTACTTTCAGATGGTTAAAAAGGTCCTGGAATTTATACCAAAAATCGATTCTTTGTTCCTTAGAGGGATAAACGTCATATTAGACTTACCCAGAAGGGGACAGGCCACCTTTTGTGGGGTGCCACAGCTGACGCATTTGCCATTTCTATAATCCCTGTAGGAATCACAGGGGTAGGCGGTGATGGCACAGCTCTTTCTCAGCGAGGCGAGGTACAGGTACACGGACCTCTGGTGGTCACACTTGAAATACTGAGTGCCTTGTTGTAAAGGGAAGGGTAATGGTAGAGCAGTTGAAGCATTAAATGTATCATGTCTCCTGCATGCCAGGCACTGTGTTCTTGATTCCATTTTCATCCTCGTGAAACCCCACACAGCTAGATGCTAGGAATTCGTGCCTACAATCCTAGTTACTCAGGAGGCTGAGATCTCAAGATCAAGGTAGACAAGTCTGAGAGAGTCATATCCTATTAATGAGCACAAAGCTGGGAGTGGCCCCACGTATCAGGTGGTAAAGAGCCAGTCTTGGGCAAAGAGGCCAAGATAAGTTCAAACTCCAGTAAAGTAAAGAAGAAAGAGAGAAAGAGAAGTTGCGGGGGGGGGGGGGGGGAGGAGTTTGGCCTAGTGGTAGAGGGCTTGCCTAGCATACATGAAGCCTTGGGTTTGAGTCCTTGGTACCACATATACAGAAAAAGCTGGAAGTGGTGTTGCAGATCAAGTGATAGAGTGCTGGCCTTGAGAAAACTCAAGGACAGTGCTCAGACCTGAGTTCAAGTCCCAGGACTGGCAAAAAATAAAAATAAAAAAGACCTTTCATTATGAATCATCACCAGCTCTAATCAAGTACTATCTTGAAAAGAATTCTGTGTTTCTGCTTTCCCTAAATAAGGGTGTGTCCTGTTCTGTTCACTGCTGAAACTCTGAATCCTAACACAATAAAATTTAGTGGGGTATGAGTGGGAGAGCACTTGTGAGGCCCAAGATTCATTCTCTAGTATCAAAGGTCTAAGAAGAGGAGAGCCTTAAGAGAAAAAATCTAAGGGACAACACCCAGATCAGAATTTAAGCTCCAGTACTGGTACAAAATCTAAAGTATAGTAATTCTCTGAGGAGGGCTGAAGGGCGCAGCTCACTAGTACAGTGCATGCTTAGTATGTGTGAGGCCCTAGGGTGTCCATGTGAAATGGGAGACTGAGGA
The DNA here is from genome assembly GCF_031878675.1 of Megascapheus bottae. NCBI lineage: Eukaryota > Metazoa > Chordata > Mammalia > Rodentia > Geomyidae > Megascapheus > Megascapheus bottae. Next base: position 44,560,232 of record NC_143509.1, read on the forward strand.
GGCAGGAGATGAATTGGACATAAAGAGATGCCAGTGTCATTCCCCCCCCCCCCCCCCCGCAAAAAAAAAATGACAGTGCGATGGGTGCCAGTGGTTCATACCTGAAATCCTAGCTACTCGGGAATCCGAGATCTGAGCATCAGTTTAAATCAGCCTGGCATAAAAAGTTTATTGCCAATAAACTACCACAAAAAGCCAGGCACTAGTGGCTTATGCCTGTAATCCTAGCTACTCAGGAGGCTGAGATCTGAGGACTGTGGTTCAAAGCCAGCTCAGGCACTAAAGACGGTGAGACTCTTATTTCCACTTAACCACTAGAAAACCTGAAGTGGTGTTATGGCTCAAGGGGTAGAGTGGTAGCCTTCAGCTGAAGAGCTCAGAGACAGCACCCAGGCCCAGAGACTAAGTCCCACAATCAACAAAAAACAACAACAAAACCTACCCCTTGAAGAATAATGACAGATTTTTTAAATATGTCCTTGTCAAAACGCTATTTTACAAAGTATCTGCACTTACCTCCAAATATCGTTTTGGGACAGCCGGGTTGATCTAATCCTCCATTTGGGTAGAAGTCTATGCTTCCTAATGGCTCCTTGTAGCCCAGTGCTAGAAGAGACACAAGACACGTTTGTACTGCTTGGTACTTTCCACCTTTATATAGCAGGGCGTGGGGAGGTGGGGATGTGATTCAAGTTCTAGAGAGCCAGGCTTGAGCAAAAAAAATGTATACACAAAAGTGCAAGGCCCTCAATTCAAGCCCCAGTGCTGACACCAAAAAAACCTATCTGTCTATCTATCTATCTATCTATCTATCTATCTATCTATCTACCTACCTCTCTAGATATTTGATTTAGTCATTCTCCTTAGATACACCCTTTCAGTCTGTTAGAAGTGGAAGAACACTAAGTGGTGCTCAAAGTGGTAGAGTACTAGCCTTGAGCACAAAACCTCAAGAACCGTACCCAGGCCCTGAGTTCAAGCCCCACATCCGGGAAAAAGATAGAATAAAGTTGGGATCCAGGATGATAAAAACAAATGGAAAACACTTCTAGAAAATGAGGGTCTTACAATTATACTTAAGAGCCTTTAACTACTATTACTTGCATGAGGAACAGGAACTATTTCTCTCTCTTTTTATTTCTTATTAACCCTGTTATATTAAAATAAATCCTGATAAAATTTGGGGGAAAATCTATATTTAGATGGCACCAGTGGCTCACACCATTCATCCTAGCTACTCAGGAGGAGGCTAAGATCTGAGATTTACAGCTCAAAGCCTACCTGGGCAAGTCTGTGAGACTCTTATCTCCAATTAACTACCTCCAAAAAAGCCAAAATTGGATCTATGTCTCAAGTGGAACACTAGCCTTGAGCAAAAAAGCTCAGAAACACTGTCTTGGCCCTGGGATCGAGCTCTAGGGCGATACCAAAAAAAGAAAAGCTAAACCTGAAATCTGAGTTCACATCTGCCTGACTACCCTTGTACTCTTTCCCTCAAAATTCATTTTCCAAGAATAAAAAGTAAATTACTTTATTCCTTTGAGCATAAAAATAGCACTGAGAGGTCTGGGAGTTTGGCCTAGTGGTAGAGTCCTTGCCTAGCATGCACAAAGACCTGGGTTCGATTCCTCGGTACCACATACATAGAAAAAGCCAGGGGTGGTGCTGTAGCTCAACTGGTAGAGTGCTAGCCTTGAGAAAGCCCAAGGACGGTGCTCAGGCCCTGAGTTCAAGCCCCAGAACTGGCAAAAAAAAAATAGCACTGAGAGGTTGCACTTTTGCAACCTATAGTACCATGCAGCTGCTTCAAAGACAGGCCTTTCTCTGTAAGGGCCACATCAGAGTGCCCACGTCAGAGGGTCAGGGCTTGAGTTTCTTTTGTTTTGTGTCTGGTGGTGCTGGGCATCCGGAGCTACATTGCCAGCTCTCAGTCAAGCATATTGGCCACTGGGCTGGTGCCACATAATTTTATCGCCTGCAATCCTAACTACTCAAGAGGTTGAGATATGAGAATCATAATAATTCAGCCAAAACAAACACTTGGATTTTAAAAATGTATTATTATTATTGCCAGTCCTGGGGCTGGAACTCAGGGCCTGGGCACTGTCCCTGAGTTTATTTGGCTTAAGGCTAGAGCTTTACTGAGCCACTTCTGACTTTTTCTGTTTATGTTATACTGAGGAATGGAACCCAGGGTTTCATGAATACTAGGCAAGCTCACTGTCGCGAAGCCACATTCCCAGGAAGCCAAACAGACCAAAACAAAAAAAAAAACCAAAAGACAATAATTAAAAACAACAAAACAAAAAAAAAAACTGGCAATGAAGTTGTGGTTGTTGAACTGGTAGTTTGAGGAAAAAAGCTAAGTAAAAGCACGAAGCCTAGAGTTCAAGCCCTAATACACACACACACGTTTTTTAGGTGGTCATGTCATACAGGGAATGTACAATTAAATGAACCTCTCTATCTGTTTTCTCCCTTCCTCCCCAGTTCCTACTCCAGCTCTTCTCCCAGACCTCTGGTTATGGCAGACTCCTATCCAAACCCATATCTGAATCAGCATCCCAAGAGACAGAAATAGCCTCGGAAGATCCTCAGAGAAGAGCCAGCATGGTGGCTCATGCTACGCAGGAGGCTGAAATCTGAGAATCAAGGTTCAAAGCCAGCCCAGGCAATACAAAGCCTCGAGACTCTGATCTCCAATTAATCACTAGAATATGGGAAGTGGGGCCTTTGCTGAAAGGTAGGGTGGTAGCCTTGAGCTGATAGAGCTCAGAGACAGCGCCCAGGCCAGAGTTCAAGCCCCATGACTCACCCTCCCTAAAAAAAGATCCTCAGAGAGATAGGGTTGCTCCTGGAGAATTGCAGCACTTGAATTTACCTTTTAGCTTAAGGAAATAACAAAAGCCAAGACACCCAGGAAATCCTGTACTTCCAATCCAGCTGCATTCAAGGAAGCACATTCTGAGTGGAGAAATCCTGTCCTTGATTGGATGATCACTTTATTTGTTTGGTGCCAATCCCGGGGCTTGAACTCAGGGCTTGGATGTCCTGAACATTTTTGCTCAAGGCTAGCATTTTACCACTTCAGTCATAGCTCCACCTCTGGTTCTTTTGAGCCATAGCTAACTGGAGAAACTGGATGTTCCTGACCAGGCCGGCTTTAAACTGTGATCCTCCGATCTCAGCCTTGTAAGTAGTTAGGATTGCAGGTGTGAGCCACCAGTGCCTGACTTATGATCACTTCAAAATAGGGCACACTGGAAGGTCATCCCCGCTCCAGTCTGCGATGCTGGCGGGCCCTGCACTACCTTCCCTTCCCTTCCCCATCTCTGCAGATGTGGAACCCTTCCCTGAAGGAAAAGTGGGCATGCCAGGAACCAGCTCTGTCCTGCCTGCCTGTTCCCAGGGGGAGACTCTGGGAGCAGCGCTTCTGACTCACAAGGCCAAGAATGTTACCATCAGTGTCGGAGTGGATGACGTCCACAAACTTCGCATCGCTGGGGTCTAATCTCTCCTGGGGAGGTCTCCCATTGAATAAAGGGCCCGCAGGGTCCAGACCTGGAAGGAAAAACAGAGTGGCTTGGCAGCCCCACGCCATGAGTCACCACTGCACAGCCCTTTGATCCCTCCAGGTGAGGTGCTCACTGGCTGCTAGGCACTCTCCCGTGCAAGCACCCACATTCCTAGCCTGCTTTTTTAGGGCTCCTGTGCACAGCCCTGTGGCTCTTTCCCACAGTGCAGCCTGGGCAGTCCTCCTGAGAACAGCATGCAGACTCAGAGGGCAAAAAAGCAGGACAAATACTGGATTCCCCTTTATCCATTTTAGATGATCTAGAAATTCCACTCGGCCCTCTATTCTGATTATGAATCACTCTTTTATGGCTTCTGCTTCATTCATAGGTTAGCTTATTTAACCTACATTGCAGACCTGAGAGGGAGACAGGGTAGCTGTTAGGATTCCCATTTTACAGATGGCTGAACTGAGGGTCAGGGAACTCAAGCATCTCAGTTCAAACCTAGCCTCAAAGGGTATCACATGGAACTCTTGCTATGAAGTCGTTAGAGGCTAGAAAAGGCTTTACTTACCAGAAGCCTATGATGTCACAAGAGAATATCTGTTTCCTTTGAGGCTTTAATCCATGAATATAATTTTAGTTTTTGGAACTACCCAGTAGAGCAATTTTGTTTTGTTATTGTTTGCTCTGCGTGTGTGTGTGTGTGTGAGTGTGTGTGAGTGTGTGTGTGTGTGTGTGTGTGTGTGTGTGTGTAGTGTGTGTGTGTGCTGGGACTTGAACTCAAGGCCTTGACTTTTTTTCACTTAAGGCTGATGCTTTATCACTTGAGCCACACCTCCTCTTCTGGCTCTTTGCTGGTGAGCTGGAGATAAGTATCTCACAGACTTTTCTGCTCACACTAGCTTCAAACCTTGATCCTCAGACCTCCTGAGGAGCCAAGACTATGGGTGTGAGCCACCAGCGCCTGGCTCTAGTAGAATCTCTGTGTGAGCATTGTTTGGTTTTTGTACTCAACTCAGGCTAGAAGTTAGGCCTTTATGCATGCAAAACATGTCTCCACCACTTTGTACCACTTGAGGGGTCATGTGACAAGACAGGAGTGTCATCTCCTGTCTCCAAAGAGAACATGTTTCCCTGAAAGTTACTGTTTTGAGCTTCAGCTCACCATCCCTCCTCCCCCCCCATGCTTCACAGAGGCACAATTTTTTCTAAGTTTTCTTTGCTCCACTCCATCCTACACTGCCAGCCTGTCTTCTGTCCACTCCCAATTGAAATTGGTGTGGGAGGGGACGGGCCAACACCCTGGCACAGGATTTCCTCAACACAACAAGGAAGTCTCCATATCTCTACAGCCCACAGCATGCTCAGTCTACGAAAACAATGAAAGCTGGGTGTCAGTGGCTCACACCTGTAATCCTAGCTACTCAGGAGACTGAGACCTGAGGATCACATCAGGAAGAAAAATTTATGAGACTCTAATAACTCTCTAATCTCCAGTGAACTACCAAAAAGTTGAAAGTGGAGCTGTAGCTCAAGTGGTAAAGAGCCTTGAGCAAGAAAGCTTAGGGACAACATCCAGGCTTAAGTTCAAGCCTCAAGACTGGCACAGAGCAAGCAAGCAAGCAAGCGAGAGAGAGGAAGGAAGGAAGGAAGGAAGGAAGGAAGGAAGGAAGGAAGGAAGGAAGGAAGGAAGGAAGGAAGGAAGGAAGGAAGGAAAAATGGAGCTAAGCACCAGTGGCTCACACCTGTAATCCTAGCTAGCCACTCAGGAGGCTGTGATCTGAGGATTACAGTTTGAAGCCAGTATAGGCAGGAAAGCACTAGAGCACTAGCTTCAAACAAAACAGGCTCAGGAACAGTGCCCAGGCCATGAGTTCAAGCCTCATGACAGACAAAAAAATAAGGGCTAAGCATTGTGACTCAGCCCTAAGTGAAAACCTAATAATATATTTTTTTCAAAAGTAGAAATTCCTGGGCTGGGGGTATAGCTCTGTGGTAGAATACTTGCCTAGCATGAATGAGGCCCTAGGTTTGATCCTCAGCACCACAATTAAGTACTTAATTAATTAATTAATTAATTAAGTGAGAGGTGAAACCAGGATGATCAGAAGAAAGGGCTATGGAGGAGATGAAGCAGCCATTTGGGATCCAGATAATACCAAACTTATTGGGGGGATTTGTGGCAGCAGGGAGCAGGCTACATCCCCAACCCATCACCTCCAGTGAGGGGAAGGGAGGAGAGAGGGGGTGCTTGACCTCTGACGCTGCTCTTGATCAATCACAGCATTAATCTAAGAATAATCTTAGAGCTGTGATCGATCTTGGGACCCAGAGAGGATGTGGTGTTATCAGCACATGGAGGTAGAACATTGAGCTAAGGTTCAGCCATGGAATCCACAGAGCAGGTTACTTGTATAAGAAAAGATAAAGAGCAGGAAGGGAGAACTGAACAGACCAATAGGTTTCATTCAGGAGGAAAGCCGGACAACCAAGTCTCCAGCCTCGCTGAAGGAAAAATGACACACCTCTGTTACCACGAGGGTCTGTTTAGCGTGAAGTCAGCAAGGACAGAAGGAAGTGGGGTGAGATGGAGGCTGGGTGGGTGAGCAATGTTATTTTGAATGAGAAGTTTCGAGGTTTCCACGGCATCTGGGTTCACCCAGGGGAGGCAGCGTCAGGCATGACCTTGGTCTTGGCTCTCTTGGAGACCACTGGATGCGTTTGTTAAGGGGAGAGGGGAAGGGACATGGTTCTGTGGGATCAGTAGCAAGGATGGTTGGAAGATATGGCTGTCAGGGGGTAGGTTCCAGAGTAGAAGGAAGGTTGGCATGGCGTGCTCCCAGTCAGAGGCCAGAAAGCAGCACAGTTCACTTTCATAGGAGTTTGGAAAACAGGTTTGTTGTGAGGTGTAGAGTTGTAGGTAGGCCAGAAAATGGATCATCTTTAGTCAGATTCATGTCTTGAAATCTAGCATGGCAGTGGTTTTACACCACATGACCCATCCATTTCCACAAATTAAGACTTCTTCCTCCTCCTCCTCCACTTCCTCTTCTCTCTCTCTCTCCCTCTCGCTCCCCCCTCTCTCTGTCTCCCTCTGTCTCTCTGTCTCTCTCTCTGTCTCTCTCTCTGTCTCCTGTCTCTCTCTCTGTCTCTCTCTCTGTCTCCTCTCTCTCTCTCTGTCTCTCTCTCTGTCTCCTGTCTCTCTCTCTGTCTCTCTCTCTGTCTCTCTCTGTCTCTGTCTCTCTGTCTCTCTCTCTCTCTGTCTCTCTCTGTCTCTCTCTGTCTCTCTGTCTCTCTCTGTCTCTCTCTCTGTCTCTCTCTCTCTCTCTCTCTGTCTCTCTCTCTCTCTCTCTGTCTCTCTCTCTCTCTCTCTCTCTCTCTCTCTCTCTCTCTCTCTCTCTCTCTCTCTCTCTCTCTCTCTCTCTCTCTCTCTCTCTCTCTCTCAGAACTGGCCTGTGGCTTAGGAAAAGTCCCAGCACCAGAAGAGAACTAACATAAGAGCAGATGAGGACAGAGGCAAACACAATCCATGACCTCTTTCTACTCAGAAGAAGCTTAAAAACCAAACCAAACCAAACCAAACCAGGGTGTTGCCATATAGCTCAGGCCGGTCTCAAACTTGTGATTTCTGATTTCCTGCCTCACTCTCCTCAGTGCTGAGACTAAGGACATTTTAAAATGTACAGTGCTTTCTAGAATTTAGTAATAATACATTTTGAAAATTGAAAAGCATTTTTGTTTTCCTAGGAAAGCAGGCAATCTTGGCCTTGAATTGATCGATTGATTGATTGATTGTCCATAATGGGACTTGAACTGGGTGCCTGGGTGCTGTCCCTGAGCTCTTCAGCTCAAGGCTACCGCCCTACCCCTTGAGCCACAGTGCCACTTTGGCCTTGAATTTAAAGGACAAAAAATCATGCAGGACACTGTGACTCCATGTATCCAGACTAGAGGACTAGAGGGAGAAGCTAGCCTGTGTGTGTGTGTGTGTGTGTGTGTGTGTGTGTGTGTGTGTGAGAGAGAGAGAGAGAGAGAGAGAGAGAGAGAGAGACAGAGAGACAGAGAGACAGAGAGACAGAGAGACAGAGACAGAGACAGAGAGACACAGAGAGGAGATAGAGAGAGAGAGAGAGACAGAGAGAGAGGCTTTTGCCACATTTAAATAGCCCTTTCAGAGTAGGTCCCTAATTATGGATTGTTTGAATAAATTATATTCCCACCTAGATATTCTCTGGATTTGAAACTCCCAGAGTCTGATAATGGATTTTGGGAACAGTGATAGAGAACCCTTTTGTCTGAGAGAGCCACCCTCTGTCTTCTGAATATCTGTGGAAAATTCCTAAGCTCCAGGCAAGTGATCCCACGGAGGAGGCGAGTCTCTGAGGTTTGACTGGTTGCATTTCTGAGTGTCTTCATTGTGTGTTAGCTGGAAAGTTGATATCTAGAGAATAGGCTCAGCCATTAAAATTCCCATCTCATTTTCCTACCACAAGACTCCAGCGGTGTCTGGGGACTGCAGCGTGCTACTGATGCCAGCCAGGCCATCCTGAATTCACTGAAAGGAAGCAAACTCTCTGTTCTAGGACCATAGATCAAATGTCCCCAAGAGACATCGCTGCTTCTCTAGACATACAAGAAGTAAGGTCCATCACCATTCTTTTCTATGGCACATACAATTTGTAAATATGTCACTTGTATTTTATCTGAGGTTGATGGGCACTGATGGCTTATGCCTGTAATCCTCGCTACTCAGAAGACTGACATCTGAGAATCATGGTTCCAAGTCAGCCCAGGAAGGCAAGTTCAGGAGACTCATCTCTAATAAAGGTGATAGTGAGCTGTGCCTTAAGTGATAGAGTGCTATCCTTGAACTAAAAAAGCTCAGGGACAGTGCCTAGGCCCAGAATTCAATCACCAGGACTGGCACAATAAATAATAATAATAATAATAATACTCTTACTTTACCAGAAGAGGAGGTTAAATATTTGGAAGTGTTGTGTTGGATTGCCTTTATAACCTTCCCTTGGGCAATGCCTATCTGAACAGCTCCCCATCCACAGCCCGGAGCCTTACCTGTAATTCTCCCCAGCTGCCCGTCATACATTTCTCCCACAAATCCAGATATGTGGGCTCCCAAACTTACTCCAATCATATAAATGTCATCAAGAGAACCGCCTTCATCCTGGAATTTCAAGAGGCCCATCGTTATCAATTATCTACATTAGAGAAATTTCTGAGATCAGAAATTCGTATCAGGGAAATATTCCTAAGTATTGCACATTTATTGTTGCAATTGTTATTATTTCAATGTCACAACAAGCATGGGAGTAGAGTTCAGGGCTGGGATCCTTGTCTAGCAATGTGCAAAGCTCTGGGTTCAAGCCCCAGAAACACATACACATACACACATGGGCACACGTGCCTCACAGTATATTACAACACTCCTATGATAGAAATACTATTCCCTTTTATTTTTTTTTATTGCCAGTCCCGGGCTTGAACTCAGGCCTGGGCACTGTCCTTGGACTTTTTCCTCAAGACTAGCACTCTACCACTTGAGCCACAGCATTGCTTCTGGCTTTTCTCTGTGTATGTGATGTGGTACCAACGAATCAAACCTGGGTCTTTGTGCATGCTAGGCAAGCACTCTATCACTAGGCCAAACTCCTAGCCCCATTCTTCCTTCCTTTCTTTGTATGTGTGTATGTGTATGCCAGTACTAGTGCTTGAATTCAGAGCCTGGGCATTATTTTTTAACTTTGTTTTTGGGTTTTTTTTTGGGGGGGGGTTTTGCTCAAAGATAATGCTCTACTACTTGACTCGCAGTTCTAACTGTGATTTTTTTTTTTTTTGCTTGTTAATTGGAAATAAGAGTTGCATAGACTTTTCTGTACAGGTTGGCTTTGAATCAGTCTTCAGATCTCAGCCTCCTGAATAGCTGAGATTATAGGCATGAGTTACTGGTGCCTGGCTTTTGTCCACGTCCATCACATTCTGAGCTATCTTTAAAGCCTTACAAACTAGGGGCAGGATTGACAATACATCCTGAGGGATTCCTTTATCTTGATCCTAGCTCAGTCTTAGGGGTTTCCTTAGAGAGGGAAGGAAGAAAGGGGGAAGATGATCCTACTATCCACAGGCTACTGCAACAGCGCGTCCTGAGCTAGCCTAAGAATCTCTCTCTGTGAGAACCTAGGAAAGAAGCTCCTCTTTCCTTTTGAGACCCTAGGAACAGCAAACCTAGATGAGGCAGTGTGTCTAGGGGAGGCAAACTCAAGCAAAATACAGAGGCATGTTCTGGTAAATGTCAGCCAAGTCCTTGTCAGAAAACTGAACAATGAGAGTCTGGAATGTGGTCCTACTAGCTGCTAGGTCTGCTTCTGTAACTACATGCTTGCTTAAATGGGGAGATATCAGCTCAGGTGTAATGGCCTTATGACCGAGGAAAACTGCAAAGTTTCCAGAGTGTAATTATGCTGTCCTGAGAGCCATGGTGACAATGTTAGAAAAAAAAAAATGAGCTAATAATACTCTGTTAACCTAACTGCTGAATCCCATTTCTCTAAATCATTTGCTTAACTTGTTTTGTAATTGCTTGGCCACCTGCATGTGGTATATACATAAGGATCTGAGCTACCAAGCCAGGTGGTGGTGGCTCACGCCTGTAATCCTAGCTACTCAGGAGGCGAGATCTGGAGATTGAGATTCAAAGCCAGCCTAGGTAGAAAAGTCAGTGGGACTCTTATCTCCAACTGACCACCAAAAAGATGGAAATGGGACTGTGGCTCAAGTGGTAGAGCACTAGCCTTGAGCTGAAGAGCTCAGGACAGCACCCAGGCCCAGAGTTCAAGTCCCATGACTGACAAAGCAAAAACAAAAAACAAGCAAATCCCAAACCCTGAGCTACAGAGGCTTGGGGCTTGGGGCTTGGGGCCGCAGTCTAGATCTCTACTCTAGGACTCAGCCCCTACCCCTATTATGGGAAAAAAAAAAAAAAAAAAGACTTCTTTTTCTTTTCCATCACTGAGTAGTGAACTTGCTGTCTGTCAGGTATGCTACATTTCTAGGGCTGTAAAACTCATGTCAAGCCAGCTACATGGCCACCAGGCCTCTCTGAAACAGTCAGATTTCTGTCACTTAATTTTATTATTGTTAAAAGGGTCAATTTGTGAGATAAATCACTAAATAAAATATAAGGTTTTTCCTTTAGTATCTTCTAAAGACATACGTCATCTCCTGGGAACATATGTCCCTCATTTATGGTCTTAGAGAAACTAGTCGGTAAACAAATAACTAGAGTAGTGAAAAGACTAGCTATAGATGTGAAAGAAATTTTAAGCATTTAAACCAGGAAACCTACCCAGAGCCTCTCCTACTTGGTAAACATCATTATTTGAATTACCAAGAGATCTCCCTTTCTCAAGACACTGTCATCATCTGTGGATAAACTATCCTAAGTAAGATGGAAAGCTACATCTACAAGGACAATGTTACTTCCTTCAATCAGTGTCTGGGGCAGTATACAGCCTTACCTGCAATTCTTCCAGACCTTGCCTGCATCATGTTTGGATTTACAGAACTTTAACTACATAGCTCTTGGCTATGTAGTTTTGGAAAATTGGCCAGTTTCGTTTTGACCTCGAATCATCTAAGAGAACTCTTTCTTACCAACATCTTGTCGATAAATTCCTTCAAGATGAGAGCTACTTTTCTGGTCTTACTAGAAGCGTGTGTGTATATAACGGTTGTAGCTCCTCGATTCCAATCAACAACAACCACATTCATGTCTTCTACAAGGAGCAAACCCTGTACTAAGTCTTCCATCCAGACTGGAGGAGAGCCTGTTGGCCTGAATCCATGGACAATGAAGGTGGTTTTCTTGGTCACGTTCAAGTTCCCAAACGCTGTGGAATTGATGACTTGTGCACAGCTCAGGTTTTCCCTCGTGTACAGCATTAACTTCACATTTAGTCCTGTGCCAACCACGGCACTGTGGAAGCTCAGCTTGGTGAAGGAAGGGCATGTCTCTTCTGTGTCTGAAAAAAAAAAATGAGACTATATCACATAGCCGGACACTAGTGGCTTATACCTGTGATCCTAGCTACTTGGAAGGCTGAGGATCTGAGGATCTGCCAGCCCAGGTAGGAAAGTCCATAAGATTTTTATTTCCAGGGCCAGGAGTTTGGCCTAGCGGAAGAGTGCTTGCCTAGCATGCACGAAGACCCGGATTCAATTCCTTGGTATCACATACATAGAAAAAAAGCTGGCAGTGGTAAAGTTGCTCAAGTGGTAGAGCTCTAGACTTGAGAAAAGCCAAGGACAGTGCTCAGGCCCTGAGTTCCATCACCAGGACTAGCAAAAAAGAAAAAAAAAATCTCCAATGAACTAGCAAAGCACAACAACCAACCAACACACACACACACACACACACACACACACACACACACACACACACACCCCAGATGTGGAGCTGTGGTTCAAGTGGTAGAGCACTAGCCTTAAGCAGAAAAAGCCAAGTGAGTGTGAGGAGTTAGCAAAACAAATGAACAACAATAAAAATAGAGGCAAGAGTGCCCTGGGAAACATCTTTCCTGGCTTCCTCCTGACTCCTATTCTCAGTGGCTCTCTACTTGAATTCCCAAAACCTTTTCCTTCTTAATTCTGAGGTTCAGTGGAGCCCATGTCTGGGAGGGGGTGGGGGTGAGTCCTTGTCTGCCCATATTTAGTAACCCAGGGTCTTTCTTGTATGCATTTATTTGAAACTTCTTGCAAAGACCTTTGTACTTAGGAATAAGAAAAGTTCCAAAATAGAATGAGAGAAAAGAAAAAGCATAAATAAATGGTTTGAGGGGCCGGGAGTTTGGCCCAGTGGTAGAGTGCTTGCCTAGCATGCACGAAGACCTGGGTTCAATTCCTCAGTACCACATACATAGAAAAAAGCCGGAAGTGGTACTGAGGCTCAAGTGGTAGAGCTCTAGCCTTGAGAAAACCCAAGGACAGTGCTCAGGCCCTGAGCTCAAGCCCAGGACTGGCAAAAAAATAAAATAAAATAAAATAAAATAAATGGTTTGAACATTAAGGAGACTTTAAAATCCTTCACTCTAAGCAGGGCACTGATGTGGTAGAGCACCCCTCTTCCTGGAGTTTGAAAACTTAAGCAAGAGAACTCTTTGTCCTTGGACTTTCTCAAGGCTAGAGCTCTACCACTTGAGCCTCAGCACCACTTCCAGCTTTTTTCTGTATGTGGTACCGAGGATTCGAACCTGGGTCTTCATGCATGCTAGGCAAGCACTTTAACCACTAGACCAAACTCCCGGCCCGAGCAAGAGAACTCTTGAGTGCAAGTCCTGCTTCCAGCCCCCCAAAAAAACAAACAAACAAAATCACTCTAGAAGAAAGGTGTTCTGCCTTGGTTTCCGAATTCATGCTTTCATATATCTCCTCTACACATCAGGGAGAAACGTGGGAAGCATCTGTCATGTAAAGACCCCACCTCCCTAGGCCCTTCACTTGCACTTCTGGGAGACTGCTAGCTGCAAGCTGACTGAGGATGTGCATGGAAACTGGTCCGATGTGTGTGGAGAATGTCCTGGAGCTAATGAGTGACTGTGGAATGAATCATCCTGTTAAATAGAAGGTGCCAGGGAGAGCTGCGGCCTCCCTCCGGTCTTAGTCACCAACAAAGCGAGGCTATGTGTCTGTCAAGCAACTGACTCATCAGTTGTCCCCTTTCTCCAGCCACCTAACCATTCAAGGGAGGAATGTGGAGAATTAATTCTGAATGAGGTCATACTGGAAAAGAAAACATTCCTTCTTCAAGAAAATTGCTTAATTGACTATGAGCCACGAAATGCTAGGCCAGGGGTTCTAAGCCACAGACAAGTCCTGAGGGCTCCAAGAAGAGTTGTGAGATTTAGGGTTAGAATTATGGATCAGCCACAACTACCCTTTCCCTGCTCCTCTACCATTCCAGGCAGTCCCTCCAACAAATGTCAAGCACGGTCAAGCCAACCCCAGTGTCTGTTTCTCACAGGACCTGAAGTGGCATACTTGGATTTAAACTGTACTGCTTCAGGGACTGGTACTGCTTCCCTGGAGTTCACCACCTCTTTTTGATTGATAGCTTGTTTGCTTGCATTTGTGTGATTTTTTTTTTTTTTTTGTCTGTTGTGGGACTTCAACTCTGGGACCGGGTGCTGTCCCTGAGCTCTTCAGCTCAAGGCTACCACCCTATCCCTTGAGCCACAGTACCACTTCCAGTTTTCTGGTGATTAATTGGAGATAAGAGTTTCATGGACTTTTTACTGTCCAGGCTGGCTTTGAACCTTGATCTTTGAACCTTGATCAGATCTCAGCCTCCTGAGTAGCTAGGATTGCAGACGTGAGCCACCATGCCTGGCTCTGTGTGTGTGTGTGTGTGTGTGTGTGTGTGTGTGTGTGTGTGTCTGGGTGTCTGGGTGTGTGTGTGCGCGCACGTGTTTAATCATATGGGGAAGTTATTTATTTGCTTGCTTGCTTGTTCATTTGTTTGTTTCATTAGTGCTAGGGCTGGAACTTTTATGGCCTCATATTCTTGCTTGGCATTTGAGGTCAAAGCTGGCATTTTACCCCTTGAATCACACCTTCTGGCTTTTTTTCTTTTTTTTTTTGCCAGTCCTGGGCTTGAGCTCAGGGCCTGAGCACTGTCCTTGGACTTTCTCAAGGCTAGAGCTCTACCACTTGAGCCTCAGCACCACTTCCAGCTTTTTTCTATGTATGTGGTACCGAGGAATCGAACCCGGGTCTTCATGCATGCTAGGCAAGCACTTTAACCACTAGGCCAAACTCCCGGCCCCCCTTCTGGCTTTTTTGATGGTTAATTGGATATACAAGACTCTCGGATTTGTCTGACCAGGCTGGCTTTCAACTGAAATCCTGAGACCCTCGGGCTCCTGAGTATTTAGGATTACAGGTATGAGTCACCAGTGCCTGGAGAAGTTTAGTTTTATATGAAAGTTTTCAGTTCTGTCATGAGGTGCAAATGTGAAAACTGCAGACTGTTCTGTTACTTCAGAACTAGGTTTATTTACCAGTGTGTAACTTTGGATCTGGAAGCACCAGTTATAGGACTGTGAACTACTCATGCAATGTTATCTGCAGTATACTAAAATATGCTTAAACAAGACACACAGGAGGGGCTGGGAATGTGGTAGAGTGCTTGCCTAACATGCATGAAACCCTGGGTTCAGCTGTTCAGCACCACATAAACAGATAAAGCCAGAAGTGACACTGTGGTTCAAGTGGCAAAATGCTAGACTTGAGCAAAAAGCTCAGGCCTAAGGACTGGCACCAAAAAAAAAAAAAGAAAGAAAGAAAGAGAAAAAGAAAAAAAGAAAAGAAAAGAAAGAAAAAAGGTGCACGCACACACACACACACACACACACACACACACACACACCCCAACCAGGTACCAGAAGTACTGCTATCTAGAAGGCTTGCAGAAATATAACCCTGCATTTCCCTAGGAGCGATGGTTCTGTAATCCCAACTGAGTGTGTGAGGCCACTTTATAGAACATAACTACCACAAAAAACAAGAATGCCTGCAGGATGCTAGCTACCCGGGAGCCTCAGATCTGAGGATAGTAGTTTGAAGCCAGCCTGGGCAGAAAATTCTGTGAGACTCTTACCAGCAATTAGCCAACAAAAAGCCAGAAGTGAAACTGTGGCTCAAGAGGGAGAGTGCCAGCCTTGAGCAAGAAAGCCAAGCAATAATACAAAGCTCTGAGTTCAAGCACACACACACACAATGCATGTGTAACCATCATTTTATGGGGCTGGTAAAATGGATGGTTCAAGTGGTAGAGATTTGCCTAGTACAAGCATAATGCCATGAGTTCAAGCCCCAGCATCACGAGGGGAGGGGGGGAGAGAGGGGATCATCTTTAGTCGGGCACCAGTGGCTCATGCTTGTAATCTTAGCTACTCCACAGGCTGAGATACGAGGATTGAGGCTCAAAGCCAGCCTGGGCAGGAAAGTCTGTGAGACTCATCTCCAATTAACTACCAAAAAAGCCAGAGCAAAAGTGTGACTCAAGTAGAGTACTAGTCTAAAGCAAAAAAGCTCACAGACAGCACCCTGGGTTCAAGCTCCAAGATGTGACACCAAAAACAAACAAACAAACAAACAAAACTTATCTTCTGCATGTAACCAAGCCCAGCAACATGAACCTATAGTCCCAGCAATTCAAGAGCTTCATGTAGGAGGATGACTTGATTTCTGAAGTTCCAGTCTAGCTTGGGTAATAGATTGGTAATAAACTAATATATCCTGGAATCACAGTTCCCTAGTTATATAGTTTGACTTCTTCTGTGTAGTACTTTGCTTCCTAGCTCACTCATTTTCTGGGCTTCTCCCTTCCTCTAGGATGTGCTATTACTTCCAAAGGGGCCAGCTAACTTGTATGTCTTGTACGTCTTCTTTGGGATTGTTCTGCTGTTTTGTTGGGATTGCTCAAAGGCAATCTCAACAGAGAACAACCAAGTAACCACAGAACATGCTAGGCTGGTTTTTAAAGATTCCCTTCTGCTATCAGTTCATTTGGAATAGGATAGATCAGGCCTGTCCTTTTCAGGCTGCTTTGAAATTCACTTCTACTGAAGCAACATCCCCTGCTGCCAGTTAGAATTACAATTGGATGAATGATGTCCACAATATCATTTGAGGCGAAACTTGGATTCCCATGTGGCATTTTCTTTCTTAAGTTAAAAGGAACATATATAAGCTGGGTGCAGTGGCTCATGCCTGCAATCCTAGCTACACAGGAGGCTGAGATCTGAGGACTAAGGCCTGAAGCCAACCTGAGCAAAAAATCTGTGACACTCTTACCTACAATTAACCATCAAAAATAAATAAAATAATTAATTAATAAGCTGGAACTGGAGTTGTGGCTCCAGTAGTAAAGCATCAGCCTTGAGTGAAAAAGCTAAAGGAAAGTGCCCAGGCCGAGTCCAAGCTCCAATACCAATACACACACACACACACACACACACCACATCACCACCACCACCAATAACAACATATCCACATTAAGCAATCTTCTCTAACTTTGTTAGCAATAGCTTATTTGTATGTGAAAACTGACTACACCAATTTGTTATTTTTGTTTTTGTTTTTTGCCAGTCCTGGGACTTGAACTCAGGCCTGGGCACTGTCCTTGAACTTTCTCAAGGCTAGCGTTCTACCACTTGAGCCACAGAATCACTTCCGGCCTTTCTGTGTATGTCGTACTAAGGAATGCAACCCAGGGCTTCGTGCCTGTTAGGCAAGCACTCTACCACCAGGCCACACTCCTGGTCCCACACCAACTTTTATCCTGTCCCTGGCTGCTTTCCTGCCTAAGAGCTGGGGAGAGTGGTTATGATCATGGGCCACAAAGCTGAAAAATACTTAAATATTTACCATATGGCTTTTATGAGAAAAAAATCGTCACCCCAATCTACAATAATAATTCTTCATCCTCTTCTCTTTCCCCTTCCTTATCTTCTTCCTCTTCTTCACTCTTCTTTTTATGTACATATGTATGCATGAATGTATGTATGTATTTATTTATTCTTTGGTCAGTCCTGGGGCTTGAACTCAGGACCTGAGCACTGTCCTTGGGCTTTTTCAAGGCTAGCATTCTACCACTTGAGCCACAGCACCACTCTCAGCGTTTTCTGTTTCTGTGGTACCAAGGAATTGAACCCAGGGCTTTGAGCATGCTAGGCAAGCACTCTTACCACTAGGCCATGCTCCTGGCCCCTCTTCTTCCTCCTCTTCCTCCTCCTTCTCCTTCTTCTTTCTTCCTTTGTTTCTTTCTTTCCTTTTTTTTTTTTTTTTTGCCAGTCTTGGGCTTGAGCTCAGGGCCTGAGCACTGTCCTTGGACTGTCTCAAGACTAGAGCTCTACCACTTGAGCCTCAGCACCACTTCCAGCTTTTTTCTATATATGTGGTACTGAGGAATTGAACCTGGGTCTTCGTGCACGTTAGGCAAGCACTCTACCACTAGGTCAACTTCCGGCCTTCTCCTGTCTTTTAACAGTACTACGTCTAAACTTAAGGTCTCCTCCTTGTTAAGTGAGTAGCTGCACCACACCTCTGGCTCTGATTCTTACTATTTTTCAGATAGGGTCTCACTTTCTGCCAGGCACCCACCTGAGTGTGATCTACCTGGACTTCTGGTAGCTAAGACAGAAGACAGGTGCAATCATATTCAGCTCTGCGTTGAGAAAGGGTCTCAGAATATTGTTTTTGGTCTCTAAACATAAATCATGAGCACTTAGCCTTGGTTTAACATCTCAAATAAAAAAGATTTTAGAAGAAAGCATTAAGTTTGTGGTCCAAAACCATAGTCTACTTGCTTTATGAACCCTGGTAATTCATCAGCTAATGCCTTTGGGTCTCATTTTGCACTTGTCAAATGATTATAATAATGTTAATTTGTCAGGCAGTGTAATACATATTGAACTAGAAGCAAAAGAAAAAACATGTAAGTGCATATTACCAAAACATCTCCTGAGGAGATAGGAATGGGATTTGGTGATAAAGGACCTGCTAAGCATGAGACTCTAGTTTCAATCACCAGCACCACAAACCAAACAAACTCTCTTTTTTTTTTTTTGCCAGTCCTGGGGCTTGAACTCAGGGCCTGGGCATTGTCCTTGGGTTTTCTCAACGGTAGTGCTCTGCCACCTGAACCACAGCACCACTTCCAGCTTTTTCTATGTATGTGGTACCGAGGAATAGAACCTGGGTCTTCGAACATGCTAGGCAAGCACTTTACCACTAGGACACACTCCTGGTCCACAAGTGCATTTTGAACTAAGCTCATGAAAGCTCTACAAACAGACAAAAGAACTGACTATAGAGGCCAGAAGTGTGGCCTAGTGGTAGAGTGCTTGCCTAGCATCCACGAAGCCCTCGGTTCAATTCCTCAGCATTACAGAAAAAGCTAGAAGTAGTGCTGTGCCTCAAGTAGTAAAGCTCTAGCCCTGAGAAAGCCTAAGGACAGTGCTCAGGCCCTGAGTTTAAGTCCCGGGACTGGCAAAAAAAATGACTATATAAACTCCTATGTCATTCAGTCTCTTCATACAAACCATTGTCAACTCTCACAAGCTGCCTACCAAGGCCTAGGCCTCCAAAGTAGAAACTGCTGTCTGACTGGAAATGCCTTCTCCCAATGTACAATAGCATAGATGATAAGACAAAAGCCTAGAGCACCTTGAGGCTGGGAGTTTGGCCTAGTGCTAGAGTGCTTGCCTAGCATGCATGAAGACCAGGGTTTGATTCCTTGGTACCACATACATAGAAAAAGCTGAAAGTGGTGCTGTGGCTTAAGTGATAGAGAGCTAGTCTTCTGCAAAAGAAGCTTAATTGTGCTCAAGTTCTGAGTTCAAGCCCTAGAACTGGCAAAAAAAAAAAAAATAATAGGACACCATTTTTCTTAAGTTAAAAATGAAAGGTTGAATGTGTTCTTCATTCTCTAGAGATTATATCAATATTTTCTGCGGGTAAATGTCTTTTAGTATAGTGGCTCATGCCTGTAATCACAGCTACTTAGGAAGTTAAGATTCAGAAGATCAAAGTCTGAAGCCAACTTGGGCAGTCCTCAAGACTCTATCTCCAATTAACCAGCAAAAAGTCAGACTGCAGGTGTGGCTCAAGTGGTAGAACAGCAGCTAAGCAAGCAAGACATGCAAGCTCAAGAGCCTGACTTCAAGACCCAGTACCCCCCCCCACACACACTGTTAACAAAAGAGATTCCACATACTGCAACAGATGAATCTCATAAGCTGCATCAAGAAAAGATTCCTTTTGAAAGTATTATAAATGAAAGAAATGCCAGATGACAACTCATTCCTATAATCTTAGCTACTCAAAAGGTTGAAAATTGAGAAGCCTGGTTTGAAGCCAGCTCTGGACAGATAAATCCATGAAACTTTTATTTCCTATGTACCAGCAAAATCCAGAAATGAGGGCATGGCTCAAGTGTTAGTGCCAGCCTTAAGCACAAAAGCTATGTGAGAGCATGAGGTCCTGAGTTTAAGTCCTATAACAGTGCAACACACACACACACACACACATACACACACACACAAATAATAATAATAGAAAAAAATTAAAAGAGAAAGGTATTCATTATGGGACTAATGTAACTATAACCCCTCTGTACATCACCTTTACAATAATTTAATAATAATAATAATAGAAAAGAAAGAATCCAGTCACACACACATGCAAATGTATTATAATTTCATTCTTACGAAATTTCCAGAATAGCAAACTCTCTAAACACAGAAAATAGGACTGGGAAGGTGACTAAGTAGAGTGCTTGTCTAGCATGCATAAAGCCCTGGGTTCCTCTGTCACATAAACAGAAAATGCTAGAAGCAATGCTGTGACTCCAGTGGTAGAGTGCTAGCCTTGAGCCAAAGAAATTCAGGGACAATGCACATGCTCTGAGTTCAAGCCCTGGTACTGGCAACAAAACAATTTAAAAATAAAGGCAGAAAATAGATGAGCAGATATTAAGATCTGAGCAGGACAAAAATGAATGTTATAAACAATCATGACTTTCTTTTTCCAGTGCTGGGAATGGAACCCAGGACCTCACATATGCCAGGCAAGTACTATGCCACTGAACTATACCCTTATCCCTAACTGCACACTGTAAGTAGGTGAATAGTAATGTAAATGAATTATGCTCCAATAAAGCTGTTAAAAGGCAAAACAAAACAGATGGTGGCACTTGCTTACTTGGGAGATAGATGAAAAAGGATCATTTGAGCCCAGAGTTCAGGCCAGCCTGTGAACATTGAGAGAATCCATCTCAAAAGACAAAATGAAATAAAACAAAACAAAAGCTTCCAGCCAGGAGCCAATTGCTCACATCTATAATCCTGGCTATTTGAGAGGCTATGACCTGGAGAGATCCTAGGCAGGAAATTTCAAAAGATTTTTATCTTTGATCAACCAGCAAAATGCCAGACTGGAAGCATGGCTCAAGTAGTAGAGCACCAGCTATGAGTGAAAAAGCCACGTAAGATCTCCAAGCCCTGAGTTTTCTAATGAGGTTCTGAGGTAAAGCCTCAATAAAAGCAAACACACACACACACACACACACACACACACACACACACACACACACACACACACAAAACTCCTACACACATAAAAACAAACCCCCCAGAACAACACTAACAAAACTTGAATGTTTTTGAGGTAACTCTCTATGGTCACCGATTCTGGATCCTGGTTTTTGTTTTTGCTTTCAAGGTAGAACAAGGATCTCATCTCTACCACTACAGATTAAACAACCTCTTGTCTCCATACCTGTCTTACCCTTACTTTCCAACGTCTACCTTGTTTTACCTTTGCCAGAAAAATCTGGGTTGGCTAGAAGAATCTGGTTGGATAGATTTCTTCCATGAACTTATTTGGTATGAATTCCAGTCAAATGGAAAAGTATAATTCCAGGCCCTGGATATAGATCAGTGGTACAGTACTTGTCCAGCATGTGTTAAAGTCTTGAATTTGATTCCCAGCCAAGACAAGGGAGGGAGGGGAAGAGAGAGAGGAGGAAAAGGAAAAAGGGAGAGAGGGAAGGAAGGGAAAAAGTATGGAGGAAAAGAAAGAGATAGAAAAGAGGCAAGAATGGAGGAAGACAAAAGAGTAAGTCATGTCTGTTAGTCCTACTCCCTTTCTGAGGAAAGTGCCTGATCATCCTTCTGCTCTGTTTGCTCTGAGCCTTCTTTTTTAAAAGCCACACAGACGTGGAACTAAAATTGCTTGTGCTGTCACACCCAGATTGACTCCTTAGCTTCTACTTTCATTAGGAGGGCCTAATTTAATGTCTCACACTTCTCACTGGGATGAAAATCCTTCTAAGAGAGGAAACTCTTCATTCACAGCCAAAGAGGTGTCTGTGAAAAGCTGGAATTGTAGGCAAAACGACCCTTGACGTGGCTGCTGTGGAAGTGAGAAAAGGGAAGATCTGAGATTTTACGAGTCAGTAAGCAAAGGTGGGTTCACGGTATGAATCACTATATGACTGAGTTGGCTTATTGTTAACAGAACAAAATAACACAAAACTCGTTGCTGAGCACTAGCAGCTCACACCTGTAATTCTAGCTACTGAGGAGGCTGAGATTTAAGGATCTTGATTCCGAAGTCTCTTATCTCAAACACAAAGAGCCAGAAGTAGAACTGTGTTTCAAGTGGCAGAGTGTTAACCTTAAGCAAAAGAGCTCAGGAGTGACTCCAGGCCTCATGTTCATGTCTTAGAAATGGGAGGTGTGTGCAAGTTTGTGCACACACACACACACACACACACACACACGCACGCACGCACGCACAACATCTAACTAGGCACTGGTGGCTCATGCCTGTAAATCCCCATGACCCACAAAACAAAACAAAACAAAAAAGACAAGATTTATCAGTGGGCTATCTGTAATCAACAAACATGGAGGTGTTACAATGTAGATTCTAGTATTTAGCTCCAGATTCAGAGTCAGGATTTTTGGGGTGGAGTCTACATTTTTAATCACTCTCTCCATTCTTGGATGACTGCTGCACTTTCGAGCTCTCTAGGCATTCCGTGTCCACTAGTAAGATGACAGCAAACATTCCTATCATGACTTCACCGAGATTAGCATAGCAACATAAAGATCTTTGAAGTGAATGATTTATTTATGTTCTTGGGATTTCTGAATCCCAATCTTATTCTTGCTAATTTTGTGAGTGCAAGACAAAGAAGAAAGAAAAAGTCTAA
The DNA here is from genome assembly GCF_031878675.1 of Megascapheus bottae. NCBI lineage: Eukaryota > Metazoa > Chordata > Mammalia > Rodentia > Geomyidae > Megascapheus > Megascapheus bottae. The sequence goes on from NC_143509.1 coordinate 44,582,543, forward strand.
GTATTTGTGACTAATCATTTCTGCTATTACAAGCATATGATCCACCTAACTCCCCCACACAAAAGTTTCAGCTTCATTGTTTTGTAGACATTGAAATGTCTAGATTTAGCTTACAGCTACAGAAGGGTTTTTTGTGAGTGGTGTGTATCTGCTTAGGTGCTATCTTATAAAATCACCTAAAATAAGGCTTCATTGATGAGAAGTAAAAAGGCAGGTCACAAACAATTTATCATTACTCTAACTTTGTAAATATAGATATGTAACAAGAGACTGGAAGGAAACATCCAGAAAGCATCATTAAGTTTCTGTGTTATGATTTTTGCTCTAATTCCTTTAAAATACTGTTTAGTGTGTGTGTGTGTGTGTGTGTGTGTGTGTGTGTGTGTGTACCAGTAGTGAGACTTGAACTAAGGGCCTATGCTCTCTCTAGGCTTTTTCTGCTCAGAGCTGGCATTCTACCTCTTAAACCACATTTCCAGTTCCAGCTTTTTGCTGGGTAATTACAAGTGTCTCTGGGATTCGTCTTCTGGGTTGGCTTAGAACTGTGATCCTTAGATCTCAGCTTCCTCAGCAACTAGGATTACAGGCATAAGCCAGTGGTTCTTAGGATACATTTATGCTTATTTTTACAAGTGCAAACTTATAATAAGCATATGTCTCAAAATATTGACTTCTCAGTATATGTCATCATTATCATAACTTCAATTTACTAGGAAAAGAAAGAATCTGTATAGTGAGGACTTGAAGGTATAGCTTATAGTTAAAGTCCTTGCTTAATATAACATAACTATATCTATAGGCCTGAAATCCTAATATAATTGAAAAAATTACTTCTAAACTTTATGGGTATTATCCATATAGTTTTAACAGCTGTAATTCTAGCTTGCAAATTTGAGCCCTAATTTTTTCTGCAAAGCATCAAAATTATTTTAAAAGTTACTTAAAAAAAATAAGTTGAGTGCCTAGTGGTAGAATGCTTGCCTAGCATGCACCCAGGTTCAATTCCTCAGTTCCACATACACAGAAAGAGCCGGAAGTGGTGCTGTGGCTCAAGTGGTAGAGCTCTAGCCTTGAGAAAGCCCAAAGACACTGTTCAGGCCCTGAGTTCAAGCACTAGGATTAGAAAAAAAAATTTAAGTTGAGCGTGGGGAGTGTAGCCTGGTAGTAGAGCGCTAGCATGCTTGAAGCACTGGGTTTGATTCCTTCAAATCACATACATAGAAAAAGCCGGAAGTGGTGCTGTGGCTCAAGTGGCAGAGTGCTAGCCATGAACAAAAAGTGTCCAAGGACAGTGCCCAGGCCTTGAGTTCCAGTCCCAGGACTGGAAAAAAAAATTAAGTTGACCAGGTGCCAGTGGTTCATGCCTATAATCCTAGCAACTCAGGAAACTGAGATCTGAGGATTGCTGTTTAAATCCAAACCAGGCAGAAAAGTCGGTAAGACACTCATTTCCAGTTAACCATCTAAAAGCTACAGATTAAATGATAAAGCACTAGCCTTGAGGGAAAAAGTTCAGGGACAGCTCTGAGGCCTTCAGTTCAAGCCAAGAATTAGCACAGAAAACAAAATAACCCCACTAAGTTGATATGACCCATTCCCGGTCATGTCTGGCTTTTTATGGTTAATTAGAGATATGAGTCTCTTGGACTTTTCTTTTTCTATTTTATCTAGCCACAAGTTATTTCAAAAAACAGATCATTATCTCTGCATACAAGGCCTCTATTTTACTTTTCTTATTTTCCTTCTTTCTTTCTTTCTTTCTTTCTTTCTTTCTTTCTTTCTTTCTTTCTTTCTTTCTGTCCTAGGGTTTGAACTCAGGGCCTGGGCACTGTCCTTGAGCTTCTTTTGCTCAAGGTTAGCATTCTACCACTTAAGCCATAGTGCCACTTCAGGCTTTTTCTGAGCATGTGGTACTGAGGAAAATGCAGGGCTTCATGAATGCTAGGCAAGCACTCTTCTACTAAGCCACATTCACAGTCCTTTATTTATTTGTTCCAATTTTAGGCTTCAAACTCAGGGCCTCACACTCTTTTAGCCTTTTTTTTGCTTAAGGCTGGTGCTCTGCCACTTAGCCACACCTCTACTTCTTCCTTGTCCCTTTTAACACTTATCCTTTGGGTTTCGGGTGTAGCTCAGTGGTTGGGTGCTTACTTTATATTTATATAACCCTTGTTTCAATACCTAGCCTCAAAGAAACCTATAAAAAGTTGTTTCTTTGAATAAAATTCATAGAAATGATTTTTATTAGCTCAGAAGTCATATCTTTTTTCCATATTAGAAGTTATATCTTTATGGATCTTAATATGTAACATATTTCCCTTTGCCCTTCAAAACACTTCATTATCATAAGCCCTGTGAGAAAGTGCTGAGTTCCTAAGAAATGGTTTTTCTTAAGTATTTCACTATATTTCTGTTGCCTAATGATGTTTAAGTTATCACAATGCCAGGCACTAGTCTAACCAATTTAAGTATATGAAATTATCATTTTTATGTAAACCATTTAAGTACACACTCTGTATGAAAATATAAAATAAACCTCCCTAACACAAAATAAATTCTAAAACTTTCAGAAAATAAATCAATTCATTTCAAAAGAGTTTGAAAGAAACAGAAATGTTAGCTATGAAAGGAACAGTATCTTTGTTTTTGTAGCAATATTTAGATTCTTTTCTCTTTTTAAAATTGTTATTTTAAAGGATGTACAGAGGAGTTACAGTTACATATGTCAGGTAATAAGTACATTTCTTTTTGGACAATACCTTCCCCCTTCTCTCAGCATATTTAGTTTTTGTACATGAGAAAAAACTAATTTAAACAATTAATGTCCCTCTAAGACTTAGAAAGAATGGTCCTGTAGCTATGCTTTTATCTGATAGTAGTTTCGAAGTAGATTAACTGAATAAAAGGTTTCTAAATATTAAAAACAAAAAATTAATGTCCCTTGATTTTAGGAGCAGGTTTTCTTAAGTATTAGGAGATTTATTTTACCTATATGTCTCTTCCTTAAAAATGACCATACACAAGTTTAAAAGTCCAATGAAAGAAGTAGGCTGAAGACTGAGAAATGACAAGGCTTTAAAAAAAAATCAGTTAAGATATCATGGAATAAATGACCTACCTGATTTCACCAAACACATCAAACTGAGGAAAAGATATAGCTTCAACATATGGATCTGGAGAGATGAGATGTGGCATTCACGGGGACGATCTACTTCGAAGAGCCTGGGTGAGAGTTTCCACTTCGGTTGGGCTTTGCTTACTGGGAGCTCAGATCTCTAATCCAGAGGTGTGGTGACAGCAGGAAGCCGGGGGTGGGACTGTGAACCCTACAGACAGGGTTCCACCCCTTCAGAGCCCTTGACTCCTCCCCCTTTTCAATACAAGGTCAGGTGCTTTCTACCTTACACAATTTTATGCAGATCTGAATATAATTTGCATTTGAAGGATGACGAGTTCAAAATAGTTTCATTCTTTGTGGGAGGTTTATTAGTTGTTTGGCTTGGGTGTGTTGAAATCAAGTGTGAGCTGAAATCTTCCCTCCACTCCTTATTGTGAATGAAATGACAATCCAGTTAGTATTCTGTTGGCCTGAATTCACAAAACCACTTTTTAAAAAAATGTTAATTGATAGAGGATAGTCCTAGATTTTTATTAAATGCATTTTGTTATGTCTAATTATATTTGCAAAATATATCTATGCATCAGATTTTTTAAAACAAAATTTTTTGTACTATATTTAAAAGTAATATTAGTCTCGTTCCTTTTTCTTCATTTCCTTCTTCTTTCTTTCCTTTTTGTTCCCTTCCTTCCCTCTTCCTTTCTTCTTTCCTTTCCTCCCTCCCTCCCTCCTTTCTCACCTCCTACTTTCTTACCTCCTTCTCTTCCTCTTCCTCACATATTTCCAAGATAGTTAAATGGACTAAATGAGAAAATATAGCTGAATCCTTAGTTTCATGGCTATTCCAGAGCAAGGCCTTCTTCTACCAATACTACCTACCTGCTCACACAACCAGAATGTCCCCTCCTTTCCACAAGGTAAGCTAGCCTAAAAACCTAGTTACTCAGATCTCAGCATCTGAGGACTGGGGCTCACCCTAGCTCAAGCAGACAAATCTGGGAGATTCTTGGGCATAAAACAACAAACAAGCAAGAACAGAAGGCCCTGGATTCATGTCTCAGAATACACACACACACACACACACACACACACACACACACACACACACACTCAGATTCATTCCTGTTTGGAGGTCTCTTCATGCTGTAATGAATTAATTAACCTCTTTGCTGTGTGCTTCTTTCTTCTTCCAGTGTGCACAAGTACATAGGAATTAGGGACCGAACCTTTCCCTTCTTTTTCATTACTGGGTACAGTATTTAGTCTTAAATATAATTCCCAAAGGGAAAAGGAGAAGCCAAACGAAGAATGGGTATGACTGTAATGGATTAAGGCAAAGAGCTAAGGGGCTCGTGCCTATAGTCCTAGCTACTCAAGAGGCTGAGATCTGAGGATCAGGGTTTAAAGACCAACAGGGCACAAAAGTCCAAGAGACTCTTACCTCCAATTAACCACCAGAAAACCAGAAGTGGTGCTGTGGCTCAAATGGTAGAGAAGTAGCCTTGAACTGAAGACCTCAGGGACAGGTGCCCAGGCCAAGAGTTCAAGCTCCCATGACTGACAAAAAAAATAAATAAATAAAAATTATCATAAAGAATGTTAAAGTTGTGTGTACTTAGGTGTGCTGGTGCTGTCGTTGTAAATCTAATCCACAGCCTCAGGCACACAAGATAAGGGCTCCACCTTTGAGTTATAGTCCTAACCACACAGGTGGTCCTTTATTAATGGAAACATTCTGTACACAAGCAGAGCCAGGAGTGTGGCCTAGTGGTAGAGGGCTTACCTAGCACCTATAAAGCCCTGAGTTCAATTCCTTGGTACCACATACACAGAAAATGATGGAAGTGGTGCTGTGGCTAAAGCCTTGAGAAAGCTCGGGGACAGTGCCCAGGCCCTGAGTTCAACTCCAGGACTGGCCAAAAAAAAAAAAAAAAAAGAAAGAAAGAAAAGAAAAGAAAAAAGGAAAAAAAATCTACATAAGCAATAAGATCACACAGAACTATGCATGCATATAATATACGCATAAGATATAATATACATACATGCTTACATGTTGCATGAATAAAATCCAAATGAGGTCTTTGGATTTTACCAATGTCAAGTTTTTGGTTTTGAAAGTACACTTACCAGCTAAGCAAGATGCTAAAAGTTGAGGAAAGAAGGTTAAGGGATTCAAGAACTTCCTTGTACTTTTTGCCAGTTCTGGGCTTGAGCTCAGGGCCTGAGCATTGTCCTTGTACTTTCTCAAGCTCTACCACTTGAGCCTCAGCACCAATTCCAGCTTTTTCCTATGTGGTACCCAGGAATCGAACCCGGGTCTTCGTTAGTGCTAGGCAAGCACTCTACCACTAGGCCAAACTCCCGGCCCCTCCTTGTAGAATATTTGCAATTTCTTTTAAATATGGTGCGCTAACAGATTGTGCTACTGGAGCTCCTATTTTTGCAACTTCTGTGACCCAATAATCATTTCAAAATAAAATGTGTTTAAAATATTTTTTAAAAAGGTCAACTCACAATTCTTTGAAAGTTTTTTATTTATTTATTTTTTTGTCCGTTCTGGGGACTGAACTCAGGGCCTCAGCACTGTCCTTGGGCTTTCCTCAAGGCTACATAGCTCTACCACTTGAGCCACAGCACCACTTCTGTTTTTTTCTAAGTATGTCCTACCAAGGAATCCAACTCAGGGCTTTGTGCTTACTAGGCAAGCACTCTGTCGCTAGGCCACACTTCCTATCCTGTTTTGTTTTGTTTTGTTTTACATCTAGAAATCACTGGTCACAGAGAGCAGAATAAAAAGTGGGTAGAAAAACTTCTAAATGAGTGGGCAAGAAAGACAGAAGTGGGAATGAAAAGGAAGGGAGGAGAGAAGGTTTTATGACTGTGTAGTTTCCTCAGCCAGGAAGGTGACCTCTGGCCCAACCCATTCCTGGTATGTAGGCTTTGTGGTGGCTCCCTCAATAAAACACCTTTGTCCCTGGAGTCCAATTTCAGAATACCATGTCTGTTTCCTCAATTTATATCCTACAAGGAAATTAAGGTAAACGTTCTCTGGAACCACACTATTTCCCCCCCCCCCATTTCTTTTCTTTTCCTTTTCCTCCCCTTCCTTCTCTCTCTGTCTCTGTCTCTGTCTCTCTCTGTCATGGGGCTTGAACTATGGGCCTGGACTTTGTCCCCTGAGCTCTTCAGCTCAAGGGTAACATTCTACCACTTGAGTCACAGCGCCACTTCCCCACTGGCCCCCCTCACCATTTCTTTCATTTGTACATGCTAGACAATCTCTCTACCATTAAGCTACATCCCTAAACCTTTAAAACTTTTATTTTCAGACAAGGGTTATTAATTTGCACAGGGTGGCTTTGAATATTTGATTGCAATCTTCTGAGTTGGTGAGATCTTGGGTTTGTACCAGCTGGCTTGTTTCATTTCTTCATTCTTTCCTTTATGTACATTTCTTGACTCATACCCCTTTAAAATAAATTAATAAGGAAAAAGTAGGACACAGCTCCTTATTTCAAGGAGATAGCTACATTAATGATGATAGTGGTATTTATAGTATTATCGGGTGGTGGTTTTAACTAGATAGCATTCTTGACGTTCCAACAACAACAACAAAAGAATACTATATAATTTGCAAAGAAATGGATGGATCTAGAGAAAAATGATGTTAAGTAAAGTGAGTCAGGTCTAGAGAGACAAAGGATACATGTTTTCTCTCAAGTTTTTTTGGAAGTTAGACCTAATTTATAAATGTACAAGTGGACACATACAAGGGTGGTTGGCAGTGTACGCATATGTATACATTGAGGTACAATATTTGCAGGGGAGAATTCAAGTGGTGTAATTTCTTAGAAAAACAAATTTAGAGGCCGGGAGTTTGGCCTAGTGGTAAAGTGCTTGCCTAGCATGCACAAAGACCCAGATTTGATTCTTTGTACCACAAAAAGCCAGAAGTGATGCTGAGGCTGAAGTGGTAGAGTTCTGGCCTTGAGCCAATGATAGTGCTCAGGTCCTGAGCTCAAGCCCAGGATTGGTAAAAAACAAAACAAAAACCAAATTCATACCAAAACATGAGGAGTGTCAATGTGTGAGAATAATGCACCTACTACCTGGCGAATGTAACTGTAACCCCTCTATATATTACCACGACAGTAAAAAAGAAAAAAGAAAAAAAAATTCATGGACCAGGAGCATAGCCTAGTGGTAGAGTGATTGTTTAGCATGTACAAACACCCGGGTTCAATTCCTTGGTAGCAATGGTGCTATGAATCAAGTGGTACAGTGGTGCTGTGGCTCAAGTGATAGAGCTCTAGCCTCAACGACAGTGCTCAGGGCCCTAATTTCAAGTCCTAGGACTGGTTAAAAAAAAAAAGAGGTATTGGAGGGAGGGGGGTCTAGAGGAAAGAAAAAGATGAATGAAGAGAGGAAGGGGAAATGTAGTCATATTGAATACATATCCTGTGAAGTTAAGACAATAGAGGGGAGGGATTGGGTGGGAAGGGAGGAGGGTGAATCAACCAAAATCCACTGTATTCATACATTAATTTGGGCAATAATATTTCCTTTGTACACTGCTTGAAGATAATAAAAATATATTTTTTAAAAGGGGTATTTAAGAGGGTAAGGGAAGGAGTGGCATTATCCAAAAAGAAAGGTACTCTTTATCTGACTTACATAACAGTAACTCCTCTGTATGTCACCTTTATAATAGCAATTTTAAAACTTCAAAAGATAATTCAGGATTACTCAATAAAAATATTTTATTAAAATAGGCTTTTTTTGTTTGTTTTTTGCCAGTCCTGGGCTTGAGCTCAGGGTCTGAGCACTGTCCTTGGACTTTCTCAAGGCTAGAGCTCTACCACTTGAGCCACAGCACCACTTCTGGCTTTTTTCTATGCATGTGGTACCGAGGAATTGAACCCAGGTCTTCGTGCATGCTAGGCAAGCACTCTACCACTAGGCCAAACTCCCAGCCCTAAAATAGTTTTTTTTTTTTAAATGAACTCTGCTGGGTTCAGTGGCTCAGGCCTGATATCCTATCTACTCAGATCTGAGGATCATGATTTAAAGCCAGCACGGGCACTAAAATGTCCAAGGGACTCTTATCTCCAATTAATCACCAGAAAATGGTAAGTCGCATTGTGGCTCCAGGGATATGACGGTAGCCTTGAGCTGAAGAGCTCAGGGACAATGCCTAGTACCAGCATTCAACTTCCACAACTGACAAGAAAAGAAAAAAGCTCCAACAATCGTATATAAAGTATACAAATCAACTATATTTACCTACTAAATTACATACAAACTAGGGATCTCAGGCACTGCAATTAGAAAATTTCCCACTTTAGATAGCCCTGAAAGGAAAACCCACAGGAGTCTTATTTCTATTTAACTACCAAAAAAGCTGGAAGTGGGGCTGTGGTAGAGAATTGAGTACAAAAACTTAGAAACAATGTCTAGGTGCTGAGTTCAAGCCTCAGGACAGGAACACACACACACACACACACACACACACACACACACACATACACACACACACACACATTATTATCAGTCAAAATGTTTGGAGGCCATCTCTTCATCTATTACTGGTTGCTGAATTACTGAATTACAGAACAACCTCCCTCACCCCTTCTTCCCACAACCTCCTTACTGAATGAAGCTTGAACTCAACCTGGGCACTACCCCTATGTTTTTCTGTCAAAGGTGGCACTCTACCACTTGAGTTACAGCTCTATTCCTAGTGTTTTGATGATTCATTGGAGATAAGAGTCTCCCAGTTGGGGGGTGTGGGGGGGGGAGGGAAATGGGTACCAAGACATGTGAAAGGGTATCAATGTACGTGAATTAATGCACCTTCTATCTGGCAAATATCATGTAACCCTTTTACTAATTACAATAAAAAAATGCAAAAAAAAGTCTCCCAGTTTTTTCTGCATGAGCTGGCTTTAAAATGGAAGATAAGAGTCTCTTGGACTTTAGTGCCCAGGCTGGCTTTGAACCATGATCCTCAGATCTTAGCCTCCTGAGTGCTAGGATTATGGGTGTGAACTACTGCATTTAGCCTGAGTAACCATTTTATGGTAAATTACTAACATTTGATATTGATTGTGCTGTCATGTTGTTCTAGAGTGCTCTTAGATTTTATTCTAATGTGTCTTGTCTGTTTTTTTTTTTTTTTTTTTTTTTTTTTTTTTCCTGGAGCTTGAATTCAGGGCCTGAGCACTGTCCTTGGGCTTTTTCAAGTCTAGTGCTCTACTATTTGAGCCACAGCACCCTTCCAGCTTTTTCTAAGTATGTGGTACCGAGAAATCGAACCTGCTAGGAAAGCACTCTGCCAGTAGGCCACATTTCTAGCCCCTGATGAGTCTTTTTTTTTTTTTTTTTTTTTGGTGGGTCATGGGGCTTGAACTCTGGGCCTGGGTGCCGTCCCTCAGTCCTTCAGCTCAAGGCTACCGCCTTACCCTTGAGCCAAGCCCTGTTTCCCATTTTCTAGAGATTAATTGGAAATAATAGTCTCATGTTCTTTAGTGCCCCAGCTGGGTTTGAACCTCTATCCTCAGATCTTAGCATCCTGAGTAACTAGGATTACAGGCGTGAGCCACCATGCCCGGCCCCTGATGTGTCTTCAATCTTGATGGCCAGACTTAGAATAAATCGCTATTCAAAAGCAACTTCTGATTTTTCTGATTTGAGTGAAAATTGGTCTTTCAGTTTGAAGAATCTAACTCCAATTCTTGGTGAGCTTCTTGGACTGGCTACTTGGAGATGAAGACTCAGGCCCAAATAAGCTGTTCTGCATAACACCATTTGTTTTCTTCTTCCAGCATAGCTTAGTGAAAAAAAATACTTGCTTAAGCTCAGCGACTGTAATTCTAGTTACTCAAGAGATTGAGATCTAAAGATCCAAACTCTGGGTCCCTGTATGGTGGCTCACGCCTATAATCCTAGTTACTCAGGATGCTGATATCTGAGGATAGAGGTTCAAAGCTAGGTTGGGCAGGAAAGCCTAAGAGACTTTTATCTCCAATTAACCACCAGCCCATCCAACCCACCTCCCTCCACCCCCCCACAAAAAAAAAACAAAAAACCTGGAAGTGGAGCTGTGGCTCAAGTGCTAGATTTCTAGCCTTGAGCACAAAGGGCCAGTATGGTACCCAGGCCCCAAACACTTTACCACTAGGCCAAACTCCCGGCTCCTCCAAAAAATTCTTGTTTAGCCTTCTCAAGGCCTTGGATCAAGTCCCTCTTCTCACCTAAAAAAGGAGGGTCCAACTTGGCCACTGTGTATTCTGTATATGCCACCGGATGCCTCAACTCCCTGTCCCCTAACCACCTCATTTTCCTCTAGAAGTCCAGGCTGCTTTTCCCATTGACTAAATTTATCCTGGCTTTGGTTCTATTTTTTTTCACTGATTCCCTCTCCTCCGTTACCTCTGTTTTTGCATGTTAACAAAGTCGTTATCTTTTTCTCTCATTTGTGTATTGGTAGTTTAGTACATAGACTAAAAACTGTCAAGACTTTGATGATAAAAACCGGGTGCCTAGCTATTCAGAAAGTTGTAATCTTAGGATCGTGGTTCAAAGGCAGCCTGGGCAGAAAAGTTCAAGACTTTTTTTTTTTTTACATGAGTTTTTAGTGTCGGGGTAACGTATAGAGGGCTTACAGTTACATTAAGTCCAAGACTCTTATCTCCAATTAACTAGTAAAAAACTGGAAGGGGGGGGGGCGGCAGGAGTTTGGCTTAGTGGTAGAGTGCTTGCTTAGCATGCAGGAAGACCCATATTCAATTCCTTGGTACCACATGCATAGAAAAAATGCCGGATGTGGTGCTGAGGCTCAAGTGGTAGAGCTCTGGCTTTGAGAAAGTCCAAGGACACTGCTCAGGTCCCAAGCTCAAGCCCAGGACTGGCAAAAAAAAAAAACCTAAAACAAAACAAAAACCAACCAACCAAACAAAAAAAAAACTGGAAGGAGAAGACAGCTTTGAGCAGAAAAATCCTAGAGAGAGCATAGGCCCTTAGTTCAAGTCTCGCTACTGGTGCACACGAGTGTGTGTGTGCGCGCACACACACACACTAAACAGTATTTTAAAGGAATTAGAGCAGAAAATCATAACACAGAAACTTAATGATGCTTTCTGGATGTTTCCTTCCAGTCTCTTGTTACATATCTATATTTACAAAGTTAGAGTCAGGGAAGGATTTGTGGGATATGAAAACCTTTGAGGACTGGAGTTTTTTTTTTTTTTCCTATTGCTAAACTTGCCTTGTAGAGGGTAATTAATGAGAAGTGTGACTTGACCTCTAGATGTTCTAGGGAGGATAATGAGAATTATGCCAGTCCATAAATGTGTTTGCTGGTCCATGGAACATAAACTGTATTAGAAGGCCACAGGTAGTTTCTCATCTCATCCTTATTCATTCCTCCCCCTCCTTCATTTTCCTGGTGGTACTTGGGTTTGAACTCAGAATCTCATATTCTCTATCACTTGAGCCATCCTGGTTTCTGTGACACTTTCCCTAGAAACTACCCTTTTCCTGCGAGGCTCTCACGTTTTCCTCTTGAGCTCCACTGCACTTTGCACACTCATTTAACTCAGCAGCCCATTATCCAGTATTCTACCTCGTAATTATCTGTATACTTATCTCTCCTCTCAGATTGACCTCAAGGGCGTGGGACTGGCGCTGGTACTCAGACCTAGGTTCAAATTCCAGCAGTGGAGTGCCTGGCTTTATTGCTCTATACGCTATTTCCTTGATAGTCATTAGGTTGCCGAGAAACTGGGCGAAAACACAAACAGAATATGCGAGGTATATGCAAAACGAAGGGCGTTTAAACCCACGTATATTTGTTAATAGACGTGATCTATCTTTATCGCAAGCATTCAGCACCGACAGAGCTCTGGACAGATAAAAAGCAAACGAAAAAAAACCAAAACAAGTCTCCCTCCAGACCCCAACAACGGCACACGCGATCAGTGGGCCTTGTCTCCCCGGCCGAACCAGGATTGGCTGAGCCGAAAAGAAAGCCCCGCCCACAGACCGCCCAGTCTCATCAGCGATTGGCTGAGGACCGTCTGGTAGGCGTTCTTCCGGGGCTCCTGAACTGAGGGAGGTACCAGAGTGCGCATGCGTGGATGGGGACCGAAGCCTTCCGGCGGGGAGGGAGGAGGTGACGTTGGAAGCGGTGGCGGGCGGGGGCCCCCCATAGTTAAGGGGACGTTGAATGTAAGGGCCCTCGGGGTCGCGTCACCAGCCAGCGACTGAGGCTTGGTGGTGGTGGTGGCCGTAGCGGCGAAGGCGGCAGCGGCGGCGACAGCTCTGGGGTTTGCGTCTCGGGGTGTGTCGGCCGCCGCTGCTGCTCCGGCCTGGAATGTACAGATGGCTGGTTAGGATTCTCGGCACCATTTTCCGTTTCTGCGACCGGTCGGTGCCCGGAGCTCGGGCGCTCCTCAAGAGGCGGCGCTCGCACAGGTGAGGCGGGCGGGGGCTGGACGCGGGCAGGGCGGCTCCCCTCCCCGGCGGCGGGCTCCCGGCCCCGCCCGCGGAGCGTGGGTCCCGCGGCGCGTGGGCCCCGCGGGCCGTGTACCGGGGCGCGCCTCCGGGGTGGAGGCCCGGGAGCCGCGGGTGGCGGGAGCCCCGGTGACGTCGCCGTCCCGCTCGCCGTCGTCGTCGTCCTCGGAGCCACCGGTGATGGCAGCACCTTGAACGTGCTTATTCCAAGTCCAGGCTGGGGGCTGAGCACGCAGGAGGTCGGCGCGGCGTGTTTCACGGGAGTCACGATTAAACACGGGCGGTGGAAGGAAGCTGGCTTGGTTGTGATTGTAGCGTCTGCAGAACACGCTTCCCAGCTGCGGACTCGGTACCTGCAGCTGAGCAGAGCGAGGTTCCTAGCTCGCCCGGAGTCGAATTTTGACTTTCAGTCCTGTGCTCCTAGCGCCAAGAAACAGCACCTGTCTTCTTTAAAAGCAGCTGTCCGACAGTGTGCTGGGGGCCAGAAGGGGGAGGGAGCGTTGTTCTGTGTGCCTTAGACCCAGGATAAAAGAAAACAATATTCGGTTCTGTGCTCCAAAGAATCAGTAGCACATACATTAAAATTCCGTTACAATCTGCTCCTTCGCTTATGTATGTATTTATTTATTTGTGGCGCTGAGGTTGGAACCAGGGACTCTTATCACGGAACCATACCCCCAGCTTCTTTTTAAAATATTTTTTTTTGGGGGGGGGGGGTTCGGTCATGGGGCCTGAACTCTGGGCCTGGGCGCTGACCCTGAGCTCCTCAGGGTCTCTATCACTTGAGCCACAGCGCCACTTCCGGTTTTCTGATGAGTCCCAGGGACTTTCCTGTCCGGGCTGGCTTTGAACTGCAGTCTTAAGATCTCAGCCTCCTGAGTAGCTAGGATTACAGGCATGAGCCACTGGTGCCCGGCAAAAATTTTTTTTTATTGATTTAGCAGTTTTTGATTTAGTTAAATTAGTTATACAGAGAGGGATTTCATTGTTACATTTGGACACATGTTCACAATATATCTCAATGAGTTTTATCTCTGCCATTCTCCCACGGTTTTGTTTCTGAGATAAGATCCCCACAGTTGGAGCAAGCTGAACTTGAACCAACTGTGTAGCCCAAGTTGTCCTGGAATTTGAGATACTCCAGCAGCAGTCTCCCAGTGCTAGGATAACAGACTATTAGGGCTGTCCTTCCCGTCATCCGTCTCAAAATCAAAGGTGATGGATAAAGGTTGGGGGAGCTTGAGAGAGTGAAATGATTACTACATGAGCCTAAGGATATAAAAAAAGAAATTAGTTGGGGCCGGGAGTTTGGCCTAGTGGTTAAAGTGCTTGCCTAGCATGCATGAAGACCCGGGTTCGATTCCTCGGTACCACATAGAAAAAAAGCCGGAAGTGGTGCTGAGGCTCAAGTGGTAGAGCTCTAGCCTTGAGAAAGTCCAAAGACAGTGCTCAGGCCCTGAGCTCAAGCCCAGGACTGGCAAAAAAAAAGAAATTAGGTGTTTGAGTTGCAGTATATATTCTAGAAATTCAAAGTTTCTACCTTTCTGTAGGGTTGATCATTTGAGAACATGTCATTCAGTGTCTAAACTAATGCTTCATGGATGTAAGAGTAATATTTGTTTATTCTACTCTGAGGGTTTTGTTCAGAGTCTGGCATATGATAGGCATTTGGTACATATTTACTGAATTGGGGAGTTAATGCTCTCAAACTTACCTACTCATTTTTCTCTCCCCCCTCCTGACCTGACCTGCCCTTACCTCTTTGATTTTGAGTCAGGGTTTCTTGTAAAGACTACTCTGGCCTTGAACTCCTCCTGCCTTAGTTTCTTGAGTGCTGAGATTATGGGCTTACGCAGCTGTGCCAGGCTTTATTTCTTTTTATTTTTTGACAGTCCTGAAGCTTGAACTCAGGGCTTGGGCACTGTCCTTGGACACTTTGCTCAAGGCTAGCACTCTGCCATTTGAGCCACAGCTCCACTTCCGGCTTTTTCTGTCTATGTGATATTGAGGAATCAAACTCAGGGCTTCATGCATGCTAGGTGAGCACTCTACCACTAGGCCATGCTCCTGCCCCAGTCACTATTCTTTACTACAGGTTAGCTATTCATATTCATTTGTTACCTAAAACAACTTTTTTGTATGTGTGTGCCAGTACTGGAGCTTGAATTCACACAGTCTTGTGCTTTTGCTTGGCTTTTTCTGATTAAGGCTGATGTTGTATCACTTGAACCACATCTCTACTTCTAGCTTTTTATTGGTTAGAGATAAGAATCTCACAGATTTGTCTTTTCTGGTTGGCTTGGACACTTGATCGCTAGATCTCAAGCTGCTGAGTAGCTATGATTATAGGCATGAGCTACCAGTTCCCAGTAAAATAACTTTTTTTTTTGGAGCAGGGTAGAGGGAGGGGTTGTGGGGCTTGAACTAGGCCTGGGCGCTGTCCCTGAGCTCTTCAGCTCAAGGCTACCACCCTACCCTTGAGCCAAACTCCACTTCCCATTTTCTAGAGGTTAATTGGAGATAAGAGTCTCAGGTCCTTTTGTTCCCTAGCTGGCTTTGAACCTGGATCCTCAGATTTTAGATTCCTGAGTAGCTAGGATTACAGGTGTGAGCTACTGCACCTGGCTAAAATAACAAAGGCTACAGGTATGGCTCAGTGGTAGAGTGTTGGCTTAGCACACAAGCCCTGGTTTCTTTCTTTTTGGCCAGTCCTGGGGCTTGAACTCAGGGCACTGTCCTGAGCTGCTTTTGCTCAAGGCTAGTGTTCTAGCCACGGGCTTTTTCTGTTAATGTAGTAAGGAATCAAACCCAGGGCTTCATTCATCCTAGGCAAGCAGTCTACCACTAAGCCACACTCCCAGCTCCTGCAAGCACTGGTTTAAGAAAAGAAAAGAAAAAAAAAGCAGTTATATAACACTCCTTTCTAGTTAAGAAGGCTGCTTACGTGTCAACTGAAGTAAAAAAAAAAAAAATTTTTGCCAGTGCTGTGGCTCATGCTTATAATCCTAGCTACTCAGGAGGCTGAGATCCGAGGATCATGGTTCAAAGCAGGCCAGGTAGAAAAGGCTGTGACAGTCATATCTCCATTAAACTACTTAGAGCTCTACCACTTTTGAGCTACAGTGCCACTTCCTACTTAGAAAAAGAGGGAAATAGTGTATGGCTCAAATGATAGAGCACTAGCCCTGAGCCCAAAGAAGTTCAGGGACAATGCTCAGGCTCTGAGTTCAGACCTTGGGATTGGCCAAAAAAAAAAAAAAAAAAAAAGCTGGGAGCTTGGCCTAGTGGTAGAGTGCTTGCCTAGCCTGCCCAAAGACACTGTTCCATTCCTCATTACCACATACATAGAAAAAGCTGAAAGTAGTGCTGTGGCTCAAGTGGTAGAGCTCTATCCTTGAGAAAGCCCAATGACAGTTCTCAGGCCCTGAGTTCAAGCCCCAGGATTGGGGGGAAAAAATCTTTCTTTTAGGGTCATTGTTTCAAGAACAAGTTGTCTGAATTTTACCAGATTATAGATTATTTAACAATAATGTTAAATCTTCAGGTTAAATGTCTTACTATAGAAAAACATTCACAGGGCTGGGAGTGTGGCCTAGTGGTATAGTGCTTGCCTAGTATGCACAAAGCCCTGAGTTTGATTCCTTGGTACCACATACACAGAAAAAGCTAGAAGTGGTGCTGTGGCTCAAGTGGTCTAGTGCTAGCCTTGAGAAAGCCAGACAGTGCTCAGGCCCTGAGTTCAAGCCCCAATACTGGTGAGCTAGAAGGAGAAAGAGACGGGGGAGGAGAATAGCAATTACAATATTAGTTGGCTGTCACTTTATGACAGAGTTGATGGAAGAAGGATGTTGTATAATGAATAGTTTGATTTTGGTTTGTCCAGCGTCCTTTACATGTAATAAGCATGTGCTCTACAAGTAAATTGTACTCCTGGCTTTGACTAGAAACTTTATAGAAATAAATATATCTTTTTTCCCCCTCTCTTTTCAGCACTCTGTTTTCTCCAGTGGATACTGATGAAATACCAGCTAAAAGACCAAGATTAGGTACTAAATTTTATTTTTATTTTATTTTTTACCATGACTAGGTTTTGAATACAGGGCTTTGTGCTCTCCTGTTGTCTTTTTCACTCAAGCCTGGTGCTCTGTCTCTTGAACCACACTTCTGTTTCCAGCTTAAAGGCTAGTGCATTGGAGATGCAAGTGTCTTGGATTTGTCTGTCTGGGCTAGCTTTGAACTTTAGATATCAACTTCCTGAATAGCTAGATTAGAGTTTAGGCACTAAGTTTTAAAAAATTCAATAGGATTATACCAGCATCCAGCTTAGGTACTAACTTTTAAAAATTAATTGCTTAATAGGAAAAATAATAGTTGTTTAATAGGAAAAAATTTTGGAAGAAAATTCAAAAGCTTAAATAAAGTGTATGCAATGAAAACGAAGTCTCTTTCCTTCTCTATTGTCTTTTCCAGACTTACTTTACCAGGGGCATGGTATCTTCTCAGATAAATAGATCTATGTATTGGATGCATTTAAGGTCTAAGTACTTTCCTTGGAAATAGAGGTGCTGTCTGTCTGTCTGTCTATTTTTGTGTTGGTCCTTGGGCTTCCCAAGGCCTAGATGCTGTCTGTGAGCATTTTTGCTTACGGCTAGTGCTCTGCCATTTGAGCCATAGCTCCACTTTTGGCTTTTTGCTGGTTAATTGGAAATAAGAGTCTCTTAGACTTTTTTTGCCCAGGCTGGGACAGCAATCTTCAGACTTCAGCCTCCTGAGTAGCTAGGATGACAGGTGTGAGCCACAAGCACCAGGCTGAGATGCTTCTTATTTTTGAGATGGAAACATTGTAAAAACCAGTTCAAAACTGAGTATTCAAGTTTAACTAGTTTCATGAACCAATCTATTTTTTGTAACATTTTACAACCATATATGTAATGGCTTAGAAGGATGTTGAAGATTAAAGGGAAAAGGCACCGTAGAGTAATATATTCATCATTTTCAATAGTGACTGCATTTTGATCAGATGTGATCATTGATTATGGGCCTATGTTGATAGTCATTTAAATCCAGTGAGTACTTGGTCCACCATGTCTTTATATAGGGCAGTGTGTTCTACAGAAAATACAAAAGTGAGAAAAAATGGGGTCTTTATTCCTAAGGGCCTTGCTTGCATGGTTATTTGGCAGGAGGTATAAGTATGTAAGCAATCTGATGTCACTGAGGACATGATAAAATAAGGAAGGCAGTAATGAAATCCTATCCAATTTCCATCTGCTTGAAAGTTTTATTAAATGTTTGATGAAGGACTTAATATGTGAGATGGATCTTGAAGGATGGATAGGATATCAAGAGATTAAAGGGAAAGCATTCTAGGCAGAAGGAACAATATGAGCGAGTTGTAAATTCATCAATAGAGTTCAGGGAGAAACTGAATGAAGGCAGGTTAAATTATACATTCTAAGTAAGAAATTTATGCAATATTTGTTATGACAGTATTTCCCATATAAATTCAGGAAATGATTTTAGAGGACACACATTTGCAACATGTTATATCTAAATCATGATTGTATACTAAGAAGGCTGTATTTTTTTTTTTTTTTTTTTTTTTGCCAGTCCTTGGACTTTCTCAAGGCTAGAGCTCTACCACTTGAGCCTCAGCACCATTTTCGGCTTTTTTCTATGTATGTGGTACCAAGGAATTGAACCCGGGTCTTTGTGCATGCTAGGCAAGCACACTACCACTAGGCCAAACTCCCGGCCCCATGCGGCTGTATTTTTTTCTAATTATTTTGAGTAAAATCTTGATTTAGCCCTAATTATATCTTTAATACTTGTCAGATATATGATGATCTCTTTCTCTTTTTCTTTTTGGTCAGTCATTTGCCTGGGTGCTGTCCGTGAGTTCTTCAGCTCAAGGCTATGGCCCTACCCCTTGAGCCACAGGGCCACTTCCAGTTTTCTGGTGATTAATTAGAAATAAGAGTCTCACAGGTTTTGTAGCTTTGTAGTGTCCGGGCTGGCTTTGAAGTTGTGAACCTTAGATCTTAGCCTCTTTAGTAGCTAGGATTACAAGCATGATTTACCTTGCCCGGCTTGATCTCTCTCTCTCTCTCTCTCTCAATCTCTCTCTCTCTCTCTCTCTCTCTCTCTCTCTCTCTCTCTCTCTCTCTCTCTCTCTCTCTCTTTCTCTCTCTCTTTCCCTCTCTCTCTCTCTCTCTCTTTTTTTTTTTTTTTGCCAGTCCTGGGTCTTGCACTCGGAGTCTGAGCACTGTCCTTGGGCTTTCTCAAGACTAGAGCCCTACCACTTGAGCCACAGCACCATTTCCAGCTTTTTTCTATATATGTGGTACTGAGGAATCCAACCGGGATCTTAGTGCATGCTAAGGTAGCGCTCTTACCACTAGGCCAAACTCTCAGCCTTGATCTCTCATTTTTGAAAGAAGCCCCGCCCAGCCAGAATTTAGTGTGGATTTGTGTTTGTTTGGTTTTTAATTTTGCTAGTCCTGGGGCTTGAACTCAGGGTCTGAGCACTGCCCTTCGGCTTTCTCAAGACTAGCACTCTACTACTTGAGCCATAGTACACTTCGGGCTTTTTCTGTGTATGTGTTATTGAGTAATGAAACCCAGGGCTTCATGCATGCTTGGCAAGCATTCCTACCACTAGGCCACACTCCTGGCCCTGTATGTATGTTTTTGCATGCATGCACGTGTGTGTGTGTGTGTGTGTGTGTGCGTGTGTGTGCGCGCCCGCGTGCGCACGCATGCGTTGAGAAAGGGGGATGCATTCTTTGCAGTATTAAGGATTGACTCCAGGACCTTCCTTATGCTGGAGAACAGCTCTCCCATTCAAACTAAGCCCCTAGCTCTTTTGTTTTGTTTTTGAGATAGGGTTTTATCAGCATTTTCCTGGGCTGACCTTAAATTAGTCCTCCTATCTCTAGGTTCTGAGTAGCTGCAATTTCAGGCTTATGCCTGGTTTAACATTTTCTCTTTCTTTCTTTCTTTCTTTCTTTCTTTCTTTCTTTCTTTCTTTCTTTCTTTCTTTCTTTCTCTGTCTCTCTCTCTCTTTCTCTCTCTTCTCTCTCTCTCTCTCTCTCTCTCTCTCTCTCTCTCTCTCTCTCTTCTTTCTTTTTTTTTTGTGGGCTTGAACCCTAGGCCTGGGTGTTGTCCCTGAGCTCTTCAGCTCAAGGCTGTTACCCTACACTTGAGCCATAGCCTCACTTCCCCTTTTCTAGTGATTAATTGGAGATTAGTCTCAGGTTCTTGGGTGGGGGGAGGGAAACAGGGACAAAAACATGAGAGAGGGTATCAATGTGTGAGAAGTAATGCATCTACTATTAGGTGAATATAACTGTAACCCCTCTATACATTACAATAAAAAAAAAAAAAGAGTCTCAGGTTCTTTAGTGCCCAGGCTGGCTTTGAACCATGATCCTCAGCCTCCTGAGTAGCTGGGATTACAGACATGAGCCACCGCACCCGGCAACATTTTCATTTCTTTATAAAGCAGATTATGTTGGCTTTTTTATTATGGTTATAAGTTAAAATTATCTTTTACATGCATTTACTTAAGTTAAAAAAAGTCATTTTTCATGATAAATAATAGTTTTTGCTTGGATGTAGTTTAAAAATTTGATGGTTATAGAAGGTTCTTGAAATAATTATTGTAATCATCTGTTTTATAGCTTTTTGTGTCAAAGACCTCTTACTTCATTATTTCCATAAATGTTTATAAAAATCATGCTTTATAACTTACGGTTGATTTGTCTGCACAGCAAACTGAAGAGGGGAATCTGAGCCAAAGAGAAAGTAATAGGTACCAGAGACAATATATTTGTAAATGCCTTTTAATTCTGAGCAATAGAACTTCCTATAAGGTTGGCTGTCAAGCACAGTTTTACTCAAGGAAGTGAATTTTTAATTTAAGTCAATTTAAAGAAAATTTCTATTTAACTGCACTTGTCTGAAGGCTTGTATATTGGATAACTCAGTAACTTTTGCTAAAATAATTGTTTTGTGTTTTGCAGCATCTCATATATTTTATTTTTTTGTCAGTTCTGGGGCTTGGCTTCTTTTGCTCAAGGCTAGAACACTACTACTTGAGCCACAGCACCACTTCTTGCCTTTTCTGTTTGTGTGGTACTGAAGGATCGAACCAGGACTTCAGTCATGCTAGGCAAGCACTCTACCACTAAGTCACATTCTCAGCCCTTCAGATATTTTGTTAAAAAATAAAATTGCTGGGGCTGGGAGTTTGTCCTAGTGGTAGAGTGCTTGCCTAGCATGCACGAAGACCCAGGTTTGATTCCTCGGTACCACATACATAGAAAAAAAGCCAGGAGTAGTGCTGAGGCTCAAGTGGTAGAGTGCTAGCCTTGAGAAAGTCCAAGGACAGTGCTCAGGCCCTGAGCCCAAGTCCAGGACCGGCAAAAAAAAAATGCTGGTTTACTACTGTAAGGTACTTAGGAGGCTGAGATCTGAGGATCATGGCTCAAAGCTATTTAGTATAGTTTCAGGAAAAGAAGCATTCATTCCTTTTATAAAAAAACAAAACCAAGATGGGCCTGATGTACATGCCTGTAATATCAACAAGTCAGAAGGCTGAGGCGAGAGGATTTCAAGTTGGAGACCAGCCTAGATCACACAACAACACCCTTTGTGAAAACATATGTATTACACACACACACACACACACACTCAGTGAGGTATTCTGATATAATTTTAGGACATATTCAGGTTTTGATAATAAGAAATTATAATACTTATTATTTTTTAAACCAGTTCTGGAGTTCGAACTCAGAGTCTCTCACTTGCTCACCTTGCTTACTTACTTGGCACTCCTTGAGACCCACCTCTAGCCCAGCTTTTTTTTTTTCAGCCCAGCTTTTTTGCTATTTATTTTAGAGAAAGAATTCAGTGAACTTTTCTGCCATCCTCTGGGTCTTTGGCTCCTGAATAGCATGAACCACTGGCCCTTGCTTTACAATACATTTTAGTGTCTAGTTTTTGCTGTATTGTGAAGAGTACCCCTTTGTTTTCTTGGGTCTGAATGATAGTCTGTGGATTATGCAACAAACCCTAATGCTATTTTCCCCTAACTTAGCCCAGCAGAATATATAATAAGCACAGCATTACTATAGGAATAACTTGGAATTCTTTCTGATTTCCAAAATGAAGAACGAATTATTAGCAAACTTTGGTAGTTTTTTTTTTTCCTCTTTGAGACAGTGTTTCTCTATGTAACCCAGGCTAGATTCCAATTTGCTATCCTGCTTGCCAACTCTTAAGTGTCAACCTCCCAAGTGCTGGGATTCCAGCATCATTATGTCCTGTGAACTCTGATACTTTGATTACTGACTAGCAAATTACTTCAAGTTAGATTTTGTTTACCTGGACAACACATAATTTTATTCCCCAAGTTTTTCTTCTATTCATTTGTTTTCCAAGTTATATTGTTTGTCCAAAATTATTCCTTTTTTTCTGAAAAGTATTTGTTTTATATATTCTGGAGTTCTTATTGCTCGAAGCCATCATTTTGGGCTTTTTTCTGAAGTAAAAAACTAGTACTTTATCATATCTGTAGTTAAGACATAGAAAGGAAATTGTGGACAGCTCAGAGGAAGTGAGAAAGAGGTAGTTTTGTAAAAGAAGGAAGTGGAGAAGCACTAAAATCTACTCTTTTCTCTTTTGTTTTATAGTCTTTGTTTTTAATGGCAAGAAGAGATAAGTCTAAGTTCACTGGACATTAATCAGTAGAGAGATAGTCTTGATTCTTCCTAGGTGCTTAAGAGTGATATATTTTATCCTTCACTTAGCCAAGATATAATAGAAGAAAATAAGCAGTTGTTGAGAACTATTACCTTACCCTCCCGGGAAGAAAGGGTAAACCAGTGAGAAAATGGCAGTGTTCCCTGTAGGATTCAGCCATCCCTAGTGATACTTCCTCCTTGTTTAATTATTCTTACAGCTTTCGTAAAAAATTTACTTTATTCTGGAGAGCTTATTGTTTAGAAGCTGCTACCAGGATAATTCATTGATAATCATTTATGATATTTGTAGCATCTCATTTTATTAAAAAACACGTACACACATGAAAAATGATAATACATTTACTCTGTTAGCCCCAGTCCTGGGGCTTGAACTCAGGGCCTTTGGCACTGTCCCTGACCTTCTTTTGTTCAAAGCTAGCACTCTACCACTTGAGCCACAGTGCCACTTCTGGCTTTTTCTGTGCGTGGTGCTGAGGAACGGAATCCAGGGCTTTGTGCATGCTACCAAGCACTCTACCACTAGGCCATACTCCTGACCCCACAAAAAATATTTTTGTAACTGTTTTTATTTCAGTGTTTAAAAATAGGACTTTAATAAAAATTCAGAGTGCTACTTACCAAGATATAACTTGACTTTTTGCTGGAAGTTTATTATTCTATGTTTATAGTTTGTTGACACTTTCTAGATTGCTTTATTCACCAAGTGAAAAACAGTCTCTACAATGCTGCCAGCTTATTTGGATTCCCATTCCAGCTGACCACAAAGCCCATGGTGACTTCTGCTTGTAATGGAACACGAAATGTGGCCCCTTCAGGAGAGGTCAGTAGTGAATGGGGAACCATTGGGGGAATATTGATTTTGTTTATGTTTCTGCTGAGTACGAAACCTACGGTCTTATGCATTCTAAGCATGATTTCTATGTCTGAGATACACTTCTATGTCTAGATACACTTCTAGGGCTGCTGATTTTTTGTACTTAATCATTAGAATTACTTTTAGAAATATTTGGATATTCTCTTTTTAGTTGTTAACATATATAGATTAACATCTTTCCAGACGTTTCTTTCATGTCTTTTTTTTTTTTTTTTTTTGTCGGTTGTGGGACTTGAACTCCGGGCCTGGGCGTTGTCCCTGAGCTCTTCAGCTTAAGGCTACTGCAGATCCACTTCCAGTTTTCTGGTGCTTAATTGGAGATAAGAGTCTCACCGGCTTTAGTGCTCAGACTGGCTTTGAACCCCGATCCTCAGATCTCAGCCTCCTGAGTAGTTAGGATTATAGGCCTGATCCACCGTGCCCAGCTTGGCTGTGTTTTCTAAAGGTCAGGAAATTCAACACCTAAGCTTTTTTTTTTTGGCCAGTCCTGGGCCTTGAGCTCAGGGTTTGAGCACTGTCCTTGGACTTTCTCAAGGCTAGAGCTCTACCACTTGAGCCACACAGCACCACTTCCAGCTTTTTTCTATGTATGTGGTACCAAGGAATCGAACCTGGGTCTTCATGTATGCTAGGCAAGCACGCTACCACTAGGCCAAACTCCCAGCCCCATCTAAACATTTTTAAAGTATTTATAAAGAATCAAAAATATTGTTGCATCTGCTTTTCTAATTTAAATATGTGTAAAGAAGCTGGAATTAAATATTTTGCATCTTTTTATGAGTTCTGACAATTGTTTTATCTGAAAAGATAGCATTTCCATGAGCTGATTTGGGAAATAATCATCAATGGAGTGATCTTTTAAATTAGTTTCTTTAGCAAATTGAAAAAAAATTTGTTAGATGCTACACAGGTGATTCTGTTTGATTTTAAGGTATTTTCGAACTCTTCATCTTGTGAACTGACAGGTTCTGGATCCCGGAACAACATGCTGAAACTGGGTGAGGTGGTCAAAAGTAGTTTTTGCTTCCCTGTACTTCCTTCTGCCCATTTCCCCTAAGTTTTGAGAATATGAAAGGAAAACACCAGATTGGATTGGGATGAGAATAAAGACATATTCTTTCTACCATTCTAAAAGCAAATGCAGGCTGAGTAAGTATCTTTATGCAAAATGCTTGGGACCAGAAGTGTTTCAGGTTTGGGAATTTTTCAGGTTTTGGTATATTTACCTTTCTGATCAAAAATTTTGAAATATGAAATTAGAAACTTTTTGAGCATCAGCACACAGATTTTCTGATAAGGGATGCTCAATTTGTAGTTTTCCTTATTGTCTTATTGCTGTGGTTTCTATTTTATCACCAATGTTAATATGTCAAGTTACAGTCATTTTTTAAAAAAATCCTGATAATCACATGCCAGGCACTGTGTTGTTATCAGGAAAATATTCTTGTCTCTAAAGACTTCATATTATGTGCTAGACAACTTTAGTTGGCATTTCTTACAGATTATAGATTAGGGATTTTTGTATCATCATTAGGCGTTGAAATGGAACTATAATTATTATATGTACAAATTATGACAGGTTCAAATGAAAATGGGAAGAAGCCAGAATTCTGAAAAATGTTTGTAATGTGTGCCATTGTAATGTTGCAAGTAGGCTTGAAAAGTTTGAGGAAAAAGAGGAAGTTAGTGAAAATGTTAGAAAAGTAGTGATTCAGAAATCAGAAGTGGAAGAAATCAAAGAAATGCTTCTCAAAGACTTATGTACCTCTGGTGGCAAAGATAAAAAAAGAGACGCAAGCCCCATGTCTTGTCTTGCACATCTCCAAAGATGTAATAGTTAAAAAAAAAAAGGTACTTCTTTGAAGTTTTAAGTTCCTACCAATAAGCAGTATCCCCAGCCCTTCTTTTTAACTTTTTTTAAAAACAAGATGCTGCATTCTTTGCTATTAATAGAATTTATATAAACTGCTCATAAATTTTCTATCCTAATGCAGACCATTCCCATGTTTGTTTTTTTCCAAATCAAATTCATTCTTAAAATAGGTAATAAATCTCCTAATGGGATAAGTGACTATCCAAAGATCAGAGTGACAGTTACCCGAGATCAGCCACGTAGAGTCCTGCCTTCCTTTGGGTAAGTAGTACATTCTTAGGCATTCTCATTTTTGTTCTGTTACAGACTACCATTAAGTACCCTGAGGAGGTGAATAACTTGTTGAATAACATGGCTGGGTAGAAACTTGAACTGAGGTTTTGTTACTTTCTATTATATTTTCTGTTCATAGTGATTTTATTTTGAGAACTTTTAAACATTGCTTTCTGTCTCCCCTCCCTCCTATTTATTTATTTATTGTCAGTCATGGCGCTTGAATTCTGGGCCTACGCACTGTCCTTGAGCTCTTCAGCTCAAGGCTAGCCCTCTACTCCTTGAACCACAGTGCTACTTCCTTATATATATTTTTTATTTTGGCAATTTTTAAGTTATACAATTTATCTTTCCTCTTTCCCTGTTCTCCCTATTGTTTTTCTCCAAGTACCTTGTTCTTATAAGGATACAATGTCTTTTCTTATTTTAAAAGCTGTTTACCATATTGGGTTTTTTTTTCTTTCCCCTCAGAAGTGTGGCTTGCATTACAATCTCACACTCTTGTCATTGTAAAGTTTCTTGACTGGTTTTGTCTGTTTTCTTTGACTGTTCCTCTGAACGATAGCACTCCCTTGGTTTATTTTGGTCTTATCTTTCAGTTAGATTTTTGGTTCAAATATCTGACCAATCATTGGCTTCCTAGTTATATTTAATCTTGAGATGAATGACTAGTTGTAAAGTTAGGAGGAAAAATGCAAAGTGATGGGAATATCTGTGTCAGAAAGTGAAAGAGGGTGCTGAGAATATGGCCTGGTTGTAGAGTGCTCACCTAGCATGCATGAAGCCCTGGGTTCGGTTCCTTGATACCTCATACACAGAAAAAGCGGGAAGTGGGGATATGGCTCAAGTAGTAGAGTGCTAGCCTTGAGAAAGTCCAATGACAGTGCCCAGGCCCTGAGTTCAAGAAAGAAAGGAAGGAAGGAAGGACTCAAAAACTGGTGAAATGCTAACCTGACATAGATGGAAGCTTACAGGGATCTCACTAACCGCACTGGGGACAAAGAGACAGGATTACAGATGATGATAATAGTAAATACTATGAGGAGGAAAAAAGTCTATTGGAGAACAAATGATAGAAAAATGACTACTAATTACTGATTTTGACACAAATCTGAATTGAATTGAAGCTAATAAGTGAAAATGTGTTAGGATATGTTTACATAAAATGAGAACATCTTCCCACAAATTACTAATTATAAAGGGGAAAGAGTAAAAAAAATTTTTTTAGAAACCTGTCTGATATTACATTAAGGAATTCAAGGTAAATCAGCAGAGTGGACACTGGTGGCTCATGTCTGTACTACTAGGTTGAAACTTTAGGGTTGTGATTCAAAACTAGCTTGAACAGGAAAGTGTGAGATTTCTTTTATTTTTTGGCAGTTGTAGGACTTGAACTCTGGGACTGGGCTTTGTCCCTGCACTCTTCAGCTCAAGGCTATCACCCTATCCCTTGAGCCACAATACCACTTCCGGGTTTTTTTGTTGTTTTGTTTTTGCTTTTTTGCCAGTCCTGGGCCTTGAACTCAGGGCCTGGGCACTGTCCTTTGGCGTTCTCAAGGCTAGAGCTCTACCACTTGAGCCACAGCACCATTTCTGGCTTTTTTCCCCCCTATGTATGTGTTACCGAGGAATTGAACCCAGGTCTTTGTGCAAGCTAGGCAAGCATTCTACCACTAGGCTAAACTCCAGGTCCCTGGGTTTTTTTTTTTTTTTTTCCTGGTGGTCAACTGGAGATAAGAGTCTCATGGATTTTACTGCTCAGGCTGGCTTTGAACTGTGATCCTCAGATCTCAGCCTCCTGAGTAGCTAGGATTACAGGCGTGAGCCACTGCCCCTGGCTTTGTGAGATTTTTTGCTTCCAGTTAACTGCCAGAAAAACTAGCAGTAGAGCTGTGCTTCAGGGGTAGATCACTAGCCTTGAGTACAGACACTTAGGGCTAGTGCCCAGACCTTAAATTCAAGCCCTAAAGTAGCAATGGAAAAAAAGAAAAAGAAAAACAAAAAGGTTAACAGTGGGATGAATTACCATCATGGCCTCTGAGATGTACTATCCTGAGAACAAAATTACCATGAGCCAGGCACCAGTGGTTCACTCCTGAAATCCTACTTAGGAGGCTGAGATCTGAGGATCGTGGTGGTTCAAATCCAGCCTGGGCACTAAAGCCCTGAGACAATCTTTTTTTTGGTGGGTCATGGGTCTTGAACTCTGGGTCTGGGCACTGTCCCTGAGCTCTTGCACTCCGGGCTACTGCCCTAAGTCCCAAGATTCTTATCTCCAATTAACCACCAGAAAATTGGAAGTGGCACTGTGGCTTGAGGGGTAGGGCAGTATCCTTGAGTTGAAGAGCTCAAGGACAAGGCCAAGCCCAGAGTTCAAGACCCACAACTGACAAAAAAATAAAAAAAGAAATCATCATGCAAAAATGAAATCAGCCTATGAGAAAATTGGTTGGTTAAGATCCATTCTGCAAAAAATCTTTACTTTTCAAAGATAAAGAATGGTAGCTGCTTAGAGGCTGAGATCTGGGAATTGTCATTCAAAGCCAGCCAGGGCAGGAAGGTCTAGTCTGAGATTTTTTTTGCCAGTCCTGGGGCTTGAACACTCAGGGCCTGAGCAGTGTCTCTGGGCTTTCTCAAGGATAGAGCTCTACCACTTGAGCCACAACACCACTTTTTTTTCCCCCCCCTATGTTTGTGGTAGTAGGGAATCAAACCTGGGCCTTCATGAATGCTAAGCAAGCATTCTACCCCATGGCCAAACTCCCAGCTAGTCTGAGAAAAAAATAAAGGGAAAGAGGGACCTGGAGTTTGGCATAGTAGTAGAATGCTTGTCAAGCATACATGAAGCCCCGGGTTTGATTCCTCAGTACCATGTACATAGGAACTGGTTCTGTGGGTCAAGTGGTAGAATGCTAACCTTCAGAAAGCTCAATGATAGTACCTAGGCCCAATGTTCAAGCCCCAGGACTAGCAAAAACAAAAAAGGCCGGGAGTTTGGCCTAGGGGTAGAATGCTTGCTTAGTACCCACGAAGACGAAGGTTTGATTTCTTGGTACCACCTGCATAGAAAACAGCCGGAAATGGTGCTGTTGCTCAAGTGGTAGAGCTCTGGCCTTGAGAAAGCTCAAGAACAGTACTCAGGCCCTGAGTTCGAGGCCCAGGACTGGCAAAAAAAAAAAAAAGGAGTTTCATGGTCTCAACCTGGGCACAGGATCGCGCCTGTAATTCTAGCTACTCAGGAGGCTGAGATCTGAGGAGCACTGTTCAAAGCCAGCCCAGGCACTAAAGAATGAGAGACTCTTATGGCCAATTAATCACTAGAAAATGGGAAGTGGGGCTGTAGCTCTTGGTAGCCTTGAGCTGAAGAGTTCAGGGACAGTGCCCAGGCCCTGAATTCAAGCCCCATGATCCACAAAAACAACAAAAGCAACAGAAAAAAGTGGGAAGTTGAGCAGTGATGGCTAAAACAGAGTGCTAGCCTTGAACACAAAAAGCTCAGGGACAGCTCCTAGGCTCAGAGCTTAAGCCCAGGGCTCCCGTGCTTCCCTCTGATATACAGAGGGGTTACAGTTACATGTTTTTCTACCACTTTCCCTCCCCCCACCCTCCTTGAGCTTTTTTTGCGCAAAGCTAGTACTCTTACCATTCATGTTATAGCTCCACTTTCAGCGTCTTTGGTTTTTTTTTTTGGTCGGTGGTGGGGCTTGAACTATGGGCCTGAGCATTGTCCCTGAGCTCTTCAGCTCAAGGCTGCTATCCTACCCGTTGAGCCACAGCGCCACTTCCGGTTTTTTGGTGGTTAATTGGAGATGAGAGCCAGCCGGAGACTTTAGTGCTCGGGCTGGTTTTGAACCTGGATCCTCAGATCTCAGCCTCCCAGTCTTTTACACATTTCTCTCTTAGGCTCAACATAGACTTTGAGAAATCAGGTCAGTTTATAGAAAGGCTCCATATGACGGTGGGATGACTGTCCCGTTTCTTAGAAGAAATTCTTTGGGATTTGGCCAGGTCTGGTATTATTTGCAAATGTAACACAGTAAATGCTGAAAGAGCCCCTGGGCTTGGCGCTCCAGGAACGGCGAGCGCAACGGTACCAGTGCTAGTGCTGGGACCCGTATGTAGTACCGGCTTCCCAGAAGGGCCTAGCGCGGGCCCAGCGCGGGCCCCTGGACCAGGGCGCCGCCCGGGCCGCTGCTCGGGCCGCTGCTCGTGCCCGGAGCCGGTTGGGGCCATGGGCTGGGACAGCGCAGCCGCTGACATGCGCGTGAGTGGCGCTGCCATATCAGCCTGAGTCTTCATGTACATGAACATTTGTTACTTGGTTTGTAGTAAAAGTTATTTTGATGTTCAATGTGTACTAGAAAAGGGAATATTACTAAGGTGTTCTATAAATGTCAGCGACAGCTGATAGTATTTTATAGGCAGGCCTTACTGGTTTTTTGGTTTACTTTTGATTGATTTGTGAGTGAAGAGTAAGTTCTGAAGTTTTCTTCTGTAATTTTGGGTCAGTTTGGATAATTTACGCTTTCCTTCCTTTCCTCTTCTCCCCTTTTCTTCTTTCCTTTCCCGTTTCGACAGTGCCTTGCTGTGATAGCCCAGTTGACCTTAAAGTCCAGATCCTCCCCTCCTAATTGCAGACCTTAGAGGCATGCACCATCACATCTGGACAGTTTATTTCTTAAGAACAAGCATATTAGTCAGTGCTGGTGGCTCCAATTTATAACCACTCAGAGTGCTAGCTTTGAGCTCGGATAGGCACGGGGACAGAGCCCAGGCCCTGAGTTCAAGCCCTAGGACCAAATGAAAAACCAAAGAAAGCATAATAGAAAGGGGAAAAAAAACACAAAAAAGAGTGGGGGGGGGTACTGATTTAACATTGACATAGTATAATGTTAGTTTCAGATCTTTAAATTTCTTCTCCTCCTGGGCCAGGATCCACCAAAGTTTACTTGTTATTGTTTTATTATTTGTCTTTTTGTTCTGTTTTAATCTTTAGGCTTTCTTTGTTTTTATTGGTATTGATATTTTAGATTTGGTGTGATAATTTATTGATGGGTTGCTTCAGATTGCGTTTTTTTTTTTTTGTAGAGATACTATGTAAGTAGTAGCATTCTTTTCAAAGTATCACATCAGAAACATGGTAGCAGTTTGTTGTATTATTGATTATGGCAGGACAGACATGTTTTTGTCACCAGCAACAGTGACTGGGGCGGAGTAGGATTGAGGCTCCATGGCTAGTTTCTCTTTATCTTATTAACAGGATAATGTATGGGGGGGGGGTGTTACAGTTGCATTTGGAAGGTAGTGAGTACATTACATCTTGAACATTGTTACCCCTTCCCATGTTTGTCTCCCATTTTCCTCCTCCCCATGGCTAGTTTCTTTAGTGCTGTTTTTTTTTTTTCTTCTTTTCTTTTCCTCTTCCCTTTCATTCCTTATTTAGCAATGCTGAGGACTGATGTAGTACCTAGTGGATGCTCAGCAAGTGTTCTGTCATTGATCCATCCCTTCCTCCCCTTTTTGCTGAGATGGACTCTTGTTTCATCACCTAGATATTTACTGAGTACTTATTGCTTATGTCCTATAATAGGCTATAGTGGTGGAAAGATGCACTCTCTAGTTTTACAAAATTTAAAGTTTAGTGCATGATCTAGACATTAAACAAATAATCATTCTGGTGTTACCCAATGACTAAAGGAACAGTATAGTTCAGGGGTAGAGTTAAATGCAGCTGAAAATCTAGACCTGAGGAAGGTTTCATGTAGCAGCCCTAGTGATTGGACACAGACATTCTATAGTGGAATACTTGGGTGTCCTATAAAGTACAGATGGATCTAACTTTTCAAAGAGGCAGTTGTCTAAGTACCTAGCATGGTTAAGTTAAGACAGCTTAATCACAGTGTACTTTCTCTCAATTTCTTAATTTTTCTTAATACTGTAAGCAGTTTGGTGATACATTTCTTTATTTTGTGTATGCATGCGTCTCTCAGTTTTACTTTGAAATCAGAAGGCTATAATAGAAGACCAATTGGCCGTCGCCATAGCAGAGGCAATTCAGAGAGCTGCTTAACGTGGAGACCTCAAGAACAGGGTATAACAGAGATTTCGGAAGAAGGTGGCAAGGGTCTAAGGCGTCCCCATTGCACTGTAGAGGAGGTAAGCCCTTTTCACCTCATTTCTTTTTTTTTTTTTTAAAAGAGTATAGTACATTGTGTGCTAAGGTAAAAATGCCACAAGGTAACAAGAGGGAACATAGTGGCTCAGTCTCCTAGTGTCCTTTCAGTACCCAGTTTGACTCTCAGGAAGTAACCATGGTCACTGCACAGTCTTCTAGAGACATTCTGTACATACAGAAATTACTAGTCCATTGTCAGATACAGTTATTTCACTGTAAAGGGACAAGGAATCTTAGTAGGAAGAGATAATTATAGATTCTTTGGGGTACCTGAATTATTCCAACTTGTCTCTCTGTCTCTCTCTTTTTCTCTCTCTCTGTCTCTCTCCCTCTCTCTCTCTTTCTGTTTCTCTCTCGTTCCAGTCCTAGGGTTTGAAATCTGGGTATGGGCACTGAGTTCTTTGCTTAGAGCTAGTGCTCTATAGCTTGAGCCACTGGTCCACTATCAGCCTTTTTTTTTTTTTTTTTTTTTTTTGCCAGTAGTCTGGGCTTGGACTCAAGTTCTAAGCACTGTCCTTGGATTTTCTCAAGGTTAGAGCTCTGCCACTTGAGCCACAGCACCACTTCTGTGTTTTTGCCATGTTTGTGGGACCGAGGAATCAAACCTGGGTCTTTGTGCATGCTAGGTAAGCACTCTACCACTGGGCCAAACTTCTGGCCTCCACTACCAGCTTTTTGGTGATTAATTGGAGATAAGAGTCTCATGAACTTTCCTGCTATAGCTGTGTTTGAATTGTGATCATCAGATTTCAGCCTCCTGAATAGCAAGGATTACAGGTATGAGCCACTGGTGCCCTGCCTAATTTGTTTCTTTTATAAAGTATAGTAACTGACTGAATAAGTGAAGTATATGGTGTGCCCCTCTGCCTTTTCTTTTCCTTTCAGAGCTCTTGGCATGGAGATATTATCTTCATTTCATTCTTTGTTTTCACTTGCTCCAGGGAAATTGAGGATTATTTTTACATCTGGCATTACCCAAGATCATCAGCTGTTTCAGTTTGCTAGATGGTTTTCTGAGCCACTTTTAGTTCATAAAAGAAATATTTATTTGAATCTCAAATATTGGCCTAGTTGTCAATAACTCAAACAAATGAACAGTGGTGCCAATTATGGTGGTTCATGCCTGTAATCCTAGTTACTCAGGAGGCTGAGATCTGAGCATTGAGGTTCAAAACCAACCTAGGCACTGAAGTCCGTGAAACTCTTATTTGCAGTTAACTACCATAAACCCAGAAATGGTGCTGCTGTGGCTCAAAGGGTAGGATGGTAGCCTTGAGCTGAAGAGCTCAGGGAGAATACCCAGGCCCAGAGTTCAAGTTCCACAACTGACAGAAAAAAACAAACAGTGGTCTCTACCCATATGAGACTTTTTTTTTTTTTTGCCAGTCCTGGGCTTGAGCTCAGGGCCTGAGCAATGTCCTTGGACTTTCTCAAGGCTAGAGCTCTACCACTTGAGCCTCAGCACCACTTCTGGCTTTTTTCTATGTATGTGGTACCAAGGAATCGAACCTGGGTCTTCATGCATGCTAGGCAAGCACTTTAACCACTAGGCCAAACTCCCGGCCCAAAAGTTAGTCAGATTTTTTTTTTTTTTTTTTTTTTTTTTGCCAGTCCTGGGCTTGAGCTCAGGGTTTGAGCACTGTCCTTGGATTTTCTCAAGGCTAGCACTCTACCACTTGAGCCTCAGCACCACTTCCAGCTTTTTTCTATGTATGTGGTACCAAGGAATAGAACCTGGGTCTTCGTGCATGCTAGGTAAGCACTCTACCACTAGGCCAAACTCCCGGCCCATATGAGACTTTATATAAATAATTGCAGTTATACAAACAGGCAGAGAGGAATGGACTACAGCCCATGACATAAATTTTAAGTAGTCTTCAGTCTCTTATGTAAGAAATCACAGAGATAGCACTAAGCAAACGTCTATGAGTATTACACCGAGGATACATTCTAGAAATACTGGCAAGGATATTTATATTGATTAAGTGTGTGATATAACATACAGGGAAAAGCCTGAGTTCCAAATTTTGGACTTAGTTCAGTAGATGTCACTGATCAAGATACCCATGTGTTTTAGGGGGAAGGTATTGACTTCATTTTTGGACATTGCCCGTGAAATATGCAGGAAGACTTCTATTGTAGACTCGTGGATATAGGCAATGGGAGCTTTGAGAAGGCAGAGTTACAGGTGTACTTTTTTTTTTTTTTTTTTTTTTGCCAGTCCTGAGGCTTGAACTCTGGGCCTTGGTACTGTCCCTGAGCCTCTCCGTGCTCAGTGCTGGTACTCTTAACACTTGAGCAACAGTGCCACTTACGGCTTTTTCTGTTTATGTGGTATTGAGAAATTGAACCTAGGACTTAATGCATGTTAAAAAAGCACTCTACCACTGAGCCTGAGCCACCTTCCCAGCTCCAGAGACACATTCTTGAATTTTCTCCATAAGGTTATTTAAATCAAGGGAGCTGATGAGATTATTCAGAGAAAGAGTGTAGCGTAGGAAAAGAGTTAGGCAAAACCATCAGCATTATGACAGGAACAAGAAGGGATAATCTTCAGTGGAGACTGAAAAGAAAAGAATCAAGCGTTTATTGTTGAGGAAGGGAAGGTCAGTTAGGTGAGGTGGTAAAGGGAAACACATAAAGTCTGAAGAAAGGCAATATATTGGATGTGGTCATAGGAAGGCATTGGTGACTTTGGTAAGAACAGTTCTGTTTTGGAGGCTGCAAATTCCAATTATCAAGGATGTTATTATATGTTGTAACATGTATTATATTCTTTATTAAGTTTTTGTTAATTGTTTTAGAAATACAGATATGATGAAGGTCAAGCAGGTCACATGAATGAGTGAGGTGGGGCGGAGAGCATGCTCATCTAAAGAGGATAGATAGGTCTGCATGCAGAGTTCTACATTATTGATCCAGTTTTTCAAGAGAGCAGATTTTAGATTTTTTTTTTCCTTCTAAGTGTAAAGTTGGCAGTTAACTGAATGAAATCTAAAAAAATTATACTGGCAAGTAAAACACATCGATGGAGTTAGTTCTTATATAACATGCTTTCTTTTATGCAGGGTGTTCAAAAAGAAGAAAGAGAGAAATACCAAAAGTTATTGGAGCGAATTAAAGAAAGTAGCCATGGGAGTTCTGTCCCTCCTTTAACTCCAAATCATTATAGGTAAGAGTGAGCAAATTTGACAAATGCTTTATTTGGTATCTTTTTCTTTGCTTCTGGAGAGAGATGAATGAACATGACTTGTTGAAGAAAAGTTACCATTGAGGGAAGTTCTCCTACAATTTATATGGACATGTAGCTAGTAATGGATGATGAGGAACAATAACTTTATTGAATAGAGTTTTTTGTTAGCTTTAGTCCAGGTGAACCTGTTTCTCCTGCCCTCAGTCTTACAAGTGCTCAGATTATTGGTATGTAACATCATGCTTAGCACAAACACAAGTGACCTCATAGTTGAACTTCTGACCTAAAAAAGTCCATCATTGGTTAAAAGGGCTTCGAGGGGACAGAGAGATTTTCCAGTCTCCCAACACACTCATTTTTCACAAACTTCTGCCTCTTGTCTCCTGCCCACCTCCTCAGTTCTCTGTACTTCATTTCTTTCTTTCTGCCCTATTTCCACTCTTATTCCATCACACACAGCCCCTGAGACATCTTAGGGCTTCCATTTTACCAGTTGTTTCTACTTTAGAGCTAAGATTAGAGTCAACCAACTCATAAGAATTTCCTTATGAGATTACTTGCTAATTAAGTACTCTGCTAATTTGAGTAAGTAGATGAGAGCGTCAAAAGGAGGTGGTGTCTAGCTTTATATTTGCTTGTGAGAAGAGGAGAAAAAAGTGTGAACTCAAGATTCAGGTTCATTTTATAATTCTTGTAAGTCTTGCATAAATGCCGAGAGCCTATTAATTTTTTTTTTTTGGTCGTGGGACTTGAACTCAGGTCCTGGACACTGTCCCTGAACTTTCTTTTGCTCAAAAATAGCACTCTACTACTTGAGCCACAGCACCACTTCCAATTTTTTCTGTTTATTTGGTACTAAGGAATCAAACACCAGGGCTTCATGAATGCTCGGCAAGCACTCTACCACTAAGCTACATTTCCAGTTGGGGTCTGTAAATGATATCATAGCT
The DNA here is from genome assembly GCF_031878675.1 of Megascapheus bottae. Lineage (NCBI taxonomy): Eukaryota > Metazoa > Chordata > Mammalia > Rodentia > Geomyidae > Megascapheus > Megascapheus bottae. The sequence continues at coordinate 44,618,279 of NC_143509.1, forward strand.
CTTTGAAGGTAGAGGAGTTACAAGGCTGATTTAACTTATTAGTTCAAAACAAATTATTTGGGAATTTTAACTGGTTTAAAGATTTTTTTTCCCTTTCCGCTAAGGTCTTTTAGTGTAGTGAGTTAGAATGTTAATACTGTCTCCATTTTGACTAGGCACTTTGCTTTTGTAACTGATCTTCCTCACTTTTTTATGTTCCTAAGTTCTCAAAGAAGTCAGATGGAAACATTAAAGACCAAAGGCTGGGTGGAAGAGCAGAATCATGGTATCAGAACAACTCAGTTTGTTCCAAAACAGTGTGAGTTTTTTCTTCTTCATCTTTGATTTGTGCCAGTATTGGGGCTTGAACTCAGGGCCTAGGCACTGCCCCTTAGCTTTTTCACTCAAGGTTGGTGCTCTGCCACTTGATCCAGAGCTACACTTCAAGGTTTTGGTGGTTAAGTATAGATAACAATCTTTCCTGCCTGGACTGACTTTGAACTGAGATCCTCAGCAGCACTTGAGTTGCTAGAATTATAGACGTGAGTCCACTGGTGCCTGGCTTTGCTGTATCTTAATATATTGATCGCAGACCATGTTAGAGTATGTCCATGAATCCAAAATTGAGAGTGAGAGAACAAAAGACATAGTATGAAAGAAAATGTACTTATTATCTGACTCATATAATGTAATCCCTCTTTACATCATCTCTCTCTTTTTTTTTTTTTTTTTTGGCCTGTCCTGGGGTTTGAACTCAAGATGCAGACACTTGTCCTTGAGGTTTCTCAAGGCTTGAGCCACAAACCAACTTCAGCTTTTTCTGTGTATATGGTACCAAGGGCTTCGTGCATGCTAGGCAAGCACTCTATAATGAAGCTACATTCATGCCCCCTTTATATCATCTCTATAATAATAATAAAGTAAATTTATTAAACTTTTTTTTCTTTTTTTTCTCTTTTGCCCAGTCCTTGGGCTTGAACTCAGCTCTTGAGCACTGTCCATGGACTTTCTCAAGGCTGCAGCTCTACAACTTGAGCTACAGCACCACTTCTAGCTTTTTCTTTTTTCTTTACCTTTTTTTTGTGTGTGTGTGTGTTTGTCATAGGTCTTGTACTCTGAGCTCTTTAGCTCAAGGCTACCACCCTACCCCTTGAGCCACCTCTGGTTTTCTAGTGGTTAATTGGAGATAAGAGTCTCATGGACTTTGGTGCCTGGGCTGGCTTTGAACCTCAATCCTCAGATCTCAGCCTCCTGAGTAGCTTAGGATTATAGGAATGAGCCAATCTGTATGTGGTACCAAGGAATATGCATGCTAGGCAAGCATTCTACCACTAGGCCGTGCGCCTGGCCCCAAATTAATTAAATTTAAAGAAAGAAAAATTGACATTCAAGTGAAAGATGATGTACAAAGCTTAAAGAATTTCATTAAAAAAGCTGTCAAAGGTGCCAGGAGTTTGGCCTAGTGGTAGAGTGCTTGCCTAGCATACACAAAAACCCTGGTTTGATTCCTTGGTACCACATACATAGAAAAAAGCTGGAAGTGGTGCTGTGGCTCAAGTGGTAAAACTTGAGAAAGTCCAAGGACAGTGCTCAGGCTGTGAGCTTAAGCCCAGGACTGGCAAAAAAAAAAAAAAAAAAAAAAAAAAAAAAAAAAAAAAGGTGTCTAAGAGCCAGGAGTGTGGCTTAGAGGTAGAGTGCTTGCCTAGCATGCATAAAGACCTGGGTTCGATTCCTCGGTACCACATACAGAAAAAAAAAAAGCCAGAAATGGAGCTGCGGCTCAAGTGGCAGAGCTTTAGCTTTGAGCAAAAAGTATCTAAAGATAGTGCCCAGTTACTGAGTTCAAGCCCCAGGACTGGAAACAAAACAAAACAAAACAAAACAAAAAAAGTCAAATTAGAGTACAACAAAACAAATACCAGCAGACTGGTACTTAAGAAGTATTGGAGGGTGGGGAGATTGTCCTAGTGGTAGAGTGCTTGCCTAGCATGCACGAAAATCTGGGTTCAATTTCTTGGTACCACATACATAGAGAAAAGCTGGATATGGTGCTGTGGCTCAAGTGGTAGAGCTGTAGCCTTGAGAAAGCCCAAGGACAGTGCTCAGCCCCTGAGCTTAAGCCCCAGAACTGGCAGGGAAAGAAAAGAAAAGGCTGTCAAAGGTAGGCCCTGGTGGCTCACGCTTGTAATCCTAGCTACTCGGGAGGCTGAGATCTGAGGATCAAGGTTCAAAGCCAGCCTGGGCACAAAGCCCATGAGACTCTTATCTCCAATTAAACACCAGAAAGCCAGAAGTGGCACTGTGGCTTAAGAAGTAGAGCGCTAGCCTGAGCCAAAGAACTCAAGGACAGTGCCCAGGCCCAGAATTCAAGCCCCAGAATGGGGGGGGGGGAAAGCTGTCAAAATAAAATAGGTTCATAAAAGTTATCTTTTTTTTTCCTTCCCATTTGAGTTTTCTTAAGGCTAGTGCTCTAACACTTGAGCCACATTACCACTTCTAGCTTTTTCTGTGTGTGTAGTATTGAGGAATTGAACCTGGGGCTTCAAGCATGCTAGGCAAGCACTCTACCAGTAGTCCACATTCCCAGCCCCATAAATGTATCTTAATTCCTAGGCTCTTAAATAGTACATTATTTGATGAGTCTAAAATTAATTTTCTTACATTCCTTATGTTAACTTTCTTATATGACTACGTGAATGATCCACTGAGTGACTGAATCATACATAGCTTATCAAATGAGCAGATGAATCAATTATACTAAAATTTTTCATTTAAGAAATAAAAATTGTTGGCCACCCACAATGGCTCATGTCTGTAATCATAGCTACTTGGGAGGCTGAGATCTGAGGATAAAGCTTCAAACCCAGTGTGGGCACAAAAGGATCTGAGACTTATCTCCAATTAATCACTAGAAAATGGGAAGTGGGGCTTGGCTCAAGGGTAAGGCTGTAGCCTTGAGCTGAAGAGCTCAGAGGCAGTGCCCAGGCCAAGTTCAAGCCCCATGACCCACTGGAAAAAAAAAAAAAAAGGAAGAAAGAAAGAAACAAAAATTGTACCTTTTTTTTTTTTTTTTAAATAAAAGGCTAATTTATATGCAGGCTAGCTAGCATCTTTGGGATTTACTTTAGCATTTCACTGTGAATGAATGTCCAGATACTTTGAGAGTTGATATTCTAACTTAAAAATTAATTAATAAGATCTTTTCTTTGTGGTCATCACAGATAGACTTGTTGAAACAAGGGGACCTTTCTGTCCAGTGAAAAGTGAAAAGAGGTACATGGCTTATTTTACATTTTTATTACTAAACTTCCCATTGATATTTATGAACAGCTGTGTCTGAGGAATTGTAAACTCTCTACAGTTCTGCTTGCTGGCTAGTATATATGGAACCTAAGTAGTTCCTGAATCTGGTACCTTACACTCCATTGGCAGGTATTTCTATCACCAGGACACTGGGACTTAGGAAATAGTGTGTGTGAGTGAGTATGAGTGCTATCTCTGATACAGAACAGTGGAGGTAGCTGACCTTGCTGTAGGGTTTTAGATGGTGGTTAACTTAGGAGGGTTTGTCACCTGTGGCCCAGGGGTCAAATCTAGATCATTTGCCTTGTTTTCATAAAGATTTAATGGAACATGGCCCCATTTATTCATTTGAATGCTGTTGTGGCTGCTTTCTGAAACTAGAGTGGTAAATAAGATGTGACAGAGACTACAAAACCTGCAAAGCCTGAATTGGACGTTTTCAGAAAGATTTCTAAAACTAGTTTAATAGTACCAGCTTATAATTAGTAGAGGTCTATATTCTCTTAATTTTTTTTCCCCCTCAGATGTTCAAAGGGGAAAAGCTCTGACATTGAAAAGATAGCTGTAATAAGACCTGAAATTGACAATGTAAGTAGAAGTAAATTTTATATCTGTTTTCTCACTGTTTACATTTGTCACCCATGGAATAAACAAGAAAGATGATAGTGAGATTTTATATATATATATATATATATATATATATATATGATAATGAGATTTCATATATATATATATTCTAGTTCCATTATTTTCTTTGAAAAAGCAGCAAACTTGGAGGATATATAGATTTTTCTTTTAAGTTGCTGCTAGGCAAGGACTCTAGCACTTGACTCGTGCTTCTGGCCCTTTTGCTATTTTTCTAATAGCCTTTTGCTTTGTGCCCCTTATCTTACTCTTTACATCTCTTCACATAGCTGGGATGGCAGACATCACCACTCAGGTGATGCACTCAGATTGTTATTGATTGAGGTGGGGAGGGGTTCGGGAATACTGGGCTAGCCTCATCACAGCCCTCCTGATCTCTCCCTCTTGAGTCCCTGGGCTTATAGATGGGATCTGTCATAGTTGGAGTTGTTGGATTTTTATCTCTTCTTTTATCACCTCTCTTTATAAGAGAAACTGGTCTGACTACATACTGTTTATCTGTTGTATGGCTTCTCCTTGCCTCTCCCCCCTCCACTCCAGGGACTTGAATTCAGGGCCTAGGTACAATCCTTGAACTATTTTGGTTCAAGAATAACATTCTACCACTTGAACCACAGCCTCACTTCTGGCCTTTTCTTTTTATGTGGTACTGAGGAATCAAACCCAGGGATTCATGAATGCTAGGCAAGCACTCCACCAGTGACACACATTTCCAGCCATTGGCTTTGCTTTTTAAAAATCATTCTAAAGTATCTCTTATCCACATTATTTTTAATTGTGATAAAAATTGAGAAAAAAAACCTTTCTTGCTATTTATTGTGTCTGTTAACTCTTTTTTTTCGTTTGCAGAACAGGCAGCTATGCAACCTGTTTTACTGACTTAGGGGAATTCATTAATTCTTTTATCTTTCAAGATATTTGTACTGTTTTATGTTTCATTTGTAATATGTACAATATCAAACATGTCAATAGAATATAGAACCTTTTTTAATCAGAAAAGAGGACATCAGCTGGAACCAGACCTATCAGAAGAAGTGTCGGCTCGACTCCGCCTGGGGAGTGGAAGCAATGGCTTACTCAGGAGGAAAATGTCAGTAGTTGAGGCAAAAGAAAAGAATTTCTCAGGCAAAGAGAAAGACAGAAGAACAGATGATCTCCTTGAGCTTACTGAGGTAGTGTTTTTTGTATTGATCAGAATTAAAAGAAATTTCTGTTACTCTGAACTTAAATGCATGGCTTTTTGTTTTGTTTTGGGTTTCACAAGGTGAGTATTGAATGTGTGTGTGTGTGTGTGTATTTTTTCTTTTCTTTCTTTTTTTTTGGGGGGGGCAGTCCTAGGCCTGAACTCCACTCATCACAGTGACTATGTTTCTACCTTTCACATGTGTTATTATATAGTAGGGAATTAGCAATGAGTGCATTGCTCTTGTTTTTTTTTTTTTTTTTTTTTTTTTTTGCCAATACTGGGGCTTGGATTCTGGGCCTGAGCACTGTCGTTGGACACATTTTTGCTACTTGAGTCACAGGTTTTTTGAGTATGTGGTACTGAGGAATCAAACCCAGGGCTTTGTGCATGATCCTGCATATTGGGTCCTCCTCTATTATTTTCTTGGTAGTGGTGATCTTATGTCTTGAGTAGTTACAGTATATTTGGCATGGAAGCAAGAGAGAAAGAGCCATAAAGAAAGAAATGTAGAGAAACAATGTAGAAAAACAGTAAAAATATTTGAGAGGTTGGGAGTTTGGCCTAGTGGTAGACTGCTTGCCTAGCATGCACAAAGACCCAGGTTCCATTCCTTGGTAATACCACAAACATAGGAAAAACTGGAAGTGGTGCTGTGGTTCAAGTGGTAGAGCTCTAGCCTTGAGAAAGCCCAAGGACAATGCTTAGTCTCTGATTTCCAGCCCCAGAACTGGCAAAAAAAAAAAAAAAAAAAGAAAGAAATTTTGTTTGAAGTTTACAGGTTCAGTTTTGTACTTAACTATTGTCTGCATAGTTCTTTAAAATAATGAAACCATATGACAAGTAGATTGTCATTAGTAAGACTGTAGTTATAAATGAATATTTTATCCTGTTATTTAGTAGATCTTACTATATTTTTCTCAGGTGTTGCTGTTATGAAAAACAACTTTCCTTCCTTCCTTCCTTCCTTCCTTCCTTCCTTCCTTCCTTCCTTCCTTCCTTCCTTCCTTCCTTCCTTCCTGCTTTCTTTCCTTCTTTTCTTCCTTCCTTCCTTCCTTCCTTCGTTCTGTCCGTCCATCAGTCCGTCCTTTTTTTCCTGCCAGCCCAAGGGCTTGAACCCAGTTTCACTTCAGGGTTTTTTTTTTTTTTTTTTTTTCTGGTTAATTGGAAATAAGATTCTCTGATTTGAAGCTCAAGGCCACTGTCAGCCTTCTGAGTAAACTAGGATTATAGCCTTGAGTTATCAGTGCCTGCTTTTTTTGTTTGTTTGCTCTTTTTAGTGTTAAACTTTAAATGTCTGATAGTAGTTCTGCATTAAAGGACCAGCCTCTATACTTTCTAACAGGACATGGAAAAGGAAATCAACAATGCCCTAGGCCATGGCCCACAGGATGAGATCCTAAGTAGTGCTTTCAAGTTGAGAATTACTCGGGGAGATATCCAAACCTTAAAGAACTATCACTGGCTCAATGACGAGGTAAATTGTCTTTTAGTTCCCCTTTGATTATCATTTTGTTTAACTGTTTACTATGTATAACCAAAGTGATTTTGACCCAATTGTGAAAGGATGGTAAAGCAATTTTCAGTTTTTATTTCTTGTTCTGCCTTCCCACCACCCCAATTTTAGGGGTTTAACCCAAGCCCTTATACATGCTGGGCAAGTGCTTGGCCACTGAGCTACATCCTTAATTTACTAGTTCTTGAAGCAAAAACATCTAGAACCTTAAATAACTTATAACTTACTGTTTTCCACAGCAGTTCTCTATTCTGCATCTGTTCTTATGCACTCCTTCATTTATTAGTCTCCACTTACATTTTCATAAGTGCAGGGTGCACCAGGAGAATGGCAAGTTGTTGTTGCTGTTGTTTTGCCAGTCCTAGGGCTTGAACTCAGGGCTTGGACACTGTCCCTGAGCACTTCTGTCACTTGAGCCACAGCCTTCTGCCTTTTTCTGTGTATGTTGTACTGAGGAATTGAACCCAGAGCTTCATGCATGCTAGGCAAGCACTCTGTCACTAGGCAACACTCCTGTCTCTCTTCAACTTTTGTAAGCGAGCACTATTCCCTTCCATGAGGTTGAAGCACTCATAGCATTCACTTTCCAAAGGGCGCAACTCTTAGTATTGTCATATTGGATATTAGATTCCAGTGTAAAACACATACATTCAAATTATAGCATGCCTTATATAACTTGACTAATCTAATTTGTATCTTTGCCTATTCAGGAAAAAGCCAGCTCTTAGTTCTTGCCAATTTTCCAGTTGGTCCTTTCCCAACCTAGTCAGTTCTTGCATTTTCTCTCTTTACCTTCCCTCCCACTCCCCTACCATGTCCCAAGGCCTACTTTCTAATAAACACATCTTATTAAAGCTAGACTAATTTGTTTCATAGAAAATTTGGGAAATTCTGGAAAGATACATTTTTCAAAAATGCTATAAATATTTTGGCATATCTCTTAGATTATATGCTTAAATTGAGGGATAGTTTTGTAGCTATTTGTTTTTACATATTTTTCATGTGACACAATTGTGTTCACCTTTTTTCCTTTTTTTTTGTGGGAAAGGAATTTGTGATGCTAGGCACTGAGCCTACGGCCTTGCAGATACTAGGTTAGTGCTCTGCTACTGAGCTAAATTTTCAGGCTTTTATTCTTGTTCAATTTCTGCCATTTTGCTCAGTTAATTATTTTGGTACTGTTACACTTTCCAGGTTCCAACTTGTACTCTCTTGGTGTTTTACAGGTCATTAATTTTTACATGAATCTTCTAGTAGAAAGAAATAAAAAGCAAGGCTATCCAGCACTTCATGCATTCAGTACTTTCTTCTATCCTAAATTAAAGTCTGGGGGTTACCAAGCAGTGAAAAGATGGACCAAAGGGGTAAATCTCTTTGAACAAGAACTTATTCTGGTGCCTATTCATCGGAAGGTACATTGGAGCCTGGTGGTGAGTTGAGAGGGTTAACTGGTGGCAACAGACTACCTCCCTTTCTCTTCCTTCCCCTCCCCTCCTTCCTTTTCTTAGGATTGATCTTAGGATTTCAAATATACTAAACAGCCACCGTGCCGTTGAGCTACATCCCCAAGCCCAGACAATTGACTTAAATATTTATTGGAAGGCCAATAGTGTGTATGAAAAGACCCTTAGCAGAACCTCTCCTCAGGTCTGGAGTTACACAACATAGAAGCTGGAAGACATGGTTTCTATACTGGGAGGTTTTCATTTTCAACCCCAGAGTTTATTTAGTTAGTTTTGCTTATTAGATGGTATAGACTTATTATAGAAAGGTGAAGGAAAGAAAAATCCCACCATATTAAAAAGATGACTACAGTTTTGGTGAAAAAATTTCTAGGCCTTTTATCTTAGAATAGTACTGTATAATATTAAACTGATACTTTCTATGATATTTTATAACTTGCTAAAAATCATAACTAAATTCATTCATGTTGGCTTGGGAATTTTTTTTTTTGTGGGTCATGGGGCTTGAACTCTGGGCCTGGGCGTTGTCCCTGAGCTCTTGAGCTCAAGGCTACCATCCAATCCCTGTTTTCTAGTGATTAATTGGAGATAAGAGTCTCATGCTCTTTTGTGCCTGGGCTGGCTTTGAACCTCAATCCTCAGCCTCCTGAGTAGCTAGGGTTACAAGTGTGAGCTACCATGCCTGGCTGAATTTTTTTTTTTAACCAGTCTTGGGTCTTGAACTCGGCCTGGGTACTGTCCTTAGGCTTTATTTGAGGTTAGAGCTCTACCACTTGAGCCACAGCACCACTTCTGGCTTTTTCTGTGTATGTTATACTGAGGAATTGAACCCAGGGCTTCATGTATGCTAGGCAAGCACTCTACCACTAGGCCACGCTGTTGGCCTGAACTTTTAATCAGATGCTTTTGGGGGAAAGAAAAAATATTTCTCTTAGTTAATATTTAAGATATTTCTGGCTAGACATGGTGGCACACATTTGTAATCCCAGCACTTGGGCAGGCTGAGGCAGGATGACTGAATTTGAGGCCAGGTTGAGTTATGAAACAAGACCTTGTCTCAAAAATTGTACACTAAGCCAGGTGTGGTGGCTCATGCCTGTAATCCAAGCGGCTGTGATCTGAGGATCACAGTTCAAAGCCAGCCTGGGCACTGAACTGCACATGAGACTCTTATCTCCAATTAGCCACCAGAAAATTGGAAATGGCACTGTTGCTCAAGTGGTAGGGCAGTAGCCTTGAGCTGAAGAGCTCAGAGACAGTTCCCAGGCCTAGAGTTCAAGCCCCATGCCCAAGCAAAAAAAAAAAAAAAAAAGAAAGAAACAAAAACTGTCCCCTAAATGATGTTTCTATATGTTGCATTTTCCCATTCTAGGTGATGGACCTAAGAAAAAAGTGTCTTAAGTATCTGGATTCTATGGGACAAAAGGGCAGCAAGATCTGTGAAATTCTTCTGTAAGTACAGGCCGCAAAACTTCACTGCTGTTTTATTATACTTTCGTTAGTTAATCTCCCTTGTGTTTAATTCTAGGGAGCTCCAGATGTAATTGGCTTTTTTTTTTTTTTTTTTTTTTTTGCCAGTCCTGGGTTTGAGCTCAGGGCCTGAGCACTGTCCTTGGACTTTCTCAAGGCTAGAGCTCTACTACTTGAGCCTCAGCACCAATTCCAGCATTTTTCTATGTATGTGGTACTGAGGAATTGAACCCGGGACTTGGTTAGTGCTAGGCAAGCACTCTACCACTAGGCCAAACTCCCTGGCTTTTGGTTTTTGCTATTGCTGTTTTGTTTTGCCTCTTTAGTCATATATATCATATATCATATATATATATATATATGGTCTTAGGGCTTTGAACTCAAGGCTTTCTAAGGCTAGCGCTCTACCACTTGAGCCACAGCACCACCTCTGGCTTTTTTGTGTGTATGTAGTACCAAGGAATCAAACCCAGGGCTTTGTGCTGCTAGGCAAGTACTCTACCACTAAGCCACGCTCCTGGCCCTAAAATCTATTTAAGTATATGATTTTGGTTATGTAATGTTTTTTCTTCTTCAGTTGTGGGGCTTGAACTCAGGGCCTGGGCACTGTTCCTGAGCTCTTTCACTCAAGGCTAGTACTCTATCACTTTGAGCCACAACTGCATATCTTGTTTTTGAGTGGTTAGTTGGAGATAAGAATCTCACAGGACTTTTTTGCTGGGGCTGGTTTCAAACTACAGTCCTCAGATCTTGGCCTCCTGAGTAGGACAGATTATAGGCATGAGCCACTAGTGCCAGGCTGGATATATGATTTTGTCATTAGGTATATACTGTCCATTAAAAAAATTAAATAGCAAATATTAACTGTCTAGAATAAGCTTTATTGTGATATTTTCATACATATATGTGATGTACTTTAAAAATATTCTTTCCCCTCATTTCCTCTGATTCCTTTTTGGCCCTCCTGCTGGTCCCCTTTCTCCTTTTTACTTTCCTATCTTTTTTTTTTTTAACCTAGATTTCATATATAAAAAGAACCATGGAATAGTTCTTTCTGATTCTAGCTTATTTACAAGCCCCATGACCCACAAAAAAATAAGAACTTTTTTTTAATATTGTATATGTTTATTTGAAATAGGGAAGGGAAGGGGAAAAAACAAGATGATTGGGAGGGGGTGGGGGAGGGACACTGGGAGATAAATATTGGAAGGGGTATCAGTGTTCAAGAAGTAATGTACATTATCTGAGGAATGTAACTGTAGTCCTTCTTTACATCACCTGGACAATAAAATACAATTTAAAAAGAAAAAAAGAATAGTAGGACGCTCACTCTGTGAAATGAGAATTGTTTTGATCACATGTAATCATGTGAATACTTTGTCAGGATCTTCAACAGAAATAGAGGCACCTTGTAGCTTAAGCTCCATTAGTCTCAAGGAAAATCTGGTTATGCTTCTAAGCTTTTGGAGTGGGGACGGGCCTCATCCTAGGCTTCTGCTATTCAAGAGACAGAAGTTGCATCTGGTCTAGTTTCAGCTGTTTGAGGAAGATACTTTTCCTTTCTCTAAGACCCAGGCTCCTGACTGAGTCCTGCTAGAATCACTGTGTTTCCTTCCACTGGTTCCAGTTCTTTAATGCTAACACCTTGCTTGTGTCTCCAGTGACCACTGGTCACGTTTTTGTAAATTCATTCTTTTTTTTTTTTTTGCCAGTGATGGGCTTGAGCTCAGGGCCTGAGCACTGTCCTTGGACTTTTGCGAGGCTAGAGCTCTACCACTTGAGCCTCAGCACCACTTCGGCTTTTTTCTATGTATGTGGTACAGAGGAATTGAACCCCGGTCTTCATGCATGCTAGTCAAGCACTCTACCACTAGGCCAAGCTCCCGGCCCCTTGTAAATTCATTCTTATAGACACTAGCATTACACCAGCATTATTTTTAACTAATTATATATATAGCTTCATCAAACCTCACTGAAAACCTGTAGGCTTGACTGTACTTGACTGTGTGTGTGTGTGTGTGTCTGGGGCTTGAACTCGGGGCTTGGGCACAATCTCTGAGCTTCTTTTTCTTTTCTTTTATTTTTATTAAAGAATTTATTAACATTGATTTTTACATCATATTTCAAATGTCATGTTTAACAAGTATTCAAGAAGGGAATCTCTGTATACAATCACTAGCCCATAGATTTTAGAACATAATTAAAATTAAGCTGAGAGTTTGTATGTCATAGATGCAAATTAATATATGTAACAAAACATTATGTCTATAGAGTATAAAGCCGATCATGAATTTTTATGTCTATGTAGTTATGTTTATATCTCCAAGACCATGACCCAAATATTGAGTCATTGCCATTGTACTGTTTGGATCTAATATCCACATATTAAGGATACCATGCACCTTTTGTTCCTTTGGTCTTGACTTATCTCACTCAACATGATTCGCTCTTATTTCATCCACTTTCCAGCAAATGCCATTATTTTATCTTGTCTGTTGGCTATGTAGAATTCCAGTGTGTGTATGTGTGTGTGTGTGTATGTGTGTATGTGTGTATGTATGTATATACATGTATATATATATAATATATATATATCACATTTTTTGTATCCATTCATCTGCAGTAGGGCATCTGGGTTGTTTCCATTGCTTGGCTACTGTGAATAGTGCAGAGATGAACATGGCTGAGCAGGTGTCCTTATCATATCCTGGGTTATGATGTTCAGGATAGATGCCCAGGAGTGGCATGGCGGGATCATAGGGAAGGTCTATTTTAAGTTCTTTGACACAGAACTTTCTTAAGAAAATCATACAGATTACTTTGTAGGGTGCTTATAATAGATTAAAAAGATAGCCTCAGTTTTATTACATTCATGTTCCTTTTATTTTTTTCCTTCCTTCCATAATTTTTGAAAGGTCAGTTTCTATGGGCATCTGAATCCACTGTTTCAGAATATTTTTAGTCAAGTTTGTCTCAACATATTTTCCATAATAATCTCCCTGGGAGAAAATTTTAATTCTCCATAACAAGGAGAAATACTACTCAGGAATAAGATTTATTTGTGACCAAGCACAGTGTGGTTCATTCCTCTAATCCTAACACTTGAAAAGCTAAGATAGTAGAATTTTAAGTGTGAAGCCAGCCTGGGTTATAGTCTGTCTCAAACAAAAAGCAAATCAAACCAAATCATCAAAAAGACTTGTTGGCTGGATTAAGTTTTATTTAGAAGGGTATTGGAATATTTCAGATTTTTACCGTTTTTTTCTTTTTGTTTGTTTTGTGCAGGGCTTAGGCTTGAACTCAGACCTTAAGCCTTTTTGCCCCTTAAGGCTAGCACTTTACCCTTGAGCCACAGCTCTACTTTCTGGCTTTTTTTGTGGGTAATTGGAAATAATAGTCTTATGGACTGTTCTGCTCAGTATGGCTTTGAACTGCTACCCTCAGATCTTAACTTCTAAGTACTTAGGATAATAGGCATGAGCTACCAGGGCCCAGCAGATTTTTATGTTTTGGGAGCCAGTTTTTATCCCTTTGGGAACATTATTGCTCCAATTAATAGTATATTTTTGTATCCTAATACAGCCTTACTTTGCATACCAAGTGGGATAAGAACTAAGATATCTAAGCTGGGCGTGGCACAGTGGCTCTTGCCTGTAATCCTAGCTACTCAAGAGGCTGAGATCTGAGGATCCTGGTTCAAAAGCATATTGAGCAGAAAAGTTGGTAACACTCTTATCTCCAGGGCACTAAAGAATGTGAGACTCTTATCTCCAATTACTCTCTAGAGAACTGGGAAGTAGGGCTGTGACTTAGAGGTCGGGTGGTTCCCTTGAGGAGCAGAGTTCAGGGCCAGCTCTCGGGCTCAGAGTTCAAACCTAAAGACCCACAAAACAACAACAACAACAAAAACAATAAAAATAAGATACCTAGTTTGCTGAATAAGATAACTGTGATGTTTAGATAAAAATCAATCTTAGTACATAGATAAAAAATCTGTTAAATGGCTGGGCACCTGTAATCCCAGCTGCTCTGGAGGCTAAAATCGGAGGATCGCAATTCACAGTCTGCCTGGGCACAAAAGTCCATGAAAGTCCTTGAGACTTTTTTTTCCCCTTGCGACTCTTATTTCTAATTAACTACTAGAAAACTGGAAGTGGTGTTGTGGCTCAAGTGGTAGAGCATTAGCTTTGACTGAAGAGTTCAGGGACAGCACCCAGGCCCAGAGTTCAAGCTCTCCCCGCCCCCCAAGAAAAAATCTCTTGTGTATGTAGTAGTGACTAAGGAAATTCTCCTCCATAATCATAATGCTATTATCACACTTAAGGAACTAATAATCAGTAATGTATATCAAATGGCCCACATTCTGATTTCTCCAGATATCGTGTGTGTGTGTGTGTGTGTGTGTCAGTCTTGGGACTTTAACTCTGGGCCTGGATGTTGTCCCTGAGATCTTCAGCTCAAGGCTACCACCCTGAGCCATAGCGCCGCTTCCGGTTTTCTAGTGATTAATTGGAAATAAATGTCTCACTGTCTTTAGTGCCCATCTTTAGTGCCTGGGCTGGCTTTGAGCCATGATCCTCAGATCTCAACTACTCCTTAGTAGCTAGAGACCTAAGCCACCATGCCGGCTTCCAGATATCTTTTTATATCCTCCCCAACTCAGGAAACAGTCAGGATTCTCATATGTACTTTAATTCACAACACTTTCCATTTTGTTTGTGCTAGCCATGGCATTTTTTGGAGGAAGGTGGTGAGGGAGGGAGATAGGCCTCAAACTTACCTTCTTCTTGGCTTAGGTTCCCAAGTGCTTGGATTCTAGGTAGAGTGTTACCACAATGACAGTTGAGATATGTTTTAGTATACTAAAATATGTTGCTGATTGTTTTATTGTTATTACAATGTTTATGTACAGAGGGTTGCAATTAAATAAGTCAGATCAACAGTACCCTTTTTTTTGTCATTTATGGGGCTTGAACTCAGAATCTGGATAGTGTCCCTGAGTTTTTTTTTTTTTCAAGATTAGCACTCTACCACTTTGAGCCACAGCACTACTTCTAGTTTCCAGTGGTTAAAGAGTCTCGGGGCTTTTTCCTGCCCAGACTGGCTTTGAACTACGATTCTCAGATCTCAGCTTCTTGAGTAGCTAGGATTACAGGTGTGAGTCACCAGTGCCTGACTTTAAAGAGAGTACATTTCTTTTAGGAAAATGATTCTTCTTCCCTTGCACTCTCCCAAAAAATATCCGTTTTTAAATTCTGTTTGTGAAGGTGGTATAGAGAATTAGAAAAATACATAGCAAATTGGTGAAGACAAAATAGTGAAGACTCCTAGAATGGCTGTTCCAAATATCTTGCTTTTTATACCATTTTATACATTTTTGACTCTTTTAACAAACATACACAGACTGTATTAGCAGAGAAAGTAAACCCCACAAATTAAGTTAAAAATACCCTAAAACAGTCACAATTTTGAAGAGCTTATGGACATGGGTTTGAGAATGGTGTATTTGTGAAGCTACATGTAATCTTTGTCATCATGGTCTCTGTGCTTGGGATTTGGTGATACATTCATTTTTTAATTATTGTTTTCTTTAGTCAGTATTTACAGGATGAAAGTAAGACCAAAAGAAATGTTGAGCTAAATCTTCTAGAGTGGACCCACTACAGCATGAAGTCACATGTAAGTGAGGGTCATCTGTCTCTGTTTCACTGACTTTGTTACATTTACTGACAGTACTATAGTACTCAATCTTTTCTTCCTTCTTTCCTTTGCTTCAGTCATTCCCTTTTAAGCATTCTCTCCTAAAGTATATTATTTGCTTTTTGTTGTTGTCACTGCTTTTACTGAGAATTGACCTTAGGGCCTCAAACTTTTTTTTTTTTTTTTGGTCAGTCATGGGGCTTGAACTGGGCCTGGCCATTGTACATGAGCTCTTCAGCTCAAGGTTATCACCCTACCCCTTTAGCCTCAGTGCCACTTTCAGTTTTCTGGTGAATAATTGGAGATAAGAGTCTTAGGTCCTTTTGTTCCCAGGCTGGCTTTGAACCTTGATCCTTAGATCTCGGCTTCCTGAGTAGCTAGGATTACAGGTGTAAGCCACTGTGCCTGGATCCTCATGCATTTTATTTTTATTTATTTATTTATTTATTTTGCCAGTCCTGGGCTTCAGCTCAGAGCCTGAGCACTGTTGTTGGACTTTCTCAAGGCTAGAGCTCTACCACTTGAACCTCAGCACCACTTCCGGCTTTTTTCTATGTATGTGGTACCGAGGAATCGAACTCGGGTCTTCATGCATGCAAGGCAAGCACTCTACCAGTAGGCCAAACTCCTGGCGCCTCCTCATGCATTTTAAACATACAATTTACCAGTGAGCTAAACCTGATCCTAAAGTGTGCATCTTTAAGTGTTACCTACTTCTGAATTTTTGGTCATTAACCAAAGTAGTTGCTCCTTGGATTTTTTCTTTTTGTTTAAAATATAAATATTAAGCAGGAAAATGCAGTGACTGAGTTTGAGAACTGGCTCAGAGGTGTTGTGAGACTAAAGAAAGGCATACAGAGAGTAGAGGTATGTCTGGCCTAAGTGGTAGAGGGCCAACTCTTGAGCGAAAAAGCTAAGTGAAAGCACAAGGGCCTGAGTTCAAGTTCCAGTCCTGGCATGCACACACACATATAAATTTATGTACAAGCAGATTGTGGTAGTTCAGAGTATAATTTGTTGGTGTCTTAGTGACAGAAGCATAGTCCTAGATGGCCAAAAACCCCCAGAACTCCATGGTTTGGGTGAAAAGAACTTACAAAGGATAGAAATGACTTAATTGAATCAAGAATTATCTGGAACTAATATCAAAGACTTTGGGAACATTCCTTAGTAATTCTCCAACAGAGTTGTGAAGTTCTGCATACCGTAATAGCTTTCAGCTATTTATAAATGTGCTGGGAAAGTATGGGGGAAATTTCACAGGAAGTTACAACCATTACAACTCAAGATGGCTATGTCAAGCTGAATCCCTATACTTATCTCTAGCACATCTCCCATAGAGGTGAAACAGCCGGGCGTAGTAGCACACACCTAGAATTCCGGCTACTCAGGAGGCTGAGACCTGTGGATTGTGGTTCAAAGCCAGCCTGGGCACCAAAGCCTGTGAGACTCATCTCCAGTCAACCACTAGAAAACAAGAAGTAGGGCTATGGCTCCAGGGGTAGGGCTGTAGCCTTGAGCTGAAGAGCTCAGGGACAGTGCCCAGGCCCAGAGTTCAAGCCACATGACCAAAAAAAAAAAAGGAAGTGAAAAATATATATATATTTTTTCCCAGTCCTGGGCTTGAGCTCAGGGTCTGAGCACTGTCCTTGGACTTTCCTCAAGGCTAGTGTTCTACCCTGAGCCACCGCACCACTTCTGGCTTTTTCTACGTATGTGGTACCTGGGTCTTTGTGCATGCGAGGCAGGCACTCTGCCACTAGGCCAAACTCCCGGCCCTAGAACAATAATTTTAAGTCAGCTATTTTTCCTGGTTGGTGCTATAAAAAAAAAGTTTTTGCCCAAAATTTGTCTGGGACTTTGTTAGGTTATAGGGTTCCATGTCATGAATCAACTCTGAAGCATGCTGATTGAGAATGAACTTTTCTCTCTCACCAGATTTGCATCTCAGTTCATAGTTTTCGAATGTCTCCATCTTTGAATCCTAATGGCATCCCTCCAAGTCACATGAGCCCAGCTTTAGCCTTCACCTGAACATAACAGCACAACTCTCTTCACCTAAGAACATTTTCATTTCCAGATTAAACAATTTGAATATGAGGTCCTGAAATTAACTGAGGAAAGGACAAATAGAAGTAGCGGCTAAGAGGATGAACACTGTTCTCTGGTGTGGCAGTGTAATAAAGAAAACATAGGAGTTAGGAGCATAGCCCAGTGGTGGAGTACATGCATGAAGCCCTAGGTTCCATTCCTCGGTACCACACATTCAGAAAAAGCCAGAAGTGGTGCTGTGGTTCAAGTGGCAGAGCGCTAGCCTTGAGCAAAAAGTGTTCAAGAAGAGTGCCCGGCCCAGAGTTCAAGCCCTAGGACTGACACACACACACACACACCCCCCCCCCCCCAAAAAAAAAAGCGAGAAAGAAAACAGTCTTGGTACATTTGAATTTGTGGTTCTGTCTACTTAAGACTGGATTTGGGAGAAAAGTATAAGAAATGTAGCTCATTGTGAGTGGTGTGTCATTTTCATCTTACAATAATCAACTGCATTTTTACATTTATTTATGTGTATTGCACTTACTAAAATAAGTGTTATAACACCTGTTCAAAGTCCCTAGCCTCTTTTTTTTTTTTTTTTTTTTGGCCAGTCCTGGGCCCTGAATTCAGGGCCTGGGCACTGTCCTTGGGCTTTTTCAAGGCTAGAGCTCTACCACTTGAGCCACAGCACCATTTCTGGCTTTTTTCTATGTACATGGTACCGAGGAATTGAACCCTGGTCCTGGTGCATGCTAGGTAAGCACTCTACCACTAGGCCAAACCCCCAACCCTCAAAGTCCTTAGCCTTTGAACTGTAGGGTTTTTTTTGGGGGGGGGAGCATGGTAATGGGGCTTGAACTTGGCCTGGGTGCTGTCCCTGAGCTCTTCAGCTCAAGGCTACCACCCTACCCTTGAGCCAAGCCCCACTTCCCATTTTCTTGAGGTTAATTAGAGATAAGTTTCAGGTCCTTTGGTGCCCTGACTAGCTTTGAACCTTGATCCTCAGATCTCAGCCTCCTCAGTAGCTAGGATTACAGGGGTGAGCCACCATGATGGCTTTGAACTGTGTTTTTGTGAATAATAATGGAGGATTGTCACCAAGTGTTTTGTTCTGTCGTGAGCTTTTACTGTCAGTTATTTATGACTGGTGGCCTGGGTTTATAAAGAACTTGGGGGCCTATATAGGTTTAGAACCTACCACCTTTCACTTTATTCTTTCAGCTACTTTGCTTCAAGTTCTGTCTGCCTCAGAAACGTGGCATGGAGGCAATGTCCTCTTTGCTTAGAGCATGTCAAAGGCCTTTCTTCGTGCTTCTTGACACTGTGGGGCCTCCAGCAGTCCATCTGGCTGGAAGTTAGTTATTGCATGGTCAGTTGTATTTTAAGCACAGATTGACCTGTACTTAACACCTTCCCTCCTCTTTTTTTTCCCTCCAATATTTGGAGCCTGAACACTGCCCCTGAGCTTTTTTTTTTTTTGCTCAAGGCTAGCACTTGAGCCACAATACCACTTCTGGCATTTTCTGTTTATGTGGAAATGGAAAATAGAACCCAGGGCTTCACTCTACCACTAAATCACATTCCCAGCCCCCTTTGACCCCTTTTACAGTTGACTGCCACTTCTGAAATAATTTGGACTCGCATTCCTGTTTCCAATTGGTTACCCCTGGGGACTCAGCATGCTAGACTTGTTCACTTCAGTGAATCCCCAGCCCTGATTTAATTACTTGTGTGTGTATATGTAGTAATGTACCTTTATTATACTATTTTATTACAGTGATACTTAGGAAAGTCTAAGAAATTTGTATGTAGTGATATTCATTCACTTTCTTTTTTCTCTTTTTGTTTTATAATTTTAGGAGATTCCTCAACAGTTGAATGGGAGTGATTGTGGAATGTTTACTTGTAAATATGCAGATTATATTTCTAGGGACAAACCTATCACATTTACGCAGGTGAGTGAAGCATCGTCCTTGTGAAACATTTTGTCAGTGCCTGGCACACTTCAGGTTCTCAGTTAGTACTTGCTCCACGACAGTGTGATTGTTCTGAACCTCAGGGATTAGCCTGCTTTTATCAGAATTACGGGTGGTCCCAGCATCTATCTTTGGTGATCGATGGGATAATTTGCTTGTCTGTGAACTCCAGTGATTACTAGTTTCTGTGTATTAGGGTTGTTATTAAAGGGAATATGTAACAAAAGGAAAAAACTCAGGCTTTGTAAGGAAGGGAAGAAACCATAGGTTTGATATGGGACCATGAGTACTGCATTTCCTCTTTGTTCTGCTTAGTGATTGGGTTCTCCAGGGCTCTACATTTGAGTGGAAACTTGAGAATATTAGAAATTCTTAAATTTCTGTTTGTAGCCATAGATTGACCATTACTAATTTTTTTTTTTTTTTTTTTTTGCCAGTCCTGGGCTTGAGCTCAAGGCCTGAGCACTGTCCTTGGACTTTCTCAAGGCTTGAGCTCTAGTACTTGAGCTTCAGCACCATTTCTGGCTTTTTTTCCTATGTATGTGATACCGAGGAATTGAACCTGGGTCTTCGTGTATGCTAGGCAAGTACTCTACCACTAGGCCAAACTCCCAGCCCCTACATTTTTTTTCTTATAGCTAGGCACTAGTGGCTCACACATGTAATCCTAGCTAGTTATCAGTCTGAGATCTGAGTATCATACTTTAAAACTAGCCCAGGCAGGAAAGTCTAGGAAACATACCTCCAATTAATCTCCTAAAAGCTGGGATAGTGCCTAGGCCATGATCTTAAGCCTCAGAACTGGTGCCACATTTTTTTTTTCTCTCATTATCAGACTTCAATATGATATAGACATACTGAATTTATTTATTTGTTTATTTTTGCTAGTCTTGGGGCTTGAACTCAGGGCCTAGGCACTGTTCCTGTGCTTATTTTGCTCAAGTCTACCACTCTACCACTTGAACCACAGTTCTACTTCTGGCCTTTTCTGGTTATGTGGTGCTGAGGAGCAAACCCAGGACTTCATGCATGCCAGGCAAGCACTGTACCACTAAGCTACATTCCTAGCCATGCAGAATGTATTGAGTAGTAAAACTGAAACCCCATTCCATGCTTTGGGGGAACATGAAGTAATTAGGATCCTATGCTAAAATCATATACTTCTAATAATAAAGCATTCATTATTTATTTATTTTTGCCAGTTCTGGGCTTGAGCTCAGGGCCTGAGCCCTGTTCTTGGACTCTGTCAAGGCTAGAGCCTCAGCACCACTTCTGGCTTTTTTCTATGTATGTGGTACTGAGGAATCGAACCCAGGTATTTGTGCATGCTAGGCAAGCACTCTACCACTAGGCCAAACTCCCAGCCCCCAAATGTAGTTTTTAATGGATGTTTTGAACTATTTAAATCATAACTTATTGCTTCACAGATCTGCTAGAAACTCACTAGTAGTATGTCAAGCTATTTACAATGATTCATCATGAATGCCTTACGATCTGAACTTCTGACTTCATAGGTGGAGGTGACAGTTGAATTGCAGGTAGTTTTGATGTTGTCTTGTGTTTTACTGCTACTTGCAGTGATTATCAGTAAAATCAATAAAATATCAAGCATAACATGTTAATCTTTTTTTTTTTTTTTTTGCCAGTCCTGGGCAGACTCAGGGCCTGAGCACTGTCCTTGGGTTTTTCTTAAGGCTAGAGCTCTACCACTTGAGCCATAGCCCCATTCTGATTTGTTTCTGTGTATGTGGTACTGAGGAATCAAACCTGGGTCTTCGTGCATGCTAGGCAAGCATTCTACCACTAGGCCAAACTCGGGGCCCCAGCCTTCTTCTTCTTTTTTTTTTTTTTTTTTCAGTGCTGGGAAGTGAACCTAGGGCTTCTTAGACATGCTAGACTTTGCCTTACCACTCGTCACCTCTCTCTCTCTCTCTCTCTCTCTCTCTCTCTCTCTCTCTCTCTCTCTCTCTCTCTCTCTCTCTCTTCTTTCTTTGTGCCTATTCTGGGGGCTTGAACTCAGGGCCTGAGCACTGTCCTTGAGCTTTCTCAAGGCTAGCGCTCTACCACTTGAGCCACAGCACCACTTCCAGCTTTTTCTGTGTATGTGGCATCAAGGAATTGAACCTAGGGCTTTGTGCATTCTAGGCGAGCACTCTACTACTAGGCCACACTCCTGGCCTTGTTTTTCTTTTTCTTTCTTTCTTTTCTTTTTTTTTTTTTTGTTGGTCATGTTGAACTGACTGGGTTGGCCTGGGAGCTGTCCTTGAGCTCTTCAGTTCGAGGACCCTTGTGCCAAGTCCCACTTCCCATTAATTGGAGATAAGAGTCTCAGGTTGGGCCGGGAGTTTGGCCTAGTGGTAGAGTGCTTGCCTAGCATGCATGAAGACCCAGGTTCGATTCCTCGGTACCACATACATAGCAAAAAGCTGGAAGTGATGCTGAGGCTCAAGTGGTAGAGCTCTAGCCTTGAGAAAGTCCAAAGACAGTGCTCAGGCCCTGAGTCCAAGGCCAAGACTGGCAAAAAAAAAAAAAAAAAAGAGTCTCAGGTCTTTTGTGCCCTGCTGGCTTTGAACCTTGATCCTCAGTAGCTAGGATTATAGGAATGAGCCTGGCTTTATTTTTTTTTTTTTGAGATAGCTTTCTGTTGTACCTGTGTCTTACCTAGCCTCAAACTTGATCCTCCTTCTCCTGCCTCCTGGGTGTACTAGTGAACATAGGCCTGTCCTGTGCTATCCCCTGCTTAACGTCTTATTCTTTGATGCTGCTAAGTATAAGTAACAAGGAATCAATTCTCCGCTCCTAATGACATGAAAGTTCAGGGGAAGAAGCTTTTTTTTTTTTGCTTTTTATTAATTAATGCTGGTCCTGAGACTTGAAATCAGGGACTGGGCACTGTTGGGAAGAAGATTTTTTTGAGGTGTTTGGGATTGAACCCAGGGCCTATCACATGCCAGAGAAGTACTCTTCTCTCTGTTAAACCATACCCCTAACTACTAAAGGTCTCTCTCCTTTTTTTTTCCATTTTTTTTAATGTTTTGAAAGTATATGTAAGTAGAAAAATTACCCAAAGGGCCACTACTTGGACATTTCCATTTTGGGTATATATATTTGCCAGTCCTGGGGCTTGAATTCAGGACCTGAGCACTGTCCTTGGGTTTTCTCAAGGCTAGAGCTCTACCCCTTAAGCCACAGCACCACTTCTGGCTTTTTCTATGTATGTGGTACCTAGAAATCCAACTTGGGTCTTTGTGCATGCTAGGCAAGCACTCTACCACTAGGCCAAACTCCCAGCCCTAGGATACATATTTTTACTGTGAAATTGCATTATATTATGTAATTTCAATCCTGCTTTGGTCTTTTAACATGTAAACATGCTTACGGTCCCTAAATGTAACTGTACATGAAAGTTGTGAGTAGCAGCAACTACAATCCTCGTAGTCGGGACACAGACAGGGTTGAAGGTTTGAGGCCAGCGCAGACGACATGGTTAGTTCCAAGATAGGCAGCATAGTGAGACTTCGTCTCCAAACCAGACAGCAGACCAAGGCCCATTATGCTTTGTTAGTTTACCACAGCAGAAACGTGAATGCTGCCGGGCGCGGTGGCCCACGCTACTCAGGAGGCTCAGATCTGAGGATGGAGGTTCTAAGCCAGTCAGGGCACTAAAGAACGTGAGACTCTTATCTCCAGTTGGCCAGTAGAAAACGGGAAGTGGAGCTGTGGCTCAAGGGGTAGGGTGGTAGCCTTGAGCTGAACAGTGTCCAAAACAGTGCCCAGGCCCAGGCCTCAAGTCCCATAACCCACAAAAAACCCAAAAAAACAAAAGAAGGCACTGCTGACTTACAGGACATTAACACCCTCGTTTATTGACACGATTACGCCTCGGGACTGTGGCGATACGCTCGCTTGTCAGTGTGTGACACTGTGTGTGGGGTTATTCTCACAGCACCAGATGCCTCTCTTCCGGAAGAAGATGGTGTGGGAGATCCTTCATCAGCAGTTGCTGTGACACTGCCCTGCCTGGTCCTCTTGCTGCTGCTGGTTCTTCCATGGACATTTCCATATACCTCATGCATCGTGGGTTAAAAAGCCTCCACCTCATTTCTGTCCGCACAGGTACTGAGCTGTCAAAAGTGCATGAAGGCCCTTGGCCCCAAGTCCTCCTCCGGGGCGGAGGAGCTGCCTGCAACCCTCTCTGCAAGGCTGTGCCTGCTCGGAGCGTGGACTGTGCAACCCACACAAGAACAAACGCTAATTGATATTTTTTATCTGTTTGTTTTAAAGAGTTATTTCCCTAAGAATGTGGGAAATGCAGGATTTATTCTATGAATTGTTTTTTCCTGTGTGTTTGTTCAGTTGTATTCTTTTTTCTCATTCATTTGTAAACATAGGGCAGTGGCATTTTTCATTGCTCTTTTACAGTTAACTCATTTGAACTATTTATTTCTGAAGTGTAATCAAACTGCCACTCCTTGCTGAAGAGCGGAAGGGAGGTCAGCTGGAGGAGGGAGGAAGTTTTATTCACTTCTCTAACGCTGGAGCAGTAACTGCCAACTTGAAGTTAGGGGTCTTTTTTTTTTTCTTTCTTTTTTTCTTTTTCTTTTTTTTTTTTTTGAGGCTTGAAAATGCCAGAAGAAGCGGGAACGCTGTTTGCAGGGTCTGGTTGCCTTTTAGAGGAAGTCAGCTACCATGGCACAGCGTCATGGAAATGTGGCAGGGAACACTGGCTGTCCACACCTGACCTTCAGGAGTCGCCGTCATCTTAAAGAGACTTTCGTTTCTGGAAACGAGGTGACCTGGCCCACTGTTGAAACTGGATTCCAAGTAACCATAGCCCCCAATCTTCATTTTTGTCCCGAGTCCGGTTGAACATAAACCTCAGAATTACAAGAGCTCTCCCGAGCTGTTTATTTCAAGAGATGCTATTCAGTTTAAAGCTATTTTTTCCTCAAAGTTTTTGTTTTTAATATATAGTAAGCTGAAATTAAGTTTATACTCATTACCACCCTCTCACTCTGCCCCCACTGCAATCGGAAGAAGACTTAGTAGTTGGCTCTGAGGTTGCCAGTTATACAAAATTCTATTTTGCATATAAGAGTTTGTATTTAACTTTTTTTGTTCATTAAAATCCTTACAAATGTGGTTATACATTTTTACTTTCAGAAAGTTTTAGAGTTGGTCAGAAAACATATTTTGCAAGATCTAGTGCCTAGTGTTGCTTTTCTGATGTAATAAAAGGTTGGCTGGCAGAACCTATGTGCTGACGTGGCTCCATCCTTCTGCTTCAACCATCTGAACCTGTTCTGCACTTAAGTGAGAGGTAACTGGAAGCACTGCCTATGTGTAGGTGTGAGGCTCCTCCTCCTCTCTCTCTCTGGCTGCTGATTGCAGAGTGAACCTGGTTGAGCTGTTTTCTTTGACACTTGCTACAGTCTTGGCACATGTGTGAACGGCTCTGCCTTCTGGTGGCCAGACCAGCAACCATGCAGCGTCAGAAAGCTGATTGTGCTAAGGTCAGGGCCCACTTGATCCTTTTCCTTTTCTAGAACTTGACCAGTGAGTTGTGGGATTGGGCAACTAGAATAGCCAGAAGAACCCAGGGTTGACTGGGTCCACACTGTACTATAAATTCCTGCTTCCCTTAAATCTGAGGGGTTAAGACCTTGATTAAGTTAGTTTGCTCCAGGTTGGGTAATTACTGTTGGAATGGTGACTTGGATTCTGCCCAAGTAATGCCAGCATTAATGTATTTGAGGGGCATTTTTTTTCAGTGCCTTGGGTTTGAACTCAAAGGCCTTGTGCGTGTTAGACAGGCACAGTGCCACTTTGTCATGCTCCACCCCAAGGAACTTGTTAGAAATGACTTCGCCTCCCCTGGACTCTCCAGGAGAGCTCTTCATAAGCTTCCAGTATAAAGAACTTGACGAGTGCAGTGTGTTGAGCTGGAGTGGCACTCTAAATTTCTCCACTGAAGGTGACAGGCTGCAGACAGTGGTTTCTCTAGACACTGACACATCTCTGTGAGTGCAGGGACCGATGTTGACAGCAGACCTTCTGTCTTCCAACTGTTTATGAGAAAAGTGGTCAGGTAGCTGGATGCTTGTGGCTCACCTTGTAATCCTGACTACTTAGGAGGCTATAATCCAGAGGATCCATGTTCAAAGGCAGCCTGAGCAGAAAAGCAAAGTCCTCAAGACTCCAACTCCAATTTAACCATCATAAAGCCAGACTGGAGGTGTGGCTCAATTAATAGAGCACTGGCTTGGAGAAAACAAATGGAATGAGTGTGAGGCCCTAAATTTAAGCCTAGTGCCAGAAAAAATAGTGATCAGGGGATAAAACACTAGGTATTGTGTCCTTACCAGTATTAGAGCCTGCCTGCCTTCCTTCCTTCCTTCCTTCCTTCCTTCCTTCCTTCCTTCCTTCCTTCCTTTTCTTTCCTTCCCCTCCCTCCCCATCTCCCTCTCTCTCCTTCTCTCTTTTCTCTCTGTAATGGGTTATGCCCCTGGAAAAAGCTGCAGTGAAGAAGCTGAGAGCAGGAAAGTCTGAGATTTTTATTTGCAATTAATCATCAAAAAAATCCAGTGGAGTTGTAGATTAAGTGATGGAGCCTTAGCTTTGATTGAGAAGGCTAAGGTATGGTGATCAGGTCCTGAGTTTCAGCCCCATACTCACAAGTGCATGCACACACACACAATCAAGTTGGTTTTGTTTTTTTGGTGGGTCATGGGCTTGACCTCTGGGCCTAGGTGCTTGTCCCTGAGTATTTCAACTCAGGGCTAGCATTCTTATCACTTTCTGATCAATTTTTTTTTTTTTTTTTGCCAGTCCTGTGCTTGAGCTCAGGGCCTGAGCACTGTCCTTGGACTTTCTCAAGGCTAGAGCTCTACCACCTGAACCTCAGCACCACTTCCAGCTTTTTTCTATGTATGTGGTACCGAGGAATCGAACCCAGGTCATCGTGCATGCTAGGCAAGCACTCTACCACTAGGCCAAACTCCCAGACCCCCCTGGATGAATTTTTTTTTTTTTTTGCCAGTCCTGGGCTTGAGCTCAGGGCCTGAGCACTGTCCTTGGACTTTCTCAAGGCTAGAGCTCTACCACTTGAGCCTCAGCACCACTTCTAGCTTTTTGCTATGTATGTGGGGTACCAAGGAATCGAACCCGGGTCTTCGTGCATGCTAGGCAAGCACTCTACCACTAGGCCAAACTCCCGGCCCCCCTGGATGAATTTTTAATAGACCACTTATTGTCCCAAAACAAATGGGCTCTTTACCTGACTTATGTAGCTATAACCTCACTTTTATAATATTACAAAAATGTTAATACCAGTTACTAAAATAGTAGGTCACCATAATTATTTCCTTTTGAAACAAGGCCTATATGGCTCCAGGCTGGTTTCCAAGTTTCTGTGTGACTCAACTCTCAAACTTGCCATCCGCATAACTCAACCACTAGAGTGCCAGGATTAGACAGGTAACGCCATAGTTAGCTCCACGTGCGCGAGTGCGTGCATGCGGGGGGGGGGGGGGGGGGCATGCACATGTGCTGGTACCAGGCCTTGAACTGAAGACCTCACTCTTGATTAGCATTGTGAGTAATGGCCGGTGCTCTATCACTTGACCATGTCTCCAGTCCAGTGTTTTGCGTTAATTGGAGATGGCGTTTTACAGACTTTTCTACCTTGGGCAGCCTTTGAACTGTGATCCTCCAGGTCTCAGCCTCCTGAACAGCAAGGATTACAGGTATGAGCCACTGGTACTCCCCCCACCCCCATGCTCTATCAGTTCCTTTCTGTGATTTTAAGTTCTCTCTCTTGACAGGCCTCTTCCAAG
This sequence comes from Megascapheus bottae, assembly GCF_031878675.1. NCBI lineage: Eukaryota > Metazoa > Chordata > Mammalia > Rodentia > Geomyidae > Megascapheus > Megascapheus bottae. The sequence goes on from NC_143509.1 coordinate 44,645,383, forward strand.
CTGCAGCTGACATGTATCCTTTCCAAACACAATGGCCAATTGTTGATACAAATCACATAGGGCAGAATTAACTGACAAAGTAAAAAAGATGTTTGGGCCTAATCGTCAAGCCTAGTGAGGTGTGACCATATTAAACTATGGGACACATTCTCAGTGGGTACAGCCCATGGGAAGGATTGTAGCTTACAGGCTGAAGAAAAGAATCTTTGTGGTTGAGCTGAGTCTCCATAGCTCTTTTACATTTGGTGTAGTCATGTGTAGCTAGTCAAGTCAGGAAGCCTGGCTTTTTTTTTTTTTTTTTTGCCAGTCCTGGGCTTGAGCTCAAGGCCTGAGCACTGTCCTTGGACTTTCTCAAGACTAACACTCTACCACTTGAGCCTCAGCACCACTTTGGCTTTTTTCTATGTATATGGTAGCAAGGAATGGAATCCAGGTCTTCTTGCATGCTAGGCAAGCACGCTACCACTAGGCTAAACTCCTGGCCAGGAATCCTAGGGTTTATAACAGAAATCAATACCAAGTTTGTAATGGTCTGAGGCCATGTGTGGTGCATAATTAATTCATCAGCATCTAGTTCACTAGTCAAGTTGTTCTTGCTTTCCGTGAGAAGGGATGGGTGTGAAGAGTGCCTTCTGCTGCTCCCAGCCCAAAGCCGAATAATCTAGCACGTGGGATCTGTGCAAGCCAGTGTTGAGAATCTTTGCCAACAGGCCAGGCCAGCTGGTCTTGCTTCTGATTTCCTCTTCTCCATGTGGCCCATCTCTTTTATTGCTGCAACTCAAGGACCTTGTTTCAGAACCTCCTGCCCTCGTGCAGACTCACAGCAAGTCTTTTGAAAGTGGGCACCTATGGGCTAAATTTGAAATTCTCCAACATGGGCTAAGTCTGCAAGACAGGTCCACAATCCCTTTTTACCCTTCTGATATCTCACATTGAGAGCCACTACCAAGCCTGCTGGTCTGTCCTTAAAGACAGGCTGTTTTTCTTGTCCATTTGCTGTAGACCTCAACCAGGGACCCGCTTTCAGTAACCTGTGGCTGTCAGCCATGGTTTGTCTGTACTCTTGAGAGGGCAGTGAATTTTAGTCCTAAAGTAGGTACAGAGGTTTAGAATGGCCACAGGAAGGGCCATCCAGCCCTGCCCAAATTCTTGCATAGCAGCGCCTTAGCAGTTGAGAACAACTGTTCATGCAAAATTAGCATTGCTGAGAGTAGAAATGAGAAACTCGGGAGCAGAGATGTGAGTGAGGAACAGATCTTCAGTGATTTAGGAAGAATGCCATCAGCTCACCATCTGCCCCTGCTCTGCCGTGCTGCTCAGGCTCCGTCAGCACCTGGGCTCCAGTGATCCACTTCAGCCTGTGAAGCCCGGACTGCAGATGCCCAACCCCACCCCTAACTAGAGCCATCCCAAATACAGGCTTTTTAGTAGCTGATTCTGGGGACCCCATGGGGTTATGAACAACAAAAGCACCATTAACCTTTCCACAGTTCACTGGTGCCATGTCAGGAGCGCACCCGCACCTAGCGCACCTAGCAAGGTAATTCTTCCTGTCCTGCAGACCACATCGGATAACTCTGCCTGTCTGTGAAGCACAGCAGATTTCCCCCTTCCCGCATGTGTCAACAGGCTTTTGGATGAAGAGGAGGCTGCGGGCAGGGGCTACAGCAGAATTCCACTGACCTTCCCAGCTGCCTCCCCAGGGCTTCCCGGGGCTGTGGTCTGTTCTGTCCCCAAGTCCTCTGAGGATGACCAACACCCTTAAGGAGGGAGGAAAGAAGACACTAACACACCAGGATCTTGTTAGCTGGATATATTTGTTGGGTTTTTTGTTTTTTTGTGTTTTTTTTTTTGTTTTTGTCATAGAACACTGTTTGCAGTAGAGGAAACTGGCATTGCAGTCTGGTGGTATTATGATGGCTTGTTCACATAAACCAGTACATGTTCATCCTTTAGCGCAAAAAGCCCTAATGGCGCGTACCCTATTGAAATTCAGGACGTCTCCAATATTTTCTCTCTCTGTTTTTGTCATTTTTTAAAAAATAAACGTTTTCAAGGTTTGTCCAAAAGAAGGCCATCTAGGTTCTTGGCTAGCGGAAGACAATTCAGAACAGTTGTTGCACACTTGGACTGTCGCCTTTTCTAGGCTGGCAGTTGATTTTTTTTTTTTCCAACTCATTTTTATTAAAAAAATAAAAAAATGCTCCAACTATCAGTTTTACAAAATCTCTAAGGGAAACACAAGAGCAAGGTGCTGAGGTAAAAACACCTGAGGTAGCTTTTTTTTGTGTGTTTTTCTCGTTAAAAAAAATCTGTAAATTTAACGCCCTGGGCCAACAACCTTGTGTACATTGCAATTTTCTTCCTTTTTTTTCCCCCTAAATAAAGAAATCATTTCACTTGAACGTTAATGGCTTATATACCAAAATGTAAAAAAGACAAAAATACATTCTTTATGGAATTTTTGTTTGGTTGGCTGGTTGGTTTGGTGGGTTCCTGTTTTCCTCTTCCAAAATGCTAGGACAAGTACCATTGACTCTTGTTCTTTTGAGTAACCAAGTGTAAGATGAGGCTGGTTTGTGTGTTGCACGTTTGTTCCTTTTGTGTGATGTGATGATACTCAGAGCACTGCTTTGCCTGGGGGGGGGGTGCGTAGATGCAGGGAAGGAGGGAGGGAAGGAAGAGGGAGTTCAAAAGAATGGGGGTGGGAAAGGGGCAGGGAGGGAGATAAACAGAGAGAGACAGAATTATATAGCAGTATGCAAAAAACCAGTTTAAAACCTGTGAAGCAAAGAGAAATGGGGGGGTGAGCTAGACAGGGCTGGAAAGGGGCAAGGTCCCCGCTTCCAGAGACGGTATCCCTTCCGTTGACACACACAGGTGATCCACAACTGCCCTCAAGTGTCCTCTGACAAGATTTCCCTCTGGTGAATTTTGTGCGGGTGGCCTCAAAGCTCCTACACTGCTAGACCTCCCGAGGAAAGACGTCTACAACCGCCTGCTTCCTCTTCAAAAAGAAAAAATTAACCGAGTAAAGATGGGAGTTAGTTATCTGATATATTATTTCTAAAATATATTAATGCTGCAGGCACCTAGTGGACCCCACAGGCCACACATCTTAACCCTTTCCCCGTCTAATATGTACACGCGTACAGAGCGGATTTTGCACAACCAAGAAAAGGGATGGAATTCTGCTTTGATCACGCTCACCTATGTTAGTTCAACCGGAAGGGATAGCGTCGTGGGAGTTTGGGAAAGAGCTGAGTGGATGGTGTGGGGCGCTGGGAAGTCCGGGGAGGCAGTGAGCCTGGCTGGTGGTGCGGGGGACTCGGCCTTGCCCTGCCCTCCTCAGCCCTGTGGGCGGGCGCGGTGGGCTGGGCCGCCTCACAGACTTCTCCCCGCTCAGGATGGTCTTTGGTTTGCTCCCGATGGCTGGCTGTGTTTGGTCTGTGTGTCGGGTGTTGGGGGGGCTACATTCATCCGTTGTTTGCTGGTGCCTGGGGGGCCTCACTTGCTGCGCTGGGAGGCCACTCCCTGAGGGTATTTCTGCTCCTGCTGCTTCACCTGTTGTACGATTTCCCTGATCTTGCGCTGTGCAGTCTGCAGAAAAGGGAGAGGGGGTGGGAAGCAAGCCAGTTCTGAGAACAGGAAGGAGGCAGAGGGGCTCCAGGACTTGGACTCAGTACTTTGGGCCCTCTTCTGCCTGGCAGTAAAGAATAGTGATAGTCCCTCCCAGGTAAAGGGATGGGGGCTTAGCAGCTTCCAGATTGCAGAGGACAGGGCAGGGGGTAGCAGCAGGGTGACTGGGGACCCTTTCTAGAAAGTTGGGAAGAATGGTGAGTGTGAAGGGAGGCAGTGCTAGGGAGGAGAAGGCAATGAAAAGCCCAGCCTCACCACACAGCCACTGCCCTGGCCACCCTTCTGAGGGCCCAGCTGGGTGTGGCCAGGGAGCTCAAGTGGGGTCTCCGAGGACACTAGGCTGGGGGTGGAAGGACAGCTGGGAAAGCCGGCTGTCCAGACACTGCCTGTTTCTCTGGCTTAGGCCTGGGACTACTTTCTCCCCAGATCCAATCAGCAGAAGCCCCGTGAGAACTAGGCTAAACTTTGCCTGTGGGAATGAAGAGAAGTAGAGGCTCCCTGGCAGTTTTGTGAGACTGGCCTGCAGGCTGCAGGCTGAGGGTGCCCTGGACCCTGGACGTTTCTGGGTGCCCTGCCTCAACGGTGTATGCTCTCTGTGGGCTCTGCTAACATTCCTGGATGCCCAGAAGGCCAGGAGGAGTCAGGAGCAGCAGGGAGGGTGGCCACTGTGGGTGGGGATGTGGCCGCTGATGGAGCATGAACTGGACATGAGCTGAGGACAGGAAGGGGACTGGCAGGAGGCAGGCCGCCACAGGCTTTGTACCTGGCTAGCAAAGAAATGTCCGATAATCCTGACGACCACTTCCTCATTTTCATCGGGCGTCTGGTCCCGAGGCACGATGACCTCCGCGCTGGTTAAGTTCTGCAGCTCATTCACCTGTGAAGGGAGGGGAGGCGTGAGTGTGGACCGGAGCCCCTTCCCGACCCCTTCCCAGCCACCAGGAGCAGCAGGGAGGCTGGAGATGCCTCTCCTCCCGTCACACAGGCTTCTCGCCCCAGCCACAGAGCACAAGTGGGGTTTGCCCCACACCCTGGAGGCTAGCCCCAACCCTGGGGTTGCTCTTCTGTCTGGGGCACATGCACCACCACATGCGCACACGCACACGTGCACACACCCCTACACCCCCCCCACACACCACCCGGCCACTGAGAACTCAAGGTAAGAAGGCTGCTCCCAGATCAGGTATGATGGACCCGAGTTCAATTCCTACCCCCCAACACACAAAAAAGGGGGCACTCCTGGGCATTCTCTCTGGCTGCTCACAGTGAAGGGTGGTTGCTCTCCCCTCACCCGGGGGCTGAGCTGCACTTGGCTGCTCCTCACATTGCTCCCCCTTCCCCTCCCCAGGGATCCAAAATGCCGCCCTGAGAAGCATCAGAAAGTCTGGGCCCCTCTGTGGAAATCCACTCCCAGTCCCCTGCTCTGCCCTCTGGCAGATAGGGTAAGCCTCAGGGAATGCAGTGAATTCAGTGTCTGTTTCTAAAATAGGCAAATAAGACAAACAGGCCCAGAAGTGTATTCGCTGCTGGACTATATGCTTCCTCCTCCTGCTGCGCACTCAGCGCGTGGCCTGGGCTGTAGGCTGCATTCCGGGGTCCAGGAGAGGAAATAATCTGCATTCCAGGCAACTCTATTCCTTTGCAGAAAATGTGACCTACTGAGCTCTCCCCCACCCCCAGGCCCTGCCCCTCCTCCAACACAGGCACTCTGCCCAACACACCAGGCTTGGAGTGCCCGGAGCACCTCAGCAGCTCATGCCACAGTGCTCACTGTCTGATCCAACAACCCACTCATTCCTACAGGCTCCAAAGCAGATGCTCTGGTACTTCCCCAACACCCCTCTTGGAGGGTTGTAAAGATTGAATCTGGGTCCACCTTCAGACTGAAAACATGAAAAAATCCCAACTGTAACCCTCTGAATATCACTTTTTTTGGATATTTTTTATTGTAATTAATAAAAAGGGTTACATGATATTTGCCAGATAGAAGGTGCATTAATTCACATACATTGATACCCTTTCACATGTCTTGGTCCCCATTACCCTCCCTTCCCCCCCCCCCACCCCGAATATCACTTTTATCCTAACCATGAGTCTAAGGCTCTGACCTTATTCTGGGAGAGAAAGAGCGGCGGGAAATGCAGAACTCAGGCAAGGCATCAACCAGGTGGTAAAGGGAATCCAGAGACCACTTACAGTTTTGCCACCTTTGCCAATCACGCGGCCAGCTGTAGAAGACGGCACTCGAATATGGGCTTCCAGCTTTACCTCTTCTTTGGGGTTAAAGAAGTTTTCTTCTTTCAGTTTCCCAAAGATCCTTCCCTGGGCCTGAGAACAAAATGAGAGCGTGGAGTGAGGCCGCTGCAGACCATACGTGGTGAGGAGTGCTGCTGAAAGAAGCAGCCCGCAGGGGACACCCCATCTCCCATCCCAGGCCCGGCTCATGGGGGTATGCCTCAGCCCAGACCCAGGGGGTGCTATGCCTGCTGTATCAAACCATGGCACTGTGCACAAAGCATGCTGTGTCCAGCGGGGGACTGGAAAGCCCCACTTCATCTTCCTCCCATGTCCCTGAAATGTGGTCAACTGAACTTGTTCAGGTGTTTTTCATTCCCTCCCGCTAGTCCTTTGGTTGTTAAAGGATTGGGGGTGGGGGTGGCGGGCGGGTTAGTGATAGGATTCAAGGAGTAGGAGTATGACTCTGCTGTGTGTGTGTTCCTAAGGCCTTATACATGCTTACAGAAGTCATCATTTCAAATGTGTACCTGAATGGTTGGTTGTGGTGATAGGATTCAAGGAATATGAACATGAGCCTGTGTGTGTGTGAGCACGTGAGCACGTGCGTGCGCGCATGCACATGTATGTCAAGTCCTAAGGCCTTACACATGCTTATAGAAGTCACTGTGTCAGAGTGTACCTGAATGGTGGGTTGTGGGGCCACCAACCACTGTGAACATTTCCACCCATTCTTCCAAAAGGAACCACTCTCAGTAGTTTTGATTCTTCCGAACCCCTGCTCTTCAGCAAGCATCATTCATACTGACCCATCTCTATGGATCTACCTCTCAGTCTGTCATCTCCTGCATGGCCCTTGTGTCTGCCTTCTCCCACTTGGCAGGGCCTTCCAGGGTCACCCTTGTTATAGCATATATCCATATTTCTTCTTTTTTTATGCCCAAGCAATATTCCTTTATGTGGATATATATTTTGTGTTTCCATTCTCTAGCTGAAGGGCTTTTTTTCTTTAATATATTTTATTGTAATTAATAGAAGGGTTACATTATATTCACCAGATAGAAGGTGCATTACTTCACAAACATTGATACCCACTCTCATGTTTTTGTTCCCATTCCTCCCCGCTTTTTTAGAAGTCCATATGTGTTATTTGTTTCCACCTGGTTAAATTCTAAGCATTTTTAATTGTCAAGAATTGTACTTTTACTCTGAGAAAGTGAGGGAAGGGGACACTGTCCAAAAAGAAAAGTACTCTGTCTGACTTACGAAACTGCAAGCCCTCTATATATCACCTTTATAGTAACAAAATCAATTTTAAAATACTCCTTTAAAAATAAAATTGTGGGGCTGGGTGCAATGGGTCATGCTACTTGAGAGGCTGTGATCTAAGGATCTCGGTTCAAAGCCAGCCAGGGTAATAAAGACCTTGAGACTCCAATTAACCTCCAATTAACCACTAGAAAACCGGCAGTGGTGCTGTGGCTCCTGGAGTAGGGAGGTAGCCTTGAGCTAAAGAGTTCAGGGACAGCGCCCAGGCCCAGAGTTCAAGCCCCATGAGCCCTCCACTCCCCCCCCCCCCCCCGCCAAAAAAAAGAACTGTGAATTGTAGGGGCCAGGAGTTTGGCCTAGTGGTAGAGTGCTTGCTTAGCATGCACAAAGACTGGGGTTCGATTCCTTGGTACTACATACATAGAAAAAGCCTGAAGTGGTGCTGCGGTTCAAATGCGAGCCTTGAGAAAACCTCAAGGACAGTGCTCAGGCCGAGTTCAAGCCCCAGGATTGGCAAGAAAAATTTAAAAAAGTACAACTGTGCTTTTATAAATACATAATCGTAACTTTTTCAAAAAGCTCAAGTTGTCTTTTTCCTAGAGGAAGAAAAAGAAATAGCACCTCGCCTAAAAACCTGTAGGCCACCACACTTTACCCCTGTGAATGCCTGCAGCTTGAAGAGGGGGTGGGAACCCCGCGAGTCTGAGGATTGGGAGGGGCACAACAGAGGCTTCTTCCCACAAGAGAAGGAACAGCAGGAACGCAGGGGACCGAGGCTGGGACAGATGAACAGCTAGCCCAGGCAGGAAAGTGGAGGGTGAGCCTCCACAGACGTATGTCAACTCTGGGAGGTGGACGAGGCCCTTGGCACTGACCTTGAACTGGGCTTCGGGGGGTCCGGTGATGATGACCATCCTTTCGCTGACATCCGGGCCTTCTGCTGGGGCGATCTGCAGTGCACAGGAAAGGAAAATGCTGATGCCCAGCCCATCCTGCCTGCCCAAGCAAGGGCAGCACTCTGGTACTATGGAGATTGCAGGGCTTCTGCACCACACTGGGGTTTGTTCTACAATGAGCCATCTCCACTCCAGCAAGCCCAGAGTGCCTACTAACCCTGAGCCTGAGCTCTTCTGGAACACAAACCATAGACCCAAAAATAATTTTTTGTCGTTGTTAGAGGTCCTCATAACTTACTTGCTTTGGCGTATCTTGCCTTATTCCAAAACAACAATAATGAAAAAACACTTAAAGTAGCTTAAAAAATACAAAATTTGGGCTGGGAGTTTAGCCTAGTTGTAGAGTGTTTGCCTAGCATGCATGAAGACCCAGGTTCGATTCCTTGTTACCACATACATAGAAAAAAAAAGCCAGAAGTGGTGCTGAGGCTTAAGTAGTAGAGCTCTAGCCTTGAGAAAGTGCAGGGACAGTGCTTAGGTCTTGAGCTCAAGCCCAGGACTGGCAAAAACAAAAACAAAAACAAATTTGTCAGGTGCAGTGGCTCATGCCTGTAATCCTAGCTACTCAGGAGGCTAAGATCTGAGGATCACTGTTTAAAGCCAACCCAGGCATGGAAGTCTGTGAGATTCTTCTCCAATTAGCCACCAGAAAACTGGAAGTGGTGCTGTGGCTCAAGGGGTAGGGAGATAGTCTTGAGATGAAGAGCTAAGGGACAACACCCAGGCCCAGAGTTCAAATCCCATGGCCAATGACAAGAAAAAAAAAACCCCAAAATAGAAAATTAAGTGGGCACCTATAGTCACAGCACAGAACAGGGAAGAAGATCTTCTCATCGCACTCAGGGGGCACGAGCACCTGGGCAGGAGTCTAACTAGTTCTGCACAGTGGTGCTATGCACAGCATGGCACACTGGAGGGCTCTCATCCCACCTGGGGTGAGTTCCCAGCTGCAAATGCCATAAATGAGGCCTCAGAGGGGAAAATGTCTTCACAGCCTCACTGTCATCCTTCTGTATTACTCAGAATGTTTCGTTTTCCTTCAGCACACTTGCTGGGGAGAAATTCCGGCGATTCTTGGGGAGAATGTGTAAGCATTCGTTCTCTCCAAGTCATGGGACCACTCACTAGGGATTCCGAGTTGTCTCAGGGTAGTGAATTCTTTTCTGTCACAACAGAAACTCTTGTTGGCGCGAGTGTTTCACGAGGCTGGCGTTGTGTGTGAGTCAGCACTTGGCGGAGGACAGGGTGAATAATGCTTCCTTCCCATCAGCTCCTCTCACCATGGAGAGGCAGCGACCAGGGCCTCCGAACAATGATATCATCCGCTTGCTTATCAATGATGACTTTATCATTGCCCTTCAGGGTTTTCATTCATTATTTTCTCACAGTTTAAAGGGTTTCTTTTGGGTTTTAATATAACACAAAAGCAGTGGCACCTGAATTTGGTGCCTGGGTGCTGTCTTCCTTCAGTGTTTTTGCTCGAGGCTGACGCTCAGCCACTTGAGCTATATACATCCACTTTTGGCTTTTTGCTGGTTAACTGGAGAGAAGTCTCGCAGACATTTCCTGCTGGGCTGGTTTCAAATGGCAATCCTCAGCTCTCAGCCTCCTACTTAGCTAGAATTTCAGATGTGAGCTGTCAACACTTAACTCAGGTTTTTCTTTTTCATTTTTGTCAGTCATTTTTCTCTTCTTAGTAGTACTGGGATTTGAACTCAGGCGAGTGTTCTACCACTTGAGCTACATTTCTAGTCCCTTTTCACATGTTATTCCCCCCCTCCCCCAGTCCTGGGCTTGAGCTCAGGGCCTGGGCAGGATCCTTGGACTTTCTCAAGGCCAGAGCTCTACCACTTGAGCCTCAGCACCACTTCCGGCTTTTTTCTATGTATATGGTACGGAGGAATCAAACCTGGGTCTTTGTGCATGCCAGGCAAGCATTCTACCACTAGGCCAAACTCCCAGCCCCTGCATCTGTTATTTTTCACACAGGGTTTTGTGTTTATGACCCACAGTCCCACTAGTTTAGCTTCCCACATAGCTAGGCTAACAGGCACATGCCCAAGTGTCCAGTATTATGTTAGTTGAGATTGAGTCGCACAGGTTTCTTTTCCTGGACCGGCTCAAACCACATCCCCCCTATTTCAGCCTTCTGAGTAGCCAGGATTAACCAAAGGCATCAGTCAAAGGCACCTCACTGGCTGGATCTTCTTGAAAAGAGAGGCTAAAGATAATTTCAAAAGACAGGATGTTCTAGTCCCTTTTTTGAATTCAGTTAGTTGAACAGAAAAAAAATAAGATGCAGAAAAATGAGAGCAGCTGTGCGTGAGTCTTAGAAACAAATGTTGCAGGCGCCCTGTGAGACTGTGTGTGTGGGAGAGTGGGAGCTGGCCTGGAAGGGCAGAAAGTGTGAGGGCACGCATAGGCCGGCGGGAACAGCCTTACCTTGATGGAGGCTCCAGCAAATCGGGCGAGCTGTTTGATGTGTGCCCCCTTCTTCCCGATGATGGCCCCCACAGCCTGGGTTGGGATGAAGAGGTTCACGACCTCCTGCTCAGGATACTTGAAGGGCAAAACAAGACAAGCGTCACTCCATCTGCACACCAATGAAGTCCTTAACACCCACCTAGTTCCTCCTCAGAAGGAAGCCCCCGCCTACCCAAGAAGCGGGCCAATGCGGCCCAAGAGATGGGCAAGGCCGAAAGCCCTGTGGAGTACAGGATGTCACCAGGCGAGCTCCTCTTGAGCCCAGTGTGCTCGACACAAACAGCTGCTGGCCCAAGACTTCCCAAGATACATGGATCTGATCAAGATTGCTCCTGCCTTCCACTCCAGAATCAGCACACTGATTCAATGTATCTAGCCTAAAGTCAGTATCTCTGGGCGAAGGATAGGAAAGCCACTCAGCCCACTGTGAAGCCAGGGTCAGCGCGTTCACAAGGCAACAGAACCTGCCCTTACCAGGTTCTGTGGCAGCTACCCAGAGAGACAGGCAAGCCACCTCGCAGGCAAACCCAGCCAGGCCTCTTGGACAAGGCTGCCCAAGGGTTTTAGTTACAGGAATCTATGAGGACAATGTGATCGCCTTGGTTAGACTTCATTTGAAGACTGAAATAGCTCCTTATGGCAATGCCTCCTAATTAGCTTTCTATGCATGCTGGCTGACCTTCAGTATTGGGGTTTGAACTCCTGGCCTTGGGCTGTGTGTGTGTGTGTGTGTGTGATGGGGCTTGAACTTGGGCCTAGGCACTGTCCCTGAGCTCTTCAGCTCAAGGTACCATCCTACTCTTGAGCCAAGCCCCACTTCCCGTTTTCCAGTGATTAATTGGAGATAATAGTCTCACATTCTTTAGTGCCCCAGCTGCCTCAGATCTCAGCCTCCTGACTAGCTAGGATTACAGGCACGAGCCACCAAGCCAGGCTGGGCTCTCGCTTTTATTGGTGGTGTTGATGGCTGGTGCTCTACTACTTTGAGCCATACCTCATCTAGCATTTTGCTGGTTAATTGGAGATGTCCAGGCTGGCTTTGAACCTTGATCCTCAGTTTCCTGGAGAGCTAGGTGTGAGTCACCAGCACCCAATTCTAACTAGCCTATAATGGGCCATATGGAGGCACGAGCAGAAGAAAGGAAGCGGCAGCACACCGAGCTGGCTGGAGAAGTGTCACTGCTGGGTGGCCCAGCAGCACAGCTGATGGCATTCATTCACCCCGTAGGCTCCCATCAGCCAGTCCAGCGGGGACCCTATGGGCTGAGGCCAAGGAGGGAGGAGCGGTGGCTGACACTTACAGAGTGATGGTGCGGGAACGGGCTGAACTGGTGATGCGGATACAAGCTGGAGAAGTAGCCGGAGTGCGTCTACAGTAGGAAGAGAACAGTTGGTCAGTGAGTGGATATCCCCAGGAACAGTCCTTGTCCTGGCGCAGGCAGGATTCCTCCGGACCTGTCCCTTTGTACCTGCAATCTCTGCTCCGTCCCCGAGGCTCATCACTCCACTCAACACCTCTGAACCTAGCCTCACTTCCTGCTCGCTAGGGACTCAGTGCAGGAGTGGCTATCGCCCACACCCACTCCCACACACTCTCGGGCCTGCCTTGGGGAGGGACAAGAGCAGTGGCTTCTATTTTCCGAAGAATTCTGAGTCTCCAATCGCGGGGAACAGCCAGTACTGGACAATTCGAAGGGCTATTCATAACAAGCAAATGCGCTCCTGGGAAGGCAGGCAGCAGCAGCACTGAGTTTTCAGAGGGAATGGAGAGACTAAGAATGGGGAAACTGAAAGAGAGACAGAGAAAAAGATGGATGGATCAATATATGTGAACATGGGGACAGGAAGGCCAGGCACAGGGCAGACATGGACAGAAGAGAGGAGAGCGACAGGGAGATTAAAGTTTAAAAAGTAGCCATTTAATTAAATCCAACCATATACCAAGTACTATGATAGCTATCTTCTATGTATGTACTACTTAAACGCTCATAATAGTCCTGCAAAATAGGAATATGCTTGATTATATGTATATTTTTGTGTGTGTGTGAGAGACACTGGGATTTTGAACTCAGGGCTTCAAATATGCTAAGCAAGCACTAACCACCAAACCATGCCTCTAACCCTGATTTTTGCTTGTTTTGAGATGGGGGTTTGCTTCCGGCCTGGACACAGTCCAAACCACTCTATCCAATCTTCATTGAGAAAAGCCTCGTGTCCAGGGGCGGGGGAGCGAGGGAGGTAGGCGGGCTGGCTTCAAACCACTATCCTAATAATCTTAGCCTCCTGGTAGCTAAGATTTCTGAAACTGTTATTGTAAAGGTGAGGTGCAAGGGTCAGTTACATAAGTCAGGTACTGAGTACAGTTCTTTTTGAAGTGTCACTCTTCCCTTGTTGTACAGTTCATTTTCAACATAATGTCTGCTTATCACTGCTATGTCTGTTCACTCTTTGTCCCACCACTTCTGTGCTCCCCTTACCTTCCCCCAAACAGGTAAACTTACACACAAGACAAAAGGAACAGAAATAAAAAGACAAGGCAACAAAAACTCTCATTTCCATTTCATGACACCCATTTCTATCAACATCATTTAATACGATCATATGCACATCTTAGTTAAGATTTTATATTTTGTGATAGGCAGGACACTGACCAGAACCAGAAAAAGAAAGACTAGTTAACTATGTCCTAAGGCCAAGAAGGAAGGTCCTCCACTTGGCACCACAGCACATGCAGCATTACGACAGGCCTCCAACGAGACAATTCCACAGTGTCACACATGGATGGAGCTTGCGGTTAAGGGACCTAGCTTTAAGCTGAGGACTTCTGAACAGATCTCACAATAACTGGTGCTTATCCTTTGTCTCCTAAATCACAAGCTGGACTCAATCAAATTATAATTCCCCTTTAAAACTCCTTAGGGAATGTTCCTGTTTTTGAGCTCAGAGAGAGCATAGCCCTGAGTACCATGAGATGCCCAGGTGCTCCTTGGTTTGACCTGGGAGACTGCAGTGACGTCTCACGCCCACAAGAGGGTGCTACAAGGCCAGTGGTCTCGGCATAAGTTTTGAAGAGAGTAGCTGAAGACATCCCTCTGTCCTTTTATTTTTTTAAATTTAAATTATAAAGATGGTGCACCAAGGAGTTATAGTTACATAAGTGAGGTAAAGAATGCATTTCTTCCTCCTCCTCCTTCTATTTTTTGCCAGTCCTGGGCTTGAGCTCAGGGGCTGAGCACTGTCTTTGGACTTTCAAGGCTAGAGCTCTACCACTTGAACCTCAGCACCACTTCCAGCTTTTTTTTCTATGTATGTGGCACCAAGGAATCAAACCCGGGTCTTCATGCATGCTAGGCAAGAACTCTACCACTAGGCCAAACTCCCAGCCCCCTGTCTCTATCTTAAAGACTGTTTAGGAAGTGTACCAGCTCAGACTCTTTCCTGTGTACATACTTACCTGTCCTGGGCTAAGCAGGGAAAGGGGAGAATTCCTGCAGCGTTTGTACTCAAAAGCTCTAACAACTACAGAACAGGTGTTCCTGTCCTCCTCTCACCTGGAGTGCCACTCCTTCTGCAGTCAGCAGAAATGATTATTTAAACCATGATTTGCCTTTTCCTCCTCCAGCTTGTGTGAAGCCAAGAACAGACAAGCCCCAGCACGGCTCCATTCTGGGTTCAGTTTTTCTAACATAGACACTAACAACTTTAAACCTACCACCTGGGGAAGAAGAGATTTTTTTTTTCTTTAAAAAAAAATTGACTGTAAGGAGTAATGGAGGGGAAGAATGTGACCCAAGTTCAGAAATATTGGGACAAAACCTTTCACTCTGTATAGTTAATAAGTGCTAATGATACTTTAAAAGTGAAAAGGAGAGCAAATCCCATTTCATTCATCAATCGCAGATACAAGATTGTCATAAGGGAAAACTCTTGAACCCAGCAATCCAAAGTTCATTTCTAGCTGAGGCTGTGACTTAAGTCTTTGTATAGTCTTAAGTTAGTTTTTGGAGCCTGAAGTGTGAGCTGAATGGATTGAAATAATATTGTGACTTTATATATTGTGAGGTTCGTTCAACTCTTCATTCATTCACCAAGTGTCTGAGCACCTTTTATTTGACAGGCACTGTTTGAGGAGATGGAGACACAGATGGGAAGATAGAAAAGGTCACTGCCACCAGGAGTTTATGTTCTATTAGGTAGACAGATGTAAATGATAACAAGCTGGGTGATAGCAAGATCTGATGAGGATCATAGTTCAAAGCCAGGCTGGGCAGAAAAGTCCAGGAGATCCTTATTTGCAATTAACAGTAAAAAGTTGCAAATGGAGGCTGTGAGTTTGGCCTAGTGGTAGAGTGCTTGCCTAGCATGCATGAAGACCCGGGTTTGATTCCTTGGTACCACATACATAGAAAAAGGCCAGAAGTGGTGCTGAGGCTCAAATGGTAGAGCTCTAGCCTTGAGAAAACCCAAGGACAGTGCTTAGGCCCTGAGCTCAAGCCCAGGACTGGCAAAAAAAAAAAAAAAAAAAAAAAAAGGTTGGAAATGGAAATGGAGTTGTAGCTCAAGTGGTAAAGCACCAGCCTTGAAAGAAAAAGCTAAAAACTAAGCAAGAGTATAAGGCCCTAAGTTGAAGCCCCAGTACTAGCACACACTCACAAAGTCTTAGTGTGACTGAGAACGAAGTGGTGGAGTAGAGACAGGCAGCTGGGGAGCTGAGGGGCAGGGCTCTGGTTGGAGTGGTCAGGGACAGCTCTTGAGCTGCTGGATTGGGCACATGCCGAGTAGGCGCCCCAGAGGTCCACAGACAGGCAGAGGTTGGCCTGTCTGAAAACCAGGGAAAAGGCCAGGAAAGCAAGGACAGAGGTCCTGGGCATGCAAAGGGAGCACCTGAGGCCCAGGTCCACACCCGGGCCTCCTCTGGCCTTATACTCACCTCAAGAATAACAAATATGCACCAAACCTACAGTTTGGTGGCTATGCCTCTGCCACAGTCGCTCTGGCACCAGTGGAGAGCAGCACAGCTTCTGGATCCTGGGAAGCTCTGTCTTCACTTCACATGAATGAAAGACTATTATCAGTCCTTGTAGGGTGCATGCATGACAGCCAATGAACATTCATTTACAATTAAGTGTCTCATCAGAGACCACTTTCCTTTTCCTATTTCTCCTCAAATGAAAATGGGCATTTCAAGATATGCTTTCTTGGAGCCAGGAGTGTGGCCTAGTGGTAGAGTGCTTGCCTAACATGCACAGAGCCCTGGGTTCTATTCCTTGGTACCACATACACAGAAAAAGCCCAAAGTGGTGATGTGGCTCAAGTGGTAGAGTGCTAGCTTTGAGAAAGCTCAAGGACAGTGCCCTGACCCTGAGTTCAAGCCTCAGGACTGGCAAAAAAAAAAAAAAAAAAAAAAGATATGCTTTGTTTTGATGATCAAAAAAAGTAACCCATAAGTGACTTGAGGAGAGCAGGCTACGTCACCTGGCATCTTATCCACAGTCCTAAGGGCTGGGCGTCCATAGGGAACCCTGCGTCCCTGTGGCAGTGGGATTCTGTGACCCTGTATGTTGTGTGGTGGAGAAGGGACTTCGCTTTGGAGAGTGGGAAAAGCCTGTCTGGCAGCAGGGCAAAAGAAGTGGTGTTCTAGTGAAGGTATGTGGCCAGGCATGCCCTGCCAACTTAAGAGGCAGTCGGAGGGGCTGGCATCATCCATGGCCTCATTTCAAATCTCCAGGTTGAGGGCTTCCAGTGCCCACCTTCCTCTGCATTTCACTGTTGGGGGTTGGGGGAGGAATGAACAGCAAGTGACAAATTAGCAGTGACATGAGCTCGGCCTGCTCTCCTGGGAGACCCTCAGGGCAAACTGCGTGTGGCACTGGCAGGTAGGTGAGGGCCTAAAGCTGGTGACTGGGCAAATGAGAGCGCAGTGGGGCTGGGGCCAGGCAGATGTATCGTATCAAATATTGAAATAGCTTTACTAGAATGACAGATGCCTCCCAGACTATAGAGACGAGGCTTCTCCCCACAGGGAGCCAGGAAGTCGGGACTAGCAAAGGAGAGGACTTGGTGAGAGGGGCTGGCTTCGTGAAGACAGAGCTTCCCAGGATCCAGAAGCTGTGATGCTCTCCACTGGTGCCAGAGCGACTGTGGCAGAGGCATAGCCACCACGATGCTCTTCACCCAGGGACCTCAGGAGCTGTCAGCAGCTAGAACTGGGAAGTTTGCAAGCAGCAGAAACAAGACTGGAGCACAGCTCTCTGTGCCTGACTCCATGTCCCGGGATCTCCAGTATCATACCAACACTGAACACATTGGGAACACTCTGACCTCCTTGAATCAGGAGTCTGGGTGTATGCAACGAGAAAAGCTTCTCCAAGGAACAACTTATGATGCCTTCTGTTGAGTCTATTTACATATATGAACAGACAAAATTCATTAGGCGTGGGTGTAAAGAACCAGCAGTGCAAAAGAGAGGAGCAAGGCTGAGAAAGGCAGGCTAATGATTCCAGTTAAGTCAATTCAGGAATGGATAGCTCACAAAGAATACAGAAACCAATGGCAAGACGACAGGGAAACCTGGAACCCCTTAGAAATCACAAAGACCCAGGTTCAATTCCTCGGTACCACATACATAGAAAAAGCCGGAAGTGGTGCTGTGGTTCAAATGGTAGAGCTCTACCCTTGAGAAAGCCCAAGGACATTGCTCAGGCCTGAGTTCAAGCCCCAGGACTGGCAAAAAAGAAATAAAAAAGGGCTGGGAGTTTGGCCTAGTGGTAGAGTGCCTGCCTAGCATGCACGAAGACCTGAGTTCAATTCCTCGGTACCACATACATAGAAAAAGCCAGAAGTGGTATGATGGCTCAGGGTAAAACACTAGCCTTGAGGAAAGCCCAAGGACAGTGCTTAGGCCCTGAGCTCAAGCCCAGGACTGGCAATAAATAAACAAACAAACAAATAAATAAAATTCTTGCTAGATCATAAGAGAAAATACAAATATATTTTAGGAAGTAAAAAGTGAAGTTTTTTGTTTTGTTTTGCTAGTCCTGGGGACTGAACTCAGGGCCTGAGCACTGCCCTTGGGCTTTCCTCAAGGCTAGAGCTCTACCACTTGAGCCACAGCACCACTTCTGGCTTTTCATTCTATGTGGTACTGAGGAATTGAACACAGATCTTCATGCATTCGAGGCAAGCACTCGGTCACTAGGCCAAACTCCCGGCCCAGCAGTCTGTTTTGTGTAACTTTATATATGTGTGTATACGTATGCACATAGTAGGTACATGTATATATGTATACAAGTTATGTATATATGTGTATACATATATATTATCTATCTATCTATCTATCTATCTATCTATCTATCTATCTATCTATCTATATAGTAGAGAGACATAAAACATTTCTCTTGAATAACAGGTGCAAGGTCTCCTCGATATGTAGACATTAGACCTAAACAATGCAAGAGTGATGACTGAATACTCAGATATTTCAGGTCATTGACATGAATTTGGAGATAGAAATAGGGTCTGGGAGTTTGGCCTAGTGGTAGAGTGCTTGCCTAGCATGCACGAAGACCCGGGTTCAATCTCAGTATCACATACATAGAAAAAAGCCGGAAGTGGTGCTGAGGCTCAAGTGGTAGAGCTCTAGCCTTGAGAAAGTCCAAGGACAGTGCTCAGGCCCTGAGCTCAAGCCCAGGACTGGCAAACAACAACAACAACAACAACAACAACAAAAAAAACCCTACTTGGAGATAGAAATATATCTATATAGACATATAAGTCTATGATCCATATGTATGACATATAAAGACACAGCTTAATCTTAACTATGTTCTTAAATTTATATGCCAGTGATTGCATGTAGAGATTTTTTTCTAAATTCCTTATTTGTTGAACATGTTATTTGAAGTATGACTCTATAGACATGTTTTATTATATAGATTAATATGTATCTATGACATATAAACCCTCAGCCTAATTTTAATTATGTTCTAAAACCTGTCACGGATTGTATATAGAGATTCCCTTCTTGAATACTTGTTTGTTAAACATGTCATTTGAAATATGATGTAAAAATCAATGTTAATAAATTCTCTAATTAAAAAAACTCAGTGTTAATAAAAAGTTTTAGAAAATTTTCTCCTTTGGTGCTAGGGATTGAATTCAGAGCCTCACAAATGCTAAGCAAGCATTCTAAAATTAAAATTTTTTTTGTGGGTCATAGGGTTTGAACTTGGCCTGGGCGCTGTCTCTGAGCCCTTCATCTGGAGGTACCACCCTACCCCTGGGCATGGGCATTGTACCAGAGCTCTTCAGCTCAAGGCTACTGCCGTACTCTTGAGCCAAGCCTCACTTCCCGTTTTCTAGAGGTTAACTGGAGATAAGAGTTTCAGGTCCTGGCTTTGAACCTTGATCCTCAGATCTCAACCTCCTGAGTAGCTAGGATTATAGGCATGAGCCACTGCACTGGCAAAATGGATTCTTTTTAAATAGAAAAATACAAAACCAACAAAACCCAATCAAAAACGTTTAATAAGAAACTGAAAAGGTTACAAAGATATTTGTCTCAACACATGGTGCTAGTTTCAGATGTTTCATGAATGGAATTGATCAACTCTTCCAAGAATAGCAAATTCCTATGTATCTTCTTTTCTCAAACAGCAAAATTTGGACATCATTCTTTAGGAAAAAAGGCAAGCTTGCTGTTAAAGACTGTCGATGATGATGCAGAGCTACAGTAACTGCTGTGTGGACAAAAGGCTGAATGGAAATGGGACAGAGTCCAAAAATACAACTTAGTAGAAATTTAGCCCATGAAGAAGTTGACATTTCAAAACGAGGGATAAATGGTCAATTACTCAATAAATGATTTGAAAGAAACTAGGTATTCATATCAGAAAAAAATTAGATTAGATTGCTACCTCAAAATGTCAGTCAATATAAATTCCATATGGATTACAGATGTAAACAACTGTCCCCAAACCAATAACCAAACATTAGTATCGAATGTTTTTACAGTCTTGGATGGAGGGAACTTTTCTCTCTAGTGTGGCCTTAAGTCCATCAGGAAAACACCACTGGTTTAACCATCTTCATTTTACATAAACTGTGTTGGAAGAAAATCTGTGAATATTTAAAATGCATAAATATGTCACTGCTATAATTCCAGTCTGAAGAGACTTTACTTTCAAAAATAATCCTGGACTTACTTTGTAAACATATTCATTTAGCTAACAGGGAAAGCCTGGAACCAACCCAAATACCTTAAAATCATTTGCTGGTTAGAAAAATGATGGTAAATTCATGCAGTGCTATTACTTTCAAAGTGTCGAGGTTGGAGGAGATTTGGATAAGAAAGATTGAAGGGAAATTTTACATTTTTCTTGTTTAAGTACACATATATATCACAAAATATCACAAGTAAATCAAAGAGCAACAACAACCTGGCATGAACTATTTACATCACAAGTGGTTCACAGCCTTATTGTGTCATGGAGGTTAAAAAGGAAAAGTAAAAAATAAAGTCGCTACATGCAGACTTTGACCTCATAATGACTCTATGATGTCGGTATTATCTTTTCTCTTTGACAATGAGACTCAAAGGAGTTAAAACTCACTTGCCCAGGGTTAAAAACAGCAAGTGAAGTGCAGAAATACACACAGGGGAAGTCTACAGGAATCTGTGCTATCTGCTTCTCAACAGACTAATCTTGAGATCCTTTGTTAGTTCAGAAAATCTTTTTCTCTTCTTTATGATGGAGTCTTGCTATGTTCCCCACGCCGGTCTTGAATTTGTAACCTCAAGAAATTATCCAACTTAGCTTCCTCAGTAGCTGGGACTATAGTCCTGTACCACTCGCTGTTTATCAATGTAAAAACTTATTCAAGAACAGAAACGGATTTTTTTTTAGGTCTGAGACTAGGACTCAAACTCAATATCCGCCAGTTTCTCTCACAGCTAGTGCTCTACCAACTGAACCATGTCTCCAACCCCAAGAAAGGAACTAGTTATTTAATTAAATAGGTAACAACTATTTTCTCAGGTGTAAAGGAGAAACTGACGAGCAAAACTATTTCCACGTTTAGAAACCACTGTGCTATCACATGAAAATCAATCTTGTTTTAATGTAGAATTCAGCAAATATTTTCTGTGCAGGGCCAAATGGTAAATATTTATTTAGGCTTTGAAGCGCACATGGTCTCTGTTGCATCTCCTCAACTCTGCCTTTCAACTGGAAAGCAGTAATAGACAATATGCAAATTCTTTTTTTTTTTTTTGGTTGGTAGTGAGGCTTGAACTCTGGGCCTCAGCACTGTCCCTGTGCTCACCACTTGAGCCTCAGCACCACTTCTGGTTCTTTGGTGGTTAACCAGAACTAAGAGTTTCCATGCCTGGGATAGCTTTGAACTGTGATCCTCAGATCACAGCCTCCCGAGTAGCCAGATTACAGGTGTGAGCTATTTTCTTTAAAAATCATTGTTATGTCCTGATAAAACTTAATTTACAAGAATAAGTGGTGGTCCAGATTTGGCTGACCCCAATTTAGTTTTGAATTTTTACAGTGCTGGGGATTAAATCCCAGAGCCACTTAGCTACACTCCCTAGGCCCCTAGCAGCTTGTTTATTACTCTTTCCCCTGACATGATTACCTAAGACTCCAATGATGGCCTGGATTTTGGCGGGGGGGGGGGGGGGGGGGGGGCAAGGGGCAGGGAAGGAGGGCAGTCCTGGGACTTGAACTTAGGGCCTGGGTGCTGTCTCTGAACTTCTTTTTTTTTTTTTTTTTTGCCAGTCCTGGGCTTAAGCTCAGGGCATGGGCACTGTCCTTGGATTTTTCTCAAGGATAGAACTCTACCACTTGAGCTTCAACACCACTTCTGGCTTTTTCTAAGTATGTGGTACCGAGGAATGGAACCCGAGTCTTCGTGCATGCTAGGCAAGCACTCTACCACTAGGCCAAACTCCTGGCCCTGAACTTTTTTTTCAAGGCTAGTCTTCTACCATTTGAGTCACAACTCCACTTCAAGGTTTTTGGTGGTAAGAGAGATTCTCACAGACATTCTTGTCCCAGGTGGTTTCAAACCTTGATCCTGAGATCTCAGCCTCCTGAGTAGCTAAGATTAGAGGCTTGAGCCACCAGTGCCCAGCTGATGGCTTGGCTTTTGCAGTCATCTTTACTGGGGCCCTGTTTATAGTTTCTTTTCCAGGAAAGATGTTTCTTTATGCCCTTTAACTAGACCAAACTGTTGTTCTTGAACCTTACAAAGAAGTGGGGAGGGGGTGGGAGTGTAATCTAGTGGTAGAGTGCTTGCCTAGGATGCACAGAGCCCTGGGATCAAGTCCTCAGTGCTACATACTCAGAAAAAGCCGGAAGTATATTATGGCTCAAGTGATAGAGCACTAACCTTGATCAGAGTGTCCAGTGACAGTGCCCAGGCTCTGAGTTCAAGCTCCAGGACAGGGCCCTCCCCCCACCAAAAAAAAAAGTGTGCGGAAATGTGTACATCTCATAGCTGTCTTAGTCGCTGAAGCATCCATGACTGTTACAACTATCACAGCAGCTCCCATCACAAAGCTCCAGCTACCACAAGCTCCTTCCACCACAGCCCCACACAACACACATTCACATATGGCTTGGTGTTGGACTCCATTCTTTGGTGGACTCAACTACAGATGATATACAGTGATACAGAAATGCCTCACGAGAATTGTCTAATGAACAAGATTCTTACACAAGGCTTACGTCTATGCCACGGAGGAGCAAGTGCCACTCATGCTTGTGCTTTGCAGGTAGAACAGCCCAATGGTCAATTCTATCTACCTACAGAAAAGCTACACAGGAGATTCATATCAACACCAGAATGCCAACACCAGAAACCAACTCTAACAAGGAAGCAGGGATTGAGGTCATGTTCCTATTTCCATAATACTAATAGAGGAGGGAAAGGAAACTTGCTTTAAAAATAAACAATATTAGGAGTAAGATAGAGGGCTGTCAAGATTCTCACCCTTAGTAATGACATCTTCAGCAACGCTTGAGAATAAGAACTAATGAAAGCCATGCCAGTCACTTTTTTTGTCTTAAATTATAATTCAAACAATGAATACTTATTGACAACCTGCTAAACATGGGCCATTTAAAAACACTGTGTGTTTTCCTTTAAAAGTGGCTAATATAACTCATTTGAATTGTAGACATAGGTGAGAAATTGTGTATGTGTGTGTGTGTATGTATGTCTGTATGTATGTATGTATTTCAAGAATCATTCAGGTAGCTCAATACTGTAATATATGATTAACACTCATCAATGGTGTTTGAACAAACATACTTTTTTTTTGGTGGTTGTGGGATTTGAACTCTGGGCCTGGGTGCTGTCCTTGAGCTCTTCAGTTCAAGGCTACTGTCCTACCACTGGGGCCACATAGCTACCTCCGGTTTTCTGGTGATTAACTGGAGCTAAAAATCTCATGGACTTTTTAGTGCCCAGGCTGGCTTTGAACCATGATCCTCAGATCTCAGTCTCCTGAATAACTAGCATTACAGGCATGAGCTACTGCACCTGGCAAACACATATTTTTTATTTCTTTAACAATAAAATAGGCTTTTAGTTAGTAAGTTTATAGTAGATTTTTCTTCATAGGTATGACATACTATGTTTAAGAGCATATTTAAGAGCATATTGAAGATAATTTAATATCAATTTGTCAACTACAAAAAAGTTCTAAGAGATTCATGCTATCATCACTCATGAGAATGGCCTCCAGAGGCAGATTTTACATCAACACAACAGAGCAGTGTTACATCAGGAGGTGCCCAAAGCAGGGGTAAACCTCAGTGCTGAGCTACTTACAGCGAAAGGGTGGTAGGGGCCTGCAGGGGGGACTCCACGGGGCCCAGCTGGCGGAGGCAGAACCGACAATCCTGTTGAAAAGATGCCAAGTGCACTGAGGTTCAACCCTGGAATCAGACTGGTTTGCTGTTGGGAAGAGAAATGAAGGGAAAAAACAGATAAGAGGAGGAGACTGGAGAGACCCAACTCTGTGTGGACAGTCCCAAGTCTTCCCGTCAACTCCGCCCTAGCGTGTGGGCCTCTTCCTCTTGTACTCAGGATGGAGGCCAAATCTTAACCTGCCACGGTGTTTCACAGCTTCTGTGCCACTTTGGGGAATGTCTATTTTGTTATCATTGTCAACAAGGTCCTTCTGGAAGACCAACTCAGCCACCTCTCTCCATCCTGTGTCTTATTAAACTCTCCTTCCCACCTCCTCAATCCTACTCCTCTAAAATCCCCAGGCTACCTCTCTCACCTCTGGACCTGGCTTAAGGCTGGGCTTGTGTTTTGGGGGCTCAAGCCATCTGCAGCTCCCAGCTTTCCAAGTAGCTGGGATTACAGCTATATAGCACTGTGCCTGGTGATTTTAGTTTATTTAAATGGTGGTGGAGACTGGGAAGTAAAGCCAAGGATTCATACATTTAAATATGAATTCCACCACTGAGCCATACACCCAGCCCAGGGAGGGGGAGGGGGAGGGGGAAGAGAGAGGCAGAGGGGGAAGGGGAGAAAGGAAGTGGGAGAGGGAGGGGGGAGAGGGAGAGGGAAGAGAGGGGGAGGGAGAGGGAGGAGAGGGAGAGGGAGGAGAGGGAGGAGAGGGAGGAGAGGGAGGAGAGGGAGGAGAGGAAGAGAGGGGGAGGGAGAGGCAGAGGCAGAGGGAGAGGGAGAGGGAGAAGGAGAGGCAGAGAGAGAGGGAGAGGGAGAGGCAGAGGGAGAGGGAGAGGCAGAGGGAGAGTATATGAGAGCTTGAACTCAGGAGTCCTGATTGCAGGTAGTCACCCGCATGTCATGCCCAAATTGTCTTACAAGTTGATGCCTATGCTGGCATGGACTTTGACCCTCCTATTTACAATTCCTGTAAAGCTAGGATGACAAGTGTGAACCACCATACCCACCTATTGGCTGAAATGAGGTCTTACTAATTTCTGTTCAGGTCAGCCTCAGATTGTGATCCCCCAATCTCAGAGCACCTAGCTAACTTCAAAGCACAGCTTTTAAAACATTTTTAAAGAGTAATAAGACAATATTACAGAAAGTGTAGGAGGTATGAAAAACTCCACTTTCCTAACATTACAGTTATCTTTCCTTTTTGCCAGTCCTGGGCTTGAGCTCAGAGGCTGAGCACTGTCCTTGGACTTTCTGAAGGCTAGAGCTCTACCACTTGAGCCTCAGCACCACTTCTGGCCTTTTTTTTTTCTATGTATATGTGGTACCGAGGAATCAAACCCAGGTCTTCTTGCATGCTAGGCAAGCACTCTACCACTAGGCCAAACTCCTGCAGTATCTTATCTGTAGCCTTCCTTTTTGTTCCATATTACTTTACATAACTGTAACTCTAGTTACATATACTCTCATATTTTTTCTTTATTTAATAAACATTGTATAGGAATTTCTTCATCTCAAAGGTACGAGCCTAATGGCTTCACACTACTGCGTTCAGTTTTGGGTTTAACATGATTTACTAGTTGATTTCTTAATTGTTTTAATGCCTTTACCCAAGAAGCTGAGAAAACTCTGTTCTAAGGCACCTTTTCCTCAGCTGAATGACAATTATTCTTAGAAGCTGTGTCTTCTCTGCAAATCCACCAGTAAGCCATTGGAGGAAGAGGCCTAAGGCACTTACGTTGACAGCCAGCATATCATTTTCAAAGGCCTCGCGAAGCTTTTTCATGATCTCCATTTCAGCATTTGCACAGGCCTCAATTGTGCCTTTCACAGTGATGGTTCTTTCAGGGTTGTAGATGCTCAAGTCCTGCAAGCTAGCCAATGGAAAAGAAAGAGAGAAATTTCCTTTCTTCACAGAAAAAATGAAATTACATATCCCAAACAGAAGACTGGATTCTCTTGCAAAATACTGTGATGCAGAATCTCTACTATTTTATCTGAAACCTTATCAGTAACTTCCGTCCGTTCATATTTAACTGACTAGTCAATTGGGGTAAGTGGGCCTTTTTTGGGGGGGTTCTTCTGGAGGGTGCAGTTGTTTTGTAGTACTGTAATAAAAACCTACAGCCTCATTCAAGCTAGACAAGCACTCTTGCCACTGAGCCATCTCCCCAGCCTTTGTTTCTGATCATAATGGAGAGAGTTGCATCATGGCACAGTGAATAAATGCAGCTGATTAAGTTCAGGATGCAGAAGTGCTGAAATGATTGATTAAGAGATACAACTAACATTAACAGTTAACTTACGATGAGATGGTTATCTTGGTCCCTGTCTCATGTTCAATTTTCTTCAAATTTCTGCCTTCTTTGCCAATTAGTCTTCCAACCAAGCCATTGTGGGCCAAGATTTTCAAAGGAATCTCTTCAGCTCTAAACAAGACAACAGTAATTTAACAGTTAAGATATAGCATACCTTTCCTTTTTCTTTTCTTTTCGCTTGGTATTATTGTACCCAAGGCCTTGGGTTTGGCTCAGCCTGTGTTTTTAGCTAGGGTTCCACTATTTAGCCATTTTTCTACTCTTGTTTTGATAGTTAACTAGCGATAGAGGACTTCTCTACCCAGGCTGGCCTTGAATGAGTTCCTTTAGAGTTCACCTTCCTGAGCAGCTAGGATTATGGGCAGAAGTCTTGAGCCACCCGGCTTACTCTGTTTTGTTGTTGTTGTTCACATGCTAAGTGGCCATGGACTTTAGGTGAAGCAGGTCCTTCACCAATTCCAGCTCATGAATTCTGAGTCAACTTCCTTGCAGTAACTGGTTAGCAATGGATCCATGAGGCAGAAATGACCAGTGAGTTATGAGTTAAGCACAGATCTATCATATGATTCGGCAGTCCCACTCTGGGCATACACCTAAAAGACTGGGAAACAAAACTAATGGAAAACAAACTGCAAACTCAGTCACAGCAACAATATTCACTAGCAGTGAGACAGGTAAATACAAAATGCCCATCATGAATAAACTGATAAACATATGTGGGATACAAACACAATGAAATGTTGTGTAGACTTAAAGGGAAGTGTTGGGGACCGACTGTGGGGTCAATGACCTTGGACCTGACCTTGGACCTACACAACTGTATACACAAGGAAGTAACTCTTATCATGATGACTTTAAGCAATGTCAATCAGTTCTTATCATGATGACTTTAAGCAATGTCAATCAGTTCTTATCATGATGACTTTAAGCTATGTCAATCAGTTCTTATCATGATGACTTTAAGCAATGTTAATCCTTTCTCAATTATCCTATATGTGATTTGTTTACTATTTTGTATGAATGTAGCCTCTGGCAGTTCCCTAGTTTTAAGAAGAGTATTTAAGGTCGGAACTTAAAATAAAGGAGACAGTCTTAGGCAGCAGTCTGGAGCTCACAGACTTCTTGGACCGCTGACTTGGGCTGTAGTCCTCCCGAACTCCATCTGTTTGTCTCTCTTCTATTTTTTCCTAGTCCTTGCCCCTATTTCAGGAATCCCAATCCGCGAACCCTGGTTTGCTGCCGGCTGGCCCCGGCAGGGAAGGAGGTCCTATTTCATTTTACAACGTGGATGAACTTGATGCTTAGTAAAATAAATCCATCACAAGAAAATAAGTGTTGTGTGATTCCATGAAGTGAAGTATCTAAATAATCAAACTTGTAAGAACAGAAAGTAGAATGGTTTACCAAGGGTGAGGGAAGTTAAAAAAATGGAGAGCTATTTCATGGTTACAGAATTTCAGATTTGCAAGATAACAAAGTTCTGGATATTGATTTCACAATAACGTGAACGAATACGCAATTTATACAATTTAATTGTATAAAAAAATGGTTAAGATGGAGCCAGCTGTGGTGGCTCAAGCCTGATTCTAGCTACTTAGGAGGGAGACAGATCAGGGTTTCACAGTGTGAGGCCAGTTTATATCCAGAAAATTCACAAATGCTGGGTGCTGGTGGCTCATACTTGTAACCCAAGCTACTCAGGAGATTGAGATCTGAATATCAGGATTTGAAGCCAGCCCAGGCCGACAGTCCATGAGACTCTTATCTCTAATAAACTGCCAGAAAAGATGCAAGTGGGGCTGGGGCTCAAGTGGCAAAGTTCTAGTCTTGAGCAAAAAAACCCCCAAAACCTCAGGGACAACACTTGAATTCAAGCTCCTGGAAACAAAGGAAGGAAGGAAGGAAGGGAGGGAGGGAGGGCGGGAAAAGTTACAAGACTTTATCTCAATCAATGGCTGAATGTGGCAATGGTAAAACCACTGGAAAAAAGCAATAAGAGGATCAAAGTCCAGGACAGCCAGACCGAATGGGAGACCCTATTTGAAAATAACCAATGCAAAAAGGGGCTAGTAGAGTGGTTCAAGTAATAGTCTGCCTAGCAAATGAAAGGCTCAGAGTTCAAACCCCAGTATGCCAAAACAATTTGGTTAACATGGGAAATTTTATGTCATATGTGTTTTAGCAAGATACTTTAAAAAAATTTTTTAAACAAGAAGTGATGCCCTCCTTCAAACTTGGAATATTTTTCGGTGGGAACGAATGCCTGAAATTTAATAATATATCATCACCAAGAGGATGGGAGACATCATGAGGAAAGGAAAAGCAGAAAAATGTCCTCTCAGGTCTTTGAATCCATGACTCACATGGCCTTACAGTTATTCTAACTTAGAGCTTCCTGTTATGAGACATACTTATTATTTCTTACTATTTAAGCCACTTATGTTTCCTATTACTTGGGACTAAACTGCTGGACAGATGCATTAGTACAGAAAAAGCTTGGAAAATTATGCTTTTTAAAAAAGCTCCGCCAGAATGTAACTTGTAGAGGGCAGACTGTTTTGTTCAATTTGTTCACGACTCAGTTCTTGGCATGCAAAGCAGTGCCTGGCCCATAGAAAGGTACTCAATCAATACTTCAAAAGGGAGCAATAGTAAAGATTAGAGTCCCAGTTCTCCTGCATCTTTTGCCCTCTACTTACTCCCATCGGAGCTTTGTCATCTACAAAGTAACATTTTCCTGAAATGCTCATGTCCCTTCTTGTCCCATAAAACCTCCATTCGGGGATTAGGGCCTCACATGACATGTAGTCATAAGACACTGCACTTTTTCACTGTAGCATTTCTCACAGCTGTACTTAATTACTTACTGGTGTAATTATTTCTTTAGTGAGTGTCTCTCCCATTGGACTGTAAGCTCCATTAAAATCCATCATGGATTTTACTTATGGCTGTAGCTTCAACCATCATCACGATGCTTAGCAAAGTGCAGGTACTCCAAAACCTTCATTTCAACAGTGAGCTACGTGCCAGTGGCTCATGCCTATCATCCTAGCTATTTGAATAGCTGAGAACTAAGGGTGTGGTTCAAATTTAACTTAAGTAGGAAAATCCAAAACTCCTATCTCACTTGACCAGCAAAATAGGCAGAAATAAAGCTGTGGCTGAAGTGGTAAAGCACCTGCCTTCAGTAAAAAGCCAATGGAGATTATGAGTTCCTCGGTTTAAGCCCAAGTAAAGGCACACAGAAAATAAAGGAAAGGAAAATGGAAAAGGAAAAGGAAAGATCAAAGATATTCAAACACCAGCTTGGCTACACATTAAAACTTAAAACTCACTTTACAGATCAGTATATTTGACTATACTTTGCTGACTTGCTGCATCTCAGTCAAAGGAAGAGGTAGGATATTATCTATAAAATTCTCAATAATTTCTTCTT
The DNA here is from genome assembly GCF_031878675.1 of Megascapheus bottae. Classification (NCBI taxonomy): domain Eukaryota; kingdom Metazoa; phylum Chordata; class Mammalia; order Rodentia; family Geomyidae; genus Megascapheus; species Megascapheus bottae. Next base: position 44,674,653 of record NC_143509.1, read on the forward strand.
TGGAAGGTTCTATAAGTCCCAGGTATAGCAAGTAACTGATAGTGAAAGGAAAAGATTTCTTCATGTAATCTAAATATGGATTTGCAAAGTTCCTCTCACAAACGGCTTTCATCTTCTTGGCTTTAGAACCATCATGTGTTACATTATCTGCCAAATTAGTTTTAACATTCAATTCATAAACTATCACCACTGCCCACAAACAGGTTTTTGCTAACTTGACAGTCTTTTAAAATACATCATCTAGGACCAGGAGTTTAACCTAGTGGTAGAGTGCTTGCCTAGCATGCACAAAGACTGGGGTTTGATTCTTCGGTACAACATACATAGAAAAAAGCCGGAAGTGATGCCGAGGCTCCGGCGGTAGAGCCCTAGCCTTGAGAAAGTCCAAGGACAGTGCTCAGGTCCTGAGTTCAAGCCGAGGACTGGCAAAATGAATAAATAAATAAATAAATAAAAATTAAAATACATCATCTATGTTATACTATTCATTCATTATAATACAAAACCAACTCGTTTAGAAAGATCTTGTATTTGCCATACAAACTGATACAATGTTCATTATATCACAGAACCCTAGAACTACTTCATGAAAGAAAGGGAGGAGGAAGATAGAAGGAAAAAAGATAAAAGAGTAAAGCTGCCGCTTATTTAAGAAAATGTAACCTAATTTAAGAATGCAAATCATCTAGAAGCATGATGGAAAAAAAATATCCTGACTATTTGGTGGCAATTTACACCCTTTCTTTTGTTATTGTTGCTCTGTGTGTGTGTGTGCACATGCGTCAATGCTAGGGATTGAACTTAGGATTTAGGCACTGTCCCTGAACTGTATAGGCTAGAGCTCTACCATTTGAGCTAGAGCTCCACTTTAAGCTCTTTTTTCTTTTTTTTGGTAGTTACTTGGAAATACAAGTGTCATAGACTCCCTGCCTAGGCTGGTTTTGAACTGTGATTTTCAGATCTATTGAGTAGCTAGCATTACAGGCATGAGCCACTAGCACCCCAAAACAATGTACACTCTACACCTACATTGTGCAACAGCCAGTAGTCATCTAAGTGACTACTGAAATTTAAATTTATGAAAATAAAACATTTTGTTCCTTACTGTCCTGGTCCTATTTAAAGTATTAGATAGCAACATGTGACTAGTAACTTTGGGGAGCGAGGGATAGGCTGGAACCTGAACTCAGAGCTTAGGTGCTATCCCTTAGCTTTATCACTCAAGGATGGCACTCTTCCACTTCTGCCACAGCTTCCACTTCTGGCTTCTTGGTGATTAACTGGAGAAAAGAATCTCATGGAAGCCAGTGGTGGCTCACGACTGTAATCCTCACTACTCAGGGGGCTGAGATCTGGTTCAAAGCCAGCCCAGGCACTAAAGGACCTGAGACTCTTTTTTAAAAAAAAAACAAAACAAAAAACCTTTTTTGTCAGTCCTGGGCTTGAGCACTGTCCTTGAACTTTCTGAAGGCTAGAGCTCTACCACTGGAGCTTCAGCACCACTTCTGGCTTTTTTCTATGTATGTGGTACTGAGGAATCGAACGTGGGTCTTCGTGTGTGCTAGGCAAGCACTCTATCACTAGGCCAAACTCCCAACCCAAGACCTGAGACTCTTATCTCCAGTTAGCCTCTAGAAAACGGGAAGTAGAGCTTGGCTCAAGGGTAGGGCAGGAGCCTTGAGTTGAAGAGCTCAGGGACAGCGCCCAGGCCTAGTTCAAGCCCCATGACTCACCAAAAAAAAAAAAAAAAAACCACCCCAACAACAACAACAACAAAAAACCCAAAAAGCCTCATGGGCTTTCTTTCTTGGGCTGGCTTTGAACCACTATCCTCAGATCTCAGCCTCCAGAGTGACTAGGATTAAGGGTAGGCAACCCTGGCACCTGGATAACACATTTCTTGCTTTTCCTGAGCTGAGTACAGAGAGCAGTATCACACATACTTACAGTTTGGTCTCATCAGCTTCTTTCTGCATGATTTCAAGAATCATGCGGCATGCTTCAGACGTCCCCTCTGGGGTAGCATGAATGGTGACAGGCTTCTCAGCAGCTCCAGAGTTTTCCTTTCTATGGATGTCTACCCTGTAGGAAAAGGATCAAAAAGACCTGAGTACAATGTTATCAGGAATAGGACCCAAGAAAACAGCCAAAGGACAGCAAGGACCCAGACAGACCAGAAAGCATTATTAGTTCATCTGCAGCCAACGCCATCTCCAAGAAGGAGGCATGCAGTACATGGGGTTTTTTTGGTCAGACTTCACTCCCCTGCATCTCTGGTTAGAAGGGGACTATTCTTATGGAGTGCTGTGGGACAAGGGCACCACATCAGCTTGGTGGTGAAGCCTGTTTGGTAAATGACCTACTTGCATAGTCTTCTAAATGACTGCAGAAGTGAAGCCAATGGTGGTACAGTGCTGCTCTCTCAACTGACCATAGCTCTTTTTTTTTTTTTTTTGGCCAATCCTGAGGCTTGAACTCAGGGCCTGAGCACTGTCCTTGGGCTTTCTCAAGGTTAGAGCTCTACCACTAGAGTCACAGCACCGCTTCCAGCTTTTTTCTATGTATGTGGTACTGAAGAATCGAACCCTGATCTTCATGCATATTAGGCAAGCACTCTACCACTAGGCCAAACTCCCAGCTGATTGCAGCTTTTAAAAAGCTGTATGTTAATCCAAATCCAAATACCAAATTCAAGTATGCTTTATATATTCAAGTGTGGATGGAAAACAGAGGCATGCCCTTGCTCTGCTTCTCTAAGCTTTTGGTTTCTTTTCTATTGGCAGCCTTCCTCTCTGCTCTTAAAATTAATGGCTCAAAGGCATGGAGGGCCGGGAGTTTGGCCTAGTGGTAGATTGCCTGCCTAGCATGTACGAAGACTGGGGTTCAATTCCTCAGTACCACATATACATAGAAAATGCCGGAAATGGTGCTGAGGCTCAAGTGGTAGAGCTCTAGCCTTGAGAAGACCAAGGATAGTGTTCGGGCCCTGAGTCCAAGCCCAGGACCGGAAAAAAAAAAAAAAAAAAAAAAAAGCTTGATGACATTACCGAACTTTTTTGGGTAGTGGTGGCCCTACTTGTTTTTGTTAACTTTCAAAAATCACATAATTGATTGCATCTCTTTTTGGCTATCACAAAGCCCACACCCAAGTCTTTGGACAATTTCTTTAAAATGGACATATCTGAGAGCTAATTGCACTTCAATTTAAACTTGTTCTATTTTTCAAGCTAGCTTAAATTATTATTTTTTTTGTCAGTCATAGGGCTTGAACTCTGGGCCTAGGCGGTGTCCTTGAGCTCTTCCGCTAAAGGCTACCACCCTACCCCTTGAGCCACAGCCCCACTTCCCATTTTCTAGTGGTTAATTGGAGATAAGGATCTCAAGGACTTTAGTGCCCAAGCAGGCTTTGAACCACGATCTCAGCCTCCTGAGTAGCTAGGATTACAGGCAAGAGCCATCAAGCCCATCTTTAAAACATTTTTTAAAATAAAAAGAGATATACATTAAAAAAATCACTTACAATGAAACAAACATGGTAAGGGAAGAAAGGGCTTTTATTTATTTTTTATATTTTATTTTAACCAATTCTGGGGCTTGAACTCAGGACCTGAGCACTGTCCTTGGGCTGTCTCAACATAGAGCTCTACCACTTGAGCCACAACACCACTTCCGGCCTTTCCTATGTATATGGTACTGGGGAATCGAACCTGGATCTTTGTGCATGCTAAGGCAAGCACTCTACCACTAGGCCAAACTCCCAGTCCCAGAAAGGGCTTTCAAAATGAAAGCAATACTGGGCAATAAATATAGTACTTCAGCATTCCCCTCCTGAGAAACCTAACTTCCATGTTAGGTTCTATACTTGAGGGTAACTCAGTCACTTTGAAGAAAATAGGATTTTTCTCTTTCCGATTACTGGCATTCACTCAGTGGCCTCAGTCAAATATACTGGCATATGTAAATAATGTTTGCCAATAATTTGTGCTTTGCAATTTAAGTGCTTTCATATTCATGATTTCATTGTGTATATGTGTTTATCTGTCTCATTGTGTATATGTATGTGTGTACTTGCTAGTACCGGAGCTTGAATGCAGAGTCTCATGTTCTCACTTAGCATTTTGCTCTACCACATCTCCATTTCTGGCTTTTGCTGGTTAACTGGAAATAAAAGAGTCTCACATACTTTTTGACCCTAGCTTTAAACTTCAATCCTAAAATCTCAGCTTTCTCAGTAGCTAGGATCACATCTGTAACGTACTAGTGCCTTTCATTGATGTCACTTAATCATGCCTAACAGTTGTAATTCTCACAATAAAGAAAACCATAACAAGCCGGGTGGGCGTGGTGGCTCATGTCTGTAATCTCAGCTACTCAGGAGGCTGAGATCTGAGTATCATGGTTCAAAGTCAGCCCAGGCATGAAAATACATGAGACTCTTGTTTCCAATTAATCACCTGAAAACTGGAAGTGGCACTATAGCTCAAGGGGCAGGGTGGGAGCCTTAAGCTGAAGAGCTCAGGGACAGTGCCCAGGCCCAGAATTGAAGTCCTATGCTCAACAAAAATAAATAAATAAACCCCTTTTTGTATAGAACAAGTAACTGATGTTTGCTTTAAAAAAAAATCTCAGCCAGGAGTTTGGCCTAGTGGTAGAGTGCTTGCCTAGCATGCACAAAGACCCAGGTTCGATTCCTCAGTACCACATACACATAGAAAAAGCCAGAAGTGGTGCTGAGGCTCAAGTGGTAGAGCTCTAGCCTTGAGAAAGCACCAGGACAGTGCTCAGGCCCTGAGTTCAAGACCTAGGACTGGCAAAAAAATCTCTTGCTGGGCAAGGGTGACTCCTACCTTTATTCCTAGCTCCTCAGGAGGCTTAGTTCTGCAAATCTTGTTCCAAAACCAGCCTGAGCAGGAAAGTCTGTGAGACTTTCATCTCCAACTAATTAGCCCAAAAGCCAGAAGCCAAAAAAAAAAAAAAGCTCAAGAACAGCACCTAAGCCCCAGGACCATTAAAAAAAACAAAAACACCCCTCCAAAGATTCTATATCAATTAAGTAAACTTAAACCTGAGTAATTAGTTCTAAGTCTCATATTTTCTTCATTACATTTTGTCCTGTGTGGTCTTAATATAAAATTCAACTCCACAAGACATTCTATCCACTAACTACTACCACCAGTTTAATATTTCAAAGAAGAAAGCCAGCCACAAGACCAGTGTACTCTCTTCTGGCTTGCTGCCACAGTGACTCACACTCACCACTTCTATTGAGACTACCTTGGTGGTCACAAGAATGGAACCTCAGGGTTCTGACTCAAGGCAGTAAATAAAGAGCTAAGATGAGCAACTTCTAGCATCCCACAGAGCTTCGTACCTCAGAGGTGTTAGTACTAGTTGCATTCACATCATTAGTTTGTTTATAGGACAATCCTTGGCTAAGAGGTCATCAGGCTTTTTTTATGTTTTAGTTCTAGTCCTGGAGCTTGAGCTCAGGGGTTGGACACTGTCCCTGAGCTTTATTTATTTATTTTTCCTTTTTGTTTTTTGTTTTTCCCTGGGTCAGTTGTGGGCCTTGAACTCTAAGCCTGGGTACTGTCCCTGAGCTATTCTGCTCAAGGCCATCGCTCTAACACTTGAGCCACAGTGCCACATCTGGTTTTCTGGTGGTTAATTGGAGATAAAAGTCTCACAGAATTTCATGCCCAGGCTGGCTCTGAACCATGATCCTCACATCTCAGGCTCCTAAGTAGCTAGGATTACAGGTGTAAGCTACTGGTGCCTGTTGTCCCTGTGCTTTTTATGCTTAAGGATCTACCACTTTAAGCCACAGCACCATACAGTTTTGTAGTAGTTAATTGGACATAAAAATCACATGGTCTTTCATGCCCAGACTGGCTTTGAACTGAGATCCTCAGATCTCAGCCTCCTGAGTGGCTAGGATTACAGATGTGAGCCACCTGCACCAGGCCATCCCTGCTTTCTTTATAGACCTCTAGCCTTCCAGGAAGACATGTTAGGTGATTAGCATGAAAGCTCATCACAACCTCCATAGTGATGTTAGTCTGTTAGTAGTCCTGTTGAGAGAAGCCCCAGTCTCAGAGGGCACAGCACCCCCCACTGCTGATGTACGTGACAGTGTTCTGAGGGTGGCTGTGGCCCCAGGACTCAGGGGACCCCTCAGGAGGAAGCAAAGGAAACCCCGGAGGCACATACCGGGACTGGGTCTGCTTAGTGATGTTCTTTATGGTCAAGCCCTCCTTTCCGATGATGGCACCAACAAACTGGGTGGGGACCAGGATCCGCAGCGGGAAATCAATCTGTCTGGCCTGAGAAGAGCCCCCAGGGGCATGGCCTTGCTCCCGGGAAGAGTGGTCCCCACGCTGGGCTCGTTGAGGGGGCGAAGGGGAGCTCACCTCTTCATCGGGGATGTAGGAAATCTTGAAGGAATAATTCTCAAACTGATGCCCACTTAGCTTCTCAATGGCTCTGAAATGCAAGAGGGTTGAAGAAGCTTTGTCAGAGAGGAAAATCAAGAAAGACCTATTTGCTTTTGTTTGCCAGGCGCTGTGTGCGCGCTGGTGCCAGGCACTGAGGATACAGAGATGAGCAAGACAAAGAACATCTTTGCTCCCTCAGAGCTTGTGGCTACCAGACAAGTAATCACACTGTCTAGGCTTCAGACTTAAGACACAATTTGTATTCTGGCTTCTTCTTCTTCACCACCCAAGACCTCACCAAACCCAGTGAATACTGGTACAAAATTACCATTCATCTTCTTTTTTTTTTTTTTTTTTGCCAGTCCTGGGCTTGAGCTCAGGGCCTGAGCACTGTCCTTGGACTTTCTCAAGGCTAGAGCTCTACCACTTGAGCCTCAGCACCACTTCCGGCTTTTTTCTATGTATGTGGTACCGAGGAATCGAACCCGGGTCTTCATGCATGCTAGGCAAGCACTTTAACCACTAGGCCAAACTCCCGGCCTGTCCATTCATCTTCTTAATCATTGACACATAATCGATGATTATTTTAAATGCTAACATAAAATATTTAAATTTCTGAGAGAATCCCTAACTATATAAACGTAAATTAGGAAAATCATAATTTATCCTGGCATTTAGTTCCTCTCTTGCTTACATATCTTTTTCCTTACTAAAAAACTGATTAAAACTGCATACTATTTTTGAACCTTTAAAAACCAGTTAATACCCTAGATCTAAACAATACAAGAGCGATGACTGAATACTTAGCTATTCCAGGTCATTGACATGAATTTGGAGATAGAAATATATCTAAATAGACATATACGTTTATGATGGGATATATATATTCTACAGACATATATTGGTCTATTGTATGGATCAATATGTATGACATACAAAGATTCAGCTTAATTTTAATTATGTTCTTACTTTTTTTTTTCTATGTATGTGTTCCAGCCCGGGAGCACTCTGGACCAGTCCACTAGGCCCCTGTTCAGTTCAGCCCCAAAGCCCACGGGCCAGGCTGTGGCTGGGGGATCCCAGGATGTCATGGGTGCAGACACGGCTGACCAGCTGTGGCCCGGGGCCCACCAGGCCTGAAGGCCCAGGAAAATTGTGTTTGCAGATGAGCTGGTTCCCAAGCCCTCCCGGGCGCCCGACTACAAGCTGTGAAGCTGTGGCTTCCTGGATAAGCTGGCTCGCTGTCGTTACCTAAAGGGCAAACTGAGGCATCTCAAGACTCAGATCTGGAAATTTGATGGTCAGAGAGCCAGGAGCTGCAGCAGGGAAGTCCTGGGCCAAGAGTGGACAGTACCCTTCTCCCACTCCACCCTCCCTCCTCCCAGCAGCCGGCATCCCCTGGGCCCCCAGCCCTGATGTTGTGGGGACCCTGGAATCTCAGGGCATCACCATGCAGAATTCCTGGCCTGTTCTCCACCTCAGTGGAATAAACATGGACACAGCCAGGCCAAAAAAATTTTTTTAATTAAAAAAAAACAGTTAATACCCGCTTTGCAATTAAGATATACTAATAAAAAGTTGATATTCTAAACATCTCCCATGTCATTACTTTTTGGAATAATTTTAAATGGCTATTTAAAATTAAAATTTTGTTACTATAGTTTTTTAGGTCATTCTCTATTGTTAGACATTTAAGTTGTGTCCAATCTTTTACAGTTTTTGTTGCTGTTGTTTTTGGATTTTTTTTTTTTGGGGGGGCGAGTCATGGGGCTTGAACTCGGCCTGGTTGCTGTCCCTGAGCTCTTCAGCTCCAGGCTACCACCCTACTCTTGAGCTAAGCCTTACTTCTCATTTTTCTAGAGGTTAACTGGAGATAAGAGTTTCAGGAGGTCGTTTTGTGCTCGGGCTGGCTTCGAACCTTGATCCGCAAATCTCAGCCTCCTGAGCAGCTAAGATTACAGGCATGAGCCACTTAATTCAGCTTGTTTTTGGATTTTGTTTGTTTGTTTGTTTCAGGTACTGGGGCTCAATCTCAGGACTTGGGCACTATCCCTTAGCATTTTTGCTCAAGACTGGTACTCTACCACTTGAGCCATAGCTCCCCTTCTGGCTCTGGGGTGGTTAATGAAAAGTAAGAATAGACTTTCTTGCCCAGGTGGTTTGGACACTGATCCTCATATCTCGACCTCCTGAGTAGCTAAGATTATTGGTGTGAGCTTCCAGCACCCAGCTTACTGTTACTCTTTGTTTTGTTACAGGGCTGGGGCTTGAACTCAGGGCCTGGGCTCTGTCCTTGTGCTTTCTCAAGGCTAGTGCTCTACCATTTGAGCCACAGCACCACTGCTGGCTTTTCCTATGTACGAGGTAGAGGAATCGAACCAGGAGCTTCATGTATGCTAGGCAAGCACTCTACCACTAGGCCACACTCCTGGCCCTACCATGACTCTTAATCACTGCTGAGTGTTCCTCTGGAAGGGTTTCAACACTCACTATCCCATTAGAAATTAAGAGAATATTTAGGTCCTTTAATCTTAAAATCACATTTTGGTGGTTTTGGGTTTGCACTTAGAGCCTCAGCTTTTTTTTTTTTTTTTTTGCTTTTTTGAGATAGGGTATCATTTTTTCCTCAAGGTGACCTGGACTCGATCCTCCTACTTAGATCTCCTCTTGTAGCTGGGATGACAGGTGTGAGCTACCACATTCAGTTTCTTCTATGGAGATTGTGTCTCATGAATATTTTTTTGGGGGGTGGGGTGAGTCATGGAGCTTGAATTCTGGGCCTGGGTGTTATCCCTGAGCTCTTCAGCTCAAGGCTACCACCCTACCCCTTGAGACACAGTGCCACTTCCCATTTTCTAGTGATTAATTAGAGATAAAAGCCAGCCCGGGCTGGCTTTGAATCATGATCCTCAGATCTCAGCCTCTTGAGTAGCTAGAATTACAGATGTGAACCACTGTACCCAGCTGTCTCATGAATTTTTATGTTTGACCTGGCCTGGAACCTAGACCTTCCCTATCTCAGTCCCCCAACTAGCTACGGATTTTAGGTTAGTCATACTATTTAAAAATAGCTATTAATGTGATAAGGGATGAACAATAATAACTACTACACTAGGGTAACATTCAGGTTTGATGAATATATCTTCTGAACTGAAGAAGGGTGACAGGGTACCATGTACAGATAGAGTCTACCGAAAGTGGTAGCTCTATAACGATGAGAATGGTGAATTAGTGGTATATCTTCTGCTTAGTTACATAGGCAAAGCTTAAAAACAAATATATTTATCTTTTTCAATGAAAAATCAACTTCCTTAAAACAAGAATACTCTGTTCAAGGACAGCACTTCTGGAAGTTTATAAGACTATCAATGGCTGGGCCTGGTGTTATGTACTAGTCATAAGTATTGCATGCCTGTCATCCCAGGGGAAGCAAAGTAGAGAAGCAGAGCCCAGGCTAGTCTAGGAAATTAAACAAGACCCTACTAGAAAATAATGAAGGCAAATGGGACTAGAGGTATGGCTCAAGTGAAGAATGCCTAACTAGCAAGAGCAAGACCCTGAATTCAGCAAGACTGTGGATTCAATCTCCAATACTCCCCAAGAACCACAATCCTCAAAATTAACCATCCCTGAAGTTATATATGGAGATTAAAATAACGAATGCAGATTGGGAAAGGGAAAGGGATATGTATGAGTAAAGAACCCAAACCAGTACAGCTCCCAGACAATTCAGCCTAACTGTTGTCACTGAGGGTAGATGTTCTTTTTTTTTTCCCTTTCTTTCTTTTTTTCTTTTTGGTCGTGGGGTTGGAACTCTTGGTCTGGGCACTGTCTCTGGGCTCTTCAGCTCAAGCTTGGTGCTCTATCACTTTGAGTCACAGCACCACTTCCAGTTTTCTGGTGGTTAAGTAGAGGTAAGAGTCTCATAGACTTTTTGTGCACAGACTAGCTTTGAACCATGATCCTCAGATCTCAGCCTCCAGAGTATCTAGGATTATAGGCATGAGCCACTAGTGCCTGGCTTTCATGTTCCTTTTACTATTGCATACAGGAAAAACTGTTGTTTCAGTATTCATTCAATGAGGATGGACAGCCGCCTCTGGAATTTTCTCATGGTGTATGAAGGAAGGTCCAGGTAAAAGGAGTTTAGGATGGTCTAGGAGACACAGTGCCACAGAGCTAGTGTCTTCTTTTCTTGGTCATGGTATCCCATGACTCTTGCCTTCTTCTGACGTCAAAGTTCAGCACTGTTTAAGATGGAGACTCTGTACACTTACCAAAGAGACTAGCCTGAATGCCTTAGAGCATCACTGATGTGTCAAAGGTGACAGAAATACCTGGAGGTATGGCAGTAAAGGCAGCTCAGGTGCCATGATGCTCTTTGGCTATGTCAAAATGGGCATGGATCACTAATAGTCTCTTCAGAAAAGGTTTACAAATGCAGAACGCAATAGAATCTAAAGACAAACCCAAATAAATGTGCAAGGAAACAAGCGCAAAGCCACTTACATTTTTGCTTCTTCTCTTGTTGCATAGGTGACATTGACAACAGCAGTTTCTGTGTCTGTGTTGACTGTGGAGAAGCAAAAATGACATTATATTTCTGTTATTTTTCTCTTCTTTCTGAGAATTAAGTTTTTATGTCTCTTAATCGGTACTGACAGCTTGCCTTTCTGACTGCTGCCCACCCTCAAGCTGGATTTCTAGGTTTGAGTTTTGGATTTGATTGAGCAGACAGAGCCCTGATATTGCCCTATCTCTCTAGTTTGTCATCCACTGTGACTTCATCACCCTGTGAATTCATCGACCCGATGTGACATCACTGAATCACTGTGACTTCACACTGACACAGTGATACAACAGACCAATTTTGACCTCATATTGTCGTTGTGACATCATAACCATTGTGAACTTCCATTGCATTCTAAGATCACAGACACATTGTAACCTCAAATTCCCATTGACACCTCATAACCATTGTAACTCACACTGTCATTGTGACATCATAACACGGCATAACCTCATATACACAGTATGACCTCACACCATTACTCCTTCATATTGCCACTGAAGCATCACAAACCCATTGTGACTTTATATTCCCCATTGGTATTTGATGACCATTGGAAGTCTCATTGCTAGTCTGGTATTACTGACCCCTGCACTGTGACATCATTGATCCACAGTGGCCTCATAAGCAATTGTAACCTCACATTGCCATTGTGACATCACCCGCCCATTGCACCTCATGACAGTTTGTGATATCACAGACCCTATTGGGCATGTGGCATACATATACACAATGGAATTCTACTCATCTATCAGAAGGAATGATATTGTATGATGATACATCAGGAAATGGAAAGACTAGAAACAAAGGCTACATGGTTTCCCTCGTTTGTGGCTAGAGTGTGCCACAAATCTAGAGTGTGCCTATAAATCTATAAGTAAACACACTGCAGGCAGTTACAAATGAATTAACTGACATATAATAGACTCTATGGAGAGCTTAAGTGTGCTTCTTTAGAAAACAAAATAGGTACCAGAAAATAGGTACTTACAAGGCGGGGGGGGGGGGAGGGGAGCCCTGAGAGAGAGAGTGGGGGGGGGGAAATGAAGGGGAAGGAGAAAGGATGCAGTCAATAATTCATGGTCAATAATTCATAGTCAATAAGAAAAATAAGGGAAGGGCAGGTCAAAGGGGGTTAAAAATGTTGAAAGAATTACAAAGATCAAGATGTATTATATACATAAACAGCTTTGTTAGATGGCAAAAAATGATTCAATACATATCCTAAAACATTTAGAAAAGTGAAGGAAGGAGTAGGTTGGGATGCATAGTATTTATAAATTGCTTTGTTGAGTAGCAACTTCTTTGTACAAATATATATATATATATATATATATATAATTTTTTTTTACTGCTCTGCCCCTGGAGTCATAGCCCTACTTCTGGTTTTCTAGTGGTTAATTGGAGATAAGAGTCTCAAGGTCTTTAGTGATTTGAACCATGATCCTCAGATCTCAGCCTCTTGAGTAGCTTGGATTATAGCTCCCAGCTAATAAAAATATTTTTAAACTACATTATCATTTAAAAACAACTATTATCTCTGGTTCTAGATAGACAGAGCAACCTTAAGAGAAAAATATACAAAACATCACATTGGCCAAATTCTACAGTTATTTTGCACTCCAATTAATAGTAATTTGCAAATCAAATGCATATATCACATCTTTAATAAACTGCACATACAATAAAGCTGCACTTTCACAAACCATTCACATGAGCAAATGTATATGTACATTTTCTTTATATGTTTTTTAATTGCTTTTTTTTTTTGCCAGTCCTGGTGCTTGAACTCAGGGCTTGGGCACTATCCTTGAGCCTCTTTCTGCTCAAGCTAGGACTTTCTCAAGGCTAGCACACTTTACCACTTGCCACAGCACCACGTCTGGCCTTTTCTGTTTATGTGGTACTGAGGAATCAAACCCAGGGCTTCATGCATGCTAGGCAAGCACTCTACCATTAGGCTACACTCCCAGCCCCTTTATATTTCATTTTAATGTCTACATAAAATTGTAGTGAGCAAATACAACTAGTTGTTATCCAGTTGGTGAATGTATTATTCCCAGTATTTGTTATTCTAGATGGTGCAGAATTCTATAAATCATATTTGTTGCAGAAATCATTTGATTTTGTGTTCCTTTGAACTTTTTTTTTGGAGGAGAGTGTTCATCATGGGGCTTGAACTCAGGGCCTAGGCACTGTCCCCCTGAACTTTTCTACTCAAGGTTTGAACCCTAGTGCTATAATGCCACTTCTGATTTTCTGGTAGTTAATCTGAGATAAGAGTTTCACAGACTTTCCTTCCAGGACTGGCTTCAAACTATGATCCTCAGATCTCAGCCTCCCGAATAGCTAGGATTACAGATGTGAGGGCTACTGGGACTTAGGTGAACTTTTTCAATTACTGTTTTTATAAGACTCTAACCTCAAACAGGTTTGGGGACCCCAAAACAGTAAAAGTTTTGGGATAAAAATACTATTTGTAGGGCGCAGTGGCTCACGCCTGTAATCCTAGGTACTCTGGAAGCTGAGATCTGAGGATCAAGGTTCAAAGCTAGCTGGAGCACAAAAAGACCTGAGACTCTTATCTCCAATTAAGCTCTAGAAAAAGGGAAGTGGGGCGTGGCTCAGGGTAGAGTGATAGCCTTGAGCCAAAGAGCTCAGGGACAATGCACAGGCTCATGGGTAGGTTAGTAAGTAGCCTTGAGCTGAAGAGCTGAGGGACAGTGCCTAGGCTGAGTTCAAGGCCCATTACCCCCACAAAAAAAACCAAAAACAAAAAACTGATGTCTAATAATTGCAAATGGTTTCTGCCTTTGTAGGGTGGGAGCTGTCTGGAAGAGCTAAATCCATGTTACCAATGCTCAGTGCTGACCACTGCCAGGGAACTTGTGTACCACTCTCTAAGGCACACTCACCCACAGACACCCTCCCAGTGCAAAACAGGGGAGGTCTGACCCACAATCATCCTTCTCCTGTGGGTGAAAGCATACAGGACACTGCAGAGCCTTTGTATTTGATGCCTTCTAGGCTACAGATTGTGGCTGCCAGGAGAGGCTGGGTTTGGGCCTCCTGAATAAAGATATCTTCTACAACCCCAGGCCTACAGGGTTTGTCCTCACTTCACTGTTGTATTTTCTATTTTTCACTAATGTTTATCTCTAGGAAATGGGGCAGTTTTTAGATTCGGGAATGAGTTGAGCTTTATTCACACTGTTTATTTCAATGGACCCAAAACCCATATTTCCTACCACTGTAGAAACATGTTCTGCAGGATCAGGAATCTCTTACAAAAGAACAAAACAACAACACTGCAGTTCTACCCTCACAAGTGTGAGGCACCTGAAAACTAGGTAATTTCCAGGGCCCAGGGACCCAACTAGGTAAGCCGGAGGATATGTCTTCCTCATGTAGTACTATGCTAAATGCGTAACCTGCTTTAAACTAGTAACTTTTGGGGCTTTTTGAGTCACTATGTCGCCCAAGCTAGCTTGGAACTTGTGATTCTCCTGTTTTAACCTCTGTTTGTTTGTTTGTTTGGTTGGTTGGTTGGTTGGTTGGGTCATGGGGCTTGCACTTGGCCTCTCCCTGAGCTCTTTTGCTCAAGGCCAGTATTCTACCATTTTAAGCTACAGCACTGCTTCCAGTTTTCTGGTGGCTACTTGCAGATAAAGAGTCTCACAGCCTTTCCTGCTTTAAACCTGATCTTCAGGTCTCATACTCCTGGGTAGCAAGGATTACAGGCATGAGCCACTAATGCCTGGGCTTGCCTTAACCTCTTGAGTACTGAGAATAAAGGTATGAATCACTGTGATAGGCTAAGATAGTAACTTTTTTTTGGTGTCAGTCCTGGGGCTTGACCTCAGAGCCTCGGCACTGTCCCTGAGTGTTTTTTGTTCAAAGCTAGTGCTCCTCTACTTGAGCCACGGCTCTACTTCTTCCTTTTGCTTTTCTCTGTGTCTGTGTAGCCATATTAATATCATCTGTGGGCTATGATTTTTTTTTTAATCTTAAGTATCTGCATTTTGAGCTGTCAGTTGAAAAGTAACTTAATGAATGTTTGCTAGTGACTCACACCTATACTTCCTATTTTTTGCTGCCTAACTGGAGGTAAAAATCCCATAGATTTTCCTGACCAGGCTGGCTGAGATCTTTGGATCTCAGCCTCCTGAGTAGGCATAAATTAGTAATGTTTAGAAGGCGATCTTGCCTACTACAGTCAATTATTCAAGTTGTCTTCTTTTTCATGCTGAGAAAAATAAGAACTGAAACAATGAATTTTTGTAAATGATGTCTTCATCCTAAACTATTTCCCCTTTTCCTTTGGTCAGGAACAAGCAGGAACATGAAGCTAAATAATAATAATAATTGTAATGTTCATGGAATAGAGAACACCTGAATAATTCCTATTTTAAATCTAGGGGCTTTGCCAGCGCCATGGCTCACACCTGTAATCCTAGCTACTCAGGAGGCTGAGATTTGAGGATCAAGTCTCAAAGCCAGTTTGAGCACAAAAGGACCTGAGACTCTTACTTACAATTAACTTCTAGAAAACCAGAAATGGGGCTTGACTCAAGAGCAGGGAAGGCTGTAGCCTTGAGCTGAAGAGCTCAGAAACTGCGCCCAGGCTGAGTTTAAGCCACAAAAAACAAACAACAACAAAAAAACAGCAAGATAAAAACTAGGGCTTGGGAGTTTGGCCTAGTGGTAAGAGTGCTTGTCTAGCATGCACAAAGACCCAGGTTTGATTCCTTGACACCACATACATAGAAAAAGGCAGAAGTGGTGTTGTGGCTCAAGTGTTGAACAGTAGGCATTGAGAATGCCCAAGGAAAGTGCTCAGGCCCTGAGTTCAAGCCCTGGGACTGGCAAAAACAAACAAACAATCATATTGCTAGGTGCTGGTAGCTCATGCCTATAATCCTAGTTACTAGAAGGCTGAGATCTGACAATCAAGGTTCAAAGCCAACTGGAACAAACAAATCCAAGAGAATCTAATCTCCAAATCGCCAGCAAAGAAAAAAAGCTGGAAGTGCTGACATGGACATGGCTTAAATGATAAGACTGAGAGCTTGAGGCCCTGAGATCAAGCCCCGTTCTGGCACACACGCACACACACATACACACATACACACACACACACACACACAAGATATATATATGAGAGAGTTCATTCTCTATGAATTTGCCTAAGGGAAGCTTTAAAATCCCTAAGAAAATACCTTACTCAGATTCTCTTTAGGAATTACAACTAGTTAGTGATATAGAAGAGAAAAAATAATCCTCATTTTGCACATGTGGAAACTAGATCAGTGAGGTTGAGTAACTTTTCCAAGGGCCAATAGCAAGTGAATGAATTTGCACTTTGCTTTTCTAGGCCAAGGCAATAATAATCCTTATCACATTGTCTTTAATATGAAGATCCTGGGATCAGTATTTCTGTGACTCTTAAGGAGCTATACAAGATATCAGCTTTAGACACTGTTTTTCTATCCAGTTAAAAAAATCATAGCACTTCATGCTTTAGAGGAATAAATAAAGACAACAGGAAGAAATAGTGTTTTCTGTACATGTATAGCACTATTTCTATGCTGGTGGTTCTCAAACCTGAGGGTATACAGAAACCACTTGGAGTGGTTTACATAGTGGTTATAGTTAGCCCTTAAAAAAATCTGTATTTTGATGGAAACCAGTGGCTCATGCCTATAATCCTAACTAGAGCTGTGGCTCATGTGGCAGAGCACTAGCTTTGAGTATAAAATCTCAGGGACAGGGCCAGGAGTTTGGCCTAGTGGTTAAAGTGCTTGCCTAGCATGCATGAAGACCCGGGTTCGATTCCTTGGTACCACATATATAGAAAAAAAAGCCAGAAGTGGTGCTGAAGCTCAAGTGGTAGAGCTCTAGCCTTGAGAAAGTCCAAGGACAGTGCTCAGGCCCTGAGCTCAAGCCCAGGACTGGCAAAAAAAAAAAAGAAAAAAAAAAATCTCAGGGACAGCTCCTAGGACTTGAGTTTAAACCCCAGGACCAGCACCAAATAAATAATTTTTCCCCCCCCAAAGGGTCTGCATTTCCAAAAGTACTATCAGAGATTCTTTTTTTTTGTCTTTAGCCATTTATTAACTCTCTGACAGAAATAATTTAATAATCATTTTTTCTAGTCTTTTGAAATATATAATACATTATTGTTCTCTTTAACCTATAGAAAACTGCTGTGTAACAACCACTGGTCCATCTTTCCTCATCTCAATTTCAGCCCCCAGGCCTTTGACAACTGCCATACTGGTCTCAACTTATGTGAGGCGAACTGATCTCTTTTAGATGCAGCAGACTAGTGTGATCACACATTTCTTTTTTTTTTTTTTAATAAAAGGGTTACATGATATTTGCCAGCTAGAAGGTGCATTAATTCACATACATTGATACCCTTTCACATGTCTTGGTACCCATTACCCTCCCCCCCACGCCCCACCCGTCTTGGTTTTCCCCCCTTCCCTATCAAATTTCAAATAACCAAATACAAATAAATTCAATATATCAGCTAACAAAGTGAGGTACTGTAACAATATGAGATACCCAAGGGACAGCAAAAGAGATGAGAGATAACATAGTACATTAAGGACAACAATCATTCATTATATGGCTTTTGTTTCAGTATCCTGGAGGTTCTTTCAATTAGCTTCATACTATATGGCCTTATGTATCAAGATTTTGCTCTATTGCAGATCTCTGCTAGTAGAGCCCAAGGTTTCTACTGATTTTGACAAATAAGGGAAACCATTGAGCCTAAGTTCCTCTGAGTCTGGCTTACTTCATTAAATATGATTTTTTCTAAGTCTTTCCATTTCCTAACAAATGGGGCAATGTCATTCTTTCTGACAGCAGCATAGAATTCCATTGTGTACAAATACCACATCTTGTTGATCCACTCATCAACTGAGGGACATCTAGGTTGGTTCCATATCTTTGCTATGGTGAATAGTGCTGCAATGAACATTGTTGTGCTAGTGGATGGTTGGGTAAATGCCAAGTAGTGGTATTGCTGGGTCATAGGGGAGTTCTATGTTTAGCCTTTTGAGGCACTGCCACACTGCTTTCCATAGTGGTTGAACGAGTTTGCACTTCCACCAACAGTGTAGTAGTGATCCCTCCTGGCCACTTCCCCTCCAGTATCTGTTATTATTCGTTTTCCTGATCCTAGCCATTCTAACTGGAATGAGGTGGAATCTTAAGAGTTGTTCTGATTTGCATTTCTTTTATGACCAGAGATGTTGAGCATTTCTTCATGTGTCTATAGGCCATTTTTGTTTCTTCTTCAGAGAAGACTCTCTTTAAGTCTTTGGCCCATTTTTTAATGGGATTGTTGTTACTTTGGAGATTAGTTTTGGAGTGATTCAATTTTTTGAGTTGTTGATATATTTTAGATATGAGGCCTTTGTCCGTTGTTTGGTTGGTGAAGATCTTCTCCCACTCTGTAGGCTTCCTAATTAATTTACTAGCTATGTCCTTTGCTATACAGAAGCTCCGCAGTTTAATGCAGTCCCACGTATCCAGCCTTTCTCTGATTTGTTGTGATTCTTGGTCCTTATTAAGAAAGTTTCGACCTGTGCCAAGGAGGCCTAGTGTATCTCCTATTCCTTCCTGAAAACTTTTCAGTGTGTCAGCTTTTACCTCCAGGTCTTTGATCCATTTGGAGTTAATTCTAGTGCAGGGTGACAAAGAAGGATCAAACTTTAGTTTTCTGCAGGTGCTTAACCAGTTCTGCCAGCACCACTTGTTGAAGAGGCTGTCTTTCTTCCATTCTATTTTTTTTGGCTCCCTTGTCAAAGATTAGGTGGCCATAGGTCTGTGATTTAATATCTGGGTCGTCAGTTCTATTCCATTGGTCTTCAGGCCTGTTCTTGTGCCAGTACCAAGCTGTTTTGAGAATTATAGCCCTGTAATAGAGTCTAAAGTTTGGAATTGAAATTCCTCCAGCGCTGTTCTTTCTGCTAAGAAGTGTTTTTGCTATACAGGGTCTTTTATTATTCCATATGAAATTTTGAATTGCCTCTTCTATTTCTTTAAAGAATGACATTGGGATATTGATGGGTATTGCGTTGAATTTGTAGATAGCCCTTGGCAAGATTGTCATTTTCACAATGTTGATTCTTCCAATCCAGGAGCATGGGAGGTTTTTCCATTTCCTTAGTTCTGCTTTAATTTCCTTTTTTAGGGTTTTAAAGTTTTCATCAAAAAGGTCCTTTACATTCTTAGTTAAGCTAATTCTTAGGTACTTTATTTTCTTTGAGGCTATTGTGAAAGGTGTTGCTTTCCCTATCAGAGATTCTTAAGCCTAAGAGTCTTACTCGTTGTTGCCGGGTGCCTGTGGCTCAGGCCTGTAATCCTAGCTACTCAGGAGGATGAGATCTGAAGATTTCGGTTTATACCCAGCCTGGTCACAAAAGTCTGTGAGACTCTTATCTCCAATTAACTACCAGAAAACCAGAAGTGGCACTGTGGCTCAAAGTGGTAGAATGCTAGCCTTCAGCTGAAGAGCTCAGGGACAGTGCCCAAGCCCAGGATTCAAGCCCCACGACTAACACACACAGACACACATGAATTTTACTCATTGGGAAACACACTAGAAATCCAACCTTCTCATACAGCTTTCCCAATGCTTCAGTACATTGCAAAGTATAAGAAAAATGGCCTGAAAATTATATTCCTGAGAAATACTATACAGATATATACAGATCACTCCCTCATGGGGGCAGGGGCGGGCAGAGATAGAGATGGGGGGGCAGGGAAGAAAGCATGTAGAAAATGACATGAATTTACTGTTTTGCCTGGAGTTGACCCCAGCCTCTAAGAAATAACAGGTGACATTGCTCCAAAACTCAATAGGATGATCTCATGTATTACCTTGTTCCACATTCTCCACTGTCCCATACTGAGCCAACAGTCCATCCAATACCTGTTAAAGAAAGGTTCAGTGTGAGCATGGAAGAACAAATTACACTCATAGAAAAAATGATAGCGATTTCCCTCCAGAAAATAAAGTAAAACAAGGACACAGAGAGAATGTAATCATTGATATTTCAAGTTTTCATTGAAAAAAGAAGTGAATAAGCACAAACGTGTAGGACTTTGTTCACCGGCTCCTAAGTAATGTACACACTAAGATGACAACACAGAACTGCGAGCTGGGAGCTGGGAGCTGAGAACCCTCACACTCATGGTGATGGTTGGAACTTCTCTTGAAAGGCACAATGCAGTACAAGGCTCACTTCTCGTTCTTGGGAGATTTAACAGTCATTCCTTTAGCGTTCCTCCAGAGATCTGCTTGTTTCACAAAGTAATGGTATGTGTATGTCTGAAACTTTCCGTGGTTTTTTAAAAAAAGTTTCTTTTTTTAAAGTAATGAAAACATTAGATAAAACACTGTTTCCTTTAAGCTATTTTGATTTCTTCTGAGTTGGGGAATAAAACACAGGGCAATCTGTTCTTAAATAAGCAATAAGGCCTCTCCCCATAGTCTATCTTATTTTACATTAAGATAGCAATCTCAGAAGATGTTTTAGAGCTCTGAAAATACATAACTGTCATAGCAACTAATTCAAAACACAAAACTTGCTCAGACTAACAAAGAACTTTCTATTCTGTTGGTCTCCCCTTCTCTCCTCCCCATCAGAACTGGAAATGATAAAATCTCTTGCCAAATCAGGTGATAAAAGCCACCAACCAGGTACAATTTTTTTTTTTTGCTTCACAGCTTATTTGTTGGTGCTTGGTGGCCTGGTAATTGAGAGAGCAGATTGGAAGAGACCTAAGTATATTCATCAGTACAACGGAAAGATAAAACCTGAACTCATGACCAGTCATATACATGGACACTGGGGTAAGGCAGGACCCAGAGGCTTTGAGGAGAAGCCTCTAATTCCCACATGAGAAGGGGAACTCAAACAGGAAGAATGTGTTGGTAATCTCTTGGAGAGTGACATGGGCTTACCTCCCATTGCAGGTGAGGAGGGATGTTTCGAATCTGAATTTTCCTGCTCCTGTAAAAACAAAAACCACAATAAATAACACTTTATGCGGGACACCATCTTCAATAAAATAGGTTTAAGACCATGACTGAGTCCATTTGCTTATTGTGCTTCTCAAGGTGCCCACAGAAGACTGCCTGTACTGAATCACCAGCATCATGTTCTAAGATTTTCAATTACCTGGAGGAAAACATTCCAAGAAATTCTAACAAGCGAAAGAAACAATGAATACATGCAGATTTGCCTTTTTGATTTCTGACCAAAATTGTTAGAATTTAAGTTATATAGTCCCAAAGGGTATCTAGGTCCAAACATGGTAAGTGAAGTCACACTTAACATTGGTTTTAATGAAATTAGATCAATAAAAATTGATGAGACCTCCAATATGTATATTTATAATATATATGTAATATATATAAATATATATTATATATAATACACACACACACCAACAATAACCTTTTCCTTTTTGTGTATCCTTCAATTTTCTTCATGCAAAATGTTTGTTACAGTAACATCTGTAGAGCTGAAGTGGTGGCTCAAGTGGTAGAACACCAGCTGAGAAAGCACAAGGCCCTGAGTTCAAACCCCAACACGATACCCACCCCTCAAAAAAAGAGTTACCCTGGAGAAACATTTGTATATTCTCTACAATCTCTGTGTTTAATTTTTCCTCTGGAGTGGGAATGTCCTGGAGCTCTTTTTGTGGGTAGGCAGAGAGCTTACTCCTATTTTGTGTCCGTTCCCTAACGGTCGACATTTTCATTCAGAAGTGTTCACAATCACATACTGTTGGTCCAATGTCTTGGAATGATTTCCACTGTTTCTATTTTTATGTAAGCATTCAAATTAGATTTTTTAATTTTACTTTTTTTTTTTGCCAGTCCCGGGGCTTGAACTCAGAACCTGGGTACTGTTCTTGAGCTTTCTCAAGGCTAACACACAACCAATTGAGCCACAGTACCACTTCTGGCTGTTTCTGTGTATGTGGTACCGAGGAATCGAACCCAAGGCTTTTTGAATGCTGGACAAGCATTCTACCACTAGGCCACATTCCCAGTCCTGTATTCTTTAAAAATACAAATAAATAAGTGTTTATATTTTAAGAACATGCTAACTTCTGAAAAAAAAGATGCCTTAAGCATTTAGTGAGGGCAACAGGAACATAGCTTGGATTTTTTCCTTCTCTTCTTACTGAAAGTAGAACAACACCTAAAGTTAGGTAAGGGTGATCTATTCTATTCTATTCTATTCTACTTCATGATTTGCCAGGACTGTGATTTGAATTAAGTGCCTTGTGCTTGCTAGGCTAGTGTTCCACCACTTGAGCCATTCTATTACCCTAACTTTTTATTGGTTATTTTGGAGATGGCCTACTATAGATTCTTCTGTCTTGACTGGCTCAACCCTCTAGATCTCAGTCTCCTGAGTGTTTAGGATTACAGGCATGAGCCATGGGCATCTGGCCAAAAGATGCTCTTTAGCATCTAGACAGGACAAAAGCAGAGTAGCCCTGGAGCATCTCTCCTGGTTGGGAAAGTAGTTACTTGAATTCTATATCCTGGTTAACTATTGTTACAGTGTACATGAGTGTACCATCAAATTGTAAATGACCACAAAATATGCTTCACCTTGATTCATGAAAGTAATTAGCTTGAAAGTTTTCAAGGCCTTTCCACATATAAATGCTTCAGGATACTCTCTGAATGCTATTGTATTTGTACTGTAGATATCCAGAGGTAATGGAAAGGTTCTGAGTGAATGAGATAAATATTAAATCTATAATTTAATTTCGAGGACCAGGCAGAAACTATTTTGTTATCACAGAATTTGTTGCTAAAACAAGTAGACAACTAGCTTAATCATATTTAACAACTGACAAGTCTTTGTGAAAAATGAAAAATTCAAACTGTGTTATTTTTTTCTTAAAGCAAAATACCCACTTGCATGTGAGAATGTTAACACTTTGGTTTTCAGACACAAGGTTAATTAAGCACAGGTTTGATCTGCTGCCTTGAGAAATTTAACTCAAATCTTCACCCCAGCAGGAAGAGCTTGTGTAGAAAAACAAGTTAAGAGGAACTGTGGAAACTTATCTATTAAGAAGCCCAAGTTCCACTGCTAAAGAATCCAAGGGAAGGGCGGGCAAGCAGAAGGGCCCTATGAGAAAGTCCTTCAGGGTTTAATGAGGGATTTGATGCAACTAGGTTTTGTTTTTTCCCCATAGCAATTTGAGCTTTATTATATGACACTGGCTCTTCATCTTGGAGGGAAATTAAAGTACCTTAGAAACTTGTCTGTACAGAAAGGCAGGGATGCTAACTGACTCCAAGGGCTGAAAACACAAGAGCTCCCAGCCTTACCCACCTCAAGTCCAGTAGTCATTGTATTGGACCCCCAACACATTCAGAATGTTTGAGGTACTTTATGTTTCCCAATCCTTATTAGTCTGAAAAGTTCCCTTTAAGATCTCTGGACATTTTGTGCTGAATTGAACTATGGCCCAGGGCTACTAAAAGGAAGAAAATAAATTCCTGGTGGTAGCTGAGTCCAATCCTCTACCTACCTATTGAAGTTCGCTCTCTCCTTCTATCACACACATTCACACCCTGAGAATAGCGGTAGTGTTATGAACCAAATCATAAAACAATTCAGCCAGCTGTCGTGGTGACCCCTGGTAAAGAGGAACTAGTCAAGGATTTAGAAATTTTCCTTGTTTTCTAACTCATGCCTACAAAATGCCAAGCAGTCCCCCAAATTCAGGCTTCGTGAGTGCTCAGGGTCAGGATCACTATTTTTTTATTTTACTTTATAGTAAAGTCTATAAACAAAGCAAGACTCAATAGCAAGAAAAATTGCAAACATATTCCTTGGATTTTTTTTATTATTGTAATGTATAAAGAGGTTACAGTTATATTCACCAGATAGTAGGTGTATTACTTCTCACACATTGATACCCCTTTTTGTGCCAGTCCTGGACTTGAGCTCAGGGCCTGAGAGCCACAGCGCCACTTCCGGCTTTTTTCTATGTATGTGGTACTGAGGAATCGAACCCGGCTCTTTGTGTATGCTGGGCAAGCACTCTACCTCTAGGCCAAACTCCCGGCTTGATAACCTGTTTTCTTTTAATTACCAAAGATTACTACTGCATCAATACAATAGAGAAACACAGTGGAGATTTGAAAGTCTAAATCCCACCTCCAACACCTTAAGTGTTAGATGCTTGGTCTAAGTATTAGTACCTCAGACACAAGGCAGTGAGACAAAATGATGGGCAGTTAGATAAAGCTCTTTCCAAATCTAAGACTGACCACTAATTTTGGTAGTAAAACTGCTACAAAGATAAGGTAAGGCTGGGCACGGTGGCTCATGCCTGTAATCCTAGCTACTCAGGAGGCTGCAATCTCAGGACCAATGTTCAAAGCCAGCCCAGGCACAAAAGGACCTGAGACTCTTATCTCCAATTAACCACCAGAAAACTGGAAGTGGTGCTGTGTGTAAAGGAGTAGAGTGGTAGCTTTGAGCTGAAGAACCAAGGCCCAGAGTTCAAGTCCCACAACTGACAAAAAAAAAAAAAAAAAGACAAGGTAAAAAATAGGATAGGCATGCACAAAGACCAGGGTTTGATTCCTCGTTACTACATACATAGAAAAAAAGCCAGAAGTGGTGCTGAGGCTCAAGTGGTAGAGCTCTAGCCTTGAGAAAGTCCAAGGACAGTGCTCAGGTGCTCATGCCCTGTGCTCAAGCCCAGGACTAGCAAAAACAAAAACAAAAAAAGGATAGGAAGAGGAGTATCCCCACGTGGATAGAGCAGATACTGAGCAGATAAAGAAAAAGAGAGAGAGAGAGAGAGAGAGAGAGAGAGAGAGAGAGAGAGAGAGAGAGAGAGAGAGAGAGAGACAGACAGACAGACAGACAGACAGAAAGAGGGGGGGGAAAGGAAGGAAGGAAGGAGGCTGGGAGGAAGGGAGGGAGGGAAAAGGGGAAGGGGAAGGGAGGAAGAAAGGATATTCTCTACAAATCTTGTATTTCACCTGTTACAATTTTCAACAACCCAATATGCATGTTAGATGACAAAGTATGCAGGATTTTATTTGGTGTTTACAAACCAAACACCATGGATTCGTGGCTCCAGTTGTGTTAAACCCATCCCATCTGGTGTACTTTCTGCAGAAAGCACTGTCTACACCATCATCACTATCAGAGTTATCTTGCACACTCTCTGGTGCCTGCACTTGGGAGGTATAAGGTTTTTTTATGAAAATTACTGCAAATAAAGGGTATTCACAGCTGTTACAGCTTATCTATCCCCTAAGAATATGGCTGGAGAAGTGAACCATAAATGTGATCAACCTCCTCACAAGACCCAGAAATGAACTGTCATTCCCCACACAGCAGGGTGGCTACAGGTGAAATGTTGGACAGCACAACATAACCAGCAACATTAGTTTCCTGCTCAAAGGCAATTTTCCTTCTATTGACTTCCTTCCTCAGAAAAGGGAACCTTGCAGCTCTGAAACTGTGGGGGTAAATAACACTTTACCTTTCTCTGTGGCTGTGTGCACTTCACCACAGGGGAAGTCAACTGAGTCCTCAGTTCTCTGACCTGCAGTTGATGGGTACACTTAGCCAACAAATCACATTAAAAATTAAAAAAAAAACAAAAACACCTGGCGACTAGGTGCTCGTGCCTCATGCCTGTAATTCTAGCTATTCAGGAGGCTGAGACCTGAAGATTGAGGTTTGAACTAGCCTAGGCAGGAAAGTCCATGAGACTCTCATCTTCAATTAAGTATGAAGAAAGCCTGAAGTTGACTGCAGCTCAAGTGATATGGTTTTAGCCTTGAGCAAAAAAGCTCAGGGACAGTGCACAAACTCCAAATTCAAACCCTAGGGCCAGCACATTAAAAAACAAAAACAAATACAAAACAAACAAAAAACAACACACACACACACACACACACACGGGCGCGCGCACGCACACACAAACATACACAGGCCCAACTGACATTACAGTACTTTTCATGGGTATTTATCGCACTTCTCGAGAGTACAAGTGATAAATAGGCGTATTAAATACACATTATACGAGGAGTGTTTAGGTTATAGAGGGTATGAATAAAAATAAATGACATAATTGACTTGTGTGTTTTGTTTTTGGCAGGACTAGGGTTTGAACTTGGCTTTGGACTTGCTAGTAGGCTAGGAGATGCTTTACCTGTGAGTCATGCCTCTAGTCACATTGGTGCACTGGTTACGTCTGAGATGCAGTATTGCTTCCTGCTGAGTAAGTGACTGACTGCACAATCCGGCCATTTTAGGCTTCCTGTCATGGCTGTGATGATAGGCACATGCCAATGCATCCAACCTTCACTCCACTGAGATGGAGTCTTACAGAGGATTTAGTCCAGGCTGGCCTGAAACCAGGATCTTTCCAATCCCAGCCTATCAAGTAGCTAGGATACAGCCCTGAGCCACTAGTATGTGGCCATGATTCATTAAAAAAAATAAAAATAAAAAACTACAAGTATTATTTTACAAATGTACACAAATAATGTCTCTATCAAAGTATTGCCTTTAGAAGATTACTTACTAATTCTAAGCATTCCTCTTTTCAACACAGTATGTATGTGTTGCTGATACTGGGGCTTGAAGTCTGGATGCTGCCCCTCGGCTTTATCACTCAAAACTGGCACTCTTCCACTTGAGCCGCTTCTACTTCCAACTTTTGGCTGGTTAGCTGGGAATGAGGCTTCAAACCAGGACCTTCAGATCTTAGCCTCCCCAGCAGCTAGGATTGCAGGTGTGAGCAACTGGCTCCCAGCTCTCTAACACATTAAAAAAAATCCTTTTAAGATATTTTCCGGGGCTGGGAGAATGGCCGAGTGGTAGCGTACTCGCCTAGCAGGTACAGTTCCCCGGAACCACATACACAGAAAAAGTTGAAAGTGGTGCTGTGGCTCAAGTGGTAGAGTGCTAGCCTTGGGCAAAAAGTGTCCAAGGATGGTGCCCAGGCCCTGAGTTCAAGCCCCAGGACTGGAAAAAAAAAAAAAGATATTTTCTGTAGTATTTACCCCATAAACATTGATGTAAATGACTTGCCTCTCTTCCCCCCAACCCTTCTTTCCAGAAAGAAACAAAACTCTCTCTTGTGCCTCTGCCAACATTGGTCAGCAATTGTCTGGGGAAATGGACTACCTTAGTCCAAGAACAGTGCCCAGGCCCTGAGTTCAGGCCCCAAAGGTTGGAAAAAAAAATCTCCATTCAATGCCAGAGATAGACTGCAAGCTAAGAAAACTGGTGTGTAAAACCTGGAAGAAGCCAGGTGTGGTGACTCATGCCTGTAATCCTAGCTACTCAGGAGGCCGAGATCTGAGGATCAAGGTTCAAAGCCAGCCCCGGGCACAAAAGGGACCTGAGACTCTTATCTCAAATTGACCTCTAGAAAATGGGAAGTGGGGCTTGGCTCAAGGGTAGGATGGTAGCCTTGAGTTGAAGAGCTCAGAGACAGTGCCCAATCTGAGTTCAAGCCCTATGACTCACCTCCCCCCGCCCCCCACATCCTGGAAGAAAAGAACCCTAGGGCGAAGAAGTTGTAAAAATATCTATAACAGAGCAAGGAGTTTGGTCTAGTGGTAGAGTGCTTGCCTAGCATGCACAAAGACCCAGGTTCGATTCCACATACATAGAAAAAAGCCAGAAGTGGTGCTGAGCTCAGGTGGTAGAGCTCTAGCCTTGAGAAAGTCCAAGGACAGTGCTCAGGCCCTGAGCTCAAGCCTAGGACTGGTAAAAAAACAAAAAGAAACACCTATAACAAACATTCTCAGGGAAGGACTGTGCACAAGCAGGATCACATGCAGTAGAAAGCTAGAGCCAAAGCAGCATACAATCAACTGCCTAAAGTTAATTAGGGACATAATGCAAAATGCAAACACAGGAAGTGACACCCAGGTACCTGAGACCACAGAGCATAAGCAGACACCTCTGTCTCAGCCTGCCCCTGGGAAAAGCCCATTAAAGCCCATTATGGTAGTGCAGAGAGGGGGCTACTATGACCTACTATAGGAGACAGTTGGAAAGGAGTAAGATGAACAGGAACATTTCTGTTCACTTCACACTGTGCTAAGCCAACTCAGAGGAAGGTACAGAGGAAAGTCCATTACTGCAAACCTCTGCTTGCTAGGAAGTCAGACTAGGGGATGAGGAGGCCGGGACACCAAAACCACCATCCAAGGTATTGCCAGTGATAAAATGGTAATGGTGGAGATGGCCTTTAGAAAACATTTCTCCACACAATATCTTATTTAATCCTCACCACGGTAAGAAAATCAGAAGAGCATTTAAGTCATTTCCCATTGTCCTATAGCTCCAATGCAACCAGTTTAGAGACATATCACATGTCCGACTGTAAGGATGGTAAAAGACTTTGAACTTTCCGGGGTTCCAAGAACAATGATAACATGCAAATGAGCATCCATGCTCAAGACAGACATGCTAATAAATGTCTTTATGTATACCAGCACTAATGCTTGAAAGAGCCCTCACATTGGCGCTGGGCTGGTCCAGGCAGAGTTGCTCTCTGTCTCTCACTTGCTGCATGAATGCAGGTAGGTGTTAACTGTTTTTCCACTTTTCAGGTTGGAGAATTTGAGAACAAGAATCTGTCTGACACTAAGTCACTAGTCTCACTGCTAATGTGATATAGTGGAAGGGAAGTGGGAAGAGATGCATTCACCTAGCTCTAGAGAGCCAGAGGGGAAAGCTTCCTCCAGCCCTCCACTGCAGTGTGTGGCTCAAGAGCAGGTCACTATGATCGAGAGACAGGTCACTCTGAAGCCATGCTGCTGAACCACAGCCCTCCCAACTGACATTCAACAGCTTCTGAAGAACCTTAGTTTAAGACCTCAGAATAACTTCACACGCAGATTAGGAAAGAAACTCTCGAGTTGTTGCACTGCTCACCTTGGGCTACACAGCAAGGCTGGATCATTATACTTAAGGTCTCAAACCAAAGAGGGAATCTACATAGTAGAGTGATGAACAGTCTTTGAACAGTCGAGCCACACTGTGGCTGATGCAGCCTGGCAAATGTACTTCAATGGCAATCTGATCAAAAGTGAGAAAGGATGGACCTCTGGGGTGCCTTAAAGGGTGTGTGTCCCTGTAAGAAGCCCCAAGCACCATATTTGAAATTTTAAAAATTTACTATGTAAATCAGTAATGCCACATGTAAAAGATGAGGCCACTTCCAGTTTTCTAGTGGTTAACTGGAGATAACAGTCTTACGGTTTTTAGTGCCCTGGCTGGCTTTGAACCGTGATCCGCAGATCTCAGCCTTCCTGAGCAGCTAGGATTACAGGCATGAACCACCATGCCCAGCAATAAAATCTTTTAGTAAAAAAAATTTTAATGTTTAATATGCTAAGCAAATGAAATGCAAGTGTGTGTGTGTGTGTGTGTGTGTTTGCGCGCGCGTGTATGTTGTTTCTGAGGCTTGAACTCAGCCTGGGCACTGTCCCTGAGCTTTTGAGGTTGGCATTCTATCAGGTGAACCACAGCTCCATTTCTGGCTTTTTGATAGTTACTTGAAGAGATAAGAGTCATGTGGATATTCTTGCCCTGGCTAGCTTTGAACCATGATACTCAGATCTCAGCTTCCTAAGCAGATGTAGGTGTGTGTGAGCCACCAGTGCCCAGTTCAATGCCTTTTCTAAAAAGAGGGGAGGGGAGGGGACAATTTGGTGGGGGTTGCACAGAGCCTCTACTCCCATTGGAAAGCTGTAGAAATGGTCTCAACATCAGGTAGAGAATTCTGGCCCCATTCTATATAATTATATTAACATATTATAAAATGTACACATTACATATATACACACAGACATATGCAAATATCCATACACAAATCAAGTTATGCATAACTACATAGCTATAACTGAGTCATAAAAGTCTCCTACAATAAGGTGTTTCTAAGACTAGATTTGATTATAATAAAGAGAAAACTGTTAGCCATAAAACATCATTATTTATTTATTTATTTATTTTGTCAGGTGATGTATACAGTTACATTTGTCAGGTAGTAAATACATTACTTCTTGAACACTGATACCCTCCTACATCCGGTTTTGTGGGCTCCCCCTTCCCAGTCCTGGGGCTTGAATTCAGGGCCTGAGCACTGTCGTGGGGCTTTCTCAAGACTACAGCTCTACCACTTGAGCCACAGCACCACTTCTGGCTTTTTTTGTTTGTGGTACCAAGGAATCGATCCTGGGTCTTCATGCATGCTAGGCAAGCACTCTACCACTAGACTAAACTCCCAGCCCCACAAAACATTATTTTGTCTTGTCGTCAAAGGAATATGTCATTTTTGTCTTGCCTTTGCTGATTAAGAATTGAAAACTGTTGAAATGTTTCTTATTGGCTAGAGAGAAAAGAATAAAATCTAATGAACACTGTTAAGTCTTGTAAACTAGGATCCATTTGTGTTTATGTGGGAAAATATCTGTGAACTGTGGACATGTTTATGATTCCATCAAATATAGTCAACTACACCAGGGACATAACCAAAATTACTAAAACAACTAAGTTTCTATTCCTTGGAAATAATAACTGCTTCGTTTCATGGCAGCGGCAGTCAAAAAACTTACCAGAAAAAGGCATCTTCACAGATGTTAGGGCCAATAAGGCTCTCAGGAAACATTCCTTTTATATATAAGCACCCAGAGAAGGGATTTCCTCAGAGACATATGATAACAGTGTTGAGCATAAGAAGCCCGATCTGTGAGTCTCAAGAACGCTAAAGCTTCTTCCCACCCCAATGCCTCCACTGGTATAACCTGCCCAGGGAAACTCCTGACTTTCTGGTTCTATGCTCCAGGCTGCGGGTTATGGGGACATTACCTTTGAGACTCAGCTCTCACTGAGTGTACTGAGTACACTCTGGTACTGGGCTCCAGACTGCCTCTTGGGGATAAACACTACTTCCTATACTCAGTAGGCACTAAGCAGGCATGCAGCTTCTTCTCTGCTGCAACTTCCCATGTACTGAGAGTTCCTTGAACTAGACAACAATCTTCAGGGAATCAGCTCTTAATCTTTTTTGCGGGGGGGGGGGGGAAGGGGGATGGAAGAGGATGCTGGGGGTTGAAGTTGGGGTATTACACTTGTTTAGCAGGCACTCTACCTCTTGAGCCATACCTCTGATACTCTTTTGCTTTTAAGTCTTGCTTTTTGCCTGGCTGACACCACATTTCTCTTATTGATACTTCCTGAATAGCTGTGAAGACCTGGGCATGCTTGATTATGATGGGGTTTTGAAAACTTTTTCTCTTTGCCTGAGGTAGCACTGAACTGACCTCAGCCTCCTGAATAGCTGGGATTACAGGCAAGAGCCACCATGCCTAGCTCTGACTTATCTTGAAAGAAAGAATAGACAGTATCCAGGTGGAAAAGGGGACTTGAGGGCTAGGGAACATACAGATCCACAATACACTGCTTACCTGACATGCGTGAGGCCCAAGGTTCAATCCTGGCACTACTAAACCAACCAAATGACTGACAGACTGATCAATCAACCAATAAATGGGGGGCAAAGAACATTCTACTTACAAGAGCAACCGGACAAGTGAGATTAGGAGGTAACCCTGGGAGGGCTACACAGGTTTAGTATGGGCAAACTTAGGGAAACCAGAAGAGCCTAAACTAGTGAATGACAAAACTGTACCTAGACAAATTACTGTATGCTAAGTGGGGCTATCATAAGCAGGAGATCAGAGCAAACACACGCTAATGCTAAGAAGTCCTAAGAAAGCACCAAGACACAGATTGGGAAAGAACCAAAAGAGGAACAGAGCCTTTCAGAAAGCTCGGGAGCAAAAGCAGTCAGTTGAGGTCTGTCACAGAGGCAGACACAGAGACAATCTTTGAGGTTGTCCTATAGATTTTTTTGTCCTCTGGGGCCAGGTAATTAAACTGGCTCAAGCTACTGGCCCGCTGGAGTCTTGTTTCCCTTGAGTTGTGAGCCCTCAGGACCGCAAGAAGCAGGTTTGAGAAGTGAGGGTCTGAACAAAGCAAAGGGATAATCGCTATTGCCCATTCTTCTGTCTCTGCACCTGAGCTTGTTGCCCTGAAAGAGGTAGAGACAGTACAACCTAGAAGATGAGGCTAGAGTCAAAGGTCCAAGTCTGAAACCCACTCAGCTGTTTGAGTATGGCAGAGTTGCTTTAACTTCACTGTCTCAGAATTGTTAGATTAGACAGGAATGCATTTCAAGTGCCTGTAACAGGAACTTGGTGCAAAGGCCACACAGGTAGTGTTCTCTGTGAAGGATAGGTATTAAAGTGTTCTATCTAAAAGGTAGGCCAGGCAAAGATTCACAGGAGCACTCAAATGATAATGAATTTTGGAATGGGCTGTTTCCCATAGATGACTGCCTCAAAAATTCATATCCACAGGGGCTGGGAGTTTGGCTTAGTGGGAGAGTGCTTGCCTAGCATGCATGAAGCCCTGGGTTCGATTCCTTGATATCATATACACAGAAAAAGGCAGAAGTGGTGTTGTGGCTCAAGTGGCAGAGTGCTAGCCATGTGCAAAAAGTATCCAAGGACAGTAGCCAGACCCTGAGTTCCAGTATCAGGACTGGCCAAAAAAAAAAAAAAAAAATCATCCATAGGGCCAGGAGTTTGGCCTAGTGGTAGAGAGCTTGTCTAGCATGCATGAAGACCCAGGTTCAATTCCTTGGTACCACATACATAGAAAATGCCAGATGTGGTACTGTGGCTCAAGTAGTAGAGCTCTAGTCTTGAGAAACTCCAAGAGTAATACTCAGGCCCTGAGTTCAAGCCCCAGGACTGGCACAAAAAAAAAATCATCCATAGCTCTCCTCGTGCAATGACTTTGACATTTCTCTCACTGAATGATGATGTTCTATGTTCCCACTCCTGAAATCCAGTCAGGTGTATGACCACAAGGAAAGTGAGCCTCTAAAGCTAAATCAAAGCTTCTCTTAGGAATGCTTGCTCTTAGGCCCTACCCACCATGCTGGAAGGAAAAAAAAATAACCATATGGAGAGGCCATGGTTCTAGACAACAGCTGAGAAGGTTCTAGCTAACAGCAGCCAACTGCCAAATCTGTGGGTGAGCCTTCAGCTGCGAAATCACTATGGCCTCTTTATCTTCCCAGCAGAGGCCCTAGATATCACAAAGCAGAGACAAACCATCCCATGGTACCCTATTCCAAATTCCTGACCCACAGAATCTATGACTCTGTGAGGTACAGTTAATGCCACTTAACCTGGGCTTGCTGAGATGCAGTAACAGATCATTTATATACAGGTAGCAAAAGGCCCTGGAAAGGTTGGGGGTGGAGAAAAAACAAGATGAAGGATTTCAGTAGGCTAGTCTTAGTGTGGGGGGCTGAGAGTAAAGACAGGCAGACTTATCAGAGACCAATAGGATTATGAGATGCAGACAGTGAATGTTTGGGCTCAGGTGTCAGGAGCAGATGGGTGTGGTATCAGATTACAGGGCACAGATTGTAAGTGGAGGTTGAGGAAAAGAAACATTCAAATGATGCCAAGGTCTAATGGCAGAACCTCTGACAGAGTTAGGTTCATCCAGAGGGGAACAGTTGTTTTTTTGTTGTTGTTGTTTTTGTTTTTCTAGTGGATAGTGGGGGTAGAGGAGAGAAAGTAAATTACATTCTGCATATGATGAATCTGCATCAGGTCTGGACAATCTAACAAGTGTATAAAAACAAGTTGGAAATTCAGAATGAAAACACTGGTTTTGGCTGAAACCTGTGCTAAGTAAAGGTCTCACATTCACAAATGGCAATGTTTAAGGAAAACTGGTGAGAGGGTATAAGCAAGGCTGATCCAAGAGGCAGAATCCTAAGCATACAATGTCATAGCCAACTTCGGGTAGGGTGTGATATCATTATTAGTGCAATGCCAAAGAGAGGTCAAGGAGACAATGACTGACACAAGAGATAGGAACCTACCAAACAGGGAAGGGAGCCAGGATTAGAGTTGGCCTGGTCTGCCCTAAGACCAACCACCAGAGAAATAAAACACAGAAACTAAAGAAGTCTTGACTTATAACAAAGCTTGCTTAGTACCTTGGACTATTCCTCAATCCAAGAGTTTCCTGTGAGCTCCTGAAACGGTAAAGTGAGCAGGAATTATTAAAATGAAGTGGTGACAGGCCAGGAGTTTGGCCTAGTGGTAGAGTGCTTGCCTAGCATGCACAAAGATGGGGGTTCAATTCCTTGGTACCACATACACAGAAAAAAGCCGGAAGTGCTGCTGTGGAGATCTAGCCTTGAGAAAGCCCAACGTTAGTGCTCAGGCTCTGAGTTCAAGGCCCAAGACTGGCAAAAAAAAAAAAAATGAGGTGGTGACAGGCACACTTCTAAAGGTATAAAGTAGGTGTCGGAATTTCAGCCACTTACCTAGCTCACAAAGATGAGAGTGCTGAATAGGTCCCAATATAATTCTCCAGGCACCCCATCTGCCCCCATGAAAGAGGAAACAAAGGCCACACAGCAAGTGAAAAGCCAAAGCATGATTAGAACAAGGCCTGCCTACCTTACTGGGAAGTCCAGTTGACTGGATTCCTTTTGTGTCAGTAGTAAGCTCTTTGATCTCTAACATATAGAAGCTTGTTTCTAGGGAGGCTGTGAAAATAGATTTTCTAATGATCGTAAGGATCTCTGAAACTCAAAAAGAGGAATATGAAAAAAGAAAAAAGTAGCCACCTGGATTGCAAGGGAGGAAAAAAAAACCTCCAGGAACAATGCAGGGAAGGGTGGCAGCCAGGAGAGCGAAGGCACTGGGCTGTGGGTGGAAAGGCTTGGAGAGCTGGCTGTATGCCAGCAGCAGCTCTGAGCTTGGTTGCCCCCTGCTTTCACTATGGGCAGTCTCTGCATAAAATGGCTGGGTTGCACTGGGACTCTATGCTCCAAAGACAGGTGGATTACTCACAGGTGGAGTTTATGAACAAAAAGGCAGTATGGCAGGTTAGAGCACCTCAGGGGTTCCCAAAAGTTATGAAAAGTTACATTTTTTTGTTGTTGTTAGGTGTGTTGGGACCGGGGCTTTGTGCATCCTAAGCAAGCACTCTACCACTAGGCCACACTCCCAGACCCACAGTAGGATTTTTCATCTTTCTCAGTTTATTATTCAATTGACATTGTGACTACTAAGTCTTGTTAGAGTGACGTTGATCTTAATAGTATAAAGCTGAGACCCAAACCAACCAAATACTTCTGAAAGGGCCAGTTTTTTTTCTAACTTTTTTGGGGGTATGGGGTGGGTGGAGGGGGGTCATGGGGCTTGAACTCTGGACCTGGGCCCTGTCCCTTAGCTCTTCAGCTCAAGGCTACCGCCCTACCCCTAGAGCCTCAGCCCCATTTTCCCTTTTACAGTGATTAATTGGAGATGAATCTCATGTTCTTTAGTGCCTAGGCTGGCTTTGAACCGCAATACTCAGCTTCCTGAGTAGCTAGAATTACAGGCGTGAACCACTGTACCTGGTGAAAAATGTTTTTTGGAGGGGAGGGTGTCATGGGACTTGAACTCTGGCCTGGGCTCTGTCCCTGAGCTCTTCAGCTCAAGGCTACCACCCTACCGCTGGAGCCACAGTCCCACTTCCCATTATCTAGTGATTAATTGGAGGTGAGAGCCTCAGCTTTGTATTGCCTGGGCTGGCTTTGAACCGTGATCCTCAGATCTCAGCATCCTGAGTAGCTAGGATTACAGTTGTGAGCTACCATGCCCTGCTGAAAAATATTTTTAATAAGACAAAAGTATACAAATCCAGCCATGAAATCAGTACTATAGCGTGAACTGCTGTACCAGGAACTCCAGGAGGAAGAAATATTTTCTTCCCTAATTTAATGTAAGGGGTCTGTGGAAATAAAAGATGTTTAGTCAATGATTCCTGTGAGATCATCACAGAAAATGCAATGTGTGTTGAGAAATACTTTCTTTTGAGAATAGTGATTCTCCCCGCCCCACCCGCCCCACACCACTATCACAATGCACAATGTCCTCCTTCCTGTTCTTATCCTGTCTCTTCTATTCCTTCCACAGCCACTGTCTCTGCTGTTCTCTCAACATTCACCAAGGAACCTGAGGAGCCTATGAAGAAGTCAGTCAGAATATGACACCACCCTGGGGCTGGTAATCTTAGCTACTCAGGCAGCTGAGGTCTAGATTGTGGTTCAAAGCCAGCTAGGACAGGAAAGTCCATGAGACTCTTTATCTCCAATAAACTACTAAAAAACTGGAAGTGGCTCTGTGGCTCCAAGTAGTAGAGTGCTAGCCTTGAGCTAGCCTTGAGCAAAAGAACTCAGGGACAGCACCCAGGCCCTGAGTTCAAGCCCCACATTTGAAAACAACACCACCAACAAAGGCACCCTGGGATCCTCTCAGGCTTTGCCAAAGAAGGTGGACCTTCAGATTTGCTTATCTATATGGAGTGAAGGCTTGAAAATTCACCTATGCTGCTGCTGCTCCTCCTTCTTCTTCTTGTGCGTGTGTATTATGGAACTTGAACTCAACCTGAGTGTTGTCCCTGACCTGAAGAGCTACCACCCTACCCTTTTTCCCATTTTCTAGAGGTTAATTGGAGATAAGATTCTCAGGTCCTTTTGTGTCTGGGGCTGGCTTTGAACCCTGATCGTCAGATCTCAGCCTCCTGAGTAGCTAGGATTACAGGTATGAGCCACGGTGTCTGGATTCCTATGCTCATCTTATTTTGCCAAAAACAAAGCAGAAAATGGCAAGTGACTAAGAAATCAAACTTTCTTCATTTCTATATATTTCATGAAAAGAGACTCAAAATCAAAGACACTGAGAAGTCGCTAAAAGACTATCGGGGCCGGGAGTTTGGCCTAGTGGTAGAGTGCTTGCCTAGCATGCACGAAGACCCGGATTCAATTCCTTGGTACCACATACATAGAAAAAAGCCAGAAGTGTTGCTGAGGCTCAAGTGGTAGAGCTCTAGCATTGACAAAGTCCAAGGACAGTGCTCAGGCCCTGAGCTCAAGCCCAGGACTGGCACCAAAAAAAAAAAAAAAAAAAAGACTATCGGTATCAAGTGGGCATCATTTACTGCTTGCGCCTCTCCCACATCCTGGGAACTACAAGTTTGAGGGGTTTAGGGTTTTGTTTTGTTTGGCTCTGTTAATATTTAAAACACGGCAGACCAAGAAAGCGCTGTGTATTAAACTACCTATAAATGAAGTCAGTGCAAAAAGTACAAACACAAGCATACCAAATAAATTTAGCAATCTAGGAAAATAAAAAGCTTTCTACGACTAGATGAAGTGGGGGGTATAAAACTTGGTAAAAGCTAAGTATTTTATTTGTATTGTAACTTGCAAATTTGCATGTAAGTACTGGGAACCAAATTTCTGATGACCAATAATTAGGTACTATTCAGAAGACTCCTTTAATTCCCTTACTTCACCACAAGAGGGCACACATTTCCTTCCTAATAGTCAAGGGAAAGCCTTAAATTCTGCCAGCTGTCTACCTCTGCTGGCAAACCTCTCTTCCAACCCACTGTTGCCCCACTCCGTATTCATGACAGTCATCTGCACCTGCGCAGTTAAGTAAGATAAGCCACTTTCACTATCTTTATCTCATTTAGTTCTAGCAAGTTATTTGTGAGGTTGGATGGGACAAAAAGTTTCAACTCCCTTTGAAGGGAGAAAAATATAGAACCCACTTGCCAAGGTCAAAAGCATCATACTATTAAAGCCCAAACTCAAGCAAATGTTCTGGGCCCCAAATCCTATACTCATTTTTCTTGTTTCCCTATATGTATATAATAAAAACCTATATCACAATCGTGCCATGCTTATTACCCACCCATTCTCGTTTTTCTGAATGGAGAATCATCCAGGAAGATCAGATTGCTTGCCTTTGCAATGCTAAAGCTGTTTCTGTATTTTTTAAGTGTATGTTAACACCTAGCAATTCCTTTTATAGGTTTCCGAATAAAGTGAGAAGTATGCTGACTCTTGCCACAATATTCTAAGGTGGCCACAGACAAGAATAAGATTGTTACTTATACCAGGAAAGCCAACTGTAAGGACCAAACATCTTTGGATAGATATGTTCAGGCTAAAACCTAAATCTAAGGGTCCATCTGTGCTTAAGAGTAGAGCATAATATGAAGGGATCAGCTGGATTCAAATCCAGATTTTACCGCTAGAACTGTGATCTTTACTCAGGTCCATCGTGTGTTAATCTTCTGTAACATAGAGGAGCAATATGGCTGCCTGTATCTCAAAGTGTGACAGAGACCTCCTGGGACAAGACTGTTACCAGATGAAAGTGCACACAGGCAACACTCAAACTATACAAGGCAGTCATTACTCTAAAAGGATTGTTACTCAGGTCACTGATTACTAAAGCAAACACATGGCTACACCCTAGTGGCACATGCCTGTAATCCTAG
Organism: Megascapheus bottae; assembly: GCF_031878675.1. Classification (NCBI taxonomy): domain Eukaryota; kingdom Metazoa; phylum Chordata; class Mammalia; order Rodentia; family Geomyidae; genus Megascapheus; species Megascapheus bottae. The sequence goes on from NC_143509.1 coordinate 44,713,145, forward strand.
CTACTCAGGAGGCAGAGCTGAGGAGTCAGCCTGAGAAGGAAAGACCACGAGACTCTTACCTTCAATTAACCACCAAAAAGCCTGTAGTGAACAGTGGCTCAAGTAGTGGTGAAACACCAGGCTTAAGTGAAAATGCTCAGAGACGGTGCTCAGACCCTAAGTTTAAGGCCCAGGACATTCTCTCATTCTCTCTTTGTCTCTGTCAGTCTGTCTGTCTCTCTCTTTCTCTCTCACTCACTCACTCTCTCTCTCTCTCTCACACATTCACACACACACACACACACACCCCACATTGTCCTTTTTGTCAAACATACATTTATATAAAGTTTAAATCCATTAAAATGTCTTTTTGTGTGCATAATGAATTGTAATTGTCTTAAAAGATTTAGAGCATAAATATAAGGAGTATGGTTCTATTTTGCTCATCTCCATAGTTCCTAAGACTCTCCTAAAAGTCCACTCTTCATTTCTACACCACACCCTTAATTCATATCCATCACCAGGGACTCCAACTTGGCCCAAGAGCAGGACTCGTGAACTTTATTGAATGAATGACTAAAGAGATGCAAAAATGGTATAGCTATGGGGCCAGGAGCATGGCCTACTAGTAGAGTGCTTGCCTAACAGGCATGAAACTCTGGGTTCAATTCCTTGGTACCATATTAAACAGAAAAAAAATTTTTTTAAGCCAGAAGTGGTGCTGTGGCTCAAGTGGTAGAGTGCTAGTCTTGACAAAGCCTAAGGACAGTGCCCAGACCCTGAGTTCAAGCCCCATGACTGCCCCCTCTCAAAAATATGGTGTTGCCAGGCACGGTGGCTCTCACCTGTAATCCTAGCTACTTAGCAGGCTGAGATCTGAGGATCGTGGTTCAAAGCCAGCCCGAGCACTAAAATCCATGAGACTCAGCTCCAATTAACCACCAGAAATTTGTAAGTGGCAGTGTGGCTCAAGGGGTAGGGTGTTAGCCTTGAGCTGAAATGCTTAGGGACATCCAGGCCGAGTTCAAGTCCCACAACCGACCAAAAAAAAAAAACAAAATAAAACCATAAACACAGGGGAAAAAGCAATGTATTCCAGCTACCCTGACCCCCACACATACTTTGCCAACACCCTATAGCTCAGCTCTGGAAAATATTGGGCTGTTCTAGTATGGTCCACTTAAAAGTACTTCTTTCCTCCCCTCCATCAGGACTTGGGCTCTGGTACCACTAGGTCTAAGATGGTACTGGTCCTGGCCTCAGAAGTTTTCCCATGGATATAGTTCATATTGTATCTTGGTCCCAACCTGAGATCCTGGTAGGGAGCACCCTGGAGGGAGAAAAGGGATGACAGCATTTGCAGCTAAATACCTACTTTCCGTTTAGGTTTCACAGGCAGGATCTGCAAGATCAGACTGCATGATGCTGGGGAACATGCCTGAGTTAGTTTGGCTTCCACAAGATTGTAACAAGACTCCTCCTTTTGACCCTGATATGTAAAACTGTGCCATCAGAACTGGGTTGGCAAATCCATGCTAAGAAGGAGCATGATCTCAGCCTTCAAAATTAGAACTAGAAAAGCCCTTTCCAACCTAGGAGAGTAGCTTACTCCTAAATGTCTCCTATATAGGGCTTTTAAAAACTTTTCTTGGGACCCAATTTACAAGTCTTAGCATAAAATAGCCCTCTCTCTTTTTTTGATGTATTAATTTTTAGTTCTTTTTATATACTGCTTTGATCGGACCCAAATACATTTTCTCTTTCCATGATGTTTACATCCTTCACATTCTTAGAGACTGTTATCATATCCCCTTTAATCAGCCTTTGGCCAAGCTATACATATTTAGCTCCTTTCATCTCTTCCATGTCCTTCCTTCCAGCAGGGCTGGCTTCTCTTTCGATTCCTTCCAATCTGTCAACATCTTTCTGGAATTGATACACACCCCGGCTTAATAAACACTCTAGGTAGTCCTGTTTCCTAACAGTTTTCCAAAGACTCCTATAGTGACAAGAAATTAGACCAGGGCTCAGAGATGGCTTACATCCCAGATCTGCTGCAAACGCCTCAAGCTGTCCCTGCTATAAAAATGGGAGTTGTACTTCTGGTCTGATCAATTGAGAACAAAATACAAAATCACTGTAAGTGGCATTGTGGCTCAAGGGGTAGGGCAACAGCCTTAAGCTGAAGAGCTCAGGGACAACACCCAGGCCCCGAGTTCAAGTCCCATGACCACCACCACAGCAACAACAAAAATACAAAATCACTTTGTAGATAACAAAGTACTGTGCATATGCCACTTATGTAATTAAAAATGAAATAGATTCGAAATAAGCATGTTGAATAATGAAAATACCATCTGATTGTGACAATGGGTATAATGTCTATGCTACTATATATATGCATTGGCTATTGTTTCAATTTTAAATATTTGTTCATTTATCCATTTACTAAATGTATTTCAGAATCTCTGTTATGGATAAAACAATAGGCTTTGAAAGTCAGAGTCAAGCAGGTAAGGTAGGAATGCACATGAATGAGATGTGCAGCTTTCTTTTCAACTCCCCAGAAATACATCAACTGAGCTGGTGAGGTGGCTCACACCCGTAATCCTGGCTACTTAGGTGGCTGAGATGTGAAGATCAGGATTCCAAGCCAGCCTGAGACTCTTATCGTCAATTAACCATTTAACAAACTAGATGTGGAGCTATGGCTCACTTGGTATAGGTCTAGTCTTGCACAAAAAAAGGTTTGAAGGGCCAGGAGTTTGGCCTAGTGGTAGAGTGCTTGCCTAGCATGCACAATGCTCTGGGTTTGACTCCTTGGTACGGCATTCACTGAAAAAAAGCCAGAAGTGGTGCTGTGGCTCAAGTGGTAGAGTGTTAGCCTTGAGGAAAGCCCAAGGACAGTGCTCAGGCCCTGAGTTCAAGCCCTAGGACTGCCCCCTCCAAAAAAAGCTTAGTCAGTGGCTCTGACTTCAAGCTCCAGAACCAAAAATCAATCAACCAGATTCACACAAAATATAGTGTCGAGACATCAAATTTGTTAATGGCATCAGATGATGTGCAAGAAAATGAAATAAGGATCTCAAGAAGTTACCATTTCCATCCCAAACGTAGTTGCTTCTGCTACCCCTTAGATTAGGTTTTATGTCACAACACTGAGGTGATTTTTCTACTTATTATTATTATTGCCAGTCCTGGGGTTTGAACTCAGGGCCTGGGCTCAGTACCTGAGCCTCTCTGTGCTCAAGGCTAGCGCTCTACCACTTGAGCCACACTTCTAGCTCTTTTTTTTGGGGGGGGGTAATGGGGCTTAAACTCTGGCCTGGATGCTGTCCCTGAGCTCTTCAGCTCAAAGCTACCGCCCTATCCTTGAGCCACAGCCCCACTTCCAGTTTTCCAGTGATTAATTGGAGATAAAGAGGCTTTGTATTGCCCTATTGCCAGGACTGGCTTTGAACCTTGATCCTTAGATCTCAGCCTCCTGAATAGCTAGGATTACAGGAGTGAGCCACCCCATCCGGCTTCGGCTTCTAACTCTTTCTGCGTAGTTTGTTGGAGATGAGGATGAGAGGGATTGATAACAGCAGAGAAAACAGTTGGTCTTTGTAGCCAGTGCCTTCCTTTCTCACAAGTTTTAGTTATTCAAGGATAAACCTTATGCAGTTTTCTGGTCTGCATTTCCATGTTTGCAGTTGCATTTCAGTCCACAAACACACACAAAAAAGCAATCTGCAAACATTCCTGTTTCTCTTAAAGTATGCAAGATCACCTCTGTTTCCTTCTCTGAAGTTTTCCCATAAAAATGAATAGAAAACTATCAAGTGTAGGGTCTGATCCAAGGTCATTTACATCCTTGGGCTGTTGGGCTAGCTTGGTGAATACTGACATTGCCCTCCCTCCTTCTGGATCTGCTTTTCAGTTTGTGGCTGATGTGCCACCCCCATGGCTGGTGCTAGCCCAGCCTGCTGAGACTGCATGGCAACTAGGGCTAAGTCCTGCCCCTGTTCATCCACTGGCTTCCCCTCTGCCCAGTACCTGCATGTTGCCTTGGCAGTCTTTTTGGGGGGGAGGGGATCCCTCTTCATTGCTTGCAGAGCTAGGCGGGGTTAGAGGGTCTGTTGGGACTAGCCTTTGACAACCGTGGATAGTGGAACATGTGTGTGCTGTCGTGTTCTGTGACAAAGCCAGTGGGGGAACACAACTTCTAGGAAGCCAGCTGCCTTCACAATGAAGTGGACCCAAGGGAGAGGAGGTGCTCAGTGTTGGTGACCCACTACCACTGTGAGCCAGCCATGGGTCTGGGTAGTGGCTTTCCAGTTTCTCCACCTGGTTTAGTGGCTTCCAGGATAGTCACCAAGCTTGCAGGGCCATCTTCAGTGTGTTGCAGTCTTGGTGGCAGTTCCTAGGACAGCACAGCGTGGAGGGCTGTCTTTCACCTTGGGAAATGACCTGTACTTAGGCTTGGGCCTCATACCTTGTGTAGTTAAAAAAAAAAAAAAAGATTTGGGTGGTTTGTTTTTGAGAAGGTTACGTTTTGTTTTTGTTTCTTTTTGCTTTTATCTTGGCCTTTCCTCTCTTTGTCTCTTCATGTAGACCAGGTATTTGAAAGGGCAGACAATAGCAAAAAGTGTACTGTACAGCTTGTTGATATGTGATTATAGGAGAAACTGATACCGTGGATGGGAAATGGAGTTGTGGGTTCACCCTCCTTTCCCTCCAGTTCAGAACCTGTTGTTTCTCCTCTCAAATATGTGATTGTACTAGTTCTTTCCATATGAAAGAATTCTTCCTTATTTAAACTTTTTTTAAAAAGTTAAAAAAAAAAAACCTATTCAGCATGGTGTCACACTATACCTTTTCAGGTGAGGTGAGAATGTATGCAAGATGAACTGAACTCCTTCCAAGAGCTACAAAAATAAATCCCCCAAATGGCAAGAAAATAAGTATGATTTTCAAATAACAAAAAGCCCTAAAAATTATCCTTATCAAGGCTTTTTATATATTATTGGTGGTATATAGAAATAACTGTGTCTGGGACTTAACAGAATTCGGAAGAACGTGCACCTTGGAATATGGATTTTAGTAGTAGCTTTAATAAAAAAGGCAATTACAACCTCCTCAAATTTATCCCAGAGTTCTAAAGCCCAACTACCTTGTAGGTCACAAATCCTCACGCATTTAAATCATGAGGCATTTAAACCAATTTGCAGAAAATCTCGTCTTTTTTTCTTTTAGCATGTGATGAAAAGATACCTTTCCAATTACTTGTTAATTTTTTCTTTTAAACTGAAATCCTCCAAATTGTGTCCAGTTTTAGCTAACATAGTTATTGAGTGGCAAATAGATCTTCCTTTGAAGCTAATGGAGTCTTGTCTTTCTCCTGGCTCCACTGAATCACCACCTGCCCCCAATGCGCTTCCTGGCCAGGATGGGAGAAGCTCTGAGCACAGAGCTCTAAGGGAAGGCTGCTGCCGGAGAACATAGGCAGCGATAGAAGGAAAGGTGCAGCCCACAGGCCGCCTAGGGTCCAAGGCCATCTGTCAGAGTGCCCAGGACACTGGGTGGAAGGAAAATGGTTGTGCATCTTCATATTTATTCAAAATGAGGTATTCCAAATTTCTGACTGTTTACTCCCCCCCACACACACACTGTTTTTTCTTTTTTTAATTGTCAAAAGCAAAGGGATCCTAAAAATACAAAGCACAATTTTGACCAGCTTATAATTCCTTGGCAAATTTAGCAAGATCCATGTCTTACCAGGTGAAGAATAACATATATATCTATCATTTAATTAACAGCAAATTGCTACGTATTAAGCATTGTACTGGGCTGAAGAACCTGAAAGGAGTGACACTTAATTTACAACCCTGGAACACAACTAAAAACATTTTCTCCTTTGGATTTCATTTCTATCTGTAGATCTGTAGAGAGATTTACTCACCTTCCAACTTAATATTTTTTGGCAACAGTTCTGGAGCTTAAACTCAGGGCCTTGTTCTTGCTTGGTTTGTTTGCTCACTGCCATCATTCTACCACTTGAGCCATGACTCCAGTCCAGCTTTTTTGCTGGTTAAGGAGAAGGACTTTCCCAAACTTTTCTGTCCAGGTTGGCTATGGAGCTCAGTCCCCTAGGTATCATCCTCATGAGTAGGTAGGATTATAGATATGAGATAATGATGGTAATAGTTTTAACTGGTGGACCCCTTTTCTTTTTTTTTGGCTGTAAGTCTGTGGTGAACACCTTTTCTATCAAATATAAAAACAATCCATTTCCTGGATAGTATCAAGCATAATCCTTTGAGCTCATTACCAATGTCCCTGTGTATTCACTGGTGGCTTGCCTGAAGTCATACACCTGGTAAGAGCTAGCGCATAAATGTAAAATCTGGGCCTACTCAACGGGACCCATGGTGTGTGTGTGCGCGCTTGCGTGCACATGCCAATCCTGGGGCTCCAACTCAGAGGCTAGGCACTTCCTTATGCTTCTTTTGCTCAAGATTAGCACTCTACCCCTGAGCCATAGCTCAATGTCTACTGTTGTTGCTTGTAGGGGTAGTAATGTGTGTTGAACCCAGAGCACAATGCTAACTAGGCAGCTATGCTCCAAGCTCTTTTTGCTTTAGTTATTTGGGGACAAAGTCTTAATTGTATATCCAGGCTGGCATGGACTATGATTCCCCCTATTTTACACTTCCTGAACAGTGGAGATGACAGGCACAAATCAATACTCTAAGCTACTGGCTGAGATGGGGATCTGCTGTTGGGGGTGGAGAAGGGTGTGTGTGTTGGTCCTAAGGCTCAAACTCAGAGCCTGGGCACAGTCGCTAAGCTATTTTTGCTGTTAAGTCTATAGTCACTCAAAAGACTGTCAAAATTCCTTGTAAATGCCTGGATATTTTCTTCTTGAGGAACTGTTCTACCAAAACATAGTGCAAATTGTCTCAGAAGGATACAAATTTCTCTTGGAGATAAGTGTAGCAGGTTTTGCAGCCAACCACTGGTAATTTTGTAAATCCAACAATACCATGCAGAGAATACCTTGAGGCTAGCAGAAGTATAAATTTTAATTTTATTTTAATTTAATTTTTTTTGTGGGTCATGGGGCTTGTACTCGGCCGGACACTGTCCCTGAGCCCTTCAGCTCAAGGCTACCACTCTACCCTAGAGACGTCCCATTTTCTCGAGGTTAATTGGAGATAAGAGTCTCAGGTTCAGGCTGGCTCTGAACCTTGATCCTCAGATCTCAGCCTCCTGAGTAGCTAGGATTACAGGTGTGAGCCACAATGCCTGGCTTACATTTTGATTTTATTATACTTCCTAAATCTTTTTTTTTTTTTTTGTACCAATCCTGGGGCTTGAACTCAGGGCCTGGGCTTCTGTCCCTGAGCTTCTTTTGCTCAAGGATCGCACTCTACCATTTGAGCCACTGTGCCACTTCCGGCTTTTCCTGTGTATGTGGTACTGAGGAAACAAACCCAGGGTTTCATGAATGCTAGGCAAGTACTCTACCACTAAGCCACATTCCTAGCTCCTAAGCATCCTAAATCTTGAGCCTGACTTTTCAGATTCATCTTCGTTTCTTACCTTTTTCAGAATTTATGGGATAAACACCTGATGAAAGAATAAATTGGTTATCAGCAGGGGAGGCATACCTTTGTCCCATGGCCTAAATAAAAACAAACAGGAATCCACTATGAACACAGAAGAACCATGGACTCCATGGGATAATGGACAGGGAGAACTCATATCCCAGAACCGAAAGTATGGAAAGGCTGACAGCATCAGAAGTGGTAATGAGTATTACAAAAATGATCATGATATGTGACCCACATAGTCACACGGGACCCCACAGTAAAGGAGCCACACACTTGGCTTAAGTGTATTGTCACGAAATAGAAATTCATCATAATTTATCTTCGATTATGTATGTAGCTAAATTCAGTGGAGCAAGGGAACATGTGTAGGTACAGAAAAAATATATTCAATACCATGTTGTCATTCCTGGGCACTGATTTACCTAGGGCCCTGGGGGTGCTACATAACTGCAGGATTTGCTTGGCAAGTTTAAGGTAAGCATAAACATCTGATTAAGTAGAAGTGCAGTATCAAGAAGTCATTCTTTCCTCTGGAACTAGAACTGGTTTGAACATAGGCAAAATGGCAGGCAGTACCCATGTGAGCAGCCACAAAACTCTATAATATCCTTCTTTACTCACATTACTTCCTCACATTAGCCATTCCCCTTCCACTGAAAAATGGTGGGGGTATGATGAAGCAGGGAAGGAAAATGGGAAACCCGTAGTCCATTTAAAATTAGTCTTGCTCATTGCTAAGCTGAGGAGAATGTGCACATATTTAGAGGTACAGTCAACATCGTTGAGTTAGCTTGATGCAGAATTTCTACTGTTTTGGTAAGAACAACATATGATCTTCAAAATGTGAACCTGTGTAATTCTGGTGATTCTGTATACATGCCTACTAAGTATTGCATTTTATGCTGTATTGTATAATATAAGAGTAAAAGGCAAAAATACTAATAATTACAATTTTCTTCACTTAGGATGCCATTAAATAGCAAATAAAGCACATTGTGATAAGTGAAAAGACAGTAGAAGGGGAAAAGAAAACCTTAATTTTAGCAATACATACCAACAATCTTTAAACATCAAGTTAGTCCAAATAGATTTCCAAGTTTTTAAAACTGCCTGAAGGGGTTTCCTGTAAGGGGCAAATGTGCAGACAGACCCTGAGATATGGTTGATACATTTTTCAGTGCAAAGCTCTGTAGGACACAAGCAATAGCCTTGGCTTTGGCAATGACTTACTGTTTATGTGCACCTGTCATTTTGGCACTCCAAAGGCAAGATATAACTTATAACACTTGATAGATGCTTTAAGGTTTAATTAGCCTAAGTACTTTCACATCCAGTCTTTATTTTATTCCTACCATAATGGGATGGACCAAGGATTTTGTTTTTGCTAGTCCTGGAGCTTGAACTCAGGATCTGAGCACTGTCCTTGGGCTTTCTCAAGGCTAGAGCTCTACCACTTGAGCCATAGCACCAATTCTAGCTTTTTCTATGTATGTGGTACTGAGGAATTGAACTTGGGTCTTCTTGTATGCTAGGCAAGCACTCTACCACTAGGCCAAACTCCCAGCCTGGAAAATTACTTTTAAATGTAGTTTTTGTTGTTAGTATTCCAATGATAAAAAGTAATGTATCTTTTAATAGTCTTGATCTTAGTGGTGGATACATGGGTATTAACTTTATACTTATTTGCTAAACTGTATGTTTATGGTTAGGTGCCAGTGGTTATAGAAATCTTAGCTACTCTGGAGGCTGAGATCTGAGGATCATGGTTCAAAGGCAGCCCAGACAGGGAATTTCATAAAACTCTTATCTACAATTAACCACCAAAAAGCTGGGCTGCATCTGTGGCTCAAGTGGTAGAACATCAAACGAAAACCATTATGTTGGGTTTCATAAAAATTTTGTATAATAATATAGTCTGCAAAGAAAAGGAAAAAGAACAAGAAGACAAGTTAATGAATATCCATTGTAGGAAAGAAAGGTTAAAATTTCCCATGACTCCATCAAAGGAAACTAATATTAACAATGGGATGGCTTTTCCCTTCTTTGTTTTTGTAAAGAATTATCTCAAATTCATTTCCAAAGCGACCAGAGGGCATTTCTTTTTGTTTTGTGGAAATGATACTAGTTTGCAGAGGTCCAAGACCCTGCCGCATGCTCAGTAGCCAGGAAAACCCGGGTTCACTGGGTTTGAGGTTTTGTCCTCTCATTACAAGTCCTCTGCACCTATGCTGATCACAAGAATTTAACTTGACAAATAGGGAAAATGGTAAAAGACAATCCCCCATGAACTCCCTGTCACCCTAAGAAGGGACAGTGAATTGTGTTTAGAGTTAAGATCAGAACTTCCCCACAGAACTGATGGTGAAGGCACCATCAGTTCCTTGTGAGATGTAATGCCAGGTCCAAAGAGTCACCAGGGAAAGAGAATAAATGTTTCTGAGGTACAAGGTTACAGGGTTTGAGGTTAGGAGGGAAGTTCTATAAATATTTACTGAAAAGAACTGCCTGCTAACTGGTTGAAACAGCAAGGTGTGGTTTTCTTTCCACCCCCAGAGATGGCTGAGGAAGTTGGTGGGACAATCCAGTGGGAAACACTGTCCAGCCAAGATGGAAGCAAGAGAATTTAAGAATGCCTGGGATGGGCCAGGAGTTTGGCCTACTGGTTAAAGTGCTTGCCTAGCATGCATGAAGACCAGGGTTCAATTCCTTGGTACCACATACATACAAAAAAAGCCAGAAGTGGTGCTGAGGCTCAAGTGGAAGAGCTCTAGCCTTGAGAAAGTCCAAGGACAGCGCTCAGGCCCTGAGCTCAAGCCCAGGACTGGCCAAAAAAAAAAAGAATGTCTGGGATGACTCAGAAATGAGTCCAACCATCTTCTGACCATCCTCTCTCTGTTCCACCCTCAAAACTCCCACTTCTGTTCACTGGAGCAGGAAGGCAAAGAGGGGATGTTCACACAAAACACTGGCCACAAAGCCAGAGGTTGGGAGAGCTGGCCACACACACAGTTCTGGTCACAGTCTACAATCTAACTCTTCCCAACAGGTTGAAAAATCACCTTTAATACTACGGATACCCCTGGACAAAAATAAAAATCATGGACTGACAGTAGGCTGTACACAGAGGAAAGATACAAAGTCCACACCTCCTTCAGTTTGGTGGGTGGTTTGAAAGCTTCTTTTTTTTTTTTTTGCCAGTCCTGGGCTTGAGCTCAGGGCCTGAGCACTGTCCTTGGACTTTCTCAAGGCTAGAGCTCTACCACTTGAGCCTCAGCACCACTTCCGGCTTTTTTCTATGTATGTGGTACCGAGGAATAGAACCCGGGTCTTCATGCATGCTAGGCAAGCACTTTAACCACTAGGCCAAACTCCCGGCCCTGAAAGCTTCTTTTTAGGCCAAGACATGCTCATTTTTAAAGTGTTGCTTGCTAACAGAATCAGCCAAGAAGCAAGGTTTGGGAAGACAACTTTCCTTCAGGTAGAACCACAACTGGACCACTCCAGACCAAAGAGAATCTGCCCTATTATATAAAGGATTCCAAAGGTGGTGATTACTCAACCTATGAGAGAACATGGACGTGTTTATTAGCTGTCATTTCATCAGAATCTGCCTCCATAACACAAAGCAAAATTCAATTCTAAGCTAATCCTTGGTTTTGACACAATAAAGCCATTATTCATACAATTTACACTATAGTCTATGAGGTCTGACACACTGCACTGGGGATATCCTCAGTGGGTGGGGGAAGCCATCTTCCAGTTCTGCTACAATCGATGGGCTACGGGACAAGCTCCCACAGCTGTGGATGGGAAACCAGCTGAGTCCAAACATCAGCATTCTTAAGGGAAGATGCACCAGATGGCATGGCAACTCATCAGGCTTATGTAAAGCACATCCTCTAAGGAAAGACAGAGGTTCAGCTACAAGATGATTACACTTCTCAGCAACATGGGGAGACCAACCAGAGAAACTGCAATTCAGATGAGGGGAGGGGTAGGGGGAAGAGAACACAAACCTGTTATGAGACCTAGTTGGATCTATAAGTTTTGTGAGCGCTTATGAGGCAGGCTGTATATGGAGGTAGGCTAGAATCATGGATGAAGGCAACAAGAAACATGCTACAAGCTGAAGACAATTATCCCAACAATTATCAATAGAATTACATGTTCATAACTTTTTTTTTTTGCCTGTCCTTGGGCTTGAAGTCAGAGTCTGGGCACTGTCCCTAAGTTCTTCAGCTCAAGGCTACAAAAAAAAAAAAACTCAAGGCTTTTTCTGTGTCTGTGGTACCAAGGAATCAAACCTAGCACTCTATCAATACGCTACGGGGCTTGAACTCTGGGCACTGTCCTTGGGCTCAAAGCTAATGCTCTACCACTTGGGCCACAGCACACTCCCGGGTTTTTTGGTGGTTAATTGGAGATAAGAGTCCTACCACTTTCGTGCCTGGGCTGGCTTTGAAGCACGATCCTCAGATCTCAACCTCCTAAGTAGCTAGGACTACAGGTGTGAGCCACCAGTGCCGGGCTTGGAGATTAATTCTAGTGGTTAAATGGACTTTAGTGTCTGGCCTGGCTTTGAATTGAGATCCTCAGATCTCACCTTCTGAGCAGCTAGGATTACAGGCATAAGACACTGGTGCATCACGACTTTTTAAGCAAGCACTCTTCCACTGCCTTAGGAAATTAAAATTTTAGTACTTAGGGTGTGAACCAAGTAACAGCGCTCCTGTTAATGATGAGACACTGGGTTCAAACCCCAGTTCTGCCAAAAAGAAAAGAAAAAATTCGGATTTTAAAGATGTTAGATATGTGAAAACTGTGAAAACTGGTAACATTCAGATTTCTCACTTCTTCCAAACTTTATGTAATAATACTTCACCCCAACTGTGGACTTGAAGATTTGGTTATTTAGGTGAGACCATCTTTTTTTTTTTTTTAAATGACATTTTAAATCTTAAATTTAATCACAATGTGTCTTCTTTTTTGTTTGTTTGGTTTTTTGCCAGTCCTGGGCTTGAGCTCAGGGCCTGAGCACTGTCCCTGGATTTTCTCAAGGCTAGGGCTCTACCACTTGAGCCTCAGCACCACTTCTGGCTTTTTTCTATGTATGTGTTACCAAGGAATCGAACCCGGGTCTTTGTGCATGCTAGGCAAGCACTCTACCACTAGGCCAAACTCCAGGCCTGAGAGATGGTCTTTTTATTAGAGGTTTAGAGTATGTCTATATGTGTGCATGTGTGCACACAGTGGCTAGCTGGGTTTCCTCAGTACATTGGGAGTGTCCTAAACGTGACAGAAGTTTTTATTTTCTACCAAGTGCAGGTAAATCAGGCCTAAAACCATAACTACTCAGGAGGCTGAGATCTGAGAATCTCAGTTCAGAGTTAGCATGGGGTAGGAAAGTCCTAAAACTCTTCAATTAACCAAAAAAGGCCGGAATGGAGCCCTGGGTTAAATGGTAGAGCACTAGCCTTGAGCACAAAAGCTAAGGAACATTGACCAGGCCCAGAGTTCAAGCCTCAGGACATATGAAAAACAACCACCCTTCCTCCCAAAAAAGGTCAGAAGTGGAGGCAGGGATCAAGTGGTAGAATGCCAGCCTAAGTGACATAAAGTAAGGGAGAGTGCCCTAGCCCTGAATTCAAGCCCCAATACCAGCACATAAATTTTTTTGTCTCTTTTCTTTTGACTTTGTCTTTTTTTTTTCATTATTTCTTTCTGTGATACTGGTGTTTGAATTCAACGCACAGCATTTACTAGGCATGCTACTATTTAAGCCATGCCTCCTGGCCCACACCATCCCCTACCAATCTCCCCCACCCCCCCCATCCACAGCCCCAAGGAATCCTCTAGTCATACTGCATCAGTGGGGAAAAAAAAAAGGCAGAGGAAGAAATGAGTACTGCATAAAGGCTATACTCTTAGGCATACTATGAGGTTCCAATGTCTGAGCTCAGTATATCAGAAAACAAGTACCACTGAATCTAATACCAGTAATAGCAAGTGGCACCTAGGAAAATATGCCACAAAGCCTTCTGCCCTTACTATGGTGAGAAGTCAAATCTTTCAAATATCAATTCCCTTTCCACCCAGGAAGTGCTTATATAAAAGTTACCTTCCCAGTTATAGAATTATTTCATTTCTAAAAATGTATAGCCAGCAAATTCTAGACCAGTAGATCTGGCACTATTAACAGATTAAAGTCCTTGACTCTAGATTGAGAATATTCCACTGCCATTTCCCCTGCCCTGTGCAGCCCACACTGTGGTCACCTGGTTCCTATTTCTGGGAAACCCTTTCCCGAAGTTCTTAACACAAAGAACTCCAGTCATTGATAACATCAGAAATTTCACATAGTCCTCTGACCTGCCATTAAAATAATTTAGGTGCCTGGAATTTGGCCTAGTGGTAGAGTGCTTGCCTTGCATGCATGAAGGCCTGAGTTCAATTCCTCAGTACCACATACACTTAAAAAAAAAGCCAGAAATGGTGCTGTGGCTCAAGTGGTAGAACTCTAGCCTTGGAAAAAGCCCAAGGACAGCACCCAGGCTCTGGGTGCAAGCCACAGGAGAAGGAAGGAAGGAAGGAAGGAAGGAAGGAAGGAAGGAAGGAAGGAAGGAAGGAAGGAAGGAAGGAAGGAGGGAAGGAGGGAAGGAGGGAAGGAGGGAGGGAGGGAGGGAGGGAGGGAGGGAGGGAGGGAGGGAGGGAAGGAGGGAAGGAGGGAAGGAGGGAAGGAGGGAGGGAGGGAGGGAAGGAGGGAGGGAGGGAAGGAGAAATAAGCATAGTAATCTAAGAATTCCATTTTCTAGGTCTTGATTTTTATTGAGAAGAATAATTTAACCTAAACATTTACATGCCAAAGCTGTGCTGTAAAAGGATAATTACGTATTTAGTTTATCAGTTCTTGGCCTTAAAAACAAATGTCAGGAAGGGAAAAACACTGGGAAGTTGGGATTAGAGATACTAAAATGCATAATCAATTACTGATTAGACAGTAATGATAATGAATTCTGTAGTTTATGGTTCAAACAAGCAATTAGCATCATTAGAAGTATAAACAATTAACAAAAGGGCTAATTGCCCTCTGAATAGATATTACCCTGGAGTCCTTGCACTGTGGCAATCCATCCTCAAATCTCTATGGTAACTCCCCAGAGATTTTTCTCCCAGGTGCAGTGGCACTAATACATGCTTATTGTTTATGAACATATACTCCTCTGGGTAATTTTGGGGGAAAAAACAACCCTCAAGTTGTTTTCCTACCCAGTATGAAAAGTAAAATTAAATCTACAACTGGATTTAGAATTAGCCAAGATATGGTCTCTCATTAAAAGGCAAAGAAAGGCACTATTACACTTTAGCAAAGTTACAGGGTGTTCAAAAGGTCCTTGACATCAAGCCAAGAACATAAATAAGCTTGTTCAGAGAGAAAAGAGCCTGTTAATGTGATAAAGCAGGCAAGCATATATCCAACAAAAATT
Source organism: Megascapheus bottae (assembly GCF_031878675.1). Taxonomy (NCBI): domain Eukaryota; kingdom Metazoa; phylum Chordata; class Mammalia; order Rodentia; family Geomyidae; genus Megascapheus; species Megascapheus bottae. Next base: position 44,728,206 of record NC_143509.1, read on the forward strand.
AAAAGTACACCCACAATACAATAGCTTCTCTGCATTTACCCCCCTTATTGACTTAATATGTGACTAAAAACTCAATGGTAAGACCTCCTGCCTCAGTTATTCAAATTTTAGCTCAAACCCGAAATCCTTGGAAGACTTGTTAAGACAACTTTGCAGGATCCCTTCTCCCAAACTCTAGTCTCCAAATGAAACCCAAGAACTTAATTCTTTTTTAAAAAAATTTTATTGTAATGTATAGATGGGTTACAGTTACATTTGCCAGATAGTAGGTGCATTACTTCTCACACACTGATACCCCTTCTCATGTTTTCTCACCATTTCCCTACCCTACCCCCTTCCAATCATGTTTTCCCTGCTTCCCTTTCCAAGAACTTAATTCTTAACTAGTTTCCAGTTGGTGGTAAAGGGACCACACTGAGAATAACTCCTGACTTTTCCACTTCATGGCATGTATAAACGTAAGGGGAAGCTCAGTTTGTGAAAAATGTCTCGGTAACAAGGAAAACTGCATAGTGAAATTCTTCAATAAATGTCCATACTTTGCCCTTAATGTTGGAAAATACCCTGTTGATCTTGACTGAGGATAATCCTCGAGGGTATTTGAAATTCCCCAAGGCAAAGGAAATTCCCTTAATCTCAAACCCATGTCACCTGGCAGCACATTTGTTCCACCACCTCTAGCACATTAAAGTTCTAGATATACATCTAGGGTTCAAATCCTGGCTGTTTTGTTTCCTAAGCTGTTAAACTCTTGAGCCACAGATTCTTGTAAAACTAGCCTAGCAATACTTACAACTTTACACTTCATAGTGTGCCTAGACAGAATTCAGTGAAAGGACACTTCTTTAGCTTTAGCCCAAAAACTAATTCATAGAAAACCCTGAAACAATCAACACTGTCATGCCTGGTATTTACTGAAGATTTCTACACTTCTCTACCCAGGTCACTTGTAATCCAGGAAAACTGTCTCCACAAACAATTGCCAGCTGCTCTAAATTTCCAACAAGATTTCAAGACAAAACAAGAGTATTCTCCTGAGAAAATATCATTCACAGTCCTCTTGGATTTCATGGTTCTCTTGCCATTCCTGATTCTAGGCTCCAATACAGTCCCCCTTAAACAGTCATACCTCTTCTATCTGGTGCATTTTCACCTAACACTCCCTGCCAACCTCAGTTTTTCAAGCCCTATGACCTACAGAGGGAGGGAAGGAGGGAGAGGGAGAGACAGATAGGGGGAAGGGAAGGAGGAAGAAGAGCAGGGACAGAGTTGGAGAGGCTGGGTAGATACAAATACCCCCGCAGACACCTCAGTACCAGGGAACTGGACTGACACATGTAAATGCCTGGTGCTGAGAAGGTAATTTCTTTATTCACAGTTGTCTATTTTACAAGAACCTTTGGAAAGGCAAGGTGCAAACAGAAAGAGCTAGCTGCACTTTAACTCACACAAGGCCTCTGATTCTTTAGTAATATTCACTGATAAAATGAACAATGTAACACTTAGGTTTGTCTTGTCTGGCAGCTCCCTGAGTTCTCTCTGTGGAGAACTAGAAATTAAAACAGTGTGGGCCTGGAGGTATGTATAGTGCCTGCCTAGCAAGCTTCAAACCTTGAATTCAGTTGTCAGTATCCCCTCCCCCACATACACAGCGTTAAATAGTCATATCTTATTTCTTGTTTTTGTTTGAAAGAAAAGTTTTAAAAATGGTCTAACTAGCTTCTGGCCTTGGGGAATATATATATGTTCTGATTTTATTTCATTGCATTGACATTAGAAAGTGGGATTGATGCTGTTATCTGCATTGGAGTACAAAAAGAAACGTTTTATGGACTACCTGCTCTCTACTAGCAGAAAGTGAATGGAAATGCTTTCTAATTAATGTATTTTTTTGTTTGGTTGTTAGTTTATAAATTAATTAGGTCATTATTTCTTTAGCTTTATTATCCAACATTTGTGAACTGGTATATGCTCAGTGATGGAGACAACAGTTGCAAATATACATCTTCATTCTGTTGGATCTTGAATATATAAAACATGTGAGAGAGGAGAGACTCCAAAGGGCTAAGTAATTTATTGCCCAATTATGACATCAGACCCATTCAGCCATTAAAGTTAGTGAGTTTTCAAGCTGTGGCTCCCGCCTGTAATCTTAGCTACTCAGGAGGCTGAGATCTGAGGATCGAGGTTCAAAGCCAGCCCAGGCTTTGAACATGAGACTCTTATCTCCAATTAAACACTAGAAAAACAGAAGTAGGGCCCTGGCTCAAGAGGTAGGGTGATAGCCTTGAGGTGAAGAGCCCCAAGACTCCCCACCGCAACTCCAAAAATGTGTGTTTTCAAAAATTTAAAGACTTGTATATAAAGATTGCAGTAAATAATGAATAGTGCAATTCTACTTTTGTAAAAGTGCACACAGCTATAATAACATTAAGCAGCTTATTACTAATGATTCTCTTTAGGTGACTCTATCTGTAGTTATCTGTGTATGTACGCTTGAACTCAGTGCCTAGGTGCTGTGCTGTTTCTTTTGTCACTCAAGGCTAGCCTTCTACCACTTGAGTCACAGCTCTACTTCTAGATTTTTGCTAGTTTACTGAAGATAGTTTGTTACAGACTTTTCTGCCCAGGTTGGCCTTCAATCTTGATCTTCAGAGCTCAGCCTCCTAAGTGGTTAGGATTACAGACATGAGCTACCAATTCCTGTCCTAACCTTAATGCATCAGTTTTAGAATTAAAAAATTTTTTAAGTGAAACAAATTTTATTCACATGAATTTCAAATGAATTATATATGTATAGGTAATACTCTGAAACAGTTTTTTGCTGTTAGTTGCAGGTGAATTCTCAAGGACTTTTCAGCCGTCATAAGCCAAGATCCTCAGATCTCAGCCTCCTAAAAAGTTAGGATTACAGATGTGAGCCATCAATTATCAATCAAATCTTGTTTCTTCTTTTCACATCAGCCTGCCTCTTTCTTTGAGCTCCCTCATTCAATAGCTTAGTTCAGACCTTTTTGCCCAACACCTCATCATATCCATCGCTTCCTACCTGGCCTTCCAAATTTGTGAGTCTATTCCAGCAGGGCCACCTGTTTAATGTCTCTCTGTTAATCAGAAACTCGGACAAATAAAGCATAGAATCTTAATGTTTTATCCAGCACTAAAAATCCTCCATTGTTAGTCTTTTCTCTGGCCTTACAAAACCAGCCTCCTCTCATGACATATTATACACACTTGTGTTTCCAGACTGTTTTTTTTTCCAAGACACAGTTTTGCTATCTAACTGAGGCTGACTTCAAATTCATTATTCCCATTTCTCAGTCTCTCAAGCACAGAGGTTTGCATCAGTACCCAGACTACTTTTGACATGTTTTCCATGCATTTAGAATCTTTCCTTCTTCCCACACTTCTCTTCCATTGAATTCTACTTACTCAGATAAACCAGTATGACTCCTACGCTTCCGTGGTGCTATCAGAAAAGCTATTACAATCTTGTCTCTGTACTTTAATCCATTCAAAAACTATTTTTGAGTTCCTATGATATGCCTGGCAATAAGCTAGTTACCAAGCATGAGGCAATTGGGAGAACAAAACAACAACAAACAAAAACACAGACAAGGTTCCTGTTTTTATATTCTGAGTCTTTACTTTCTTTGGGCCTGAATTGGGGCTTGAACTCAGAGCCTCTTGTTCTTGCTTTTTGCTCAAGGTTAGCACTCTACCACTTCAGCCATACCTTTACTTTCCAGGTTTTTTTGCCTGTTAACTGAAGATAAGAATCTCTCATATTTGTTTACCCAAGCTGGCTTCAAATGGAGATCCTTAAATCTCAGCCTCCTTAGTAGCTAGGATTACAGGTATGAGCCACTGGTGCCAGCTATCTGAGCCTTATCTACCCAATTAAATATAAACCTTTGAGAAGCTGCTGTATCACACCCTGCCCCCCCCCACCCCTCACTAGTTACTAGCATGCTATCACATAGCAAATGCTTAGTAAATGTTTGCTGATTTTTGGTTGGTTATTAAAGGTCTAATTTATGGGCACACATCTACTCCCACCGGCCTGTGACCACAGCTATTTACATATTTGACTCTTATCTGAAGAGACTAGTTGTTAGTAACAGTATGTTCTAAAATCAATCAGGCTCAGTGGCCACCTGACCAGGAACAGTCATTGTCTTTCCCACAGAGATTGTGAACAGTTTTGCCTTAGGCACTGAGAGTGTTTATGAAACCCTGATCCACAAAAGCAAAAGGCACCCTTACCAATGGGAACAGGAGGGAGTGGGCAGATGTGGGGGTGGGGTGGGGAGGGATCTTCCTTCTTATGGCCAGACAACAGAAACGGAGGTTTGGTTCAGGTTCCACTCAATTAGTACTTCTCGTAACCCTTTCATCTCATATAAATTTGGTATGCAAAAGATCTTTTAAACACCAATTCAGCTAATATTTGTGGAACACCAAGAAGAGGCAACATACACAGGAAAAGCATGCATGAGCTTTGGGACTATAGAAACACGGGTTTGATGTCCAGATTGGCCACTATCTGTGATGAAAGACATCTGACTTGCTCAACTTTGGTTTTCTTCTCTGTAAAACAAGGACAGGGCCATTTGCCTCATGGGGTTTGCTCCAAGGATTAAGTAAGATAATGCATGTAAATGAAGTGCCAAGCACAGAGCAGATGTTCAAAAATTGGTAAGCTGTTGCTATGGATGAAGGATAAGATTCACAGGACAGTGGTGGTATTTGTAGCACTGCTTCATACCCAAACTTCAAAAGAGACTCTATCTATCTATCTATCTATCTATCTATCTATCTATCTATCTATCTATCTATAATCTGTGAATTCCTACTAGCCTATATTACTACTAGAGTTGGCATTGACTCTTTAGAACTTGGAACCCAAAACCAGTATAAGAAGACAGTGGCTTATAGGTCACTGTGAGAGGACCTACCTGATACACGAGAGGCACACAAACATTTGCTGAACACATGAGTGAACTCTGGCCAGGAGTATAGCCAAGTGGTAGAGTGCTAGCATGCATGAAGCCCTGGGTTCAATTCCTTGGTACCATATACTCAGAAAAAGATGGAAGTGGTGCTGTGTCTCAAGCAGCAGAGCACTAGCCTAGAGCAAAAAGTGTTCAGGGACAGCGCTCAGACCCAGAGTACCGGCCCCAGGCCTGGCCAAAAAAAAAAGAGGGAACTCTGGTTACAACTATATACTGAATGTAACACAATACCTAGGATAAATGTGATAAATATTACTATGAATAACCAAGAGAGGGATATAGGACAAATATTTCATTCTCTCCTAAGAACAAACAGTAACTAAGTATTGACCAGAAAGAAGCTGGTATCTACTCTTAATCAAACATGTACCACTGTTGATCTTGGTCCTGCTCCTCCACAGACTCAGAGCTGTGTGCCACATACTATATTTGGGTGGCTTGCAAGTTAGTAAAGGAAGTCAAGAATAAATGCCATTCTTTATCATTCTGCTTAATAAATATATCTCAATTCTCAAGTTCGAGAGGGAGGGGGAATCACTTTAAGAGATAAAGGAAGAGCTGTGTTGTCCTCTGCCACTAAAAGTGGAAAGTTCTCCTTCCATAACCCCAAGGTGACAGTATCTGAGACACACGAGGAGAACTGAAAAAGCCATAGATGATCTTACTAGAATTTCGTGCTTGCATATACATGTGACAGGGCCAGTACTTACGCTTCCAATCTCTCAAAAGTCACTCATAAATCCACAAACGAGACATATGCTGCGGACATATGCTTCATGAGCAAGGACGCTGGCTGTGCTGCTAGGCTTTTATTTTTTTGTAGTGAACAGATAATGAATGACAAAACCTTTCTTAACATTTGTCATAACTATTATGGAACTTAGACAAAAGTAGAGAGATGGAATTACCCCAGCTTTAACAGTTCAATTTGTTTCACATCCCCTGACCTATACGCTTAATATAAAAGCCAACCCCAGATAGTGTAACTTTTAGTTATAAATACATCAATCTGCATAAATAAGACAGTTTAAGTAAACACATTAGCATTATCATGCATTAACAAAGAACAATGTCTTTATATTAGAATATATGCCTTAATGTTAAAATTTCCCCAACTATTTCAAGGTACTCATCTTCTTATAGATGGAAAACAACTGAATGTTCACAATGGAAGAAGCATGTACCCTGCAGAAGACACTCATCTTTCAGTTTTTAGCTATTTCTCAGTTCCCCCTTCCCCAGTAACAACTTTAAGGAACACCTTTTTTAGGTACAGCTTGTATACTGTAAATTCATCTACCTTACCTCCCTGTCAGCCACTAGGTAGTTTTTTGAGTCTATGGATTTTATCTTGACTGGCCATTTATATTCTACCTTCCCTCTTACGCAAGTTCAATTTGTCTGTCCCTTGACTCACTAAGGTAGGAATTTAGCATTATCTGACAGGCACTCATAGAACAAATTCACCAGCAGACAGTCCCTGTTATTTTAACTTGGGAGCTGAATATCAACCATTTCATTTTTATTTTATCTGTTATAAAGCCCAGCGTTAAATTAGTCACCAAACTCTTATTATTGTGTAGCATAGTACCAGATACATGTTTCCAACAAAACTTTTTTCCTCTCCTCACTTCTACCTTGATATGCCTTTTGTTAATTGTATTAGGAAGGTTTTTTCGTTTGTTTGGTTATGTTTTTTTTGTTGTTTGTTGTTTGGTTTTGTGTGGGGGGGGGGTTTGTCTTGAGACAGGGTCTCACTATAAAGCCTGTGCCTCCCACGTGCTGACTTTGTTGCATATATTACCATGCTTGGCTTTACTTCTTACTATTTTTACGCTTTTCAAACACTGCTTTTGGAACTGGTTAAGATCTAACTGCAAACTTCTTTCCAGATATTCTGATACTGTGCTACCCATGTCATAAATCATTTTTTTTTAAATCCCTCCTATTTTGGTATGATGATTTGTATAGATGTGACAGATGCTTATACTGGTATTCCCAAAAGTCTGCTTCTAGGACTCATGCTAAAGGATGAAGAAGCAGAAGAAACACATAAAAGGTGACTTGAGTGACAATGTGTAAAATTTACTTCCAAATCCACAAGAAAATATATGAGCCAGGCGCTGGTGGCTGATGCCTGTAATCCTAGCTACTCAGGAGGCTGAGATCTGAGGATTGCTGTTCAAAGCCAGCCCGAACACTAAAGTCCATGAGACTCTTATCTCCAATTAACCGCCAGAAAACTGAAAGTGGTGCTGTGGTTCAAGTGGTAGAGTAATAGCCTTGAGCTAAAGAGCTCAGGGACAGTGCCCAGGCCCCAGAGTTTAGGCCAGACAGAGAGAGAGAGAGAGAAAGAGAGAGAGAAAGAGAGAGAGAAAGAGAGAGAGAGAGGGAGGGAGGGAGGGAGGGAGGGAGGGAGAGAGAGAGAGGGAGGGAGAGAGAGAGAGAGAGAGGGAGGGAGGGAAGAAAGGAAGGAAGAAGGGAGGGAGGGAGGGAGGGAAAAGTATGAGTAAGATCTGCAAAAAAATATATATATAGTGATTTATGAGTTAGAGAACTAAACCTAACACAGCTGATAAGAAATACAGAAAAGGGAGAAAAGAGACATAGCAGCTATTTCCCTGAGATCTGAGGCTGACACCTTAGTAACAATATTGTTACCTTGAGGGGATGTGTGAGAGTGTGTATGACAACTTCAGGAAACAAGGACTACAAGTTTTTTGCTAGAGGTATAAAATATATGAAATATTCCCTCTCTTTCTAAGTGCTGGCTTCTGGTGGCATCAGTGGCTTTGCTCTTGCCCAAAGAAAATATCCTGTAAGGAGTAACATGACAACCCAATCTTTCCCAAGGAAGGACTTCACATGCAGAGGACATTCCTTTCTCCCTTCAGAGTCTAACAAAACTCTTCCTGCAGCAGAGAATGTGATGATCAATCATCTATTTTGAATCTAATCTCAGTCTTTGCAGTGTTGAGCTTTCAGGCATTCATTTGTCCCTGCTAAAATGCTTTATCTCCCTTTTTTGTGTTCTTCCTACTTGGATGCTCATTAGAATAATCTGGATTTTTTTCTGCAGCCCAGTAAAGTGTCCAGATGACCACATCCTATATTGACATAGTGATTCTGACCTCATAAGATACTGTACACATAAGCATCTCCCAGATTCCTGCCAAAAATATAGGAAAGATAATAAAGGTTTATTGTTTTATCTCAAAAAAAGAGAATAATCTGGATTTTTTAGGGTTAATAATTTGAATTTATGGCCTTGAAGATGGAGTTCTCCAGTGCTGTAGCACTGAGCTACACCTTCAACCTTGGATAGGGTGTATGTGTGCGTGCACCTGCCAGTCCTGGTGCTTGAACTCAGGGTCTGGAGATTGTCCCTGAGATAAGACTCTCATAGATTTTCATTCCATTGGCTAGCTTCAAACCATGGTCCTCAAATTTCAGGATCCTGAGAAGCTAGGATTACAAGCATGAGTCATTAGCTCCCAGCCCTGGGTAGTGTTTTATAAAAACAGTTAAATGCATGGCATAGATTCTAATTCAACTGGTCTGAGACTAAGCCCAGGCATTAGTATTCTTTAAAAGCTCCCCAGTGTAACCTGAGAGTAGTGGCAGGAGGGGGAAAACAGGGAAGAATGAGGGAAGGGATGACACTAACCAGGAAGTGTACTTATAACCTCATGATCTGATTTATGGAATTGTAGCCTCTTTGTACGACTACTTAATAATCACATAAAAAATTCCAGTGACTCACACATGAGCTAGAGTTGAAAAATCAGTGGACATACACAAATATTTTTGACTCTTACATCTAGTCACATCAGTCTCCCTCCAGTCTTTCAGCTGGAAGTAGACCTGTGCCTCAAGTGGTTGAGCATCATCCTTGAGCAAAAACAGCCAAACAAGAACATGAGGCCCTGAGTTCAAGCCCGAGTACCAGCACACACACACAAAGTAAGCTTTCTTCAGGCCTGGAATTTAGCCTAGTGGTAGAGTGCTTGCCTAGCATGCACGAGGACCCAGTGTACCACATACATAGAAAAAAGCCAGAAGTGGTGATGAGGCTCAAGTAGTAAAGCTCTAGCCTTGAGAAAGTCCAAGGACAGTGCTCAGGCCCTGAGCTCAAGCCTAGGACTGGCAAAAAAAAAAAGTAAGCTTTCTTCAAGGTTGAGCCTCCACCATGTAGTATACCAAAATTCCCTTTCCTGGGAGGTCCTTAATCCTTTAACCATTTCAGACATATTTCTAGTATTAAAGCTTTTATATTTCTCCAGTGACTTACTTGGTGTTTATAGAGATATTCAGCATCACAGTCACAATATGATGGTCTTATCTACGTTCATTGCTATAGCTTGTGCTTCCAGGTTTGTCTTTCCACCTTTGATTAACAGTCCTCTGGACTGGATATTATGGGACTTCACTATTCTCAAAACCTGTGGTGGCTGCAAAGACAAAACGTCCCTCTCCAAGCTGAACCTTCAGAAAATGACCTGCAAAGGCAGGAAGAGCCCCTAAGTCCAAGAACCAGACCAGAACTGTCAGCCTAGGGAGACGTCTCACCACTCAAAAACCAAACTGACAACCCAGTTAGAAGACTAATCATCAGCCACTGAGAATCATTGATCTTTCCTTTTCTTTCTCTTTCCTTCTTTCTTTCCTTTTTTTTTTTTTTAAGTTGGTTGTCGAGTTTGAACCCTGGGCCTGGGTACTGTCCCTGAGCTCTTCAGCTCAAGGCTACTGCCCTACTCCTTGAGCCACAGCACCACTTCCTGTTTTCTAGTGGTTAACTGGAGATAAAAGTCTCACCGTCTTCAGTGCCCAGGCTGGCTTTGAACAGTGAACCTCAGATCTCAGCCTCCTGAGTAGCTAGGATTGCAGGCCTGAGTCACTTGCCCTGTTGTCATTGACCATTTCTAAATGGTACTTTTTGTTACATAGTATATTATGTTCATTGCATAATTGGGGGGGGGGGAAGTATGTTCAGTAAGAAGCTCATCCCTCACCAAAAAAGCAACAAAGACATTGTTAATACTTAGACAGCTTTTATTTCAGCCATTTCTGCATATATAGGGTTCTGGAAGGCTTCTGAGCAGCAGTGTAACACCATCAGGGAGGCTGGATTACAAGGCATCTCAGGTACAAAGTTAAGACTTTCTGGGCATGGAAGAAAGCAGGTGAAGCTGCTATAAACACATGCACGGCTTCCCCTGTGATGTAATGACTGAACCTGTACAGATCACAAGAGACCTCGGCTACTTGATGCAGATCCACTAAGAGGCCCTGTGGGATGAGTGGAACTTGAGGAGGAAGCACATGGCTGATGAGGGGGAAATGCTCCCACGCTCAGCACAGGAGATCTTGAGGGAGGAAGAATGTCCTGTAAAGTGGCAACAGGTTGTCAGCAAGGGATCCTATCTTGGGACAGGAGTTTGTTTCACAGGACTGGAGTTTTCTTGGAGACCATCCTCACCATGATTCCCAGGAGAAAGACTCCTAAAAATAGGCCATGACTGCACATCTTTTGTATGTGATAATGATGTTACAATAAAACAGCTCATAGTATGACAGCTCCTGCCTATTAGTCACAAGCCATGTTGACTCAGATCACAGCCTCAAGAAGAGCTTGACCTGTGTTACAACCCACTGACAGGCTCACTTTGCCAAGTTCTAACAGCCTTGCTCCCTACTCTTGAGACAATGGGGCTCTGTCAAGGAGCAGATGCCAAAAAACGCAGAGGACATTTGCATGCCTCTTCTACCCCTATGAGGTGTTTACTATTTTCTTCCAAAAGCCTCAGTCCAATGTGTTATTTCGTCCCCTTCTTTCCTTTGCTAATTTTAACTCAATTCCAAATTATTATTTTCAATTCCCAGCTCCTCCCACCCCTGTTTATGACTGAGGAATGAACGTAAGCACAAAACATCTTGTGATGGCCTCAAAATAGAAAGCAAGTTTAAAGTTTTATTTTTTTCTGTCCCAAAGCTGCCAAAGCACTGGCTGTCTTAACTTCTCCTCTATACACTGTTTCCCCTCCCTCCCTCCTTCCCTCCCTCCTTCCCATCCAGCTATATTTAGTAAAGTCCAAATAAGAGAGATACATACAAAGCAAAATATCAGTAAACCCCAGTTTTAAAAGCAAAGCTCATGTAAATATTGGAATAACTAATGAGAAGCACTGTTCTCTAAAGACGGCCCAGCCTCAGCTTTTTAGCAAGCGACAGGTGCACCCAGGAAGGAACACACCACCTCCACTCCTCAGTCTCCAGTCAGTCCTCTCCCTTGTTCCCACACTGTCCCTCTTTCAGTGCCAACCGGCCCTCCTCTTTCTATCAATGCTTCAGCCCAAAGTCCCCACCTCATACCCCACACGGTTAGCACCCAAAGGCAAAGAGGCAAACTGAGACAGACATGTCTTAAAGGAAGGAAGCTGGGTGTCAGGGGCTCACACTCGTCATCCTAACAACTTGGGAGAGTAAAGTTGTTGGGTTCACGGTTCAAGGCCAGCCAGGGTAGAAAGAAAGTCCACAAAACTTCGGTTAAATCAACTGAAAAAAAATTTTTAATAAGGATAGCAGCGGCTTAAATAAAATTATTATACCAAAGTTAAAAAAAAAAAAAGTATGGGGCCAGGAGTTTGGCCTAGTGGTAGATTGCTTGCCTAGCATGCACAAAGACCCAGGTTCAATTCCTTGGTACCACATACATAGGAAAAAACCAGAGTGGTGCTGTGGTAGCCTTGAGAAAGCCCGAGGACAATGCTCAAGCCCTGAGTTCAAGCCCCAGGACTGGCAAAAAAAAAAAAAAGTGGGGGAACTGCTTCTGAATGAAGAGATGGATACAGCAGTGAATGCATGTTATCCTAGTTACTAGAAACTCTAACAAAGATGGATATACACCTGCATATACACCCACACAGGAAGTGATACCCTATTCAAAAACTAAGGCGCATATAGAGATTCCCTTCTTGAACACTTGTTTGTTAAACATGTCATTTGAAATGTGATGTAAAAATCAATGTTAATAAATTCTTTAAAAAAAAAAAAAACAAAACTAAGGAGCAAAAATCAGGGCTCAGTGGTAAGAACGCCCACTTAGGAAGTACAAGGACCTGAGTAACTGCCATCAGTCCAACAATCAGTGATGGGATGGATTGACATTAGAAGACTAAGTCTAACCCAAGCTTCCTCAGGGTCACAACACTGCTCAGCTTCACATCACACTTCTATCTCTACTTCTACATCTCACACATTTAAACTTTTAGGCCTTTGATGGCTGGAGGTAATTCTACAGGGTTGAGGACAAGGCACTTTGGCTCTAGTTTTCTACTGGGGCTGATGAGATTAAAATGGCAGCAAATTTTCCGGAGGGTGGGAGTTGTCCCTAAACCAAAATACAGAATGCTATAAAGGAGAGAATTCAGTTGGTATAAGGAGCAAAGGTTGTAGGTGTAGTATGTGAGTGAGAACAGGTCTATAGCTTTCTTGTAAAAGAAACCTGTGATTGTGGGGCTGGGAATATGGCCTAGCGATAGAGTGCTTGCCTTGCATGCATGAAGCCCTGGGCTCGATCCCTCAATGAACAGAAAAAGGTGGGAGTGGTGCTGTAGCTCATGTGGTTGAGTGCGAGCCTTGAGCAAAAGAAGCTCAAGGACAGTGCCCAGGCCCTGAGTTCAAGCCCCAGGACTGGCAAGAAAAGAAAGTTAAAAGAAAAAAACATTTTTAAAGAAACATGTGATTGCCTTACATATGTACCCAAACCAAGAGCAAGAATGTTGGCAAGAAACACATAACTTGTAAGAAGCAAAAATAGCAAGATCATCCTTTACCGAATGCTTTCATTTTAGTGGAGTATATGTTGCCACATTCAATCACTAATTTAATTCTACTATCAAAGAGAAAGCCACTATCAAGTATAATCCAAACAGTAGTAATGATCACACTACTGTTATAACACTGATGAGGCTGATATCTGAAGATAGAAGCTTGAAACCAGCTTAGGCAAACACATATGAGAGATCCTTATTCCAGCTAACTTGTAAAAACACTGAAATTTTTTTAAAAAGAGGGCTAGAATTGAGGTATGATTCAAGTAGTAGAGCCTCAGACTTCAGTGAAGAAGTTTAGGGAGTGTGTGAGGTACTGAGTTCAAGCCTCAATATCTGCTAAGGGAGGGAAGAAGAGAAGAAGGGAGGGAGAAAGGGAAGCAAGGAGGGAAGGGAGGAAGGACCTCTCATCTACGTTGTACTACATTAAGATGAAACAACTCTGAAGTCCACCACTGCATCAGAACTTTGAGACAGAATTTTATGATATGGTCTAAGCAGGCAGGAAATTTGTGATTCTCCTGACTTGGCTTCCTAAGTGCTACTATCACAGGTGTGAAACACATGTTAAATTTTAAAATATTTGCAATATAACAGTATAAAATATGGTCAGTAAACTATGGCTGAATTGCAAAGTCCAGTCAGCCATCTGTTTTGTTGTTATTGTTGACAGTCCACAAGCTAAGAATGTATTTTTAAATAGCTGAGCAAAAAAAATATATCCCATGATGAGAAATTTTGCATGAAATTAAATTTCAATATCCATAAGATTGTATTGGAACATAGCTCCACTTGCATTTTAATACTACCTGTGGCTATTTTTTTGTGGAGCAAGTTAGTAGGAAAGTGACTGTATGGTCTACAAAGTCAAAACTATTTACTATCTGGCCCTTTATATGAAAAGTCTACCAACCTCTAGTCCAGAGACAAACCTTAGGTGTGGAAAATTGACACTTAGCAGTCACATCTATTAAAAATAAGTTAAGAGCTGGGAGCGGTGGCTCATGCCTATAATCCTAGTTACTCAGGAGGCTGAGATCTGAGGATAGCTTTTCAAAGCCAGTCCAGGCACTAAAGACTGTGAGACTCTTATCTCCAATTAGCCACTGGAAAACTGGAAGTGGTGCTATGGCTCCAGGGGTAGGATGGTAGCCTTGAGGTGAAGAGCACCCACGCCCAGTTCAAGCCCCACGACCGACAAAAATAAACAAATAAGTAAGTTAGACTCATAGCATTATTTATTATATTGTCTTTAGAGATGAGAACCCAGAAACTTTGAAAATGGATTGGCCCAAGGTCACGTTGCTGCTAAATGGCAAGGCTAAAGCTGTATCCTAGTTTTCTGACCTACATCCTAAAGCGTTCACATTACAAAACTCTTTCTTCTTGGACATCTGCCAAGTGTGGCTGCCCAAAGTCTTTTAAACAATCTCTCCTTATTTGATAGTTCACCATGGTGTAAAATTCACCCTTCCTAAAATAGGATTGAAAACAAATTCCCAGCCCTATTTCCTGTAGGGTAGACACACATGATTGTGGACTCAGTGGTTTCCTATCTTGGCAGAGGCAATTCTGGCAGAAGCTTCTAGATAGTGACAGAGGTGGCAGCAGTTTTGGCAGACTAGTTCTGTGGAGTTCCTAGAAGCTCAACCTGGGGTCTATCTCTGCAGCCTTCTAACACTTCTGTGATCTATCCACACAACTTCTACCTGTTCTTTCTGAATAATCTTGCTACTATGCATTCTGCTCTCCACAACTGAGGTCACAGGCCAAGAGAATTGAAGTGCAGAGAAACTCATCATACCAGCACATTTCCTAAAAGTGGGAACACACAATCCCATTTCCATCAGCTATTACAAGATATCATCCCCCCAAAAAAAGTCTAGCCAAGTAGGGTGGTAACCCTGAGCTGAAGAGCTCAGGGACAGCAGAATTCAAGCCCCACAACAGACGGGGAGGTGGGGAGTCTATTTGGACCAGGAGTTTGGCCTAGGGGTAGAGTGCTTACCTAGCATGGACCAAGACAGGGGTTCGATTCCTCAGTACCACATGCACAGAAAAAGCTGGAAGTGGTGCTGTGGCTCAAAAGGTAGAGCAGTAGGCCTTGCTAGGCAGTGCCCAGGCCCTGAGTTCAGTCCCCAGGACTGGCAAAAAAAAAAAAAGTCTAGCCAAGAAGCTCATACCTATAACCCTCGCTACTCAAGAGACTGAGGTTCAAAGGTAGCTCAGGCAGAAAAAATGAGATTCTTATCTCCAATAGCAAGCCAAGAGTCAGAAGTGGAGTTGTGGCTCGTGTTTCATCATTAGCCTTGAGTAAGAAAAGCTAAGCAAGATCGTGAAGCTGTGAGTTCAAGCCTCAGTATTCATGTGCTGGGGCAAGAAAGGAAAGAAAAGGCAGGGCCAGAAGGGGAAGGGAGAGGAGAAATTGAAAACTTTGCCCAAAGTATTTTTACTGTTAATTAAAAATCCTAGACAAGATATATAGCATCTCATAAGGAAGCAATGAGAAGACATGTGGGTGGCAGTAAATACATAGGTAAGACATGCTGGATGGCACTCAAGGTGAAGGGGGATGACAGACATAAGCCTTTGGGACAGTGTATTAATCCAGGATTCAAATTAACTGGGTATAGAAAAAGAAAATGATGATAAGTATTATTAAACTTTTAAATTATTGGAAGCTTAATATCACTTAAATATATGCATTTAAATTTTGGTATATGTATATATTTAACACACAAAGATATAAGAGAATAAACAGTAGTCTGGAAGATTTCAGGAAGCTTCAATAAGCAATTTGTAGGTTTCCACCATGTGACTAAAAGCAGTCACGCCCTCTAGTGACATAGTACCAAACACTTTTTTTTTTTTTGGCCAGTCTGGGGGTTTCAACTCAGGGCCTGAGCACTATCCTTGACCTTTCTCAAGGATAGAACTCTACCACTGAAGCCAGAGTACCACTTCTGACTTTTTCTATGTATGTGGTACTGAGGAATCAAACCTGGGTCTTTATGCATGCTAGGCAAGCATTCTACCACTAGGCCAAACTCCCAGCCCATAGCACCAGTACTTTTACATTGAGGTGCATGGCAGATCATTATACACCTTTAAAGGAATGAATCAGGGCTGGGAATGAAGCCCTGGGTTTGATTCCTCAGTACCATACAAACAGAAAAAGCCAGAAGTGGTGCTGTGGCTACAGTGGTAGAGTGCTAGCTTTGAGCAAAAGAAGCTCAGGGACAGTGCCCAGGCCCTGAGTTCAAGCCCCGGGACTAGTGGGAGTTTTAAAAAAAAAAAAAAGACTAAATCCACTAAAGGAAAATTAGGAGGAACTAGCAAGTATTTCTAAGAGTCTGTCTGAAGTTCTTCAATGGCTAAGGTCAAATGATAAAATAAAATGACCTTTAGTTTTAAGGCCATTCCTTCATTTGATCTCAAATCCACTTTATAGACAAACTGTTCTCAAATGATAAGAATAGGGCCGGGAGTTTGGCCTAGTGGTAGAGTGCTTGCCTAGCATGCACGAAGACCTGGGTTCAATTCCTCGGTACCACATATGTAGCAAAAAGCCAGAAGTGGTGCTGTGGCTCAAGTGGTAGAGCCCTAGCCTTGAGAAAAAAATCCAGGGACAGTGCTCAGGCCCTGAGCCCAAGCCCAGGACTGGCAAAAAAAAAAAAATCCTCCAAATGATAAGAATAGCCCATGGGCCTGGGAGTTTGGCCTAGCGGTTAAAGTGCTTGCCTAGCATGCACAAAGACCCGGGTTCGATTCCTCGGTATCCCACATACACAACCAAGCCGGAAGTGGCAGAGACGAGACTGCAACAGCGACAGAGAGCGAAAGCAAGCAAGCGGAGCCCAACCGAGTGGTGGCCGGAGCGAGCGGGGCCGGAGCGAGCAGGGCCGGAGCGTGCGGGAGCGAGCCGAGCCAGAGCCAGCGAGGCCGGAGCAAGCGGGGCCGGAGCGAGCTGGGCCGGAGCGAGCGGGGCCGGAGCCAGCAGGGCCAGGAGCGAGCGGGAGCCAGCCTGACCGGAGCAAGCGGGGCCGGACCGGAGCGAGCGGGGCCAGAAAGAGAAGGGGGCCCAAAAAAAAAAAAAAAAAAAAGAATAGCCCAAACCTAGGTACATAAGGTCATATAGGATGAGACTAAAATGAAAGGATCTCTAGGATGTACAAACAAGAGCTTTATCCTGTGTGATTGTTGTTCTTAATGTACTGTTATTTCTCATCTCTTTTTTTTTGCTCTTTGGTTAATCTCATATTGCTACTATATCTGACTTTGTTACCTGGTATATTGCATATACATCTGTTTGTTTATTTGAGATAGGAAAAGGAAAAGGGGGGGGAATAAGATGATTGGGAGGAGTGGGGGGAAGGAGATGGGGACAAAAAACATGAGAAGGGGTATCAATGCGTGAGAAGTGATGCACCTACTACCTGGTGAATGTAACTGTAACCCCTCTATACATTACCCTTGACAATAAAAAATATGTAATATATGCTTCATTATATATGCATACCTATGAAGGAAATTAAAGTTCTGTATAAAAATGTAAAAAAAATAAGAAAAAATTCTTTTTGATCACAGAAACTGTGTGAATGAGTAAGATGTGTCTTAGTCACACTTACTGCCTACTAGGTATTATCCACAAAAACTATGATTAATGAGCTATCTCTTGATATTTATTTCTAACAACTTCTTCAGCCCCTGGCTGCAGCACCTGGACACCGTGGTTCACACCTGTACTTCTATATACTTAGAAGGTGGTGATTAGGAAGCTCAAACTTTAAGGACAGCCTAGACAAAGTTAATAACACCTCATCTCCAACAAGAAAAACTCAGTATGGCGGCAGGCACCTGTCATTCCAGCTAAGTGTGAAATATAAACAGGAGGGTCACTGTCTAGGCTGGACTTGGCAGAAACATACGGCCCTATTTTACAAAAAAGAACACTAATACAAAATATTAGTTAACATTCATTAATGATAGTTAATATTAATAGCTCATACTACAAAGGGCAGAAACAGAAGCACCTGTTTGATAAGTACAAAGGTCTAAGTTCTAACCCTAGTAGCACCTAAAAAAGAATAAAATGTACACACAACATGTATACAATCCAATTACTCCTTGGAAAAAGACATCTGACAGTTTCCACTTTAGATTCATCCAGACAACAACAATACATGTCTCATATGAAGGGAAATTTTGGTGGATACGGAATTCACATCAGAATATGAAGCCTCAATCCTTGTGCTACCAGCGTAAAGACTTAGATTCATCAAGCAGGAAAATCCAACCCCAAGCAGCATTTCTAGTAACCTACAGGGAAATCTGCTTCTCTCAGAGAAAACAGAAAGTGAAGGAAAGGTAAAAACCAGAACTCACAACTCCATCATGCTAGTTCGAGAAACAGTAATGTGCTATTATAATAGCAGATCATCGGGGTGTGTGCGAGTGTGTTTATGTATATGCATGCTTACACACGTATGCACTGGCTTGAACTAAGGGCCTTACCTCTTCCTTGTCTTTTTCACTAACAGCTGACACTCTACCACTTGTGCCATACCTCCAGTGGCGCCTTTTTGCTAGTCAACTGGAGGTAAGAGTCTCTCAGATTTGTCTGCCAGGGATGGCCTCAAACCTTGATCCTCTGATTATAGTGTGAGAGAACAGTGTTTAGTTAGTATTGTGATTTTTTTTTCAGATATGCCACCTTAAAATCTGAAGAGTTAACTTGCAAAGAAAAATTCTTCTTGGTAAGGCAAAAAGAACTAGAAAGTTGTAAGTTCTGTAACAGACACTCACACTGCCTCATCATCCCCAAGGTTGGGTTCTAGGAGGCCTACTTATGTCCCAAGGCTAGACAGGTAACCCAAATCCAGCCACTCATCCTTTGTCACAATAATTCCTTTTACTTAAGCTAATTCGATTTGGTTTCTAGAGCTTGGAACCAAAGGTCTCTAAATAACATTTAATAACCTTTGTCTTTTGCTTTTCCACACAAAACTTTTGGCTCCAATAGAGTAAAGAATTTTTTGTCTGTTTTGTTCATTTGTGATAGTCTAGATGCTTATAATAATGTCTTGCCCATCACTGGTGCTCAAAAATGTTTACTAAATAACAAATATTAGCCTTTCTTAATAGTTTTCTCCATGCCAAGTTTCATTCAGTGTACATATCCCATTTACTGATGAGAGAAGGCTCAGCCCTGCAATTTGGTCATTATTATCTGTCCACATAGTCTCTGAAAGATTTAAGGTCATTGTTTGCAAGTATCTTCCTCCTTCTTCTGAGTCTGATTCTCCTTCCTCTCCTTTCCTTCACATGACAGTGTTCCACTACTACATTTCCTGTATATAGTGCTCTGTATTCTTATCTCACAAGCATTCTTACCTCTCTAATGGGATCATCCTTCTATCGTTCTTTTCTCCCTTTTTCTTCTATCCTTCCAAATGTTTCTCAATAAAATCTCGGGCTGAGCCATCTACTAATGAGTAGACTATTTCATTCCTGCCTCACAAGCAGGAATGCAAATGATGCCCAGGACACTACAGAAGAGCTAGGAAGACCGGAACACCAATCAAGTTCCCAAGCATCACAAAGCATATGTTCCTGTCCAGCAGGCCAAACATCAACATCCCTCCCAATCTCTTCACTACACTGCAAGTAATAAGATGGCCATATCTTTAAAACTCCTGAATGCTATTCTTAGCTGTTATAACTAAACCATTTACAACTGCTCTGTGTGCTCATCAGAAAGAAAAAATAGAGGGGCTGGGAGAACAGCCTAGTGGTAGAATGCTCGCCTGGCATGCACGAAGCCCTGTGTTTGATTCTTTGGTACCATATACAGGAAAAAAAAAAAAAAAGCTGGAAGTGGTGCTGTGGCTCAAGTGGTAGAGCACTAGCCTTGAGAAAGCCCAAGGACAGAGCTCAGGCCTCAAGTTCAAGCCCCAGAACTGGCAGGGAAAAAAAAAAAAGGAGCTGGGAGTTTCGCCTAGTGGTAGAGTACTTGCCTAGCATGCACAAAGACTCAGCTTCAATTCCTCAGTACCACATACACAGAAAAAGCCGAAAGTGGTGCTGTGGCTCCAATGGTAGAGGTCTAGCCCTGAGAAAATCCAAGGACTCACTCTGAGTTCAAGCCCCAGGACTAACAACAACAACAAAATAACAAAATAGACCATTTACCTTTCTCTGTTAAGGAAGAATAACTTTAATAACCACAGTAATATTACAATAAATGCAACGTTGATGTTACTAACTTGAGCTTTTGGCAAAAGTTAATTTTTAAGTCCTCTAAGTAAGTTACAAGGCAAATAAATGTTACACCGTATATATACTTCAAATTCAAATTATGTACTCAAATAGAGACCTCCAGTGAAGTAGATTGTTTTGAGAACTAGAACATTTGCCCAGCTATATGTACTTGGCAATCCATTATTTATGTTCAAATATCACTCATTTCAAAATAAAACACACACAAAAGATTTTATGGGGGCCGGGAGTTTGGCCTAGTGGTTAAAGTGCTTGCCCAGCATGCGCGAAGACCCGGGTTCGATTCCTTGGTACCACATACAGACAAAAAAAAAAAGCCGGAAGTGGTGCTGAGGCTCAAGTGGTAGAGCTCTAGCCTTGAGAAAGTCCAAGGACAGCGCTCAGGCCCTGAGCTCAAGCCCAAGACTGGCAAAAAAAAAAAAAAAAAATGTAAAAAAAATGTTAAAAAAAAAAAAAAAAGATTTTATGAAAGCTTAAATTCCTCACATTAAAACTAAGTTAAGGGCCCGGGAGTTTGGCCTAGCGGTTAAAGTGCTTGCCTAGCATGCACAAGGACCCGGGTTCGATTCCTCGGTATCCCACATGCACAACCAAGCCGGAAGTGGCAGAGACGAGACACAACCAAGCCGGAAGTGACAGAGACAAGACTGCAACAAGCGACAGAGAGCAGAGGCGAGCAAGCGGAGCCCAACCGAGTGGTGGCGGGAGCGAGCGGAGCCCGGAGCCAGCGGGCCGGAGCGAGCGGGCCGGAGCGAGCGGGGCCAGAGCGAGAGGGGGCCGGAGCGAGCGGGGCCAGGAGCGTGAGGGAGCGAGCCTGACTGGAGCCAGCGGGGCCGGAGCGAGAAGGGGCCGGAGCGAGCGGGGCCAGAAAGAGAGAGAGAAGGGGGCCAAAAAATAAAAAATAAAATAAAATAAAATGTTAAAAAAAATAAAAAAAAATAAAACTAAGTTAAGCGAGGCCAAGGAGAGACTTATTTAGAAAAGCTCATATTAGCTGGGAGTTTGGCCTAGTGGTAGAGTTACTTGCCTAATATGCACAAAGACCAGGGTTCAATTCCTTGGTATCATGTACATAGAAAACAGCCAGAAGTGGTGCTGTGGCTCAAGTGGTAGAGTACTAGCCTTGACAAAACCCAAGGACAGTGCTCAGGCTGTGAGCTCAAGCCCCAGGACTGGCAAAAAAAAAAAAAAGGACATAAGAACAATTGGCCTATTCCTACAGTTTCTTGCAGCTTCTTTAATTATCTCATCTTCTCATGCTACATTTTTCCCCTTGTCAAAACTACTCAGTGTCACATCCTGGGCTTGACTGAATGCTTACTGTTTTCCCCCTATGTGACCATTCATTAGGTCAAGTCTTTCAGGCTAAGTACTGCAGCAGCAAGTGCCCCAAAGCCCTTATACCATACTTTTAAGGTGTGGAGCACACTCTAGCCACCAAGTGAACTGATAGGACAAAGGCAAGTACTCTCTCAGCTCCGTTCACAGAATTCTTCTCACTTCTGCTCCTTCCTTCCAGGAAGTCCTGATGCTGCTGGTTCAGGAGAGAAGCAAATCTCTTTTGATTTGCTGGAATGAGAGCTGTCAGCTGCTCCTCATCTCTCCTCAACACAGTGCTCAACACAAATCCTGGGGAAGCTCCAGGTGTGTGCCTTCCACAAGGGTAAGAACTATGGCATCATCTTTATTCACAGAGAGGAGCAATGGGTGGAGGGTCCAGGGAGATGCAGCAAAGCAGGGAGATTAACACAAGGTTTGCATGATTTGGGTATCATTCACTAAATATAAATGTCTCCTTGTTTTCCTCCAGTACTGCAGAAAAAAGTAAAAACAACTCGAACAACTAGGCCATGCCCAAAGACAAGAGAATAATTAGATAAACTAGTGTGGGGGGTGTTTAAAATGCATTTGAGTTAGAATCTTGTCTCTACCACAACTCTCTGGGTAAAATCTGGCAGGTTACGTCAGTTCTGTGCCTCAGTTTCTTTATTTGTACAATAAGAGTAACAAGAGTGACTTGGAAGAACTGTACAGAAGTTACAGGAAATAAACATGTATTTGGGACAGTAATAAGAGCTCAATAAATGGTGGTGTAATAGCTACCCACATAATTGCTACATGTGCTGCTTTCTAAAGGAGTTGCAAGAATTGCGACTCCTCTATTCAGAGAACATTTACTAAAATAAATGAGGATCTCAGTTCAAAGCTAGCACAGGCACTAAAAAGTCCACGAGACTCTTATCTCCAATTAACCACTAGAAAACAGGAAGTAGTACTGTGGCTCTAGGGGTAGGGCGGTAGCCTTGAGCTGAAGAGCTGAGGGACAGTGCCCAGGCCCCAAGTTCAAGCCCCACGACCCACAGACTTAGGGCCACCTAATTTTTGATAAAGGAGCCAAAAAAAAAATAGAATGGAAGAAAGACAGTATCTTTAACAAGTGGTGCTAGCAGAACTGGTTAAGCACCTGAAGAAAACTGAAGTAAGATCCTTCTATGTCACCCTGCACCAGGATTAACTCCAAAATGGATCAAAGACCTCAAGGTAAAAGCAGATACACTGAAAACTTTACAAGAAGGAATAGGAGATACACTAGGTCTCCTTGGCATAGGTCAAAACTTTCTTAATAAAGACCCAGAAATAAAAAATCAAAGACAGTTTGGATAAGTGGAACTACATTAAACTGCAGAGCTTCTGTATGGCAAAGGACATAGCTAGCAAGCGAAATAGAAAGCCCAGAGTGAAAGAAGATCTTCACTAACCATACAACAGACAAATGCCTCATATCTAAAATATATCAACAGCTAAAAAATTGAATCACTCCCAAACTAATCTCCAAAGTAACAACCATACCATTAAAAGATGGACCAAAACTTAAAGAGAGTCTTCTCTGAAGAAGAAATCAGAATGGCCTATAGACACATGAAGAAATGCTCAACATCTCTGGTCATAAAAGAAATGCAAATCAAAACAACTCTGAGATTCCACCTCATTCCAGTGAGAATGGCCAGGATCAAGAAATCTAATAACAACAGATGCTGGTGGGGATGAGGCCAGGAGATATCAGTACTACACTGTTGGTGGGAATGTAAACTCTTTCAACCACTATGGAAAGCAGTATGGCAATTCCTCAAAAGACTAAACATAGAGCTCCCCTATGACCCAGCAATTCCACTACTTGGCATTTACCCAATGGTTCAGAAACAAGGACATACTAAACCCACTAGCACAACAATGTTCATTGCAGCACTATTTACCATAGCAAAGATATGGAACCAACCCAGATGCCCCTCAGTTGATGATTAGATCAACAAGATGTGGTATTTATACATAATGGAATTCTATGCTGCTTTTAGAAGGAACAACATTGCTCCATTTGTAAGGAAATGGAAAGACTTGTAAAAAATCATATTAAGTGAAGTAAGCCAGACTCAAAGGAACATAGGCTCAATGGTTTCCCTGATTTGTCATAATTAGTATAAACCTTGAACTCTCCTAGCAGAGGTCAAGGTCATACAGGATGAAGCTAAATGAAAGGACCTCCAGGATATGGAAACAAGAGCTATAAAATGTGTGATTGTTATTCTTAATGTACTATGTTATTTCTCATCTCTTTTGTTGTCTCTTGGTTATTCTCATATTGTTACAGTATTTTACCTTGTTATCTGATATAGTCTACATATGTTTATTTGTTTATTTGAAATAGGATAAGGAAGGGGGGTAAACAAGATGAGGAGAGGGGGGTGGGAGAGGGAAATAGGGACAAAAACACGAGAAGGGGTATCAATGTTTATGAAGTAATGCGCCATCTGGCATACATAATATAAATCTTCTATTAATTACAATAAAAATAGGGAAAAAAAAGGTTGGATAGGATCAAGCAAAGAGAATAACCAATTCTTAAAAGGCAGACTAGAGGCAGAGGCTCACGCCTGTAATCCTAGCTACTCAGGAAGCTGAGATCTGAGGATCAAGGTTCAAAGCCCGCCGAGGCACTAAAGACTGTGAGACTCTTACATCTCCAATTACCTCCAGGGGTAGAGTGGTAGCCTTAAGCTGAACAGCCCTGGCACAATGCCCAGGCACAGAAGTAGGGTGGTAGCCTTGAGCTGAAGAGCTCAGGAACAGCACCCAGGCCTAGAGTTCAAGCCCCAAAATGGACCCCCCCTAAACAAACAAACAAAAAAAGGGCAGACTAGAACATACCAAAGGGAGAGAAGGAAATTCATTCTGTGCAAGATTGGAAATGGCAAAAAACAAAGACTAATAAGATTATTTAACAAAGCACATGTTATTAAAGGTCTAAGTTTCTGGGTGCAAGTAGCTCATGCTTGGTATCCTAGCTACTCAGGAGGCTGAGATCTGCAGTTTCAGAAATTAGTCACCAGCTTGAGCAAGAAAGTGAGACCAAAAAGCCAGAAGTGGAGGCCCTAAGTTCAAGCCCTAGGACTGGCACCGGAAAAAAAAAGTCTAAGACATTTGGACTTTAGCTTAAAGATAAATAGGAACCACTACCTGTAGGGAAAAGAATATGCTGGGATTGAATTTTTTAAGGGAAAAAAAGATTAGAGACTAACATATAATAAACTGTCAGAAAGGCGAACATTTAAGGTGGTAAGTCTTAGTTGTTGATTAAATGTGGTGAAGGATTAGAAACTGGAAAAATGAACACCAGGCTAGTGAACAGAGCCATGAAGTTGATGATGATACAACTGAGGTCAAGGATAAGAGGACCTGGGGGAAAAGCACAGGATGCTTAGCTTCAAGCATGTAATGAATGTAGTGAAGCAGCTTTGGGACATTCCAAGGAAACTAAAGTAGGAAATGTGGATCTGCATTGTGAATCCAGAGTGGGCTTGAGCCAGATATCTTGGCTCAAGCCACAGGAAGGGCTGTGGCACTGGAGGTGAGCAGAATAGACGGGTCAGGCAAAGAACAAGGCTGGGGGTGGGGGCAACAGATGCTATAGCCATCAGCAATTCTCAAAACGATGACACTATTTTCATCCTCATCACTTTTGTCAACAACTTTCTCAAACACTGAGATATTCTTTTTATGTACCATCTGTTTCACAAATATTTAAGACAGCTTATGGTAAAGACACACAATACAAGAGTGATATAAAAGTGAGATGAATAAATCAGACTAAGCATATATGGAATTAGGATGAGGAAAGCAATAAAGAAGCAGTGCAGGAGAAGAGAGAGAATATAATTGTGCAGGCCAAACAAGACTACAGAGTTGCTACAGTAGAAATTCATATTTGACTTTGAGCTTACTAGTGACCAAGTGAAAAGACAGCTAGTCATTTTTCATAAAAAGAAGCTATAAACCCCCTTCCTCAAAGTTAACTGATTTATCTGAGACCCTCAAAGATAAAAGATAAGTAACCCTCTTCCCACTACACCAAGCTGCTTCAACATGTAAACAGTCTATAGCTAGCCAAGATTCCCAGCAAGGTAGAACAGAAGAGAAACTAGGCAAAGAAGCAGGTTCTAGTACTAGCTTTTATACTAATCACAGACCCCTATAGTAGATCATGTTAAACTTCGTGTCTTATTTGCTCAACTAGAATATAATTGCATACCAATATAGACTTTTCATGCTGTAATTCCACAATCCAGTACATCTTGACAGATATTGGCAGTTAATATCTTCTAATGATCCCTGCTGAAAGACCTCAAAATCCTGCTCAAGAATGTTCCAGGTAATCACCAAACAATCGACTTGGCTCAGGAGGTTCTCGAAAGTGCTCCAGGGTAACACATCATCATGTTGTGGATGTGGTGCATGCCGTACTTCATGGAATTCTCTCTTGAATGGGAAAGGTTGAGGTGATTTGACTTAAGCTGCTAAGGTATACAGACATGCAATAAAGATCTTTTCTTGCAGAGTGTTCTGTTTTGTTTTATTTGGGGTGCAAGTCTTTGGAGGAGTGACAGTCCTGAGGTTTGAGGTCAGGGCCTGGGTGCTGTCCCTGAGCTTTCTGCTCAAAGCTATCCCTCTACTACTTGAGCCATAGTATTCCATTTTTGACTTTTTAGTGGTCAACTGGAGAGAAGAGTCTTGACGGCTTTCCTGCCTGGGCTGGCCTTAATGTTAATTCTCAGATCTTAGCCCCATGAGTAGCTAGGATTACTAATTATAGACTTCTTACAATTATTTAACTGCAAGGGGGTCAGTTGTGGAACTGGAACGCTGGGCTTGGGTGCTCTCCCAGAGCTTTTCAGCTCAAGGCTACCGCCCACAGCACCACTTCAGTTTTCTGATGGTTAATTGGAGTCTCACAGAGTACCCAGGCTGGCTTTGAACTGCAATCCTCAGATCTCAGCCTCCTGAATAGCTAAGATTACAGGCGGGAGCTACAAGCACCTGGCTTATTTAACTTAAAATAAACTACACTGTTAGCTGAGTGCAATGGCTCACATCTATGATCCTAACTACTCAGGAGGCTGAAACACAGAGGACTATGATTTAAAGCCAGTCCTGGCAAAGTATTATGAGACATCAACTAACAAAAAGCTGGGTGTGGAGGTTCCACACCTGTCATCCTAGCTACACAGGAAATATAAAAAGGCAGATCATGGTCCAGGTCAGTAAAAATGAGGCCCTATTTGAAAAATAATGAAATTAAAAAGCTGAAAGCATAGTTCAATGGCAGAGTACCTGACTAAAAAGTATGACGCCCTGATTAATGCCAAAATAATGATAACGGCAATATAAGTTTAAAAACACTTTCAAACCATCTGCTAGAAGAAATCTAGGGAAAACACAGCACTATATGCCACACCTAAAATCTTTAGGAACAACTCAAACTTTAAACTTTGTTTTGTTTTTACATATGTACCACAAGAATTGTCACAAAAGTAGACATAATGAACCATAACTCACTTTCAACAACCATCAATGTTTTGCCATACATGTTTACAGCATCTAACTTTAAAGGCCAAGAATTTTGGAGCTAGAGTTCAAATGCTTCTGGAAAAATACAGGTTCCTAAGGAAACATGCTCATGCCCATGAGTTAATGCATGTTCATATGTGCCTGCAAACACAGTAACTTCCAAGCAAAATCCAAAAACAAACTGGATCAGAAGCTGTCTTCTAGATTCTTCTACTCAAATTATGGTTCCTTATCAGCAGCATCCACATCACCTACGAGCTCTTCTACTTTACTGTCTTCCTATTCTCCTTTGCAATGCTTCTCATAATTATGTTGCCCAGAAAAAGACTCAAGTGTAACAGTGCCCTTTCCACTTCCAAGAGTAATCTTCAGTTAGCCAGTGTAATTTATAATCTAGTGATTTTTCTTATCAATATCTTCCCTAAATAAATGCTCATGCTTACTTAAATGAGGTATTACAATGATGTTTACTTCAACACTGTTTGGAATTGAAAATAATCGAACTGCCCACCAATAGGACAGGAAGATAAAAATTAGTACAGAGTGATTAACAGAGATTTAGATGAATGAGCTAGATCATAGGAACTTCTAAGAGAGCTATAAGGTGAAAAAGTAAGTTGCAGAATATTTCTCTTACCAGGACAACATTCCTTTTAACATGACAATATTCACTTAAAGCAAAAAAGGAAAAAATTTACAAATGCTTCATTATGTATTCTCTCTAGATACTCAGATTCATGGATGAAGGAAGAAAAAAAAGTGTGGGAAAAAAACGCCAAAAGGAATGGTGGTTATATTTGGGAAGGAATGAAGGGAACCAGGATGAAGTGCAGGATGAAAAGCACAGCTACAGTATCTATTTGCTTACTAATTGAAAGGAAAACGCATCATGCAACTTTTTAAGATATAGTATTTGGGATATATATATAATAACAATATATATATAATAGTTTTTTGTTTTATTCCGGTTGTGGGGCTTGAACTCTGGGGCGTGGGCGCCATCTCTGTGCTCTTCAGCTCAAGATTAGTGCTCTATCACTTGGAGCCAACATGCCACTTCTGGTTTTCTGGTGGTTAACTGGAGATAAGAGTCTCAGACTTTGGTGGGGCTGGCTTTGAACCATGATTCTCAGATCTCAGCCTCTTGAGTAGCCAGGATTACAGGCATGAGCCACTAGTACCTGGCTAGTACAGTGTTTTTATTTAGTTCTATTCCCGAAATATTCATGTAGAAAAAAAACACTACCAGGGCTGGGAGTTTGACCTGGTAGAATGAGTGGTAGAGAGCTTGCCTAGCATGCACAAAGACCCACGTTCGATTCCTTGGTACCACATACATAGAAAAAGCCAGAAGTGATGCTGTGGCTCAAGTGGTAGACTGCTAGCCTTGAGAAAGCCCAAGGACAGTGCTCAGGCCCTGAGTTCAAGCCCCGGGACTGGAGGGGGGGGGGAGATCTGGCAATTATAAGCATTTGGAAATGAGATATTCTAAGGTGACTGTCATGTTTTCTGGTGATTTTCTTTGTGGCATGCATTCAACTGGCACTGGGCATATTTTACATAATTCGAAAAATATCTTCTAAGGCTAGAAATGTGGCTCAATGGCAGTATGCTTGATAGTTTGCATGCACAAGGCCCTGGATTTGGTTTCTAATACCTCAAAATAAATAGACAGTGTTCACACTAGGTGCCAATGGCTCATGACTATAATCCCAGCCAGCTATTCAGGAGGCTGAGATCTGAAGATAGGCTCAAAGGCAGCCCGGGCAGGAAAGTCCATGAGACACTATCACCAATTAACCACCCAAAGAAAAGTCAAAATGGAGTTGTTTTTGGCTCAAGTGATAAAAACAAAACAAAACTATGAGTGCCAAGTCTTGTGGAAAAACTTCATCACCAAAAAAGAAAATTATTTTAAGCATCTCACAAACTTTCTAAGAATTGTTTCTTTTTACATTGTTCTGAAAAGTAGCATCATAGTGTGTGTGTGAGAGAGAGAGAGAGAGAGAGAGAGAGAGAGAGTGTGTGTGTGTGTACTAGCTGGCTTGCTTTTGGGAAATATGCAAAATGAGCTCCGGAGAATTCATAGTATGACTAAGAAATGAATTAGCTTCTTTTTTTTTAAAGAACCAGACAAAATGCATATATTGCTAGAAAATAATGAATCAAGATTAACTCATATGAAATGGAAAATATGTTTTCCATAACCCTTTAAAACATGTACTGGCTCTGAGGGCCTGCTAACTTTTTAAATCCCAACTCAGTAGAGGAAGACAAGTTCTCCCTTCTTTTGAGAATAGAAGTAGAAGAGCTTGTGCCTGTAGAGATTACTGGTGCAAATGCCCTCTGTGTGCCAGGGTCTAATAGGGCAGGAACTACTTCATGCTGTAGACAATTACCAGCCTCACCCCCCATTTACTTGAATGAGAAGCCAACAGGGTGCAAGTACTTTTAGACCTGCTTAGGATCGATCACACAGCTAATTCCCAGCATCAGACTTGGTGACTCCTTCTAGCTCTATCCTTTCTTCTCTGTTGTAGTAACACCCAGGCCTGATGTTTACCACATGTTTACCACAGAAGGTTCTGAGGTAAGTTTTTCTGATCATCTCTGCTTGGAATTAGCCTTTTGACGATCACTTTCTCCAAAGCACTGTGTTTAGGAAGCTTATTTATATTGAAAGTTATAGTCCCACCCATTAATTTTGAACAGCCTTGAAACGGTGTTTCCCCATACCATGGCACTTACAAGGTAGTCATCAGGGAAAAAAAAAAAGTTACTACTAGTAATTTTATTACATCACCAAGAGTTTAGAACATAAATTAATAGGCACAACTACCCTAGTCTTGCCTGAAAATACATGACTAACCGTGTCCACACAGTGACCATAACATCTCAAACGTAAGACTGAGGGGGTAGACCGGCACTGAGCCATGAAGGATGCTGGCTTTGAGGCTTGGGCCCCAAACAGCATCCACTAGAGATTTCAATCCAAAAGATTTGTTTGTTTTTAGACCTAAACCTGGGACTCAAACTTTGCACCTGCAACTATTGTTGTGCTCCATCCTCATACTTAATTTTTCTTTTTGGGTGAGAAGGGTAGTAGTAGGATTTGAACATAGGGCTTTCTGCTTGTTAGGTAAGCATTCTACCCCAACCCTACCCATATTGTTTTTTTGCAAACTTAAGCTGGAGAAAAGAATCAATTTTCTCTATAGATTAACACTGACCATAATCAAGTCCCCTTTCTACTTACTGGAAACCCACCTCCAGTAAGGGGAAAAATAAATACACACACTCCCCCACTAGCACTAACATAGACAAAAAGTATAAAAAGACCAAAAAGGAGGGAGCCAAGTGTTGCTGTGTGTCAAGTCCTGGTTTCTGAATATCCTTAAACTCATTTCATTCCAGCCACAGCTAAGTTAAGAAAAAGGAATGGGGAGTTCCTGTAACCCTCAATTGAGAGTCTTAATGCAAGGGCTGAGAAGACTGCCTGACCTGGAAGGATAAAATGCGTCATGCCTAAGAAAGTAGGCCAAAGGTAAGCAGCTCCCAGCTCACCAAGGCTGGTTCTTGGCCCCTCCTCCCCTCTAGTTTTCATCTGAAAAACTAGGTTAAACCGCTTTGCTACCAGGTGTGCCCAAATCCCTTAAATAGGCAGGTCTGAATCCTGCATTGTTTAATCACTTTTGGTTTTAAGCAGAAGTGGGTTCTCCAAATCCCTAAATATAGTAATTTTTATCACCACGTTTTAGAGAGCAACAATTCTCAAAAACAGGTTGGTTTCAGGCTATACATAACAAAAAGCTTTTTTTTTTTTTTTTGGTCGTGGGACTTGAACTCTGGACCTGAGTGCTGTCCCTAAGCTCTTCAGATCAAAGATATCACCCTATGCTTTGAGCCACAGTACCACTTCTGGTTTTCTAGTGGTTAATTGGAGATAACTCTCAGACTTTAGTGCCCAGGCTGGCTTTGAACCAAGATCCTCAAATCTCAGCCTCCTGAGTAGCTAGGATTACAGGTGTGAGCCATCACACCTGGTTTTGAGGGACTTATAAAAATATTAAATCTCTTCAAATAGCCCCATCAATTAGACTAATCAATGGGGGGAAATTCTGCATCACAAAAACAATGGGGAAAAAAATCTCACTTCCTTCAACCTCAGCCACCATTCAATCTTGATTTACCTTGTAGATTTTATATGATCATTTTCATATCTTTTCTTCTTAAAATTTGTTTTGTTCCATACAAAACTGGACCGAAGCTATTCATGTTATATCTGTTTCACTCTTCATGCTTTGAATAAAACAGTATTGCCAGCTACAAGAAACCTGTTTGCCTTAATAGAAACTCAAAAAATTAATGTTTAAATATACTTGAAGAATACTTGAAAAGGGTTACCTTTTTAAAATATCTCAAGCCAGGCACCAGGGGCTCATGCCTGATGCTAGCTACTCAGGAAGGCTGTGATCTGAGGACTGTGTGGATTATGATTTAAAGTCAGAGAAAGTACAGGGGACTGTTACCTCAATTAACCACCAAAAAGCCATGAGTGGACCTGTGGCTCGAGTGGTAAAGCACTAGCCTTAAACAAAAAGGCTAAAGGACAGTGTCCAAGCTTTAGGTTCAAGCCTTGATATCTGACTGACTGACAGACAAACAAAGCAGACAGTCACACATACACAAACAAAAATCAAATTGAACAGACTGGAATAGAATGAAATAAAAAACACTAGTTCAGGGGCTAAGTTTGGCCTAGTGGTAGAGTGCTTGCCTGGTACACATGAAGACCTGGGTTCGATTCCTCAGTACCACATACATAGAAAAAGACGTGGTGCTGTGGCTCAAGTGGTAGAGCTCTAGCCTTGAGAAAGCCCAAAGACAGTGCTCAGACCCCTGAGTTCATGCCCCAGGACTGGCAAATAAATAAACAAACAAACAAATAACTTTTAAGCCATTGTTTTGCCCCAATTTTTAAGAAAAGAACAAGATTTTGACATCAGAAGTAAGGATAATTTTTTTCTTTGGAAGGAGAGGAGATACTGGGATTTAAATCAGAGTCTCATACTTAGGGCAAATGCTCTACGATTTGAACCACGATCCTAGCCTTTTTTGCTTGATTTTGGTTTTAGTTGAGTTTTGCACTTTTGCCCCAGTTAGCCTTGGACCATGATCTTCCTACCTACTTCCTCCTTATTGCTAGGAAAATAGTGTGAATTACTGTGACAGTGTGAAAATAGTGTGAAACTGTCTTGCTTTATTGAGATAAGGTCCCTGTAAGATTTTTTACCAGGCTAGCTTCAAGCCACAATCTTCCCATTTTGCCTCCCAAATATCTAGGATCATAGATTGCTGCATCACATCTGGCCCCTTTTGTAGCCCAGGCTTGCCTGAATTTGCTCTGTAGTGTAGTGTGATCTAGAACTCATGATCCTACTATTTCCACCTCCCAAGTTCTGAGATTACAGGAATATACCACTGTGTTTGGTTTAGTGAGGACATTTCTATATAACAGCAGTACTTCCTAGGTCAGTGCACTCTAGATTCAACTAATACCTTTCTGAAGATGGGCCATATCTTTCTACAAAAACCTGCAATAGCCAGGCACCAAAATGTATTACTCCACTGCTCTGTCCTCAATACCTGGCATATCACAAGCAACCAATAAATATCTGGCAAGTAAGATTAAGATCTGGCCTGTAATCCTAGCTACTCAAGAGGCTGAGATCTGAGGTTCTAGGTTCAAAGCCAGCCTGGGCACAAAAGTCTGAGAGACTCTTATCTCCAAATAATGACCGGAAACTGGAAGTGGCACTGTGGCTCAAGTGGTAGAGCGATAGCCTTGAGCTCAAGAGCTCAGGGACAACACCCAGGCCCAGAGTTCAAGCCCCACAACTGAAAAAAAGACAGACAGACAGACAGACAGACAAAGACACACACACACACACACACACACACACACACACACACACACACACCACACTACACAGGCAAAGAGACAAAGAGAGACAGAGAAATGGAAAAATAAATCCACCTTCCAAGGGTGAAAATGGAGGCGTGTCTCTCTACCACAATTCAACCAAATTCAACAAGATTCTCTTGCATCAAGCATAAGCCAGCACACAGATAAAAGGTGAAGTGTGCCCATCTTTCCCAGATCCTATCCACTCTCCAATAGGACTATGAAAATGGAGGAAAGGAGAACAAACCATGAAACACACACACATACATACATACATACATGTACTTAAGTATCCTAACTCGCCATTAAAAGCTTATGGTATCATATGACTTTTTAATTCCCATAACTTCACTTCTACAGAAAGACACATTGTAAAACAGATGCTCTGGGGGCTGGGAGTTTGGCCTAGTAGTAGAGTGATTGCCTAGCATGCATGAAAACCAGCTTCAATTTCTCAGTACCACAAACAGAAAAAGCCACAAGTGGTGCTGTGGCTCAAGTGGTAGAGCTCTAGCCTTGACAAAGCCTAAGGGCAGTGCTTGGGCCCTGAATTTAAGCCCTAGGACTGGCTGGGGGGTGGGGGAGAGATGCTCTGGCTCCAAGAACACACCCTACATCCCTAATTCCTTTGCTCTTATGAGAGCTTTGCTCTATCAGAAAGGGAAGACAGGAAATGGAATAAAACTAATCTAGGATTGGAAAATACAGGAAAAAATGGGAGGCATAATATTCCTAAATGTAATATAGATCCCTTTGAATATTTTGAGACAGTAGAGACTATGTCTTCAGTTCAGAGCCTCATCAAATCCAGATGCATTTTGGGTGCTGAATTTCATCTTAGTACAGATATTATTGCCATCTGTTTCAATGTGTGATCACAAACAAATTACTCACCAAATTATAGAAAATCTTGTGACAAAAAGATCATTTGTGTAATTGACTCAGATACCATCGAGTTATGACCCTCCTCCAAACATAGTAGCTATACAGAACAAAAGTCTAATTTTGAAATTAGGTTTCTTCCTTTCTCCTCACGGCTAAAATTTAAAAACAAAAAAGATGGGGAAGTGGCTCAGGTGTAGGGTGGTAGCCTTGGGCTGAAGAGCTTACGGACAGTGCCCAGGCCCAGAGTTCAAGCCCCATGACCTACAAAAAAAAAAAGACATTTTTAACATGGATGTTATCAAGGGCATAATCAATTATTCAAGGATGGTAGGTGGGACTCAGAGGCAAGGTACTTACTTCTAGCATTTGTGAGGCACTGGGTTTGGTCCTCACCACCAAGGGGGGGAAAAAATTAAGAATACAAAAGCCTGACTCTTGCCAGGTGTCAGTAGCTCACAGTTCAAAGCCAACCCAGGCAGGAAAGTCCACGAGACTTATCTTCAATTAAGCATTGAAAAAGCTGGAAGTAGTAGAATGCTACTACTTGAACACAAAGGCTCAGGGACAGTGCTCATGCCGAGCCCAAGCGTCAGAACTGGTGCATGCAAGCATGCAAGCACACACATACGCAGATTCTCTAAAACACATAAGCTCTTTGCTCTATGGATGGCCCATCAATAAACAAACAAATTATGTATCATATGCCACATAAGCTTTAGCAAAAAATTGGGGGGTACACACAATGAGGACAGACCTAATAGGTATATCTGAGACGCCTAAAGCCTTTTTTTTCCCTTTCTTCAACCCTGGTAATCATCATTCCATTTTCCTATAAATTTAACTACCCTAGGATCTCATCTAAGTAAATTCATACTGTATTTTTGTTTTTCTCTGACTAGCTTATTTCATTTATATGGATGTTGTTAAGAACATATGTTGAAGCATGTGTCTTTTAAAGACTCAATAATTTTTTACTGTATGTAACAAGTTTTGTTTTGTTTTGTTTTACCTGTCCTGGGGCTTGAACTCAGGGCCTAAATGTTGTCCCTGAGCCTCTTTGTACTCAAGGCTAGTGCTCTACCACTTGAGCTACAGCACCACTTCCAGCTTTTTCTTCGTAGTTTATTGGAGATAAGAGTCTCGGGACTTTTCTGCCTGGGCTGGCTTTAAACTGTGATCCTCAGATCTCAGCCTCCTGAGTAGCTTTCGGATTAGAGGTGTGAGCCACTGGAACCTGGCAGAAGAACTACATCTTTGTTCATTCATCTATATGTAGGAACATTTGTATTGTTCCTATCTCCTGGCTCCTGCGAATAATGTTTCTGCAAACATGGTAGGCAAATATCTCTTCAAAACTCTGATCTCCTGTCCCCTGCTTATGCTGCTGTCCCCTGAACATGGGTAAGGGTAGCAGAAAACAGAAGTAGCCACTGGCCATACCCCCTCTCTGCAATCCTCTGCCCTTCCCTCCCAGGGATTTGTGAGCCTTCTCCCTCAGGGTCCTTGTTTGCGTCTCTTTAGCCTTCTCCCTCTACTGTCTGCTGCCCCTCCTTGGGGAATTGGTGATTTCTTTTTGTTGTTGTTCCCCTCCCTACGGGGGGGGGGGCAGTGGGAGGAAATCAAAAGATTCTGTCCCAGAGGGGGATAATGGGGAAGATCTGAGAATGGGCAGAAGCAGGCAAGGCAAAGATTGCACCTTCAGTAAGGTAGGATTGTTGAGGTTAGGCCCTAGATACCATTCTACTTGAAATTCATCAGGGGCAAAGTAAAAATAAAAAACAAAACAAAAAAAGTGGAGCAAGGGTTGGGAGTTTGGCCTAGTGGTAGAGTGCTTGCCTAGCATGCACAAAGACCTGGGTTCGATTCCTCAGCACCACATATGTAGCAAAAAGCCAGAATTGGTACTGTGGCTCAAGTGGTAGAGCCCTATCCTTGAGAAAATCCAGGGACAGTGCTCAGGCTCTGAGCCCAAGCCCAGGACTGGCAAAAAAAAAAAAGTGGAGCAAAAGGAGCCACTAAGGGCAGAGGCAGGATATGAAATTTTAGGGCACCAGGGTAAAGGAAGGAAGCCAGGGACTAGAGGTGCTTCCTGGGGGTGAGCAACAGCCACAGTGTCCCCTTCCCTCCTCCACCGCAGCTCCAGCTCTGGTCTTTTCTTTTCATTTCTCTTCCCCATGACTGAAGCTGTAAGCTGTGGCCCTGGCCATGTGGTAGTGTTCTTGTGTCCCCAGCTTGTTCTTCATCTTCCACTCCCTCATTCTGTGTGGCCCCCACACTACAATAAATTTTAAATAAAAATAAAAAGTCTATTTTTGCCTTTTTTTTTGGTGAATTACTGGAGACTGAACTCAAATCTTTATATGGGATAGGAAAACAGTCTACCACTGGGCTACATCCCATCTTATTTATTTTTGAATTATTTTTTTCCTGTAATTTAAGGACATTAAAGTGACAAGCATCCAAACACATGGAGAGCCAGGACTGGCCAGTATTGTGGGAAATGAAGTGAAAACTTTTATTCACCTTAGGTTTTTCCTCATTCCTGTGTACATCGTGTACATTGTGTAGATCCAGAGCCGAGAGTCCTACCACAGCAATTCCTTGAGGACTCACCTTTTTTTAATGAATGAATGAATTTATTTATTTATTTTTGGTGGGTAATGGGGCTTGAACTCAGCCTGGGCATTGTCCCTGAGCTCTTCAGCTTAAAGACTACAGCCCTACCCTTGAGCCAAAGGCGGTAGCCTTAAACCAAGCTCCAATTCCCATTTTCTAGGGGTTAAATGGAGTTAAGAGTATCAGGTCCTTTTGTGCCTGGGCTGGCTTGGAACCTTGATCCTCAGATCTCAGCCTCCAGAGTAGCTAGGATTACAGGTATGAGCAATTGCACCTGGCTGACTTGCCTTTTTTTTTTTTTTGCCAGTCCTGGGCTTGAGCTCAGGGCCTGAGCACTGTCCTTGGGCTTTCTCAAGGCTAGAGCTCTACCACTTGAGCCTCAGCACCACTTCCAGCTTTTTTCTATGCATGTGGTACCAAGGAATCGTACCCGGGTCTTCGTGCATGCCAGGCAAGCACTCTACCACTAGGCCAAACTCCCGGCCTCTGACTTGCCTTTTTATAGCTAAAAACTTTTTCAGAAAAAAAGGGGGAAGGGACCTACAACTTGTCAGGAGGCTGAGCTCTGAGAATTGCGGTCAAAGTCAACCGAGGCAGAAAAGTCATCTCCAATTAACTACTAGAAAATAAGGAGTGGTGCTATGGCTCAAGTGGTAGAGTGTTAGCCTTGAGCAAAAAGGCTCAGGAATGGCACCAAGACCTTGAGTTCATGCCCTATGATTGACCAAAAAAAAAAAAAGAAGACATGTCAGGCTATTATAGGAGGAATTTTACATCTCAAATGTCACACAATAAAGTCCTAAGCCTCAGCATCTCAGCTATGACTGTATTTAGAGATCAGGTCTTTGAAGCGGCAACTGAGTTAAAATGAGGTTATAGGCTAGCCTTGAATCCTGTATGATGTCCTACAGAGAAGAAATTAGGATTTCAACATGTCGTACTTATTCTTTAAATGTTTTGTTGGGGTTTTTTTGTTTTGTTTTTATAAATTTTACTGTTGTTTCAATATAATGGACACCAATCAAATTTTCACACTTCCATCTCTATCCTCACTTGTTAAAGTAGGTTCAGCAGGTTTCACTGTTGCATTTTCATACATGCATACACAGTACACTTCAATCATTTTCACCCTCATTGATCCTTCCTGCCATTGACTCACCCCACCCACTGGTGCCAGTCCTCCAACACTGTCTGTTCAAATGAAAAAACTTCTGGACACTGGTTCTAAAACACTGTGAATATATTTAAATTTTCTGGACTGTATATTTAATATGGATACACTGTATGTGTTTTTACCTACCTTCCCTACACACACCCACACACACACACACACACACACACACACACACACACACACACACAAATGATGAAATGATGACAAGGTCAAAAAAGCACAATGACCCATGGGGTGGTACTGCATATCTTCCTGCAGGCTAACACAGGTATATTCTTTTTATTTTGTGGTACTAAGGATCCAACTCAAGACCTCACTTACATTAGGGCAAGTCCTTTACCCCTGAGCAAGACCCCTAGCCCTGATAAATTTTATTAATTCAAAGGCAGGTTAACCAACCAACACTTGGTTTAACCTAACAGATAACCCTCCTTGTTCACCTTGTTCTTAAGAATATCATTCACTCAAACTTTACAAGAAAGAATAGGAGATACACTAGGTCTCCTTGGCACAGGTCGAAACTTTCTTAAGAAGGACACAGAGGGGCCGGGAGTTTGGCCTAGTGGTTAAAGTGCTTGCCTAGCATGCATGAAGACCCAGGCTCGATTCCTCGGTACCACATACATAGAAAAAAGCCGGAAGTGGTGCTGAGGCTCAAGTGGTAGAGCTCTAGCCTTGAGAAAGTCCAAGGACAGTGCTCAGGCCCTGAGCTCAAGCCCAGGACTGGAAAAAAAAAAAAAAGAAGGACACAGAAACACAATAAATCAGAGAAAGTCTGGATAAGTGGAACTACATTAAACTGCAGAGCTTCTGTATGGCAAAGGACATAGCTAGCAAGCGAAATAGAAAGCCCAGAGTGAAAGAAGATCTTCACTAACCATACAACAGACAAATGCCTTATATCTAAAATATATCAACAGCTAAAAAATTGAATCACTCCCAAACTAATCTCCAAAGTAACAACCATCCCATTAAAAGATGGACCAAAACTTAAAGAGAGTCTTCTCTGAAGAAGAAACAAAAATGGCCTATAGATACATGAAGAAATGCTCAACATCTCTGGCCATAAAAGAAATGCAAATCAAAACAACTCTAAGATTCCACCTCACTCCAGTTAGAATGGCCATGATCAAGAAATCTAACAACAACAGATGCTGGAGGGGATGTGGCCAGGAGATATCATTACTACACTGTTGGTGGGAGTGCAAACTCTTTCAACCACTATGGAAAGCAGTATGGCAATTCCTCAAAAGACTAACCATAGAGTTCCACTACGACCCAGCAATTCCACTACTTGGCATTTACTCAATGGTTCAGAAACAAGGACATACTAAACCCACTAGCACAACAATGTTCATTGCAGCACTATTTACCATAGCAAAGATATGGAACCAACCCAGATGCCCCTCAGTTGATGAGTGGATCAACAAGATGTGGTATTTATACACAATGGAATTCTATTCTGCTTTCAGAAGGAACGACATTGCTCCATTTGTAAGGAAATGGAAAGACTTAGAGAAAAATCATATTAAGTGAAGTAAGCCAGACTCAAAGGAACATAGGCTCAATGGTTCCCTCATTTGTCATAATCAGTAGAAACCTTGGGCTCTCCTAGCAGAGATTTACAATAGAACAAAATCTAGAGACATAAGGCCGTATAGTATGAAATGACCTCCAGGATATAGAAACAAAAGCCATATAATGAGTGATTATTGTCCTTAATGTACTATGTTATCTCTCATCTCTTTTGCTGTCCCTTGTTTATCTCATATTGTATTTCACCTTGTTATCTGATATATTGTATATATGTTATTTGGTTATTTGAAATAGGATAGGGAAGGGGGGAAAACAAGATGAGGGGCAGGGGTGGGAGAAGGGAAATGGGAACGAAGACATGAGAAAGGGTATCAATGTATGTGAAGTAATGTACCTTCTATCTGGTGAATATAATGTAACCCTTCTATCAATTACAATAAAAATATATGGAAAAAAGAATATCATTCATTCACTATATATTCATCAAGCATAATACATTTCTAGGGCTCTTTCTACAATAAACATTAGATCATCTTATTAATTAGTAATTGCAAGGAGCATTTTTTTTATTTCTTGACTATCTAAAGTCTTACAGAATGACTGAGTGCTACAGAAAAGTAACATAAACCCCAGGACCTGTCTATGGTAAATGAGAGCAGAGTAGAAGTCAAAAAATCAAATGAGATCGGGAGTTTGGCCTAGTGGTAGAGTGCTTGCTTAGCATGCACCAAGACCCAGGTTCAATTCCTAGGTACCACATATATAGAAAAAGCCGGAAGTAGTGCTGTGGCTCAAGTGGTAGAGATGTAGCCTTGAGAAAGCCCAAGGACAGTGCTCAGGCACTGAGTTCAAGCAAACAAAACAAAAAATGAAGAGCTAGTCATTGATAGCTTATACCTGTAATCCTAACAATTCAGGAGGCTGAAAATTACAGTTCAAAGCCAGCCCAGGCAAGAAAGTCCATGAGACTCTAATCTCTAATTAACCAACAAAAAAGCCAGAAGTGAAGCTGTGGTTCAAATAATGGAGGAACCATCCCTGAGCAAAAAAAGCCAAGTGACAGTGCCCAGCTACCGCGTTCAAGCTCCAATACTGGCACCAAAGGTGGGGGAGAAAACAGATTAAGAGCCACTGTCACTTAGAAATGCACAATTGTGAACAAAATGAGAAGAGTCATACCCCATCAACATAAGACACCATAAAACAACGTACAAGAACAAACAGCATTCAACTTACACTGACATCCTCCTCTCCTAAGGAGCTCAGCGAGGATATCCTACTGCCCGTGAACACAGAAGCACAGAGGAGCTGTTCAACACTTTGGTCACAGTGATTTTAAACACTACTCAACAGTTACAGAATTATTCAAATCGCACAGCATTTCAAGGGGAAATTACAAATAGGGTTTCCTAGTGATTTTCATTGGAGCTTTCTTGAATTGGAGGTAAACTTGCTATTCTAAAGTATCCAACAGCATAATTTTGTGCCTCCTAAATTAAGAAGTGTGATATAACAGAAGGAATGCAAGCTTTGCAGTCGGATTAAATTCACATCTAAGGGAGGGGTTGGAGGGAGGGAAATGGGGACAAAAACATGAGAAGGGGTATCAATGTGTGTGAAGTAATGCTCCTTCTATCTGGTGAACATAACTATAACCCCTCTATTAATTACAATAAAAAATATATGAAGAAAAAACAAATTCACATCTAAAGTTTTTCTCCTTTCTTGCTGGTGGCCTTGGAGACTGGAAATCTGTGTGAACTTCAGTCTCTGTTCTGAGGAATTAGGGGCCTCCCACTGCAGGGCTGTTAGGAGATAAGCAATGATCCACACAAAGCAACTGGCTCAGTAAATGGCCTTTATTTTTCATGCCAGGCATGAAAAAGACCTGTCACCCAACACATGCACATGCTGAATACATGTGGCACTCAGCAAGTGTTCAACGTAAGCTCCAGCCCATCCATCAGTCTGCACAGTGGCTCATGCCTGTTATCCTAACTACTCAGGAGGCTGAGATTTGAGGACGGCAGTTCAAAGCCAGCCCAGGCATGAATATCTGTGAGACGCTTATCTCCATTTAATCACTAGAAAACCGGAAGTGGCACTGTGGCTCAAGGGGTAGGGCAGTAGCCTTGAGCTACTCAGGACAACACCCAGGCCCAGAGTTCAAGTCCCAGAACCAGAAAAAAGGAAGGAAGGAGAGAGAGAGGGAGGGAGGGAGGGAGGGAGGGAGGGAGGGAGGAAGAAATGTTCCTTAGGGTTAGGCTTAATGGTAGAGTGCTTGTCTATGCATGAGTCCTCATAACATAAACAAAAATAAACAAAATTTAAAAAAATTAACTCAGGTATGATGCTTCCCTCTTCAAAAAAGGCAATGGTCTAGTGCCGATCACTTTAGTGAAACCCAAGTGAAAGGACAAGCTTCGTCCCAAACAATAAGGAACTAACTGACAGATTAGGCCAGGCAAGGGAAACTTATTCCCATCAGTTATTAAAAATAAGCACAGGGGACTGGGAAGTAGGATCCCATCCTTAAGGCACCATAATTACTCAATAAAAATCTCAGAGAAACAACTGTCTCTGGACCTGTTGTCCAAGTAGGTATAGAAGCTCCGGAATTTGACAGCTTTATGTAGTATGGTCTTTAGGCAAATCAAAGAAGCTTACTGTATTTTCTTCTCCCACCCCTCCCCCCTTCTCTTTTTTGAGCTAGTCCTGAAGCTTGAACTCAGGGTTTTGTTACTGAGCTTTTTTACTCAAGTCTAGTACTTAATCACCTAAGCCACAGCTTCATTATTGACTTTTTACTGGTTAATTCGAGTTTCACAGACTTTCCTGCTCAGGCTGGCTCTGAACCTAATCCTCAGATCTCAGTCTCCTGAATAGCTAGGATTACAGGTGTGAGCCACCTGTGCCTGGTAGCTGACTGTGTTTTCACAAATTATGCAAAGGCGGTCAGAACAGGTTCTAGAGACCTGGGGTACCCACATATCAGATATACCTGACTCCACACTCACACAGTTCCTACATGTAACTTATTTTTACTAAAGATTTGTCATGGGCTGACAGAATTTAAAGCAGGAAGGAATGTATGTCACTGAAGACAGACTAATGGCCAGATGGATACATCGTGAAGCTGTTTAATGACAGGCTCAGAATCAGAAAAGGCTGAGGCCATCATTCCTTCCACCAGGCCTTATCATCTCATTTAATTATCAGTGAACAAGCAAGTCTTCTATCAATGTTTTTTTTTTAAGCTTTTCAAACTTTTGGCTTTATTTCAAGGTTATCTTTCTTTTTAAAAAAAATTGTCTGGGCCGGGAGTTTTGCCTAGTGGTTAAAGTGCTTGCCTAGCATGCATGAAGATCCGGGTTCGATTCCTCGGTACCACATACATAGAAAAAAGCCAGAAGTGGTGCTGAGGCTCAAGTGGTAGAGCTCTAGCCTTGAGAAAGTCCAAGGACAGTGCTCAGGCCCTGAGCTCAAGCCCAGGACTGGCAAAAAAAAAAAAAAAAGTTGAATTTAAAAAAATTTGCTGAGTAGCAAACACACTCTCCACCCACTTTGTTTTCCCCTGCTACTCTGGAACTCTTTCTGCTTAGGTGTCTGCTTTCTACTTCAAGAGCAAGAAGGGCAGATAGAATTCCTCGTGTCAGTCTCACCAATCAATAGCCCAAGTACTTAAAAGTAATTTACCAAAAGCTTCCTAACCTGGGTATGGTGATGGAGAGCAATCGCCCCAGTCCCTACACCCCTGATGGAGGAATGTTCATGCCTATACTTCGTGAAAGGAGGCAGAAACTAAGAGAAGTGTCCTATCCAGGGTCACACGAGCTGTAAGGCATACAGCCAGATTGGACCAGTTCTTCTGGCCCAAGTCCAATGCTCTTTTGCCCATACTCTCA
The DNA here is from genome assembly GCF_031878675.1 of Megascapheus bottae. Taxonomy (NCBI): domain Eukaryota; kingdom Metazoa; phylum Chordata; class Mammalia; order Rodentia; family Geomyidae; genus Megascapheus; species Megascapheus bottae. The sequence continues at coordinate 44,771,312 of NC_143509.1, forward strand.
CAAGCCTGTGCCAATTTGGCCACCCCAGAGAGAACACGTAAGGGTCCTCTCTTAAAATGCCATCTAATGACTTAACAGGTGTATGGGAGTTTTCAAATCTGGTCTTTAATCCACTGACACAGGCAGCACTCAGCAGGAACAAAGGCCAGAAGGAAAAAAATCAAAGATATATACCTTCGTTTAAACTGCTCGCAGAAAGAGAAATACTGTTGTTTTCACTAATGACAGGCAGATACTTTCTGGGTTCTACTTCAGGTTTACTGTCTCTCAAAGTACACTAGGAATGACAACCAGACATTCCCTCAGACATTCTAAGAAACTAAGGCTCTCCTAGTTGTTCCTGTCCAAAGTACATTCTCAAAGTACATGGTATAATGAATATTTATTATACACTAGTTTGGGGAAACTATGCTCCTAGGACCAAATGCATTTTTCCTCAACACTGAGACCTCTGGGGATAATCTAGGGTATATAATACACTCACGCAAATTTTATTGGACTTGGAGCAAAACTTTACTCTTTTAAATGACCGTGGAGGTTTGTAATTATTTTATTGCTGATCTTATAACATGTTATTGGTCCCATCTATGAATTATTTGATGCCAAGGCCTTGATCAGGAAGTTAACACCCAAATATGACATTGTTCCTATGGGAACAATACCTCTGTCTTTAAAACACCTGTTTGTATAGTGGGGGGGGAGTATTTTGTTACTCTTGTTATTAATGCATTGCAATATCATGAAAGCAGAGGCTATCTATTCAATATAATCCTGATTCAGCCAAATGTAAGTTTTCCTTTATTTAATTTTTAGAAGGAAAAAGCTACAGAGGACAACATATATTACACCCCAAATGTCTGTTTTCCCCTAACATAAGTGGTTCTCTCAAATGGGAGCCCTTAAAAATAGCTATGCTCAGACTGAAGGCATGGCTCAAGTGGCAGGGTTTCTGCTTGGCAAATACAAGGCCCTGGGTTCAAATCCTAATACCACCAAAAAAAAGTGCAATTTGGGCACAGGTGGCTCATACCTGTAATCTCAGCTACTGAGGTGACTGAGATCTGAAGATCATGGTTCAAAGCCAGACCAGGCACCAAAAATCTATGAGACTCTTATCTCCAATTAGCCACCAGAAAACTAAAGGTGGTGCTGTGGCTCAAGTGGTAGAGTGCTAGCCTTGAGCTGAAGAGTTCAAGCTCCACAATAGACCCCCCCCCAAAAAAGTGCTATGGTAGACCCTACCCCAAATCAATAGATTCGGACTTTCTGGGGGGCAGACCCTGTGAGTATATGTTTTCATGAGCTCCCCAAGTAATGATGAGGTGAATCCCAAGTTGAGAACAATCTCCCTATACCAATGGCTCAGATTCACTTACCTACCTATCTTAGTTAAAACACAGGCTACTGGTCCTATCTATTCATTTTTGATTCAGTTGATATGGAACCTGTTCTACATATAATGTGGAGGCCGCAGGTTGGTCCAAGGGCCATGCAGACAACTTATATACAACATTTTGCCTAGCTGAAAAAATATCAATGATTATTCGAATTTATTTGCCTATTTACTTCTGCTGATAAACTGGAGCTTGAACTCAGGGCTTTATACTCTCACTTGGCTTTTTGGCTCAAGGTTGATGCTCTACCACTTGAACCATACCTCCATTTCTAGCTTTTGCTGGCTAACTGGAGATAAGTCTCAAATTTTCCTACCAAGGCAAGCTTTTGAACCATGTTACTCAGATCTCAGCCTTATGAAGAGCTAGGATTACAAGCATGAGCCACCAGTGCCCAGTTTTATTTTAATTGTTAAAGTTTAGTTCATTCCTTGTAAAAGACTAGTAAGATTTCAGAAAGGTTTGCAATAGTATCTAGGTCAAAGAACATTTTCTGCTTAACCAGCAAGTAAAACAGTTAACTCAGTGGGGCAATAATGGCTCATATCTGTAATCCTAACTTCTTAGAAGGCTGAGGTACAAGGATCACAGTTGGAGCCAGTCCAGGCAGGAAGTCTGTGAGACTCTTCTTTCTACCACCAAAAAGCTGGAAGTACCAAGACATGTGAAAGGGTATCAATGTACGTGAATTAATGCACCTTCTATCTGGCAAATATCATGTAACCCTTTTACTAATTACAATAAAAAAAAAAAAGCTGGAAGTAGAGCTGTGACTCAACTGATAGAGTGCTAGCCTTGAGCAAAATAACTTGGGAAGAATGCCCAGGCCCTAAGTTCAAGTCCCAGGACAAGAGGAGGGAAAAGGAATAGTTAACTTACTTTATCTGACAAATATATAAGTTAAACCAGAATAAATCAGATACCATTCAATTCAACCCCTTGGAGTAAGCACCTCCCATGTGCAAGGCATTAGTTGAGCACACATCATGATGAGTAAATCATTCTTTGCTTCCTGGAAGAATACACCGACTTTCAGACAAACAATTGCTGTCCAGTCAGGTGGTGACCAAAGAGGTAAACACAGATCTGGAATGGGAGCTGGTCAGAAGGCTCTGAGAGAGTTTCTACACAGGACAAGGAATTTTAGCTGAGTGTTCAAAGGGTACCCAGGAGCCAGTTTTCCAATATCCACAATAGAATTTTACAAAACTAATGCCATTAACCACCTGTCCCACAGGGGGCATTTCTGGACCTTGTCCCCAACCATAATAGGAGTGATCAGGAACTAAAGCTAATATGACTACTAGGCTAAAAGCAGACTCTGAAGTTTATCTACCTTTGTACTTTTTGTAACAGTCCAGTGTTTCCCACATAGGGATCAATTGTTGAATACCTGGGAGTAAATGTGAAAAGATACCATGTGTCCCCAGGAGTGCACACAGGTAGAGAGAAGGGGGGTCAGGTGGTGACCACCAGGCTTTCGCAATCTAAACAACAACCACATTGCAGCTTTAACACACCCCAGACATTAACAAGTGTTCTTGACTAACCAGAACTATGGTAACACATTATTAAGCTAGTGTTGGGATGGTCGGAGTGAGAAACAGCATCTTCTCTATGATTTCTTTCTGTGTAATCTGGAAATAGTACCTACTAAGAAACTCTCAGAGCCTAGCCCATTTGTTAATACAGGGGCAGAGGTATGGCTTCTGCACCTTATTCTGAGACCTGACTAGAGAGTCAGGTCTATTTTTCACAAATGCAGTTTCCCAGACTCAATCTCAGATGTTATCAACAATGCTTTTTTTTTTTTTTTTTTTTTTTGGTCGTAGGGCTTGAACTCTGGGCCTGGGCGTTGTCCCTGAGCTCTTCAGCTCAAGGCTACCTCTTTATCCCTTGAGCCACTAAGCCACTTCCAGTTTTCTAGTGGTTAATTGGAGATAAAAGTCTCATGGTCTTTAGTGCCTGGGCTAGCTTTGAATTGTAATCCCCAGATCTCAGCTTCTTGAGTAGCTAGGATTACAGGCATGAGCCACTGCACCAGCCTCAACAATACTTCTTTTGCAACTAAAATGATTTTTGTTGTTGTGGTTGGCCATGGGGCTTGAACTCTGGGCCTGGGCACTGTCCCTGAGCTCTTCAGCTCAAGGCTACCACCCTACCCCTGGAGCCACAACCCCATTTCCTGTTTTCTAGTGGTTAATTGGAGATAATTGTCTCATGGCTGGCTTTGAACCACGATCCTCCTCCAATCTTAGCCTCCTGAGTAGCTAGGATAACAGGCGTGAGCCACCGCACCTGGATAACTAAAATGAATTTCAATTGTACCTTTAAAATGCAAGAAAGAGCTGGTGCTGATGGCTTACTCCTAAAGTCCTAGCTACTTAGGAGGCTGAGATCTCAGGATCATGGTTCAAAGGAAGACTGGGCAGAAAAGTGCCCATGAGAGTCTTATTTCCAATCAACTACTCCCACTCCAGAAGTGGCACTGTGGCTCAAGTAGTAGAACATTAGCTTTGACAGGATAGCATGCAGGCCCTGACTTTTAAGCCCCCACACTGACCCCTCCCAAAAAATGCAAGTATAGAATCACATGTTAATCCCAAATTTTAAAGTACCAGTGGCTATTACATTCCTCTTTGTGAATATTTCTCAAGTAAATGTACTGAAGAAAATGCAACACATTTCGCTTTACTTAATGGTGAAAACTGGGATCAAAGTTGTTCTCATTTTCTGTCAATTGTTTGAACAGATAGATTTCTAGCCACTTTCTAAAGTTAAAACACTATTCTCATGCCTGTGAGTCTAGCTACTTAGGGGGTAGAGACCAGGAGGGAAACCATCTTAGCCAGAAAGTTAGGGAGACCCCATCTCAGCTAACAAGTTTAGTGTAGTACTTCACTGCTGTGACACCAGCTACAGGAGAGAAATAGGTAGAACTGGAACCAGAGGCTAGCCCTGGGCAAAAATACGACTTTCATGCCCATGTTGGCTTCAAACCAGGATCCTCAGGGCTCAGTCTCCTGAGTAGCTTGGAAAGTAAGTCACCAACACCAGGCTGAGATATAAATCTTTTAAATGTACCTAAATATCCTAGTAATTAGGATCTGATCTTCCTCTTACAACAACTAGTTCCAATCAAAAACAGTCCCAAAGTATTTAACTCTCATTATCAAGAATGGCACACCATGGGTTGGGAGTGTGGTCTAGTGGTAGAGTGCTTGCCTAGTACGCATGAAGACCTGGGTTCAATTCCTCGGTATCACATATGTAGAAAAAGCCAGAAGTGGTGCTATGGCTCAAGTAGTAGAGCGCTAGCCTTGAGAAAGCCCAAGGACAGTGCTCAGGCCTTGAGTTCAAGCCCCAAGACTGCCCTCCCCCACAAAAAAGACTAGTACACCCACTGCAGATCTCTGAGGACTTAATCCTCTGATGTTCTCAGAGATCAGGCTCCAAGCAGTCAATGTGGAAGCATGCCTGATCATTTGCACTCTGCTTTGCGTGGCTTCCAGGATCCTGGACTCACACTGTGAATGTCTCAATCGCAAACATCAGTTGCACTAGCATTTCTGAAAGTCCAGACAACATAGAAATTATTACCACACACGAAAGCCTTCCCATACACCCAAGGACACTCAGGAGTCTGGCATCCACAGGAACTCTGTGGAAACTCCGTCACAGGGTTTCATAGATTCTGACACATATCTGGCCATGTCAGGAGGCCTGGGAAACAGGATCTGGCTGACTACCAAGTAGGAAATATTCTCTTCTACCCCAAATGCTGTTCCTCTTGACTTGGAAAACAAACAGAAGAGTATCTAAAGGAAAAAAAAAACTGAGACTACCTGAGACTTGACCAAGTCACTAGAGGTGACTCAGCCCACCAGACAAGGTCTGATTTTCTCAGCTTCCTTTCTTCTAGGTTGGGATTATACCAAGAAGAAAAGACACTAGGAGAGAAAGTAAGAAGAAAGGAGGGAAGGGGAGGGGGGTGGGAAAGGAACAAAGGAAGGAAGGAACGAAGGAAGGAAGGTAGGTAGTCAGGCTGGCTTGATTTTGGGAGTGCATACCTACATGCACTCAAAATATTAAAAGTCAAAACTAATTTTTAAAAAGTGTCTATTTGGCCAGGAGTTTGGCCTAGAGTGGAGTGCTTGCCTAGCATGCACAAAGACCCGGGTTGGATTCCTCAGTACTACATACATAGAAAAAAGCTGGAAGTGGAGCTGAGACTCAAGTGGTAGAGCTCTATCCTTGAGAAAGTCCAAGGACAGGCCGGGAATTTGGCCTAGTGGTTAAAGTGCTTGCCTAGCATACACGAAGACCCGGGTTCGATTCCTTGGTACCACATATATAGAAAAACCCCGAAGTGGGGCTGAGGCTCAAGTGGTAGAGTTCTAGCCTTGAGAAAGTCCAAGGACTGTTCTCAGGCCCTGAGCTCAAGCCCAGGACTGGCAAAAAAAAGAAAAAGGAAGTCCAAGGACAGTGCTCAGGCCCTGAGCTCAAGCCCAGGAATGGCAAAAAAAAAAAAAAAAAGTCTATTTAAAATAGTGTCTACAGGCATGTTTCATTTGGTCCTTGGAGCTCATTTAATTCTCTTGCACCTGTTCTCTTTTAACCTCCTATCTGGAGAGGGTTATGAAAATCTGAAGTAAATCATAAAGTCAGTATCTCTGCTTATTAAAATATAACTGAACTTCCAGGCACCACTGGCTCAAACCTGTAATCCTAACTACTGAGGAAGCTGATATCTGAGGATTGCACAGTTTGAAACCAGCCCAGTCAGAAAAGTCCATGAGACTTTTTTTTTTTTGGGGGGGGTGTGGGTCATGAGGCTTGAATTTGGCCTAGGCACTGTCCCTGAGCTCTCCAGCTCAAGACTACCACCCTATGCCTGGGCCTTGGGTGCTGTCCCTGAGTTCTTCAGCTCAAGGCTACAGCCCTACCCTTGAGCCAAGGCCCACTTCCTTTTTTCTAGTGATTAATTGAAGATAAGAGTCTCTGGTCCTGGGCCAGGAACTTGGCCTAGTGGTTAAAGTGCTTGCCTAGCAAGCATGAAGACCTGGGTTCGATTCCTTGGTACCACATATATAGAAAAAGCTGGAAGTGGTGCTGAGGCTCAAGTGGTAGAGCTCTAGCCTTGAGAAAGTCCAAGGACAGTGCTCAGGCCCTGAGCTCAAGCCCAGGACTGGCAAAAAAAAAAAAAAAAAAAAGAGTCTCTGGTCCTTTTGTGCTCTGGTTGGCTTTGAACCTTGATCCTCAGATTAACCACCAGAAAAAGCTAGAAGTGGACCTGTGGCTCAAGTAGTAGAGTGCTAGCCTTGAACACAAAAATTCAGATTTAAAAAAAGGAAGATACATCACAATTTAAAAATGTATAAGAGAGAGGGGCCGGGAGTTTGGCCTAGTGGTAGAGTGCTTGCCTAGCATGCAGGAAGACCTGGGTTCAATTCCTCAGTACCACATACATAGCAAAAGGCCAGAAGTGGTGCTGTGGCTCAAGTGGTAGAGCCCTAGCCTTGAGAAGATCCAGAGACAGTGCTCAGGCCCTGAGCCCAAGCCCAGAACTGGCAAAAAAAAAAAAAAAATGTATAAGAGAGTAAGAGAGGGATTATTCTGGATGTACTCTAATTAACTAGGATATATCAACTGGACAGAAAGTTTAATGCATTTGCCCATAGTGTATGGCTGTTTGTTTGTGCTGACAGTTCTGGAAACTGAACTGTCCCTGCTCGGCAGGTATTCTACCACCGCATCCATCCAGTTCTCCAATTCTTCCTTGCACTTTTTTCTTTTTGCTATTAGCTCTGTGGCTTGAACACAGGACCTGAGTGCTGTCCCTAAACTTCATTATACTCAAGGCTAGCACTCTACCAGTTGAACCAGCTTTTTCCAAGTAGTTTGTTGGAGGTAAGCGTCTCGAAGACTCCAAGGTGACTACGAATCGTGATCCTCAGATCTCAGCGGCTTGAGTAGCTAGGATTATAGGTGTGAGCCACCACTGCCCAGCTGTACTCGTTACTTTTATGGCAAGGTCTAATTTCCACCTGAGTGCACCCTTGAGCAGTGATCCACCTCTCCTGGGATTCCTACTGTAGCTGAAATGACAAGTATGAAGCATGTGCCCAGCTTCTTCATATTCAGATGTAGTCTCAGAGGACTTTTCGGCTTGGGACGGCCTGGAACTACAATCCTCATCTCAGCATGCCTCTTCCCCCCTGGGAGGACATATAATGTCACAAGCACACAACCATTGGAGGAAAAGGGGTCTCACAGGCATGCCTGGTTGACTCAAAATGTCACCCTCAAAGTCTCAGAATCCAAATAGCAAGGATTATAATCAAGAGCCACTGTAACTTGTCTCCTCATTTTGTTTAACAATAAAGCAATCATCTTTCCAGGGCAGGTAGTGTGGCCTAGTGTATCTAGTGTGCCTAACATTCATAAAGCCCTGTGTTTGACTCCTCAGTACCACATAACAGAAAAGGCCAAAAGTGGTGCTGTAGTTCAAGTGGTAGAGTACTAGCTTTGAGAAAGCTCAAGGACAGTGCCTAGGCCCTGAGTTCAAGCCCCAGGACTGGCCAAAAAGAAAAAAAAAAATCATCTTTCCTTCCTAAAGAGCAGACAATCCAAAGGAAGTCTAATGTTCTCTAAGTCATTATCTCTACATGCACAAAAAGAATCAACTAAAATAACTTTCTACTTCACATAATTCACGTTATCTGGATCTTTAAGAAAAAAAGGTAAAAAGGGTTATGGGAATATGCATAATGCAAATAAATCAGGCACTGAATGTCAATAAAAATTTTAAAACATCACTACTATCCACGTGGGAGGAGGAGGAGGTCAGAAGATTGTTGGAGTAAACAGTGAGATCCTCTCTAAAGAAAATAAAGCCAACGAATGTCAAAAGATAAGAAAACTTACATGCTATATTTGACTTACATCAAAGTAACCAGACGTTCTATAGATAAAGTTGAAAGGTTTGCATGAATTTAGAAAAAACAAAAACCTCATACATAACAAATTACTCCATATCAGTATGGATTTGTTTGATATGAAATATAATATAAATCAGTACTAAATTTTTTTTTTTTTGCCAGACCTGGGCCTTGAGCTAAGGGCCTCTACCACCTGAGCCACAGTACCACTTCTGGCTTTTTTCTGTGTATGTAATACCGAGGAATCGAACCCGGGCCTTCATGCATGCTAGGCAAGCAATCTACCACTAGGCCAGACTCCTGGTCCCGAACTAAATTTCTTTAAGAAGTTCAAAGGGTATGGGGCCAGCAGCATGGCCTAGTGGTAGAATGCTTGCCTCCCATGCATGAAGCCCTGGGTTCAATTCCTTAGTACCACATACACAGGCAGAAGTGGTGCTGTGGCTCAAATGGTAGAATGCTAGCCTTGAGAAAGCTCAAGGACAGTGCTGAGGTCCTAAGTTCAAACTCCAGAAGAAGAAGAAGAGGAAAAAGAAGAAGAAGAAGAAGAAGAAGAAGAAGAAGAAGAAGAAGAAGAAGAAGAAGAAGAAGAAGAAGGGGAAGAAGAAGAAGGGGAAGAGGAAGAGGAGGAGGAGGAGGGAGGAAGTTGTTTTGTTGAAGAAACTGAAGTTGCTAGAATACCACTATAAATGTTTGTGCTATTTTCCTAATGTAATTTTTTTTTCAAAGGTAGGTGCCAAAGATCTGAGTGCCTGATGCTTTGGGTTTTTAGTAGGGGAGGAAACTAGTCCTGTCTGACATCAAAGTGACCACTGCATTCTGCTGGAGAAAGACTTACTCATATTTGGGACAGTAAATGGCATATTTCTTAGAAAACCAATGATTTTAAAGAGGAGTAAATATATTTTCCTCATGTAGACCATGGCTAACCACAGTATGGCATAATTCGGGAGAAATCAGACCTCACCCAGTTACAAAAATAGCAAGGATTCTTGCTGCTGGCAGAAGAGTGACAAATATCTTTATTGATACTAGAAAAGTAGTGTTTGAAAACTTTCAATCAGGCACTTAAAAGTCAGCAGAGAAAGAAATAATAAAACTGTTGTTGCTGTTTTAACTGTGTTCTTGTAAAAGGTGAAATAACTGAACTCATCCTTGCAGAGGAAGAATGGGAAGAATTAAAGAAAAAAGCTGAGAATAGAAAGTAACCATGTATCTCTTTCTTGGATACTCTGAACTGGGCCTTAATTTTCTAGTTTATAAAATGGGTAGGAATATCTTCCTTGCTCACAAGCACTGTGAAAACTTGTAAAAGAATACAATAATCTAACAATAAAAAATAAAAAAAAGAATATAATAATCTATTACAGTTATTTCATAAAGAATTCCAGGTCTAGCCAACAATATGAATACTACTAATATAAGGCACTCAATGATTGTCAGGATTAGCTCCAAATGAAGCGAGTATCTCTTTACTAGTTGACTTCTGATTGGCTTAAACACAAAGATAATTCCCCCAAGGACAGTCTTCTCAAATAATCCTTCCCAAAGTATATTAGGAGACTTAATATCTCATGTCTAACAGTGAAGACATGTAACCCACAGACTGGGTCATAAGAGGCAATATGGTGTTACTCTCTCTTGCTTTGCTGGGTTACTCACTTTGGGGGAAGCATGATGTCATGTTGTGAGCAGATCTGAGAAGCTCATATTACAAGGAGCTTGGGTCTGAGGTCAACAACAGGAATGAGCCTAGAGGATGATCTTCCAACCTCAATTGACTATAACTTCCTGAAGCACCTAGCTAAACTAATACCATATTCCTGACTCTCAGAAAATGTGTGATTTAATAAATGTGTGTTGCTTTAAATCATTAACTTATGGGTTCATTTGTATACAGCATGTCACAACATAGATCACCTGACAGCATCGTACTTTGCTACTTCCATGGTTATGGATTTCCTTCTCCAATGGTAAATGACCTTGTTGTATTTTGGATCTTGTCTTCTACAGAATGAGCATCCCTAATCCAACAATCTGAAATCTGATGTTTGAAGATTAAAAAAAAAATTGAGCATCAACATGAAGACACAAGCAGAAAATTTTACTCCATGAAACTTTATATGTAACGTTAATGAAAATATTGTATAAAACTTCCTTTTGGTTATATATACAGTATGCATGTGAAACATAAAGGAATTCTGTGTTCCATCTCCTGTCCTAATCCCAATATATCTCATTGTGCATAGGCAATAATATGCCAAAATTTAAAAGAAGCAAAATCTGAAACACTTCCAAACATTCCAAATAAGGTATATTCAACCCAAATACTCATTTATGCCTTGACTCTTATATCCACCCACTGCAATATGAAATATCTGACTTTCAAATAAATTTTTCTTCTATAATTCTCAGATTTTAGTGCAATTAAAAGCTTTACATAGCATTCATATAGAATTTTATAAATCTAAGAACATATCAGCTCATTTATTTTGTAGACTGAGGTTTTTTTTTTTTTTTTTTTTTGGTGCTAGTCCTAAGGCTTAAACTCAAGGTATGGGCACTGTCTCTGATGATTTTTGCTCAAAGCTAGTGATCTACCACTTAAGCCATGGCTACACTTCTGGCTTTTGGTGGTTAATGGCAGATAATGTTCTCATGGACTTTCCTGTCCTAGCTAGCTTCAAACCACGACTCTCAGACCTCATCCTCTTGAGTAGCTAGGATTACAGGCATGAGCCACCAGCACCTTGCATTTTAGGCTGATTTTAAAGATGTGTTTCTACTAAATCTAAACCTCTTTCTGATGCTTATTCTGTAGCTCTGTCCCATGACTCTTCAGCCCACCTTAAGATTGAATTAGATTTCATTAAAATGCCCAAAAAGAGATTTTATTCCACAGGTCTAAAATCCAGTCAAAAATTAGGAAAAGCTATTAGCAAAAGAATAAAGTCTTTCAACTGCTTTTTCCCCTTAAAGTTTGAAAATATAGAAGAAAAGTCAGAAAGGAAGAAAAATAGGTAAATTATTAATGCTTTTTTGTTATGGCTTCAAAAATTATTTTCAGGGCATTGAAAAAGTAATTGTGGAAATAAAAAAGAAAAATCATCTCTCAAGGAATTTCAAGTGTTTAAGTTCAAAAGACAAGCCAAAAAAACAAAAACAACAGTTAATTTTTTTTTTTTTTTTTTGCCAGTCCTGGGCTTGAGCTCAGGGCCTGAGCACTGTCCTTGGACTTTCTCAAGGCTAGAACTCTACCACTTGAGCCTGAGCACCACTTCCAGCTTTTTTCTATGTATGTGGCACCAAGGTATCGAACCCGGGTTTTTGTGAATGCTAGGCAAGCACTTTAACCACTAGGCCAAACTCCTGGCCCCACAACAGTTAATTTTTGTGGCATCATATGGATCTATCACAAACAAGGCCAGATTTCCAGTCTTCCACATTAGCATCTGTTACTTCCCATAAGTACTTCACTAATTTAAGTTCTTCAAGACTTTGCCTTACCATTATGAAGTGACTGTAAACAAAGTATTTCATTATGCATTAACATACAAAAAAACCCCAAAAGATATATTTTTAAAATGTAATTCCAACTGTAGAATAATCTTTAATTTAGGATTTTTTATTTTTGTTTTTGTTCTGGAGCTTTAACCCAGGGCTTGTGCTCTGACCCCTAGCTTTACTGCTCAATGCTAGTGTTCTACTATTTGAGCTATAGATCCACTTCTGGTTTATTGGTAGTTAATTGGAGATAAGAGTCTCCTAAGACTTTCCTGCCTTGGCTGGCTTTGACCTGAGTTCTTCAGATCTCAGCCTCCTAAGTAGGTAGGATTATAGGCATGAGCCATTGGTGCCCAACTAGTTTTTTTGTCTTGGTTCCCCTCCTCCTTCAAAAAAAGGGTCTTTAGGCAACTTGACAGTTTTCTTTAACTTGGTCTTAGTGAGCATTTACTGCAAAAGCAGAATCCATATGGTCTTCAATGTCCTCTACTTAAAACCAAGAAAGCGCAACAGTAACCAAAACATTTTTCAAATATTTTTCAAAGCATCATTTTTCACCAATGAATTTTCCTACTGGTACCCTCTGCTTTTAAAACCATTTACCCTATCCTAGACATTTTCAGAATAACTCAAGTTCTTCTTTTAAAACGTGTTTGCCAGACACATGAGAATCATACTTTCTTAGGAAATGGCAAAAAACATTCTCTATAGTTGGCTTGGTGTTAATTAGAAGGGGAGCAATTTAGATTAATTTGGAGATATGTTCCTCCAATTATTTTTTAAAGTTGTTGTTTCTCATAAATCTGTATTATGAAATACTATACACATTCTCAGAAGATTGTCATACATTCAGTATATGTACAGTCTGTAATTACAAAAGGATTTTAGAGATGGGCACCAGTGGCTCATGCTTATAATCTGATATCTGAGGATTTATCAGCCAAGGCAGACAAATTTCCAAGACTCTTATCTCCAATTAATCAGCAATAGGTCAGAACTGGAGATGCAGTTCAAGTGGCAGAGCATCAGCCTTAAGTAAAAATCAAGCAAGAGTACAAGCCCCAGTCTCCACACATACACATACAGACACAAAAGTGGTTTCAAAAAACAGAAATATAAAATTATTACATAAAGGTAAGAATGTAGCCAGGCACTGGTAATCAAGCTAGGAGTATGCCTGTAATGATAGCTATTCAGGAAGCTGAGATATGAAGATCACTGTTTGAAGCAAGCGTGAACAGAAAAGTCCATGAGATGCTCATCTCCAATTAACTAACAAAATGTTAGAAGTAAGGGATAGGAAGGGAAGGAAAAAAACTCATGAAGAGCCTGGCGGTGAGTTCAAATGTCCAGAACTGGCACAAAAAAATAAAAATGAGAAACATTCAGGGTACTTTCTAATTCTACAAATTTAGATGGAGGGCAGTTGCTTCAACAAAGAACTAGTTTTATTTTGAGCTTCCAAATAACTATCATCAGTAGACAAGAGACATATGAGTTCATCAAGTTCATGGAGACTTTTCCCTGTCACTCACAAATGCACATGTGAGAGATATTAAAGACCGTGGGCAGTGCCATCATCACTTTGTAGCTAATATAGATTTTCATGTCAGAATGTGAACTGACAACCCTCGGGGTCAGACCTAACTATAGCTGTGCTTCTTTGGATCCTCACAGTGGCTATCAAAATCCCTAAAATGTTGTTACCACTTAAAAGTGTGAAGATTTAACATAAAAGCTCTAATTTAGCCAGTCAGGTGCCAATGGCTCATGCCTGTAATCCCAGCTACTCAGGAGGCTGAGATCTGAAGATCATGGTGCAAAGAGAGCCAGGGAAAGAGCATCTGTGAGACTCTTATTTCCAGTTAACCACCTAAAACCAGAAGTGGCACAGTGGCTCAAGTGGTAGAGCACTAGCCTTGAGCTGAAGAGCTCATGGACAGCACCCAGACCTAGAGTTCAAGCCCCAAGACCGACCAAAAAAAAACCCTCTAACTTCTGTTTTCTCTTGAAAAATTAGATTTGAGAACGTTGATCCTACATTCCCCATGAGCAGCAAGTGGCTGGAGCTGAGTAATAAATATCTCCCATGTACTTCCCAGAAACCTTCTCGCCATCTTTATTTCACCCACAGGCACTGGCCCCTGCAGACAATGCTGTGATCTTTAAAACAACCTTACTGTGAAAGTTGTGTGGACTTCATATTTGAAGTCACTGATCTTGAGAAGACAGAAAGGTGGAAGTGGAGCTCTGATAGCTTCACCCCACACTTGAGCATCACCCGTGGGACTCAGAAGCCAAATTCCAAGGTCTTTCAGGGCTCCCCAAAAGTCTTTGGCCACAGATAGTAATATTATTTTTTCTTTTCTTTTCCTATCCTGGGGCTTGAACTCAGGGCCTGGGCAATGTCTCTGAGCCTCTTTGTGTTCAAGGCTAGCACTCTACCACTTGAGCCACAGTACCACTTCTGGATTTTTCTGAGTAGTTTATTAGAGATAAGAGTCTCTCAGACGGGTCGGGAGTTTGGCCTAGTGGTTGAGTGCTTGCCTCGCATGCATGAAGACCCGGGTTCGATTCCTCGGTACCACATACATAGAAAAAAGCCAGAAGTGGTGCTGAGGCTCAAGTGGTAGAGCTCTAGCCTTAAGAAAGGCCACGGATAGTGCTCAAGCCTGAGTACAAGCCCAGGACTGGCAATAAATAAATAAATAAATAAATAAATAAATAAATAAATAAATAAATAAAAAGTTTTTAAAAAAAAAAAAAAAAGAGAGAGAGTCTCTCAGACTTTCCTTGCCCTGGTTGGTTTTGAACTGAAATCCTCAGGTGTTAGCTTCTTGAGTAGCGAGGATTACAAGCATGAACCACCAGCTCCCGGCAAGATAGTAATTTTTTTTTGCCAGTCGTGGAGCTTGAACTCAGGGCCTGAGCATTCTACTTGGACTTTTTCTCAAGGCTAGAGCTCTACCACTTGAGCCACAGCACCACTTCCAGCTTTTTTCTATGTATGTGGTACCAAGGAATCAAACCCAGGTCTTCGTGCATGCTAGGCAAGCACTCTACCACTAAGTCAAACTCCTGGCCTGATTAGTAATACTTTTACTTTCTTGGAGTAATATCTTTTCTTTATTCCTGAACCAGTATCGTGTGATGAACTATACATTATAATATGATGGCTCATGTCCTGTCTTATTGGACATTAACTCTGTGTATACGTGTGTATACGTGTGTGTTTGTGTGTGTGTGTGTGTGTGTGTGCATGGATGTATACATTCTTGAACTCAGAGCATTGAGTTAAATCACTTGAGCCACATCTCCAGTTCTGCCTTTTTTCTCCCTAGTCCTCTAGTCCTGGGGCTTGAACTCTGAACCTGGGCACTGTCCCTGAACATCTTTTACTCAAGGCTAGTACTCTGCCACCTAAGCCATAGCACTACTTCCAACTTTTTCAAGGGCAGTTTATTGGAGATAAGAGTCTCACAAACTCTTGCCCAGGCTGGCTTGAACTGTGAGCCTCAGCCTCAGATCTCAGCCTCCTAAGTAGCTAGGATTACAGGCATGAGCCACTGGCCTTTGGCTCAGTTCTGGCTTTTTGCTGGTTAACTTAAGTCTCTTGATTGGGAAGGAGTAGGGGGAAGGAAAAGGGGACAAAACTATGAGAAGGGTATCAATGTGTGAAAAATAATATACCTACTATCTGATGAATTGAAGTCGTAACTCCTCTATACATCACCCCCACAATAAAATAAAATTTTTTTTAAAAAGTCTCAGAGATTTGTCTGCCCAACCTGTTTTTAAACTGTGATTCTCAGATCTCAGCCTCCTAAGTAGCTAGGATTATAGGTATGAGCTACTAGTGCCTACCATGGCTATTGAATCTAACCAGTTTAAAATGTTTTCAAGATCACCCCTGTGCTCCTAAGACCCCAGTAGTTACAAGAGATAAAGGAGGGCTGATTTCCTTAGGAAGGGTACGGAAGGTAGGAAGGCCAGCCAGCTTAGATCTCCTAAGGCAGAAACTTGTCCCTCACTAGTGAATGGGTTCACTCACTAGGTTTTATGTTCTTTCTTTTTTCTAAAGTGAAAGTTACAGATGATAGGTCACTCCACAGGAAGTATATGCAAAAGTAACTGAAGCAAGTGTTATTATATCTGCCTCAAGAAGGAAGTGTGGATCTAATAATACAGGGCCTAATCAAGGAATGAATTCACTCAGAATTATAGTGTAGGATAGGTATTTACAAACTTTTTTTTTTTAAGTAGTGCACTTTTCTAAACCAAGTTCTAAACTGAATTCTAATATATAAAACAGCAGTGCAGCTGTTTTCAGGTTGTAACACAAGCGTGAAAAGTCAAAGTTTCCAGCACATACAAGTCATTGATTCATTATCTCCTCAGAATGCTATGTTGGTGTTAAAAGCAAGCCATGGAAAGAAAAGTTTTAACTATGGCTCACGATTTTTTTTTTTTTTTTAAGGTTGTGGGGCTTGCACTCAGGGCCTGGGCACCATCCTTGAGCTTTTTTATTCAAAGCTATTGTACCACCTCTTTGAGCATCAGCATCACTTCAGGTTTTCTAATATCTCATTATAGATAAGAATCTCAAGGACTTTTCTGCCTGGGATGGCTTGAACCAAGATCCTCAGATCTCAGCCTCCTGAGCAGCTAAGATTTCAGCTACCAGTGAGGTTGGTATTTACACCTTTAGCACCACTGTTACATGAAAACTAAAGCCACAAATCCATTTTTTTCTGTACCACTCCTGGGACTTTAGGAGTGGTCCCACACTTTTTTCTTTTCTTTTCTTTCTAGTTCTGAGATCTGGACTCAAATGCCATTCCTGACACTTTCTCTCATTGGCTAGTACTCTACCAACTGAGCCATGCCTCCAAACCCCCATGGCCTTTTTGCTCAAGGCTAGCACTCTACCACTTGAGCCACAACTCCACTTCCAGTTTTTACCTGTGGTTCATTGGACGTCAAAGTCTCACAGATTTTTTTGCCTGGGCTGGCTTCAAACTGCAATCCTCAGATCTCAACCTCCACTCTCATATCAACTTAAATATCTAAATTATTATTGTGAAGTCATTATTGAAATAAACATATTAAAAAATTAAAACAACAAATCAGATACCAGTGGCTCACACTTATAATCTTATGTGTATATGTAAATCAGGAGGCTGAGATCTGAGAATAGAGGTTCAAAGCCAACCTGAGCAGGAAAGTACATAAGACTTATCTTCAGTCAACCACCAAAAAGCCAGAAGCAGACCTGTGGCTCAAGTGGTAGAACACTAGTCTTGAGCAAAAGAGCTAAGGGACAACACCCAGAGCTTGAGTTCTCAAGCTCCAGTACCAGCACAGAGGGAAAAAAAAGAAAGAAACTAAATATGCAAAAAATTTAAGAATAACAAGCAGTTAACTTTAAAAAATATTAAGCAAGTAGTATGCTGTTCTTCATTCCTTAACTGGGAGAATAAACCCTATATTTTGAAATATCTAAGCTTAAAAGTTGGTTTCTAAAGATGATTTCATCATCTTCAGTAGTGGCACAATATAGAGAGTTTTAAAAGGCTTAGTTTACAAACTCGGTGTCCCTGACTTTCAGACATTGCTATCAGTTAGAAGGGAAAAGAGGCCAGCTGGATCCAGGAGAGAGGTCAGATGATTTACACATCCACAGAATTGTTTTCTATCTTTCAATGTTTTGTTTTGCAAAGATGTGTTCCTTTTACAAAGGAAAACACAACTGCACTTTAGAGGAGAAAGAATAACCTAAACTATCAACACCAGTGGAAATTCTTTCTCAATTTTTTTAACTACTTAAAAAGTCTTTAACGTGTGACCCCATGCCTACTGCAAGTCTGCTGTGCATTCCAAGGAAGCATGTGCCACACAACCCATACATTCCAACACATTGAGCAAGCACACACACGCAGCCTAGGCCACCCCAGACCTCAGCCAACGAGGGGGCACCAAGACTGGAGGCAGGCTGACACACAAGGTTAAGCACCCCAACCTTCCCTGCATCTCAAAGAAATGCAAAGAGGAAAAGTGTCCAGTTCACAATCTCAGGGGGGGAAAAAGGTAAACACCTTTTTGTGGGGCCACTATAGTTTTTAAATGTCAAAGGACACAAGTTGCTAGGGACCTGGGTCAGACTTTCAGTCTTCCCCACCCTACCAGTGAAGAGCAGTCCTCCCCTATGTGTTCTGGAATTCCAGAGCACCCCACAAGCTATACCACAGGGTTCAGAGATGAAGTCTCTGCTGCTTGTATGGCTGCTCCCCACTCCCTGACATCCTCCTCCTCCTCCTCTTTTCTTTCCTCCTTGCTTTCTTAATAATTGAAGAGGGTAAACTGCACTTTTTCTGTGCAAATCTTCCTTTCACCATCTCTATATCTGACTCAAGAGGTACAACATACTCTACTACAAAACACTGTGTATGAAGATGGAAAAAAAGCATTCATTTTTCAAGACATGTAGTGTGAATATCAGAAAGATAAAGTAAAAAGTCTCTGTTAGACAAAGGAGTTCTTTTCAAAATACCCTCTGCTTAATGAACCAATACGAGGGTAGCCTGTCCACACCACTCAGCCTGTTTACTTCATTTCTCAAAGAAAAAGAGTAAGAGAAGACAGATTACTTAAAAATGTATCTTCTGAAGAAAAAGAAATGTATCTTCTGATGATATATTAAGCTCTATTTAGTCATCCACTGACAAGTCATTTTTAACCTCACAATAAATTTCATACTATATTCTGTTCAAGCACTACCTCTTCTTATAGATTTCATTTTATTAGTAATCAAAGTCCTTTGTTACCAAACAAACAAAAAATATCATGAATATAAAGGTGCTTAAGTATTGTGCTTAAAAAATAATCTTGGGGGGGAATAAATAATAATAATAATAATCTTTCTAGTCCCTGTGCTTCTTTCTTCTCAGAAAGGTTTATTTGTTTCCAATGTTTAGATAATCTGATTCATGAGCTGTAATTTCAAGGTTCTTGTATTTCCTCTCTAAATTACTGACATTTAAAAGAAGAGGGAAAGGAAAACAAACAAACAAACAGGGAAGCATGGCAAACTTGTGTAACACTGCAGGTGCTAACCAAAAAAAGCCTTAGGTATTTTTCAGAATATAAAAAGACTTTTTACACTTAAAGTATGAAACACAGACCTTCCTCCTATGTTAGACATGTGGATCTTTTTGTCCCTTTAACCACAATCATTTTTAAACTCCATTTTCCTTTTATATAATTACAAATGCCTCCACTATAGAACTGCTTCCAAAGAGTTCCTTCAAATTATGATTAGCATTATAACTGTTTTTCAATCACATTAAACAGGACACTCTCTGAATTCCACTTTTTCATCTTTCTCAGCATATTTGCTGCATTCATATGAATTTTTTTCTATTCTGAGTTAGACGTAATATACATAGTTACTCTACAACCTAGATACAAACTGTCACAATTTTCTACTTTACTGCTAAGGTGCTGTTACTGGATTCAAAATAGATGGACAATAAAGATAATGTCATCATAGCTCAGTTTTGGTCCAATGGAAGGAAGAGCTGTTTTGGAGTTTCAAGCTTTATAGCTCTATCTGCAAAAGGGATTAAAAATAAAGAACTCTCCAGGCTGTTGGGCGGGTAAAATCAAAGGCCTAGTCCAGTGCCTAGCACATAACAGCTACTCACTAAGTATTTAGTTTCATTCTTCCTCTTTCCCATATTGTGAGTCAGAATTTCATGAAAAAAAAAAAAGGCCATACCCACTCTGGACTGAACTAACTCAAAGAATTGTATTGGGAGTTGGAAGTAACATTCCCTCGCCTACTTTTTTTCTTGATAATCTTTCCTGCTTTTCCACCACCATACACACGATAGCCCACTAAAATCAAAGGAAAGGAGGATAAATTAGGTGGGAAATGATAGGTACTTCATGCACACATGCCTAGCTATTTAGTATCTGTTATTGAGTGCTTCCATCATTAATGAAGAAACTGTGGTCTTCTCCCTCCTCTTCATACTATCACCACAGGAGAGGAAAAACACCTTATTTTCTACAGAAAATGAAGCAGAGATGCAACCGCTGAGGCAGAACTGGGGAAAGACCTGGCAGCTCCTTTCAAGGAAACAATTAAACCAAACCACAGAACTGACCTCCTTGTAGTGGGCTCATAGTCTAGACCAGGGCTACCCTCATTGCCTACTCTATGTGGCTCAGGTGTTGAGAGAAACGTTAGTCTATCAATGCTCCCTTCCCTAACACAGAAGAATACAATCACTGAAAACACAAGCAGCGGGAAACAGACAAAAATAGAACTTCCTTGGTTATAGAGCCCCGCTTCTGTCTATGATGAGCATGAAGATAGCAGAGGGTAATACTGGCTTTGATTTTTTTAATATACCTATAAAACAAAATACAGATCATTCAGACTGAGAGTAAGAATAAGATGACTGAGCTGGGCACAGTGGCTCACACTTGTAATCCTAGCTACTTGGGAGGCTGAGATATGAGGATCAAGGTTCAAAGCCAGCCAAGGCACTAAAGTCCACGAAACTCTAATCTCCAATTAACCCCTAGAAAACCAGAAGTGGCCTGTGGCTCAAGGGGTAGGGTGGTAGCCTTGAGCTAAAGAGCTCAGGGACAGCGCCTAGGCTCAGAGTTCAAGCCCCACGACTGACAAAAAATAAATAGAATGAGAATATTGCAAAGAGTCCATTTAATCCTATCACTCTTTTTGTTGTTGTTTTGCTGTTTCAACACTGAGGTTTGAACTCAGAACCTTATGTTCTCTAGACAATACTGCACCAGTTGAACCAATCCTCCAGCCATTCCATCACTCCTGAACAGCATTCAAGGCTTACAGCCCATTTAGTAAACTTCTTTAAATTAGAAAATTAAGTGTAAGTGAAGTACAGTGGAATGACAATCAGAAGACCTAGGCTCTGGGCTTAGGGTATAGTTGAAGAGCAGAGTTCTTATCTAGAAGACGTGGGTTCTAGCTCTATGATTTTATTTAGCTTGCATTAGGCAAATTACTCAATTGCTCTCAAACTAAACTTCCTCATATGAGAAAAATGATAATACCAATTTTCCTATCTTTTCTACAAATTATTATTTGAAATAAATAATATATGGAAGCAACCTGAAGAGACTCACTAGGATGACTGTTAAGACGCAGAAACACAAAAATATATTTCCTACAATATTGTTAGCATTATTTACATAATAACACATGGGATCACAAAACAGCCTTTTTGAACATATAAAACTAAATTTATTTTTTAAACTTAAGCTTCCCTCAAGGTAAATTCATGCTTAGAAGGAGGTAAAAATTACATGACAGGAAAAGCTGCAAATAACACTCAAAACTGCAACAGACCCATATAATTTTTTTTTTCTGATAACTAGTTGCAGGTGAATACAGAATATCTAAAACACACATCTGAACTCTTAATTTTCATTTATTGGGTTGATTTAAAACCTACTTTATAACAGATTGGAAAAATCTTAATTACACATGTTAAGAAATTAAGAGAAAACCTAGAAGCAAACAAACAAAATGTATCTCAAGAACACAAACTTAACCAGGACTGGTATTATGCATATGTAAAGCCAGCACTCAGGAGGCTGAGGCAAGAGGATGATCACAAGCATGAGACCAGCCCAGGAGAGAGGGAGGAGGGAAAAGGTAGAGGGAAGGAAGGAGGGAAGGAGGGAGGGAAGGAGGGAAGGAAGGAAGGAAGGAAGGAAGGAAGGAGGGAAGGAGGGAAGAAGGGAAGGAGGGAAGGAAGGAAGGAGGGAGGGAAGGAGGGAGGAAGGAGGGAAGGAAGGAGGGGAGGAAGAAAGGAAGGAAAGCAGGCAGGCAGGCAGGCAGGCAGTGATGGGAGTGACAAAAAGAGAGAGAAGAAAAAGGAAAAAGGGGAAAAGAATGCAAACTCATTATTCAGTGAAAAAAAATCAGATTGGGAAGGTGATGCACAGCTACTGGCTTTTGGGAATAAGGGTAGCTTTTGGACGTGATCACCTCCCACTAATACAAAAGCATTCATTTTCACTGATCTACTTACTCAGCCTCAATATGCTATCAAACTCTGAACCAAAGTAAAGACAGTTATAGTATAATTCCTCCTCCCTTGCATCCAAAGCAACAGAATGTAAAATTTTATGCAAAAGAAAATAATTTCACTATTTTATGGTGAGACCAAACTAAAATCTATAATCAAAGCAGGAAAAGTAAAACCTTAAAAATAATGCTGTAAGCACTCTGCAATTTTGTTACCCAAAATAGAACCCATAGAGTCCATGCCACCAAATGAAAATTATAAGTTTGTAAGCATCAACTCAAGTTTTATAAAGATTTTATTTTAAATGTTTTAATGGTAATAAATGGGAGCAAAATCTTATCTCTTTTTTGTACTTGTTTACTTATTCTGTTTAGTGACATTATTCTGAATGAGTCCCCAAACTAATTTGAACCCGAGGGTGAATATAGAAAGGATAAAATTTGACCAATAATTTTTTATATTAACATAAATAAACTCCCATCTCTCAAGTAGAGAAGTCAGTCATAGTTTTTGAGGTACTATGCTTTTGACTGGAAGTTTTAGACAGTAATTAAAAAAAAAAACTATTGTTTAGCATAAATGGCTCATGTCTGTAATTCTACTTAGGATATAATCCTAACTATTTGAGAATGAGATCGGAGGATCACAGTTCGAAGCAAGCCCAAGCAGGAAAGTCTATGAAACTTTTATCTCCAACTAACCACCAAAACCAGAAGAGGAGCTGTTTCCAGGAGTAGAGAACTACCCTTGAGCACAAAAGATTCCAGGGACCAGCATACACACAAAAAAATAATAAATTCTGTTTAGCCAAGCCTACTATTCTCCAACAGAAAAAAAGAAAAAAGTAATGATATTTCTTTGTTGCTTAAACATAAATTTTAAATATATTTTAAATGTGTAATACAACTTTTTAATAACTTCCAAATAAATCATTTTAATGCTATGTTGCATCCAGTAAGAGTGATCCAGAGCATTTGTGTCATACAAAATAATTGACTTTCAATGTATAAAATTTCTAAATAAAAATGCATAATGTTAAAATTTCATAAAAAAATTTTAAAATGGGGGCCGGGAGTTTGGCCTAATGGTAGAGTGCTTGCGTAACATGCACGAAGACCCAGGTTCGATTCCTCAGTACCACATACATAGAAAAAAAGCCAGAAGTGGTTCTAAGGCTCAGGTGGTAGAGCTCTAGCCTTGAGAAAGTCCAAGGACAGTGCTCAGGCCCTGAGCTCAAGCCCAGGACTGGCAAAAAAAAAAAAAAAAAATTAAATGGTTTGTAAAATGAACACAGTGAGAAGCTAAGGCAGAAGAATCAAGAGTTTAAGGCCAGTCTGGCAACATAAGAAGACTCTGTTGAAAAGGGGGGCGGGGGGGAAAGAGAGACCAAAGGGAGGAAGGGGAAAGAGGAAGAGGAGGATGACAGGTTATAAAATCCTTAAGTCCTTCACAAAATCACTCTTGGGAGAGAATACCAAGCTAATTAGGAAAGAAGGTAGATTTTACATTGGATAGTTCTTACAATACCATGTGCAATAAAACAAATAAGCAAGCAAAATCAAACAAAAACTCTACATGTGTCCGTGCTTCAACTTCTACAGTAAGGTTAACAACCTACAAGAGGAGCACTCAGGGAAAATACCACTATATCTGATTCCTTTACAAGATTCAATTGCCTAGCAGTTTTCATTACTCTGGACTGGACTGAAATTAAGAGAAACTGTTGCTCAATTGAAGATCTCCTGTTCTCTCTTAATACTATCTGTCTGAAACTAATGTCCCTCACAAAATACACAGGTTTGTACACACCCCACTGAATCAGAGATGACACACTTAGCTCAGTAATATCCTTTAACAACTATGACAAATTGCTCATCTACTTTTTAGGGTTTCATTAGCAGATTTGCAAGAGTGATTCAACTGCAGACTGCAAATATTTTAAAAGTCTGAGTGTTAATATGCATAAATTTTTCTTAGAGAAAAACCTATATTTCACAGCTTTTGTAACTTTCAGGAAATGTGCCTAGGTTACCATCCTTTGATGCACAATTAAGTATCCATAATATTGTCTAACTCACTAAACACACACAAACCTGTTTGCTCAAAGTAATAATAAAATGCTAATTTTGACATCTCATTAGTTCTCAATCTCCTAATCTCTTTAAAAAATTTAAAGTTAAAAGCATTTCTTAAAATATACAATACATTTCTTAAAATATACAATACTATTCTTTAGACTACTATGTATGAAAGGCTTACTTTAAATATTACTAATCTTTCTTCATTTTCTATTAAATGTTAATTTTAGTTTAACATAAAACTAGTTATGTTACTGGTCACATTAACTCTAACCACAAGGAAATATAATTATGATTATTATTGAAAAATACAATTTAGGAAATGTACTGCACATCAAGAATTAACTTTTAGCATTGAAACTTAGGTGTTTGGCTATCATATTCCTCCATTAATAGTCCATCTACAAGTTAAAATTGATATCAAGTGAACTGAAAAAAATCAAGCAAGTAAGATCTACTTTGATTTGGAGATGTTATTACTTCTTTAATATTTAAGTAAACAAGGCTTTTTAAAAAGTTAAATGATTAGTCTTAAAAACAAAGCTAGAATTTTAAACCTTCATCACTACATAAACTATCAAGTTTTTTTCTTTTTTTCTTTTCCCTTTAACTATAATACTTAATTCTTGAGTCATAAAAGTGAGTGCTCTCTAGAATATGAAAAATTAATCTTTTTAAAAAATAGGCAACTAAACATTCAACCTTAAAACAAAATAAACAGTAACCTTAATGATTGTTTATATTTCCTCTTTAATAACTATGATAAATGCTATACTTATATATTCTATTTTCATTACAGCTACAAAATTAAATCTAGGAATTAATTCTTAATTCAATAAATGCTTCAGATAGGAGGCTACCATATGATTTTAACATAATAAAGTCTTCTCTGTTTCTAAAACATTAAAACTTGATGCAGCAAAAGTCTTTGTTGTAAGGAGGGCTTGAGGTTGGGTGGGTTTTTCTTTTTCTTTTTTCTTTTTGGTATTTTATTCATCTATACACAATGTAGTACATACAAGCAAAATACAATTGAGATACTGTTTTCTTTAACATTCCTATATGAGACCAAATTCATTTGCATGGGAGACAGCACAATTACTGATTTTTAACTCATGAAAGACAAATTCATAGCTTTTCCCCTACACTATCTCCTAGTATTTGCACCAAGTCAGTGGAGGCATACCCCAGCAATGCTTAGTTACTTCCTACAAGTGGGCAGAAATTGCATTTCTCAGTTTTATTTCTCACAGAATCATTCAACTTTACTTTCAAAAAGCACATTCAAGTTAGCCTGTCTTAGTTCAAAACAACTGATGCAATATGGGTGTGTATACATGTATGTGTGTGTATACATGGCTTTTTAAACCTCAACCAGCACTCAAAATGAATTTCTATCAAGGAAGCTGGGACACCATTTAACAGTCTTTTAAAAGTTATCAAATGCTTCCTCTTTTATTAATACATCTTTGGTCCATCTATATTACCAAGATATATTTTAAAAAAGAAAAAAAACAACCAAAGACTTCCATTCAGTAGACTGAAATCCAACTTAGAAAGAGAAATAGATACTTTGTACATGGTTTACATTACAATGATTTGCATTTAAGAATGAGGCACATGTGGCAAAAAGAAAAGAATTTTCTGAGTGACTCTGAGAAAATAGTGGTATCTGGTCTGTCTGCTGGAAAACAAGAAATGATATGTACCAAAAGACCCTATTGGTAAACAAACAGCATACCAATAATTTCATAAATGAAGATTAAAACTACCTCCCTTCAAACTATCATTGGCTTTAAAAATCTATTTGGGCTATTAATGCTACTTCTCGAAAAATCAAAGAAACAAGTATAACATAAAGAAAATTAGTACTCAATTGTTGAATCATGTTTTAAGTAAGCAGGCAATAAGAATGAATTGTGTTCTTCCCGATTTCACTCCAACTAACACAAAAACCCACATATAGAACTGACATACTGTTTACAAATTTACTTATAACTTGTTAATTTGCATAGAAATGCACCAAGAGAACAATAAAATATATATAAAAGCTTTGGTTTGAAGTGTTACAGTAGCTTAGTTTTTGAAAGCCACCAGCCTAGTACTTCATGAGAATGTACAGCTGCCTCGTCCCAGGAGTCTGAACCAGTTCACAAATCACTAGTCATAGCTATCTCTCCCTTAGCCTGCAGTACAACTAGCAAACTTCTGCATTTTAAACTAATAAAGGGAAGGAAAAAAGATTAAAACCATCCAATCAGGAATAACACAACCCCCACACAACAGCAGCTTATGCATACATTTGGTATGTTAGCCATCTTCAAATGCAGTGAATCATACACAGTGCATTTTCAGCTGCCTCCTGGGCATTTCATATCACCAACATGTACTGAGGAGCACTGGGTAAGTCCTAGATTGTTCTTTACTTAATCTACACTAAGATCTTGGGACATGATTCTAATTCTGAACCCATATAAGCAGAACAAAGTTATTTCAATGACATTCCAGGTAACAGCAAATAATGTCTGCATTTTAGGGGAAAAAATAAAGATAAAAAGCAGTGTTTGCTGGGTTCTGGTTGAGGTTAATGGCTTTAAACAAACTAGTATTTCACTTATATTGAAAATGTACAATGTATCATAAAATAATGGGATTACAAATTATCCTAAGTTAAAATTCTAGTGATTATTACTAATTTTAATCATCAAAGAATTCACAACACCTAGGGAGTCAACAAAAGTTGATGCAGAAATACAAAACACAAAATATTTGGGATGGCACGTTATTCAATATGTTCATCAAATTTTCATGTACTGGGGATGAGCAACTTAACCTTAAATACGTATTCAGTATAGTATAAAACTGCCACTTGGGCTTCTCAAGTAAGAAATGTCAGAAAAGCATACAAATTGGAAATACCTTTGAAAACTAGTGATCTACCAGTTTTCTTTAGACAGTGCTAAAGAAAAATAGAAAAATTTGGCTTACTAAAACCCAGTTCCATGTTGTATCTTTTACAACATAAGGAAGAACAAGTTTAACATGACACAGGAAACTGCAAATCATAACTCTCATCTTTTTTTTTTCAAATAAAGATACTAATTTTCTGATAGGTCACAAAAGATGTTGTTCTTTAGTTAAGATGTATGAAGAAATGCACAATGTTGTTTTTTAAAAAAAAAAAAAGCACCTCTTCAACACATCCCAACATTTATAAAAGTAGGGTAACTTGTTTCAAAATCTACTCAATCCTGAAAAACCAAAGAAGTGGCTAACCCTATAGACCATCAGGTAGTAACTTCATTCTGGCTCTTCACCCTCAGCTGTTTAATGAGTAATGGTGAAGAAATGTATGGGAATGGGACATAAACTAAGCTGGGACACAGAGAATGAGTTTTGAAGGAGTAATAAAGGGCCCAAATTTAAAGTCCACGTTAAACTTTAAACAAAGATGCTTGCCCCACCCTCTTCCTTTAGGTAACTCTCAAGTGAGCAAATCACCAGGGAGAAATCCCATCCCCACAAAACTTAAAGATAGTACACTTCCATTTAGCTGTAGATCTCACTGTGCCTGGAACGTTTTCTTAACAACAGCAACAATAACAACAAAATGCTCAGCAGCAATTCTCAGCTGTCTCAGTGACTGTTCATCCACAAAAACGAACTAAGAATGCTACCCAAAAATATTGACCCCTTACTGATTTTTATTATTCCACATTAAACTATTCAAAAAAAAAAGAAAATTAATCGCGTAGTTTGGTTAAGCAATTCAGCTGACACAGTAAATATTTACTCTTAACATCTCACAGGAAGTCTTGACAAGCATTTGTGGCCATTGTGCTAGGGTAGTGATGGGAGTGGGAAGCAGGGTCGGGGGGAGGCAACTTTTGATAAACAAGTTAACTGGTCCCGGAGAACTGAACCTAATAGATAGTGTTTTCTCCACCCGACCCCCTCCATTAGATACCAGATATTTTCCAAGCCCAGTAAACACCTTATATAATGAAAGTAAAAAAAATAATAAATAAATAAATAAATGTAACTTTCTAGGCTATGTATCTCTACTAAGAAGGCAAACGAAAATCCTTTTCAAAACTAAGGACATGTTTTTAAAAGCTGGTTTGGTTTTTTTTTTTTTTTAAGTTATACGTAATCCCAAAGCAAAAAAAAAAAAAAATCTAAGCAAATTATATATTTACCTTAGCTTTTTAGAGACTGAGTAATCAACTTCCATGATTTTCCCATGCAATTCCACTTTACCTTTAAAAACAGAAATTTAAAGCACTCAGAACCTTCCTGAGACCAAACTCACAGGGGTCTTGGAGGGGCACGCACACGACTCTTCGGTTCGGGCTCCGCCTTCGGGCGCCCTCCAGGGGTCTCCCACCCAGCTCCAACCCAGCGAACTGAATGCCCGGAGTAATCGAAGGTGGGCTTCCCGACTCTCGGGACCCGAGGGGAAGGGTGCGAGCCGGGCTCCGACCCCAGGTAGAGCTGTGGGTGGCATTACCGGAAAAACAAATTTAATAAAGAGCGGCGCCAATTTGAAAGGATGAGCTCATTTGAAACTCAAGCTGCAAGGCTGGCGCGGCCCCGTTCCGGAGCCGGCCCCCACCTCCCCATTCGGAAAACCCGGGGACGCCAAGGCTCCACCACGTGCGACCCCCTCCCCACCCTTCCAGGTGGCCCCAGAAAGATGCACCGAAGCCCCCCGGGCGTGCAGCCGCCACCAGCCCCGGCGCGGCCCGCTTCAGGGTGTCACCTTGGCCTGGCGGCCGCCCCGCCCCCACCCCGCGCGCTCGTGGGGAAGGGGCTCCGGCCGAGCGGGGCTGGGGGCCCGGGGCCCGGGGCCGGGGCGAGCGCGGCTCCGCGCGCAGCGTGTGCGCGAGGGCGAGCGGGGCAGAGCGCGCGCGCGAGGGCGTGTGTATGTGTGTGTGAGTGTGTCGCTCTCCGACTCCCGTCTGGGCTCCGGCGCGCTCGCGGGCCCCCCGGTCTCCGCTTTCCCGGTTCTCAGCCCGGGCCCCCACCGAGTTGAGACAGGGCACCTCGTAAAAAGGTGCTTCTGGCCGAGCGGGAGGCGGGGGGGCGGGCGGCGGAAAGCCCCCAGCCCCGAGTTCTTCTCAATAAAATCGGACAAAAAATTCAGGGAAAAATAGGAGCGCTTGCTCTGAGACCAGCGAAGGGACAGAGCCTCGGGAGAGCAGCGAAGGAGAAGGGCGGCCGTGCGGGGGCTGGGCTGGGGGAGCCCCGAGACTTCGAGGGGGCCATCAAGGTGAAGCCTGTGAGGTGTCGAAAGTGGGGAGGGGGGAACACGGTGAGGAGGGGGCTCAGAACCACAGTGCGGCTCGGCGAACGCCGCCGGCGGAGAGGTGCTGGGCACGAGGCATGGGAAGAAGGAAAGTCCGGCCAGGAGAGGAGGAGATGCCGGATTTGGGGGGGGGGTCTCTGGCAAAAGGGGTGACGGGAAGGTCAGGAACCCGGGGGGGGTGGGGGGCAGAAGACTGTACAAGAGTGGGGGTGGGGGGCCTCTGTGGAGAGCTCCTCGGAGCACTGGGGGTACTCCCAAAGAGCAAGCTAGTCCTGGGGACCCCCGGAGGGCCACGGGAGGTGCCCTGGGGGTGCGGCCCGGAGGGCGAGGGGTGAGCCCCGGGCTGCGGGGGGAGGGGAGCGGGCCGTCCCGGGAGCGGGCAGGCGGCGAGAGTTGAGCTGGTGCGTGGAAGTGAGCGTGCGGGCACGGGAGCCCCCGCCGGGCGCCGCCCGCAGGGCTCGGCCTCCGTGCGGGCTCGGTCCCGGCTGGAGCGGGACGCAACGGAGCGGGGGGGAAGGGGCAGCGCGGAGCACTCACCCGAGAGGGTCTCGATGGCGCGGATGGCCCAGTTCTGGTCGGGGTAGTCCACGAAGGCGTAGCCAGACTTGAGCAGGACCTGTCCCGCCAGGGGCAGCTTCCTGTCCCCGAAGAGCTGCCGGAGGTCGTCGGCGGTGACGGCGGGGCTCAGGTTCCCGATGTAAAGCTTGTTCATCATCCGTCTCTTCCCCGAGAGCCCGTGGCTCCCCCGGCCCGGTACCCGGCGCTCCTCGCCTTCTCCGCGGCCCTCGACTCTCCTCCTCCTCCTCCGCCCCCCCTCCCCGCCCTCCGCCCGCCCGCCACCCACCCCCACCCTCACCCTCAGCCTGGCTCCCCCCACCGCGGCCGGCCCGGCCCGCCCGGGGGCAGAGGCGGAGGCGGGGACTCGGCGCGGCTGCCTCCTCGGGGCAGAGTCCCGGGCCGGGCGGCGGCGGCGGCGCGCGGACAAAGCGCTCCCTCTGCCTCCCTCTCTTTCTCCTCTCCAGGCGGTGGCGGGAGGAGGAGCAGCGGCGGGCGGCGGCCGCGCACCCCGCGTTTGTCTGTGTGAGAGTTTGTACGGGCGTGTGCGCAGCCGAGAGTGAGCGAGCGCCCCCTCCCCGCCCCGCGCCCCCCGGCCGCTCCGTACGCACCGCGCGGCTACCCGGGCTCGGGCCCCGCACCCGGCGGGCGGAAGCGGGACTCGGTCCCGGGTGAGAGCTCTGGGCTTCCTCACCCCCCCCCCACACCTCCAGCGGGCGCGGCGGTGAGGCCGGGCGAGCGGCGGAGCGCGGGTGGGAGCGCGCGGGGCCGCGGCGAGGCGCGGGAAGGAGAGGGGCTGCGAGCGGGCTCCGAGAGGGGTGTGCGCCAGGTGGACCGGATGTGGTGCGCGCGGCCCGGCCCGCGGGAAGGTGTGTCGGGGAGGTGAGCGGCGCGGGCCGGCTGGGAGACAACTTTGGCGGCGAGTTGGCGGAGACTCACTCCCTGCGCGTGCCCGGGCGGTGCGCTCGACCCGAGACCCGCGCCCCGCGGCGCGCGTGGTCCGAGGGCTGAGTCAGAATCGGGCGCCCAGGACCACGCCAGTCCTTCGGGGACACCCTCCTCGCACCCCAGGGGAGTTGTTCTTGGCCCGGGGCCTCAGTTTCCCGCCCCGCTAGTGGAAGCGGACAAGGCCGGAGCCCTCACGTTCTGCCCCGCCAGGACCCCGCGCGCTCGGAACCCCGCGGCGGACCCCGGGCTGGCGGGGGCGGCGGCTCCATTCAGGGGAGTGCGGAGGCTTCCCGGGCGCCCCCTTCCCCTCCGCCCAGCCAGGTGACGGCGGGTGCCGAGCGGGCCCGGGGAACGGATGCTCGCTGCCAGGCTGTGCCACCGGCTTCAGTCCAAGGGCCGGGGGCCGGGTGGGGTGGCGAGGGTGCGGGAAGCGGGGGCGCGCGGGCCGGGTAGGAGTTCCCGGAGCATTGGGAGGGCCAAGAGAGGAAAGGAGCCTTTCCAGGCGGAGGAAACGGCGTGACGGACGGAAGGGGCCGCAAGGCGATGACAGGAAGAGCCAGCGGAGCCCCTCGGCGGGGGAAGGAGCCTGACACGCTGGACTGGACACCGGGTCCGGGGCGGGAAGACTACAGAAAGGAAAATAGCAGCACCCAGAGGTGAAGGAGGGGACCCCTCCTGGCTCGGCAGGGCTGGTCTTTTAAAAGACCAGATGAGAGGCTGCAGGGGCGGGAGGACGGGTTTCTGGGACGGAGCTGGTTTGGGTGTGCTGGCTGCGTCGTGAAGTCTTCTAGTTTTCCTGTTCCTGAGGCAGATTGAACGTAGTTTGTTGCACTTCGTATCTTTTTCCAATTCTACCTGTTGATGATTGTCCTTCAGGTGGGTAGCCCAGCTCCCAAGGTATTCACACCGGCTTCCTCTTCTCTGCTCCAGTGGTACAGCCTGGAACATTCCAACCCCTGGAGCCTAAGTTTCATCTATAAAGAGAAGATACAGCAACCAACCAACCCTGGTAGAGCTGTTGGAAGGGCTACTGGAAGCAGTGTTGAAGCACTGTGAGACCCAATGATTGTTTCAGTCTTTGCCCCAGGAATTTACCTATGAGTTTTAATTAGTTGGGGAGGGGGCAGAAATCACAAGCCCATTTTCATCTAGACATTGGCAGTTATTTTAATTCTGGCTTTTGTCAGAAGTAAATAATCATTCTCATACTTCCATCTCACAGGAAAATGAATTGATGTTACTGCTCCTGACATTGGAAATGAACTTTGCCACCATTCCTAAAAATTCTAGGTAAACTAGTTGTGGATGTTCCCTTACTAGAATGTGGAGGAAAGTCACAAATGAAGCCACTGTGTGTGTGTGTGTGTGTGTGTGTGTGTGTGTGTGTGTGTGTGTGTGTGTGCCAGCCAGCCACACTATACTAGGAACCAACTGTCTTCAGGGTTTTTGCACACGTTCCCATATTCAGTATGGTCCCCATTGTGTGACAGGACATAAATACCCATGTTTCCTTCCTTATTTACAGTAAATCAAAGCTGCATATTCTAAAAGAGATGAGAGTGACAGAAATAGGTGGTCTCATTTCTCTCTGAAAGGTCAGGGAGACTTACCGTATATAATTTCAGACATTACAATTAACTTGATCCCATTATAAGACTGTTAAAGTTTTAAACTTGAGTTTCTTCTTAGCAGAAATGGCTTCTGGAAGACTTCTTTCTCTGTTAAGAAGGTTGCTTTCAATTTTTTTCTTCTGGAAAAAGTACTTGGTGCTTTCTGATCTGACATGTTGTAAACAGTGTTGCTGCAGAA
Source organism: Megascapheus bottae (assembly GCF_031878675.1). Taxonomy (NCBI): domain Eukaryota; kingdom Metazoa; phylum Chordata; class Mammalia; order Rodentia; family Geomyidae; genus Megascapheus; species Megascapheus bottae. The sequence continues at coordinate 44,803,928 of NC_143509.1, forward strand.
GTGAAGGATGAACAGTGATATAGGTGAACAATTTCCCAAACCCCTGACTTGCAGAACTACAGATCCTCATCTTAAGGTTCAGAGTTGTACCCTAAGGTACAATTCTTAGAGAAAATGTAGGGATGGAGAAACCTTTATTACCATCTTTTCCTCAAAAGTTTCAAAGGTAAGAGAACTACATGGTAATAAGATAGATGGGACCAGATTTCTGCATCTCATTTTATAAGCTGGAAAGCTAAAGTCCAGGAAAGCAGAACTTCTTCATGAGCACAAAGAGGGCTTAAAACACACCTAGGTAAAATTGTATCCTGGGAGTCTATGAATATATTAAATCTTCATCTTAGACTTTTCATAAGGTGCCAGAGCACCTTAATGGCATTACTGTCATGGCCTTAAATTTTTGGATCTACAAGACCTTTCTTGCTGAACTTGATGGGAATCAATGCAGACAGTATTTTTACATAACCTGAGGAGTTGGATGAAAAAATAAAAATGAAGCCTGTTTACTGGAGGGTCCGGGCAAACTCAGCATGGAAGTAATTTTGAGATTATCATTTCAACACTTCCACTACCCCTACACCATTTTTGTGCCAATCTTGGAGCTTGAATTCAGAGTCTGGACATTAATCCTAAAGTTTTTTGCTCAAGGCTGGCACTCTATCACTTGAGCCACAGCTCTGCTTCCAGCTTTTTGGTGGCTAATTGGAGATATGACTCTCATTGGCTTTCCTGTCCAGCGTGGTTTTAAACCACAATCCTTAGATCTTAGCTTCCTGAACATCTAAGATTTTAGGCATGAGCCACTATCACCTAGACCCTTCACTTTTTCATATTTTTCCGATGCTGGTCTATAACAAAACTCTGCTCCTTTCCCTGGAATGTGTTTCCAACCCGGGAGACACTTCCTTCTTCTCTCCTTGGGACGAGTATATGTACAGAACTTCATACTGGTAGCTGTGTGTAGTAATTGTTGCATACACTATGAATGTACTAAAATCTCAGAAGCACACTTTTTGTTTATTCTTTGATTTCTTTTTGTGATTCTGGGGATCAATCCCAAGCAGGTATTCTACTACTGAACTATGGGATGTGAATTGTATCTCATTTTTTAAAAATGATATGACAAAAATCTTCTCTATTACATAGTTTTAAAAGAAAGAAATCTTTCTCCTCTTTGACTCTCCTTTGGTCTTAATGAACCTGGTGCATAATAAGGATTCAGGTAGCATTCACTGAATAAATAATAACCATCTAAAACCTCAGATTTATATATGAGAGTACATATCTTGTACAATCTTTTTTCATGTTGAATTCATTCATCTACTTACAGCACTACATGAAGCCAAACAATAAGTATAGAGTGGATAATAATCCTGATCTTCAGAAGTTTATGGTAAGTGGTGGACGCAAATATGGCCTCACTTTTGTAAGAGACAAGTGCCACAGTAGACTTTTGGCCTAGCGACACAGAAGGGAGGTTTTTTGTTTTTTGTTTTTTCAGTTGGTCATGGCCTGGGTTTTGTCCCTGAACTCTTTAGTTCAAGACTAGCACTCTGCCACTTGAGCCACAGAACCACTTCTAGTTTTCTGGTAGTTAACTGGAGATAAGAATCTCACAGACTTCATGCCCAGACTGGCTTTGAACCACAATCCTCAGACCTCAGCTTCCTGAGTAAGATTACAGGCTTGAGCCACTGGCACCTGGCTCCAAAAGAGAGATTTAGCCAGACACAGTGGCTCACATCTGCAGTCCCAGCTATGCAGGAAGCAGAGATTGGAAGGACCATAATATAGCCTGGACAAAAGTATCCCCATGACAAGAAGCCAAGTGGTAATGAGTGCTTATAGTCTTAACGACGACGAGAAACACTTTAGGTAAAAGCCTCGTGATCGGAGACCAGCCCAGCAAAAATTTGAAAAAAATAATCCTACCTGAAAAATCAAAAAAGGACATAGATGGGTTGCAGCTCAAGTAGTAGAAAACCTATCCTAGCAAGAGAAACCCTAAGTCCAAACCGTAGTACTACCAAAAAGAAAAAAAAAATGATTTTACATTGACAGGGATCATGGAGGGACAGTGGTAAAAATGGGTTTTGAAGAGTCAGTAGAGATTTGCTACATTAAGAGAAGGCATAAAAGAGGAAATGCATCTTAATCTCTAAGAATACCATGTAAAAGGCACAAAGGCATAAAAATGAGTCGCTTTTCACCTGAAGTCAAACCCAAGAATTTATTTAGAAGTAGCACTTAAAAATAATGAACTGAGAGATAATATAAAATATTCATAGAGGGGCCGGGAGTTTGGCCTAGTGGTTAAAGTGCTTGCCTAGAATGCATGAAGACCCGGGTTCAATTCCTCGGTACCACATACATAGAAAAAAGCCAGAAGTGGTGCTGAGGCTCAAGTGGTAGAGCTCTAGCCTTGAGAAAGTCCAAGGACAGTGCTCAGGCCCTGAGCTCAAGACCGGACTGGCAAAAAAATAAAAATAAAAAATGTTCATAGAATCAGGCTGGGACCATGGTTTAGATGATAGAGCACTTACCTAGCAAGCACAGACCCTGAGTTCAAATCCCAGGACCACTAAATGTGTGAGGATATGTGTGCATGTATGTATACATTCCCAGAATCTCCAGAGTGGTTTACAGAACACCCAGCATGGTGAATGAATGACAAATGATCCAAATCAAAGGCCCATTGCTGGGAAACTTCAAGCTCAAATTATAAAAGCATGGGTCAAAATGCCAGCAATTTACACACAAAGGGTTTGGAAAGGAATAGAAACTGGACTTTTCTAAAAGATAAACTAGAAGGCAACCAAGCAATCCCTTTAAAGCTGGAAGTTATTTTCAGTCTAGAATTTGAAACCTAGTAAAATCAACTAAAAAATCATGCAAATATTCCCCCCATTTGGGGAAAACTACTGAGAGATAAATACCATCCATATCATGAGAGAAGACAAGAGGTATGGAAAAAAGGAAATCCAGAGGCTAGAAATTCAGCCATCTAGAAAGCAACCAGTGCAGACTGGACCAAGAAGATAGGCGGCTCAGAATGAAGAGGAAAGAGAAAGAAAAAACAGTAACTCTCTTAAATGAGTGGATATTAACTTCTGATAGAATGGCAGACATGGAGTGAGGGCGCGGGGGGAAATCACAGGTATATGGAAAACCAGGCAAATGGAAAAACAAGGAAATCATTAACTCGAAAAACACATGATCTTACAAGAAAGGAGCAATGTTCATAGACACCACAGTGAAAATATTTGTACAGTTATAATGTAAACACTAAAGTATTATCCAAATTATATCAAGAGAAATTCCAAATCAACCAGAAAATGCCATTCAAAAAATGAGCAAAAGGTATGAATAGATTATATAAAATAAATTACAAATAAACTCACTCATTAATAATCAAGAAAATTATACTACCAAATTGACAAGCCTTTTTAAATGATACCAGGTATTGAAGAGGTGGGACATGGACTGCTTACAAGAGTATGTGTAGGTACAGTCACTCTGAAGAGTAATTTGTCCAGATCAAGTAAAGCTGAAGGAGCAGGCTCTGAGTACTGCCTGACATCATGCTCACAGGTGACTATTTTCTTAGTATTTTCTCTCTTTCACGCCTATAATTGCCCTTCCTTAGAACTTCCCTGGAAAACTTGCCTTTTTCTTTCACAGAGAAAATAGAAGCAATCAAAAGGGGGAAAAAAAACGAGATGAGTGGGAGAGGTTGGGGGAGGGAAAGTGGGAGAAAACATGGGAACGGATAACAATGTTCAAGAAGTAATGTACCCACTACCCAATGAATGTAACTGTAACCCCTCTGTCACCCCAACAATAAAATAAAAAAGAACATTCTAACCTATCTGCCCACAATCATGCATCTATGCCCATAGATACTGCTCCTCTGTATGTCCTAGAAGACATAAAGTATACATTGAAACAGCAATTGGTGATTTTATTGCCTCTAGGAACAGAGAAAAAGAAATAGAAGATGGAAGGAGCACATGGAAATCGTTTTATCTGTTTTCTGTCTTAATTGCTGGGCATGTGTTTGTATTATTTCCTCTTCAGTAACAGAATTCACACTATGAGATAGAGATTATTTTTAAGTTGTATTATGTTTTATAACCATTAACAAAATTAAAAAATACAGACCCACTACTGGAAGTTCTGAATCAATAATTTTCTATTTTATAAAACATCTACATATAGCTACATATGAATAGTTGTATATATAAGTATATTTACACATGTCTGTATATGTGTATAGATATGTATATGTATACAATATATTTTATGTGTATAAGCTGTATACACACATATAAGTGTCAGACCTATCAGTAAGTTTTAATAGTTTACTCATTCCCCAAATGTCTGTTTTACATTTGTTGTTTTTCTTTATTTTTTCAGACATTTAGGAGTAAACCACAAATAGGATACACAGACACGCACACACGCACACACACGTGTGTGGTGTGTATGTGTGTGTGTCTGTGTATCCTTCCATTTATATCTACTAGAGAAGGATATTTTAGAAATATAAACTATAGTGAATAAAATAAATCTGAACAATATAATCTGTAAGCTTCATTCAGATATTTTCCAATGTGTCAATAATATTTATTATAGCAAAAGAAATTTCCAAGTCATTTTTGCATTTGACTGTCTCTGTGCTTTATCTGGCAGAGTTGCACTATCCTTTTTTGGTTTTCTTGATGTTAATATCTTGATGGATGCAGTTGTTAGCTTTTTAGAATGCTCACAATATGGGTTTGTCTGACAAACCTTAGGATACACAATTCCTGCAGTAACACACCAGGGTACTGCTGGGCTCCGGTAATGTGCATTGTGTCAGGAGGCAGTGAGGCTGATTGGCTCATTTTGGTAGCACTAGCTTTGTGCACTAGGTTAAGGTGTTGCATCTATCACAATTTTATAAAGTATCTTCTGGAGAGATACTTAGAAACAATGTAAATACTTCATTGCTCTTTAAAATTTTAAACACCAATTTTAATATGCCTGGATTCATCGTGTTTATAATAATGAGTAGGAATTCTAATTTTGTTATTCCTTTTATATATATTAGGTGGATTTCCATGATAAGGAAAGACGTTATTCATCATTATTTTTGTAAAGTTCTTTTGACCATTCATTATAACAATGTAGATTAATGGATTCTTACTTTATTCAAAGTGCATGTTTACTATAAATGTTTACTATTATTAAATATTCAGGTGTCTAACTTATCCCAGGTTTGAGAAATAAAGGCCCCTTCAAACAGATACATGTGAGCTTACTGTGTTGTTCCCAGTGGTACATTCTCTGCTTCAGTCCTATAATCAGCCACTTAACCAAGAAGCCCTAATACTTCTTAGCAGAGAAGAGTATGCAGAAAACAAGATCCTCATGCTAGGTGTGTTCACTGCTATTAGAATATCGTTGGTTTTAATCCCTCTTAATTGAACAAATAGGAAATAGGTGATGTACGTAAACATACACATCCATCTATGCCCATCTAGTTAGTGCTATATTAAAAATCACATGCTCACAGTAATACCTCTGAGGTCAATAAAACATTGTGTGGTTCATTCCCTCACTCCTACTTTTTATATTTGCAAGGAGCCTGACTCACATTATGAGCAATATATTTATGTGCTAAATGTTAGAATACACAGAATTAGTCAACTTCTTTGAAAAAGTTTATTGTTTAGCCTATTGTTAGCTAATATTTATTGAGAGCTCCTTATCTTTAGCCTAAGAATGTGTAATCTGAATACAGCGTTTAAAGGCTGAACCACCCAGACACTTCATGCCTGTAATCCTAGCTACTCAGGAGGCTAAGATCTAGGGATCACTGTTTGAAGATAGCCTGTGCAGGCTGAGACTTTTTTTTCCAGATTTTTTTTTATTGTAATTAATAGAAGGGTCACATTATATTTACCAGATAGAAGGTGCATTACTTCACAAACATTGATAGCCTTTCTCATGTCTTGGTCCCCATTTTCCTGCCCCCCACCCCCACCCCTCATCTTATTGTCCCCACTTCCCTATCCTATTTCAAATAACCAAATAAACATATATACAATATATCAGATAACAAGGTAAAATACTGTAACAATATGAGATAACCAAGGGACAGCAAAAGAGATGAGAGATAACATAGTACATTAAGGACAACAGTCACTCATTATATGGCTTTTGTTTCTATATCCTGGAGGTCCTTTCATTTAGCATCACACTATATGGCCTTATTTACCCACTCGTCCAGAAACAAGGACATACTAAATCCACTAGCACAAGGATGTTAATTGCAGTACTATTTACCATGCAAAGATATGGAACCAACCCAGATGCCCCTCAGTTGATGAGTGGATCAACAAGATGTGATATTTATACACAATGGAATTCTATGCTGCTGTCAGAAAGAACGACATCACCCCATTTGTAAGGAAATGGAAAGACTTAGAAAAAATCATATTAAGTGAAGTAAACCAGATTCAAAGGAACATTGACTCAATGTTTTCCCTCATTTGTCATAATCAGTAGAAACCTTGGGCTCTCCTAGCAGAGATTTACAATAGAGCAAAACCTAGATACATAAGGCTGAGACTCTTATCCAGCAAAAAGTTAGAACACCTTTGGCTCAAGTGTTTGAGTCAGGCACTGGTGGCTCATATCTATCTGTAGTCCCTGACCTTACTTGTTTAAGAGTGGTTGATTTATTCATACTTCTATCTTTGTTACTTTTTTTTCCTTTTATTGTTGTTATCTAAAATATTAATGTGGTTGCAACATACAGTCAAGAGATCCATCCACTTCTCATTTTTCTTTTTCTTTTTTGCCAGGCTTTCTCAAGATTAGAACTATACCACTTGAGCCACAGCACCACTTCTGGCTTTTTCTGTGTATGTGGTATGGAGCAATCAAACCCAGGTTTTCGTGCATGCTAGGCAAGCACTCTACTACTAGACCACACTCCCAGCCCTCCTGTGTTTCCCTTAGGCACAATACGTGCATATTTTCTTATTCCTCTTCTTTAAACATAGCACACACTACTACTAATACACTTTTATACTTCACTTAACAATACTTTCTTACAGTCATTTTATTAAAGGTTTATTGTCTTTTTTTTTTTTTAAAAGAACTACAGCCAGGCATGGCAATGCTTAGTTGAGTCCCAGCTTTGTAGGTGGCTAATGTAAAAGTATTATGAGACCATGAGACTCTATGTCAAAAAATCAAACAAAGTGATTGTATATAGAGATTCCCTTCTTGAACACTTGTTTGTTAAACATGTCATTTGAAATATGATGTAAAAATCAATGTTAATAAATTCTGTAATAAAAAATCAAACAAGAAGGGCTGGGATGTAGCTAGTGGCAAAGCACTTGCCTAGCAAGTATAACTTCCTGGAAAGAAAAGACAAAAAAAAAAATCAAACATGAATGGCAGCGCCTTTGTGTAACTACTTTAAAATAATTGTTTTTTAAATCAAAGAAGATCCAGGCACTGGTGGCTCACAGCCTATAATCCTAGCTACTCAGAAGGCTGAGATCTGAGGATTGCAGTTAGAAGCAAGCCTGGGCTGGAAAGCCTCTTATCTCCAATCAACCACTCAAAAAACTAGATGTAGAGCTGTGGGTCAAGTGGTAGAATGCTGGGACTGAGCATAAAAACTCAAGGACAGCACCCAAGCTCTGAGTTTAAGCCCCAGGACTGGTGCATGCACACATGTGCACACACACACACACACACACACACACACATCAAACAAAAAGCAACTCCGTGGTACTCATAAGCCATGTATGTTGGCATGTCGATGGTTTCCAGTATAATGATGTACTAAACAACTCTATATGTATGTGTTGCTTGTTTTACTGTTAGAGGCTTATCTTCAGAGTAAATTCTTTTTTTTTTTTGCCAGTCCTGGGCTTGAGCTCAGGGCCTGAGCACTGTCCTTGGACTTTCTCAAGGCTAGCACTCCACCACTTGAGCCTCAGCACCATTTCCGGCTTTTGTCTTCGTGCATGCTAGGCAAGCACTTTAACCACTAGGCCAAACTCCCGGCCCCCAGAGTAAATTCTTAATACTGAGATTGCTAGGTCAAAAAGTAGCATAGACATAAGTATATATGTGTCTAAAATATACATTGTGTAGCAGGCACAGGTGTCTCACACCTACAATCCTTGCTACTCCAAAGGCTGAGATCTAAAAATAGAGGTTCAAATATTTCACAGGCAGGAAAGTCCGTGAGACTTTATCTCCAAATAACAGCCAAAAAGAAAAACAATTGAATTGAGTTAAAATCATAGAGTCACAACCATTTGAAGCCAAGAGACATCTTCAAGATCCTCAAGTGTTATCAGCTTACTTTATGGATACATAGTGTAGACTCAGGGCATAGGTGGGATGCTGTTCCTTTTTGATACTGAGGATTGAACCCAGGGCCTGGTACATGCTAGACAAGTTCTCCATCATTATTGTTGCGGCTTTTTTTTTTTTTTTTTGGTGGAGCTACATAGTACAGTCTCCTCTTCGCCTTTCAACAATATCATCAGCCAGTTCTTAAGTGGCAGCATTTCTTTAATTTTTCCCCATATACCAGAGTCCATCCTTCACCCATTCTTCACATCGTTTGCATATGCAGTCTGATGATGCCCAGAGGTAAATGTGTGTTTGCCCTCACAAGTGCTGGAGTTCAGACTCAGGGCCTGGGCACTGTCCTTGAGCTTTTTTGCTCATGGCTGGTTCTCTAGCATTTGAGCTACACACCTCCATATTTAATTGGAGATAAGAATCTCATGAGGGGGCCGGGAGTTTGGCCTAGTGGTTAAAGTGCTTGCTTAGCATGCACGAAGACCGGGTTCGATTCCTCGGTACCACATACATAGAAAAAAAGCCGAAAATGGTGCTGAGGCTCAAGTGGTAGAACTCTAGCCTTGAGAAAGTCCAAGGACAGTGCTCAGGCCCTGAGCTGAAGTCCAGGACTGGCAAAAAAAAAAAAAAAAAAAAAAAAAAAAGAATCTCATGGGTTTTCCTGTGCAGGCTGACTTCAAACTGTGATCATTAGGGGCCGGGAGTTTGGCCTAGTGGTTAAAGTGCTTGCCTAGCATGCAAGAAGACCCAGGTTCGATTCCTCGGCACCACATGCATAGAAAAAAAGCCGGAAGTGGTGCTGAGGCTCAAATGGTAGAGCTCTAGCCTTGAGAAAGTCCAAGGACAGTGCTCAGGCCCTGAGCCCAAGCCCAGGACTGGCAAAAAAAAAAACTGTGATCATTAGACTTCAGCCTTTTAAATAGCTAGCGGTACAAGTGTGAGTTACATGCTTGCAGCTTATAAGCATGGTTCTGATTGAGATCTGGCCCTCACAAAGTGAGATGGGATTATTTGTGAATCAGATCTGGAGTGAAATCTGATGATGTGACCTGGAAAGGATAAGAACTTGAGCTAGGCAAAACCTGAGGTGATTTGCAGATATGTAGATGGTGATGGTTACAGATTTGTTTGGGACCTCTGCACTGGACACTTAAACACTTGAAACATTTATGCTTGCTGGATAGCTGCAGATTATATTTTTTCTCCCCCAATATGCCCCATAAAAACCAAAGATAGAATGCAGAAGGGAAATAGTCAAAGTAATAAATTGATCTTTTGTCTCAGTGTCTCAAAAACTAGTGTATAAATAGTTATTTTGCCCAAATAAAAAATTGGACTGGGGCTGGAAGTGTGACTGGGTGCTAGGTGCTTGCCTAGCATGCATAAGTCTCTGTGTTCATACCCAGTACAGTAGAGAGAGGAGAAGGAAGAGGAGGAGGAGGAGGAGGAGGAGGAGGAGGAGGAGGAGGAGGAGGACGAGGACGAGGACGAGGACGAGGACGAGGAGGAGGAGGGAGAAGAAGGGGAAGGGAAGGAGGAGGAGAAAAATGAGTTGGATATAGCACATAACTTTACAGCTAAAGCAAGCAAAATTTCTAGAAGTCTAGTCTCACTGTAATTTTTGGGAAATGTTGATATAGACAACACAAAAAAGAATTATCTGTCTAGGCATCTGTGGCTCTCACTTGTAATGCAAACTACTCAGGAGGCTCAGATCTGGAGGACCCAGTTTGAAGGCAACTGGGAAAGGAAGTCCTCAGCCAAAAGCCAAGTTGGAGGTATGACTTAAGAGCTACCAGTGAACATGCAAGCCACATGAGAATTGAGGCATTGAGTTCAAGCCACAGTATCAGCACAAAAACAATAGAAATGGTGGAACTTTTTTTGTTCAAAGCCATTCAGAGAAAGTTTCAGAAGTCCTCATAGTTTCTAAGAGTAGCAAGGGCAGGGTGTTGTTGAACACGTACCACATTCACCTGATTAGTCCTCAGGGAAGTTCTAGAGACTGAACTTAGGGCCTCACATGTTCCAGGCAAACACTATCATTTGGGTTATACTCCAGTCCAAGTAAATTGTTTTAGGATCAATACCCTATCTACATTTTTTTTTCTAAATTGTAGTGTCAGAGGGGTTACAGTTACATTTGTAAGGTGAGATTTTCTTTTCTAAATTCATGGTACTAAAATATATAAACTAAATTCTACTTTTATTAGGAGTTATGTTTATATCCCAGATACCTCTGATAGATTGTTTTAGTTTTTTCATATATCTGTAATTTTTAAAAAATTTTACCCTAAGTGATATACCTCCTCTTGGATAATAGTCTTTAAAAACTGCTCTCCTTTATATGAAGCACATTTTAGCAAGCATGCCAGAAGTAACCTCAGAAGCAGCTAATTTGACTAGCTAATTATCATTAAAATAAACTGCAAAATAAGTACCTTATCAAAACTAGAATCGTCTTTGTGAAAAGTTTGTCATTATCTATATAGGTCATTTAAAATAATACATGACTAATGTATGTTTAAAAATCCTTATGGGGGCCAGGAGTTTGGCCTAGTGGTTAAAGTGCTTGCCTAGCATGCATGAAGACCCGGGTTCAATTCCTCCGCACCACATACATAGAAAAAAGCCGGAGGTGGTGCTGAGGCTCAAGTGGTAGAGCTCTAGCCTTGAGAAAGTCCAAGGACAGTGCTCAGGCCCTGAGCACTGGCAAAAAAGCCCAGGACTGGCAAAAAAAAAATCCTTATGGGTCTGGGAATGTGGAATCCTTATGGGTCTGGGAATGCCTAGCATGCATGAAGCCCTGGGTTCAATTCCTCAGTACTATATGCACAGGCTTTTTCGCCAGGAGTTGCTCTATGGCTCAAGTGGTAAAGTGTTCATCTTGAGCAAAGGAAGCTCAGGGACAATGCTCAGGCCCTGAGTTCAAGCCCCAGGACTGGCCAAAAATTAAAAGTAAACAAATAAATAAATCTTATACTGTATATAAAAAAACAATGTATAAACCCTTGTTACAGGTATTTTTTGGTGGTTGTTCATTTTAAAAAGAACAAAATAGCCAGGTAGTAGTGTCTCATGCCTGTAATCCTAGCTAACATCTGAGGCTGAGATCTGATGATCAAGGTTACAATTCAGATCTGGTAAATAAATTGCTAATCTCCAATTAACCAGCAAAAAAGCCAAAGTGGAGCCAGGCTCAGTGGCTCAAGCCTGTAATCCTAGCTACTCAGGAGGCTGAGATATGAGGATCAAGGTTCAAAGCCAGGCCGGGCAAAAAAGGACATGAGACTCTTATCTCCAATTAACCTCTAGAAAACAGGAAGTAGAGCTTGGCTCAAGGGTAGGTCGGTAGCCTTAAGCTGAAGAGCTCAGGGACAGTGCCAGGCTGGGTTCAAGCCTCATGACCCACACACAAAAAAAAGCCTAAATGGAGGCATGTGTCAAGTGGTAGTGCTAAATAATCATTAAACCAAGTAAGAGTATAAGCCCCTGAGTTCAAGCCATAGTTCAGCACAAACATATACATATAAATGTATATATATATATATGTTTACTATATAAACATATATATATATACATATTTATTTATATAGTAACTTACTTACTTGGCCTCAAGCAAGTAAGTAAAGATGTAGAGATGAGCCTCCTCCCTCTAGCACACTACAGAAGATTCTCGGAGTAACTTGGAAAGGTGAGCAGAGCACTATGAACTATCTTCTGAGTGTGCTGCAGTTTGAGCAAATAGCAATCAGCCATGGGCTCCAAGAAAGCCCACATTTACTGAGAACCATCTTCTGTGGCAGGCAGACTCCCCTCCAGCAGGCAGTGTCTTCTCTCTTCTCTTAAAGCAAATAGCCAAAAAATTCAAGGGACTACCTTGTACCTATTCTGCTTTAGTAGTAAAGTAATAACTTCTTTGGAACTCCTCCAAGAACAAAGACTGAGCTAATGGTCAACCAAGCCACACACCTGGGACCTGGGCCTGCTTTAACTCTGCCTTTCTCACTTCCTGCCCCAATTCTCCCTATCTAATCTGAAGCCAGTGCCTGTACCTCTGGAGTACCATGTAGTGAAATACCTTTCTCTATTCCTTACCATGTGTCTTTAGCATATAGGGACTAGTGGCCTCTAACTTTGCAACTCCCAGACTTGCAACTCCCAGACTTGGAATTCCAGTTTCAATACCATGAGGGCAGGGGGTTGAATGGGATTGCAGAAACCAAAAAGAGCCTTTGCAGAAGTAGGAAATGATCAGGTATACGGGGCCCTCAGACTGGGAGAAGTGTTTCCTATAGAGTGGAGAAATGAGAGGAGAAAGTGGGGAAGGTGAGATAGATTTGAGTCAGCCACCACACCTGAAGGAAAGATCAACAAGAAACTTCCAGAAGGAAATGATCAAAAAAATGAAGAAAGCTTGCAACGTAATTTTAGGAAGTGGGTAGTGTATAGTGTAATGTTCACTGTGATGTGACCCCTCCCTACATCATAGCAGACTTGAACACACTTACGTTCTCTGGGAGTTGGGGTGGGGAGGGGGTTGAAAAAGTAGAGACCGTATGGGACACATTGAAGAACAGAGCCAGCTTCAGAAAGGTTGGCGCTACAAGGATAGGACGGTAGCCTTGAGCTGAAGAGCTCTGGGACAATGTCCAGGCCAAGTTCAAAGCCCATGACCCACGAAAGAAAAAAAGAGAGAGAGAGAGAGGGGGAGAGGGAGAGAGAGAGAGAGAGAGAGAGAGAGAGAGAGAGAGAGAGAGAGAGAGAGAGAGAGAGAGAGAGAGAGAGAGAGAGAGAGAAAGGTTGGAGCTGGGCAGCTCATCCTCCCTCAGAAACCCAGGCCCTCTTGAGCCACTCCATGGAGGGCTTGGCATAGCTTCCAACCAGACTTGAAGAGGCTGAAAGAGTAGCCCCAGGTGGTCGCCCAAAGCTCACCCTGAGGATGGGCTGAAGACCAAATGACTTTGCAAGCATACTTTTCAGGATTTTCCTTCTCTTCACCTTAGTCACATGGGATTTGAACTAGAACCTTGTGTTGGGTAGGCAGGCACTCTACCACTTGAACCACACACCCCCTAGCCCTTTTTCTGCTTTTTTTTTGTCGGTTGTGGGACTTGAACTCTGGGCCTGGGTGTTGTCCCTGAATTCTTCAGCTCAAGGCTACCGCTCTTACCCCTTGAGCCACTGCACCACTTCTGGTTTTCTGGTGATTAATTGGAGATAAGAGTGTCATGGACTTTTTAGTGCCCCGGCTGACTTAGAACCGTAATCCTCAGATCTCAGCCTCCTGAGTAGCTAGGGTAACAGGTGTGAGCCACCCACCTGGCTGCTTTATTTTTCAAGTAGGGTTTCATATTTTCTGCCTAGAGCCCCCTTCACAGCTCTATCCTACCTACATCTTTCCCTTAGCTAGGACTACAGGATCAAGCCCCCATACCTGGCTTATTTGTTGAGATTAGCTCCCCCACTCCCCCCAGCTGGCCTTTAACCATGATTCCCCAGATTTTTACCTCACAGGTAGCTGGTATTGTAAGAGGCAACTTAAAAGACAATTGGCTAAGCCCTGTAAATTACCTAAAAACTCCCCAATTGGCATCTGTGCCCTTTGATCTCAGCTACTCTGTTTGAAGTCAACTTTACAATCACCTGGTGCTCCAAGGCAGAAGATTTACAGATATCTCTGGTGTGGAAGGCAAACTGCCCCTAGAACAGGCAATGCCTTCTTTTATCATCAAACATCCCCCCAAAACTCAGGACATCACCCACCAGTAAGTTGTTCCTGTTCCCCTTCCAAAGGGAAAGTCCTTCGAGGACTAAAGATTGAGCTAATGGTCAACCAGGCCACTCACCTGTGACCTGGAACTGTTTTATTTCTGCATACCTTTCTTACCCCTTCCCATTCTCCTGTGTAATCTGAAGTCAATGTGTGTATTTCTGATGTCTTCCTATGGCTGCGATGTAATCAATTTTCTTTCTCTGTTCTCCACCAGGTATCTTTATTTGGCACATATTGGAGACAAATGTCTAAGTCTTACTTGGGACAGAATTTTGGGCATGGACTATAAAATCCCAGTTTTAATAGTACAGATGTAAGCACCAAGTAACAGAGACAAATTAAAGGATAATTTAGACTTAAAGGGTAACCTGTGGCTAACTGGGTTTTTTTTTTTAAAGATATTTTTATCCATCCCCAATATGACTTTCCCTTCAGTTGATCACCTAATCACTTCCTACTGCCTTGCTACCACTTTCTAACTTTATCCCGTTTTGTCATTTTTGTTTCTTCTTCCCAGCACCCCCTCTCCAAAAGTGAATCGGCAGAAATCCTGGCTATTTCATATTCCTATTTTTTTTCCATTTGTCATTCAGATTTGCATTTACCTGGAACTCTAAAGATTCCATAGCAGATGCTTGCTGTTCGATTCTTAATAAAAAATTAAATCATCTTTCAGATCCCAAAATTCCATTGCCTCTTCCAACTTGTTTTTCAAAGAAATTTATGTGTAAGCATTCTCCACTCTGTTTTAGTCTATAAAAGTTTCACATTATTGCCTTCAAATGATCATTTTGGAGATCCCATTGAAGCAGTTAATGGAAATCCAAATATTCCAATGGAGAAAGAATAAATTGGGATAGCCTTTTAGTCAAGCAATTTGGCAATGCAGTACTTACCAAGAATGTTTAAAATGTTTATAATCCATTTAATCCACTGAACTCACAATCTTCCCACCAGAAAGATTGTTTCAGCCAACAGTGGGCTACATACGGATAGTAGTCCCCATAGTATGGCTGACACAGCCTTGCAATGTTGTAGCCATCTCTGTTTGTTTAAGTCCACCGGATGATTTCACACAATGTTAATATCACCTAACACCACAGATCTCAGACTAAATCTCCATCATTAAGTGATGTATGATTGAAATCAAAAAGGTGGTCACACACAACAATATATTTATTAAAACATTATTTGTATAGCAAAATGGATACAAATAACGTCTAGCAAAAGGAAAATAAATTTTTATAGCCATATGATGATTACATGGCAGAACTGGAATCATAGCTCAAATAGAAGGAGCTGCTTCTTCAGCTTGCTCAAAGTCTTCAATCCCCAAAACTGTAAAACATAGATATCTAGACAGATACAGAGAGATAAATAAATAAAATGATGTTGCAGCTAAAAGTTATGTTTTTCCCTGAATGTAGTTCCTATTTGAAAATATCTAGAAAGCAGGAGTAATTCTGGTGTTTTGCTTTGTTTTTAATTGTTTTTTGTTTGTTTTTGTGCTGGTGTTGGGGCTTAACCTTAGGGCCTCGACACTATCCTTTAGATTTTTTGCCAAGACTAATGCTCTACCATTTAAACTATAGCTCTATCTTCAAGCAAGAATCCCTCCTAGAAAGGAGAGAGATTACAGGGAAACTGATTGACCTCTGAACTAAACAAGTATGAGACTGACTTCATCAATAAATAAATTAAAAATATTGATCAGCTGGAAGCCAGTGGCTCAGGCCTGCAATCTTAGCTACTCAGGAGGCTGAAATCTGCCAGCCCAGGCAGGAAAGTCTGTGAGAGTCTATCTCCAATTAACCACTAGAAAACTAGAAGTAGTACTGTGGCGTCAAGTGCAGAGTACTAGTTTGATCAAAAGAGCTCGGAGACAGGCATCAAGTTCACGCGCTATTACTGATTTAAAAAAAAAAAAAGAAAGGAAGGCAGGGAGGCAGTCAGGTAGGCAGGCAGAGAGGAAGGAAGGAAGGAAGGAAGGAAGGAAGGAAGGAAGGAAGGAAGGAAGGAAGGAAGGAAGGGAAAGAAGGAAGGGAAAGAAGGACGGGAAGGTAGGTTTAGCTGCAGGATGTAGATGACAGAGGAACTACCCAGGATATTTGAAAAATATCTTATCTAAATAATAAAGGGAAAATACTGAAAAAGTAACAGCTCTAAGAACATGGGGAAAATATTTTTTAAAATCTAAAAACGTGTCATCAAAAGACAAAGAAACTCAAAGAAATAACACTGTCCTTGGGCTTTCCCAAGGCTAGCACTCTACCACTTGAATCACAGCACCATTTCTGGCTTTTTCTGTGTATGTGGTACTGAGAAATCAAACCTAGGGCTTCATGAATGCGAGGCAAGCACCCTACCACCAAGCCACATTCCCAGCTCACCTTACAATTGTTTTAATATAATTTTAGTGTTATTATTAAGTGTTGTACAGAGGGATTATCATTTCACAAGTCTGATTAGGACAATTCTTTTTGGACAAAGTCACCCCTTCATTCCCTTTAACCCAGTTTCCCCTTCTCATTTCTGCCCACTGAACTTACATTTTAAAAATTGTATGATTTCATGAAATCTATACACCTGTTTGAGAAGCCATACTTTGAATTCCAGGTTTTCATTTTTTCTTACATTAGTAACATGCTGTACGATGCTCTCTCACACTCTTAGATGATTTGGTAGCAGGAAGCCACAGCTCTAGGTGAGCCAGGCCACTCTCCAATTAACCACAGGAAAACCTGAAGGGGTAGTGCTCAAAGTGGTAGATCTCTATTCTTGAGCAAAAGAACTCAGAGACAGGCCTTGAGTTCAAGCCCCATGGCCAACAGCAACAACAAAGAAACAAGAATAAATGAGAAGCATAAAGACTTTATCTGAAATGATAGACAACCTATATGTCTATATTAGTTAAGTTTGTCCAGAGAAACAGAATGTGTGTGTGTGTGTGTGTATGATATGTATGAAGAGATTTATTAAAGGGACTAGCCCCACGATTTGCAGAGCAATCAGTAAGCTGAGCCCTCGGAGAGTTGACCATGCAGATGTCTCCTGAAAGCCTGCAGCTCATGGCCCAGGACTGATGTTTCACTTCCAGACTGAGGGCAGTATTTACTTTTTTTTTTTTTTTTGGCTAGTCGTGGGCTTGAGCTCAGGGCCTGAGCACTGTCCTTGGACCTTCTCAAGGTTAGAACTCTACCACTTGAGCCTCAGCACCATTTCTGCCTTTTTTCTATGTATGTGGTACCGAGGAATTGAACCCGGGTCCTGTGCATGCTAGTCAAGTACTCTACCACGAGGCCAAACTCCCGGCCCCTGAGGGCAGTATTTAAAGGAAGCACTAGCAGAGGAATTCTATCTTATTTGGAACACCATCATTTGTCTTCAATTTAGATCTTCAGCAGATTGGATGGCACCTATCTACATTAGACAGAACAATTTTGACCTCATTCTACTAATTTTGATGTTCATCTTATTCAGGAACACCAGGAACGATGTGTAGCCAACATCTTGTTGCCTCATCTCATTGATAAACAAAATGACTTATAGGGCTTTCCAATGGAAGTAATAATACAGCCACTGAATCACATGTGCACATATGGATACATGTATGTCCAGCTTTGAAACATGGTTTTGCTATGTAACTTCTTGCCTCAGCCTCTCAAGTGATATGATTACATGTATACACCATAATGCCCAGCCCTAACATGCTAAATTTTTTTTTGGCCAGTCCTGGACTTGAGCTCAGGGTCTGAGCACTGTCCTTGGACTTTCTCAAGGCTAGATCTCTACCACTTGAGCCTTAGCACCATTTCCAGCTTTTTTTTTAATGTATATGGTACTGAGGAATCGAACCCAGGTCTTCGTGCATGCTAGGCAAGCATTCTACTACTAGGCCAAACTCCTGGCCCCCTAACATGCTAATTTTAAAGACTAGAGAAATGATTATAGTAAGCAGCTGAATGGAAAAATGATTCATGAAATACTAGATTTTACCTATGGTTATACTGAGATTAGATAGTCATAAAGATGAAAAAGGAGGGCTGGGAGTTTGGCCTAGTGGTAGAGTGCTTGCCTAGCATGCACAAAGATTGGTGTTCAATTCCTCGGAACCACATACATAGAAAAAAAAAGCTGGAGGTTGTGTCATGGGAGAGAATTTTCTATTTGTGTGTGTGTGTGTGTGTGTGTGTGTGTGTGTGTGTGTGTGTGTGTGTGCCGGTACTAGGGCACACACACTTGAACCAAGAGCCTCTAGCTCTCCCTTAGCATTTTTGCTCAACAATAGTACTCCTTGAGCCATACCTCCAGTTTCTGCATGTTGCTTGCTAATTGAAGATAAGAGTCTCTCTGGATTTGTCTGTCTAAGCTTACTTTGAACCTCGATCCTCAGATCTCAGCTTCCAAGTAGCTAGGATTACAGGCATGAGCCACCAGAGCCCAACTCCATTAATTTTTTTAAATAATCAAATTCAAATCTGAGAATCCAGAAATTCAAGAAATAGCAGCACCAATACACTGTCTACACAGAATAGCTACTGAGAGAGTGATTGCTCTTTGCCTTCAGTTTAGTTCCTGCCAAGCCGACTATTGTAAACAGGGTTGATTGCAAGGAGTCTAGGAAGTGATCACTAGTAAGGGAGTTGGGGAATGAGGATGGGAAAGCAAGAAACCTGTGGGGGGGTGCTTTAATGAAAGGGCCACCACAGAGAGCAACTGAGTCATAATGTGGGGGGGGGACAGGGCTTGTGAGAGAAATTTGTGGAATGAGCCTCCGGCTTCCATCACTTAGAGGATGAAGTGCCCATTTACCATTGGTTGAAAAAGCTGCTCCTGAGCTATTACTTTCTTTGTATTCTGAGCCTGCCCTAAGCAAGGGCCAATCACACAGGAATGGCTGGAGTCAGGCCCTCAGGCAGAGTCACAGGTGCTTCAGTGAGAGGATGTTGGCTGTGTGGGGACAGTGAGTGCTGAGGGATGGCACAGGGCCCTGACAAAATCTGCAGAAGTTACAATTATGGAACACCTGCTGTGGTCTTGGTACATGGAGAATTTTTCCTCTAGTCCCTACAACAAGTGTGTGTGTGTGTGTGTGTGTGTGTGTGTGTGTGTGTGTGTGTGTGTGTGTCTATGCTAGTCCTGGGACTTGAACTCAGGTCCTGGGCACCTTCTCTGAGTTTTTACTCAAGGCTAAAGCTCTACTACTTGAGCTGCAGCTCCATTTCCAGCTTGTTTTGGTGTTCAATTAGACTCAGACTTTCCTGCCTACACTGGCTTCAAACTGTGACCCTAAGATATCAGCCTCCTGAGTAACTAGGATTACAGGTGTGAGTTACTGGTTCCTGGTTACCTACAACAGTTTTACACAGTAAGTACTATTGCTGAATAAACTGAATTTCAAAGAAGTTATGATATTTTCAAAGCCATGCAGGGCAAGGTATGGAATATGTTATTTAATCTATAACCATACGATTTTCCCTTTGAGTAAACTCAGTCCTGAAAGCTTCTTATGTGGGTCTATCAACAAAGTGAAATGGTGACATTGAAAGGTAGCAGAACTCCAATAATATCAAAAGTAGCATGCACATCTAGAGCTAATTGTGCAATCAGTAAGTACTAAAATCTGTTAAAGAACGTGAGGGCAAGAGGGCATCTCTATGGCAGAAGCACAATACCACTGGAGATTCTTGACAGAATAAAATCACATTAACCATGTTACAAGTGATTAAAGAAGTCATGACCATGAAAGAATTTTTTTTCCCAGTCTTGGGGCTTGAACTTAGAACCTGAGCATTGTCCTTGGGCTTTCTCAAGGGTAGAGCTCTACCTTTTGAGCCGCTGTACCACTTCCAGAGTTTTTCTACGTATGTGGTACAGAGGAATCAAACCCAAGTCTTCACGCATGCTAGGCAAGCACTCTACAACTAGGCCAAATTCCCAGCCTGAAAGAAAATGTTATCAGTGCACATGGAGCAGCAAGTTTGGCTTTGCCAATCCCTTTCTCCAAATCCTTCCAATAACTCCCTGCTGCCTTCAGTGTAATCTTACTAGTAGAGTATTTTAGTACTTTAAAACTCAGCATCTTCCAACTTCTCCATGCTCATGCTTATCTTCTACCACATATCACAGCTGTATGAAACCACTTGCTCTGCTTGCTTACTTGCTCTGTGTGTGTGTGTGTGTGTGTGTGTGTGTGTGTGTGTGCGTGTGTGTGTGTGTGTCCTGGGGCTGTTCCTGAGCTCTGCTCAAGGCTCTACTATTTAAAACACAGCTCCACTTCTGGCTCTGTGCGTGTGTGTGTGTGTGTGTGTGTGTGTGTGTGTGTGTGTGTGTGTGTGTGTGTATAAGTAATTGGAGAATAAGAGTCTCACAAAGTTTCTTGCCCAGGCTGGTTTTGAGCCATGATCCTCAGATCTCAGTCTCCTGTGTAACCAGATGAGATGACAGACATGAGCCACTGGCACCATTGCCCATTTCTGTCATATCTCTGAGGCCTTGTAATGGCAGTTCCTGGAATTCCTTTTGCTTTTCTACTCTCCTTGTGGAAATCCTACTTACTATTCAAGGCTCAATTTCATCATTTCTTTCTTTCTTGTTCTTCCTTCCTTCCTTCCTTTCATTAGTCATAGGGCTTAAACTCAGGGCCTGGGCTCTGTCCCTGAGCTCTTTTTGCTCAAGGCTAGTGTTCTACCACTTGAGCCACAGCACTACTTCTTGTTTTCTGGTGGTTAATTGGAGATAAGAGTCTCTTGGACTTTTCTGCCTGGGCTGGCATCAAACCAATCCTGAGATCTCAGCCTCTGAGTAGCTCGGATTAAAGGCTTGAGCTACCAGTGCCCAGCTAGTCATTTCTATTACAATATTTTTCAATCTTTTTCAAACCATACCTGTAAGTGATATACGTAAGTATCTCATACCACTCTTCCCTTTGACAACTGCAGATGCATACAGCACACGCAATCAGTCTTCCGAATCTCTACCATCTGGGATGATTTTGTATTTTTTCATAATTTATCAATTATAGATTATGGAACCAGCCATCTTCCCTCTCCTCCAAATGGAAAATGGTCTCATAGTCTCCTTTTCCCTAGCAGCTCTGTAATCCTTCCCTGCTAAATACCCAAGGTGAGACACTATTCCATAGGAAATTCTTCCAATTGCCAGGCCAGGCTAATTGCATTCTCTGTTCACAAAGTACCTTAGGAACACTTTTGTGCTGTTTATGAAGTGTTGACTTTATTGTTAATTTCCCATTGAGTTCTTAGTGGAAACAAGTATATAGTATGTTGTAGAGCACCACCCTGTTGCAGGCTCTGTACTAGTAGTACAGTTGTGTGTGACATAGGACTATTATCCCCAAGAGAAAAAGAAAGAGGACAAAGGGATATGTAACTCATCAAGCAAAGCTCTGCTAGTGAATGGTGATACTGTAACTACAAGGCTGATCTGATTCCCATCAGCGACCCTGTCCTTCTGCCATGAGGCTCAAGGCAGAGACCATATCTGAATTCTACATCCAGCATGGCACCTAATTTATGGTATGTTTTAGATTTATGTTTTAGATGTGAATAAATGAACCAAGGCTCAAGAAAAGCAATAATAACAAAAAAAATCTTCAAACCGAGATTGCTAAGCAAACAATTAGGAAGAATATTGCCAAGCCAGAATCAGTGACTCTCAGGAGCCATCAGGAGGCTAAGGGTTGAGGTTCAAAGCCAGCCCTAGCGGAAAAGACCATGAGACTCCTATCTCCAATTAACCACCAGAAAACCACAAGTGGTGCTGTGGCTCAAAGTAGTAAAGCTGCAGCCTAGAGCAAAAAAGCTCAGGCCCAGGCCCTGAATACAAGCCCATGACTGACAAAAAGAGGGAGAATGACAGCCGGGCTAAGTGGCTCATAACCGCAATCCTAGCTACTCAGGAGGCTAAGATCTGAGGATGGAGGTTCAAAGCCAGTTTGGGAATTAAAAAGTCCCCAATCGAGACTGTTATCTCTGATTAATCACCAGAAAACTGAAGCGGCACTGATGCTCCAGGAGTAGGGCCATAGCCTTGAGCCAAAGAGCTCATCCAGACCAAGGGGTAGGGTGGTAACCTTGAGTTAAAGAGCTCAGGGACAGCACCTGGGCTGTTCAAGTCCCAGGACCGACAAAAAAAAAAAAAAAAAAAAAGGAGAATGAAAGAAGGAGAAAAAGAAGAAGAAAAGAGTAGGAAAAGGAGGAGGAGGAGGAAGAAAAAGATGAGGAGAGGAGGAAGAGGAGGAAGAAGAGGAGGAGGAAAAGGAAGCGAAGGAGGAGAAGGAGGAGAGGAAGAAGAAAAGGAAGAGGAGGAGGAAGAAGAAGAGGAAAGGAAGGGAAGATGGGAGAGAGAAAGGAAGAAAGGAAACATGACATTCTTTGTGTAAACTCTGCCCTTCCCTTGTAAAACAGTTATGTGCAAACTCTTTCCTTCCCTTGTAAGACAGCTCCTTGAGGACAGGAAGCACAGCTCTCCTATCGTTTTATCTTCACTGTGCAACTGTATATATCATAAAGGTAAAAGCTCAATTAGTATTTTGTTAATTTTTTAAAAGTCAGAGTCCTGCCGGGTGCAGTGGCTCACGCCTGCAATCCTAGCTACTCAGGAGGCTGAGATCTGAGGATGGTAGTTCAAAGCCAGCTGGGGCACAAAAAGACCTGAGACTTATCTCCAATTAACCTCTAGAAAATGGGAAGTGGGGCTTGGCTTAAGGGTAGGGTGGTAGCCTTGAGCTGAAGAGCTCAGGGACAGCATCCAGGCCGAGTTCAAGCCCTGAGACCAACAACAACAACAAAAAAAGCAGACTCCAGTCAGGAAGCCATTAGAACCCATGACTATTTGGAAAAGCCCACAAAAGCCCTCCAGCTAAGAGATCCCGCTGAGCCTAGCATCAGATAAACCCTACCAGCGTCAGACATGGGGCTGACAAGAAACTCCAATGACTCATCTTCCTGCTCCATTAGTCTCTCACCCAAAGGAACCAGACAGGCCCACAGGAACCACAGTACAATGGTTGTTGAATAACGCCATCAAATTTGGGTGGTTTGATATATAGCAACAGAATAGCAAAACTGTATCTTCCCACTATTCCTCAAACACCTTTTTCAGATAGTTAAAAGTCAGGATTTTTGTGAGTTACACATAGAAAAGGAATCTTTAGAGATTTAAAATTACAATCTAAAGATAAGAATGATCGTGAGACTTATCCCTGAAATGTTGTGTAAGAGGAAGACTGAAGAGGAAACCAAAGAGTACTAAGCTCTTACCTCATCAAACTGACGTGGTTTTTTTCCCTCTTTGAAGGCAGAAGAAAACCATGTCATGACTTGCAAAATTACACATCCCCACAATTCCCAGGATATCTCTGGAATATAAAGACCACTATATAAGGAGCAGAGAAAATCAGTGAGTACAAAAAGAAGAATTTAAAATGAGAATGTGGATACACAGAAAAAGTGAATTTAAACATTAACAAAGGAAACAATTTAATATCATAAATACAATCCAGCCTGGGGAAGAGGTTTTTCAAAATGCAGGTCATGGAAGTAAGTTAGGGCTCTCAATATATGTTTTTTTTTTTACAAATTCTCTGTTAATTTTAATATTTAACAAATTTTAGGAGCCATTGTGTTAAAGAAGAGTAACCCAGTTGATAACCCTGAATCAAAAGAAAACAATTTTGGATGTTTTACTCAAAGCACTCAACTGAGCCCTTTACGTAAAACAACAACGGAGCTATTGCATTTAATCTTCACAAAACTGGATTTTCAGATGAGAAAAGTGAAGCATAGAATATTTAAGTCATTTGTGCAAATTCTGTAGTGCCATTGATCAATCTATGTTTTAAAAAATGAAATTGAGCCGGGTGTGGTGGCTCACGCCTGTGATCCTGGCTACTCAGGAGACTGAGATCTGAGGATCAAGGTTCAAACCCAGCCGGGTCATAAAAGGACCTGAGACTCTTATCTCCAATTAACCTCTGGAAAATGGGAAGTAGGGCTTGACTCAAGGGTAGGGTAGTAGCCCTGAGCTGAAGAGACAGGGACATCGCCCAGGCTGAGTTCAAGCCCATGACAGAAGAATAAGAAGAAGAGGAGGAGGAGGAGGAGGAGGAGGAGGAGGAGGAGGAGGAGGAGGAGGAGGAGGAGGAGGAGGAGAAGGAGAAGGAGAAGAAGAAGAAGAAGAAGAAGAAGAAGAAGAAGAAGAAGAAGAAGAAGAAGAAGAAGAAGAGGAGGAGGAGGAAGAAGAGGAAGAAGAGAAGGAAGGAAGGAAGGAAGGAAGGAAGGAAGGAAGGAAGGAAGGAAGGAAGGGAGAGAGAAATTGAAGCTAGGCACTGGTGACTCTTGGTTGTCAAAGCTACTCAGGAAAACGAGATCTGAAGGTCCTGCTATGAAGCCAGCCCAGGCAGGAAAGTTGGTGAGACTCCATCTTCAAAATCCCACCAAATCTGTGGTATGAATGCATCACTTTCCTCACTGCTGTTTTTGCCCTACCTGTTCTTCCACCTGCTGTGTTAGGAGGAGAGTATAAGGTCTAAGTAGCTGTCTTGCTCTGGGTTGCACTTCCATGGCTCCCGCAGTCTTGCCTGCCCTGCTCCCTCTATGGGCATGTCTGCTGCTGGTGGTACCCATGGACGGCAGCCACTGGCTCTCCATGCGCTCTGTGGTGGAGAAACTGGTCCCCCGAGGGCATGAGGTGGTCTCAGTCATTTCAGAGGTCAGTGGGCAGCTGGGACACTCACTGAACTTCACCGTGAAGACATACTCACCTTCTTACACGCTAGAGGATTTGGACAGGGAGTTCAAGATGTTTGCTGACATCCAGTGGAAAAATCAGGACCAAAGTATGTTTTCTCTAGTAATGGGATCTTCTAATAGAGTTTTTGAGTTGTTTTTTTCACATTGTAGAAGTTTGTTTGATGACAAGGAATTAGTAGAATTCCTAAAGGAGAGTTCTTATGATGCTGTGTTTCTGGATCCTTTTGATGCGTGCGGCTTAATTCTTGCCAAGTATTTATCACTCCCATCCATTGTTTTCACCAGGGGACTATTTTGTCATTACCTTGAAGAAGGAGCCCAGTGCCTCACTCCCCTTTCTTATGTTCCCAGACTTCTCTTAAAACTCACAGATGCCATGACTTTCCAGGAGAGAGTATGGAATTATATAAATTACTTGATCGAGCATACATCATGTCCATTGTTTTTCAATGCCTCTGAAATCCTTCAAACACTAGTCACCGTGTATGACCTGTTTAGCCAAGTGTCGATTTGGTTGTTGAGAACAGACTTTGTGTTGGAGTTTCCCCGACCCGTGATGCCCAACATGATCTATGGTGGAATCAACTGCCACCAGGGAAAGCCACTGCCTAAAGTAGGACTCGTCTCCTTGGCAAACTGAACATTACTAGGCTTTGGGCATTAATTGGTGTGTTATTAATTTTCACTGAAACTAGGCCACATTCCTGATCTAGTTTAATGATTTTTTCTTCCTATGATTTTTTTAAATGTATGACAATAGTTTATTGTGGTTTAAAGTAGATTTTATGTAGCTGCCCTCATTGATAAGTACACATGTTCAAATGATACGATTTCATATTACTTCCAGGCTGCATTTATAACATTGTTTTTGGTAAAACAGGAAATATATGAAATGTGCCCTTTTACTAAGGCTATCTATGTTACTTCTACAGGAAAATATTCTTTGGCCATTTAAATATCCATTATGCATATACCCACTTAGAATAAATAGTATGTGTATACATATACTGAATGGGATAAGAATAAATTTCACACCTATTAAATGCAAATAATAAAACACACAATGTGAAAAAGAAAATCCCACTAAATCTCCAATTAACCACCAAAAAGCTGGAAAGTGAAGCCATGATACACATGCTAGAAAAGAAACTCATGGATAACCCTCAGGCCCTGAATTCAAACCCCAGGACTGGTTACAGACACACACACATACACACACACACATCAAATTGAATATACTGGAATAGAATGAAATAGAAAACACGAGTTCAGGGGCTGGGAGCTTGGCCTAGTGGTAGAGTGCTTGCCTAGAATGCATGAAGACTGGGATCTTCGATTCCTTGGTACCACATACATAGAAAAAGCTGGAAAATGATGTTGTGGCTCAAGTGGTAGAGCTCTAGCCTTGAGAAAGCCCAAGGACAGTGCTTAGGCCCTGAGTCCAAGCCCCAGGACTGGCAGAAAAAAAGAATGGATTACAATTTTTTTTTTAAGTAATGAAGGGAAAAATGCAAAGGCAGATCAAGTTCAACTTCTGGATGTAAAAAGTATAAATTACAACAATCCTGAAAACATTCAATAAGCAGATGTGTTTTGTTTTGTCTTATTTATTTATTTTTTTGCCAGTTCTGGGGCTTGAACTCAGGGCCTGGGTACTGTCCTTGGAAACATTTTGCTCAAGGCTAGCACTCTACCACTTGAGCCATAACACCACTTTCAGGTTTTTCTGTGGTACCCAGGAATCAAACCCAGGGCTTCGTGCATGCTAAGCTGCTAAGCAAGCACTTTATCAGTAGGCCACACTCCCAATAAGCATATTTTGACCTAGCTCATTTCTGTAATCCTTGCTACTTTGAAGGCTGAGATATGGAGGCCAGTGGTTCAAAGCCAAATCAGGGAAGAAAAGCCTGAGACTCCATCTCTAAAAAAAAAACTAAACAGTCAAAAGCCAGGTGTAAAAAAAAAAAAAAAAGTCAGGCTTAAAGCCATGCCTCAAGTGGCAGAAACGCATGGCTCTGAGATTCAGACCCAGAAAATGAATAGAGAGAGACAGACAAAGAAGCAGAGAGAGAAAAAGTGCAGAGACAGAGATAGCAACAGAGAGACAGAGATACAGAAAGACAGAGACAGAGATAGCATGGTACCTGTGGCTCAGGCTATAATCCTAGCTACTCAGGAGGCTGATTGATTTGAAGCAGAAATGTTTGTGAAACTCAGTTAACCAGTAAAAATGTTGGACTTGAGGTATGGCTGAAGGTATAGTTGAAGTGACAGACACCAGCCATGATCAAAAAGGCTGAGCAAGAGCTTGAGGCTCAGAGTACAAGTCCCAGTACCAGCACTCACAAAAATAAAGGGGAAAAAACAGTAAATGTAAGACTATATAATAGAGAGCCAGGATTGTAAATGTAAGACTATATAATAAAGAGTTGGGTGGTGATCCCAGAACTTAGGTGACTGAAGCAGGGAAACATCTGTAATCCTAATTACTTAAGAGTCTGAAATCTAATGATTATATTTCAGTGCCAACCCAGGCAGGAAAAGTCTGTGAGACTCGGATCTTTACTTAACCACCAAAAAGCCGGAAATTGACTTGTGGCTCAGTGGTACAGCACTAGCCTTGAGCAAAAAGCTCAAGGACAATGTACAGGCCCTGAGTTCAAACACCAGGAGCAACAAAAAAAGAAATATGGTAGGCTGGGAATTTGGCCTAGTGGTAGAGTGACTGCCTAGCATGCATGAAGACCCAGGTTCAATTCCTTTGTACCACATACACAGAAAAAAGCTGGAAGTGGCATCGTGGCTCACATGGTAGAGCTCTAGCCTTGAGAAAGCCCAAGGACAGTGCTCAGGCCCTGAGTTCAAGCCCAGGACTGGCAAAAAAAAAAAAAAGAAATATGGTTAAATCAATTATTCAAAATTCAATAAAAATAAGCCCAGTGTACCCTTGGTATTGGTGTTCTTAGAAATGGAAGCTGAAAATCTTCAAAACTAAGTCCAATTATTAGAAACATAACATTGACATTAAGTACCTTGAATATTTAAGAAGAGTAGAAAAGGATCTGAAGTCACTTAGTTTCTTCATCATTCTGTGGCTTAGTCAGAAGGCATCATTGCTAGCACATCATATGTCTTCCCATGTCCTGTGATTAATGTTAGTAAAAAAAAAACAACAACAAACCCAGTCCAGCCACAACTGCTAATAAACCAGATTCTTCAAGAATTCACATCCGAGTCATCTCATCAAACAAGGAACTATAGCTAGCTGAGGGCAAACAGGAGATATCATTCTTTCTGACAGCAGCATAGAATTCCATTGTGTATAAATACCACATCTTGTTGATCCACTCATCAACTGAGGGACATCTGGGTTGGTTCCATATCTTTGCTATGGTAAATAGTGCTACAATGAACATCGTTGTGCTGGTGGATTTAGTCTGACCTTGTTTCTGGACAATTGGGTGAATGCCTAGTAGTGGAATTGCTGGGTCATAGGGGAGCTCTATGTTTATGGAGCTATTGCCGCATTTGTTAGGAAATGGAAAGACTTAGAAAAAATCATGTTAAGTGAAGTAAGCCAGACTCAAAGGAACATAGGCTCAATGGTTTCCCTCATTTGTCATAATCAGTAGAAATCTTGGTCTCTCCTAGCAGAGATTTGCAATAAAACAAAACCTAGATACATACGGCCATATAGTATGACGCTAAATGAAAGGACCTCTAGGATATAGAAACAAAAGCCATATAATAAGTGATTGTTGTCCTTAACGTACTATGTTATCTCTCATCTCTTTTACTATCCCTTGATTATCTCATATTGTTACAGTATCTTACTTTGTTATCTGATATATTGGATATATTTGTATTTGGTTATTTGAAATTGGATAGGGAAGGGGGGAAAACAAGATGAGGGGTGAGGGTGGGGGGGAGGGAAATGGGGACCAAGACATGAGAAAGGGTATCGATGTACGTGAATTAATGTACCTTCTATCTGGCAAATATAATGTAACCCTTCTATTAATTACAATAAAAAGATATATGAAAAAAACAGGAGATGTCATGGTCAATGGATTCACATAGTTATGGAAACTGTTTGTGATCCTATGACTAGTTGCAAAAATGAGGACTGTAATATTTAGGAATATTTCTTCCTTATTCTGATAGAAATACATTTCCCTTTTTAATAATTTCCAACATCAGATATATTACTAGTAGCTAACTTCACATGTCAATATTTAAAATATGAAAGGGTGTGTGACTCACCTACAGGAGGAATAAACTCAAAGACAAATAAGGGATTTTGCACACTCCACGGGGGGGGGGCAAGATTAGAGTGATTTTGTTTAAATGAGGGAAACTACACAGAGCCAGGATTTAAAATTTTTTTTATTCAAGAATTTATTAACATTGATTTTTATATCACATTTGAAATGATGCATTTAACAAACAAGTATTCAAGAAGGGAATCTCTCTATATAATCACTGGCACTTAGATTTTAGAACATAATTAAAATTAGGCCGAGGGTTTGTATGTCATAGATACATATTAACCTATGTAATAAAACATTATGTCTATAGAGTCATAGATTTTTATGTGTATGTAGTTGTGTTTATATTTCCAATACCATGTCCATAGCACTGGGTATGCAAATATTGAGTCCTCGCTCTTGTACTGTTTGGATCTAACAGCCACATATTAAGGATAGCATGCACCTTTTGTTCCTTTGGTCTTGACTTGTCTCACTCAACATGATTCACTCTAGATTCATCCACTTCCCTGCAAATGCCATTATTTTATCTTGTCTGTAGGATTTCATTATATATATATATATATATATATATATATATATATATATATATATATGCCACATTTTTGTATCCATTCATCTGCAGTAGGGCATTGGATTGTTTCCACTGCCCAGAGCCAGGATTTTTTTTTTAATCTTTTTTTTTTTTTTAAACCAGTCCTGGGCTTGAGCTCAGAGCCTGAGTACTGTCCCTGGACTTTCTCAAGGCTAGAGCTCTACCACTTGAGCCACAGCACCACTTCTGGCTTTTTTCTATGTATGTGGTACCAAGGAATCAAACCTGGGACTTCGTGCCTGCTTGGCAAGCACTTTTACCACGAGGCCAAACTCCTGACCTAGAGCCAGGATTTTTTAACTTGGAAGTTTGACTAAAAAAGAAATGGCCAGGGGCTGGGAGTTTGGCCTAGTGGTAGAGTACTTGCCTAGCATGCACCAATACCCTGTTCAATTCCTCGGTACCACATACATAGAAAAAAGCCGGAAGTGGTGCTGAGGCTCAAGTGGTAGAGCTCTAGCCTTGAGAAAGTCCGAGGACAGTGCTCAGGCCCTGAGCTCAAGCCCAGGACTGGCAAAAAAAAAAAAAAAAGAAAGAAAAAGAAAAAGAAATGGCCAGGCATCATTGGCTCCTATCCATAATCCTAGCTGCAAAGGAGACTGGGGTTTTATCTCTAATTAACCCCCAAAGGAAATCTATGGTTCAAGTGGTAGGGCATCAGCCTTGAGCAAAAAGCTAAGGGATAGGCCCTGAGTTCAAGCCCCAGTAAACACATACACACATGTACGCATGAGTGCACGTGCACACACACACACACACACACACACACACACATACGCATGTGCACAAATGAGAGGGAGAGAGAGCTTTAACAAATGAACAAAATAAGAAAGTTATAGTATGAAAGGATGAATTTAACTTAAAATATAGAAATTCTGGAAATATTAAAATTAACATTTTGGAAATGACTGGCTGGCTACAATCCTAGATACTCCAAAAGCCAGTATCTGAGAATCACAGTTCAAAGTCAGCCCAGGAAGGAAAGTCTGAGACTCTTACCTCCAATTAACCACCAAAAAGTTAGTTGTGGAACTGTGGCTCACGTGGTAAAGTGCCAGCCTTAAGCAAAAGAACTTAGAGACAGTGCCTAGGCCTTGGATTCAAATTCTGGGACTAGCACAGGTGCACACACACATATAATAGTAATAATAATAACAACAACAAATAATGAAATGTTTCAACACACCGTTCTCATCAATAGATAGTTATCCAGACTCCCAAAAAATCAACTAATTAACGTCAGAACTAAGTGATGCTACAGAAAAAATTAACTTAATAGACCTCTACAGAGCTTTTCATCCTTCTCAGAAGTCCATGCAATTTTCTCCAAAATATAGCATATTTTATTCTTAAAGCAAATACAAGAAAATTGAAATGATTCCTTGTATTCAATCAGACCACAAGGGAACAAAAGAAACTCCAGAAAAATCTCGAGACTGAGCAATATAGTGTCCAGTGACCAGAAATAAGAAGACAAAATTTTGGGGCCAGGAGTGTGGCCTATTGGTAGAATATTTGCCTAGCATGCACAAAGACTCATGTTCGATTCCTCAGTACCACATACATAGAAAAAAGCTGAAAGTGGTGCCGTGGCTCAAGTGGTAGAGCTCTACCCTTGAGAAAGTCCGAGGACAGTGCTCAGGCCATGAGTTCAAGCCCAGGACTGGCAAATAAAAAAAAGAAAAAAAAAAGGAAACTAGGAAAAGAAACACACTTCAACGTAACAGAGAATAGGAAATATATATGACAAATCAATAGTCAATATCATATTGAATAAGAAAAAAAAGCACTTTTTCTACACTTAGAAACAAGACAAGGATGTTTATTCTCTCTACTCTTATTCAATATAATATTAGAATTTGCTGGCCAGAACAATGAGGCAGGAGAAAGAGATAAAAAAGATTTAGACAGCGAAAGAAAAAGTAAAATCATGCCTATTTGCAGATGATACAATCCTATCATAGCTGGGTGGGTGGTTCATGCCTGGAATCCTAGCTACTCAGGAGGCTCAAATCTGAGGATCCTGGTTCAAAGCCAGCTGGGTCACTAAAGACAGTGAAATCCTTATCTCCAATTAACCACTAGAAAGCCAGAAGTAGCTCTGTGGCTCAAGGAGTAGGGTAGTAAGAGCTCAGGGACAACTCCCAGGCCCAGAATTCAAGTCCCACAACCAACAACAACAAGAAAAAAAAAAGTGGTAGGTTTTCTGTTTATCATGAATGAACAGGCAGAGAAAGAAACCAGTAAAACTCTGTCTCTAAATTAATCAGCAAAAAGCTGGGCTGGCCTGGCTGCCTTGTGCCAATGGATTCTGGGTACCAGTCATCCTAGCTGCTCAGGAGGCTGAGGATTGTAGTTCAAAGCCAGACTAAGAGGAAAAATCTGTGTGACTTTTTTTGGGGGGGGAGGGTGGGTCATGGGGCTTGAACTCTGGGCCTGGGCACTGTCCCTAAGCTCTTCAGCTCAAGGCTACTGCCCTACCCCTTGAGCCACAGCCCCACTTTCCCATTTTTTGGGGGCTCTACCACTTGAGCCTCAGCACCACTTCCGGCTTTTTTCTATGTATGTGATACCAAGAAATAGAACCCGGGTCTTTGTGTATGCTAGGCAAGCACTTTACCACTAGGCTAAACTCCCACCCCCTCCCCAACTTTCCCATTTTCTATTGACTAATTGGAGATAAGAGTCTCATGTTCTTTAGTACCCCAGCTGGGTTTGAACTTTGATCCTCAGGTCGCAGCCTCCTTGAGTAGCTAGGATTACAGGCATGAATCACCACACCTGGCTAGTCTGTGAGACAGTTATGTCCAATTAACTACCAAAAAGTTAGAAGTGGAGCTGTACCTCAAGTGGTAGAGCATTAACGTTTAGCAAAAAAAAAAAAAAAAAAAAAAAAAAGCTAGGGACAGAACTCAGTCCCTCAGTTCAAGTCCCAGTACAGGCACCAAAAGGGAGAAGATAAGCTGGACACTGGTAGCTCATACACATAACACTAGCTACTCGGGAGGCTGAGATCTGAGGACTACAGATTGAAGCCAGCCCAGACAGCAACAGCAAAGTCCCTGAGGCTTTTTTTTTTTTTTTTGGCCAGTCCTGGGGACTGAACCGAGAGACTGAGCACTGTCCTTGGGCTTTCCTCAAGGACAGTGCTCTACCACTTGAGCCGCAGTACCACTTCCAGCTTTTTTTTTTTTTTTCTCTGCCAGTTCTGGGCTTGAGCTCAGGGCCTGAGCACTGCCCTTGGACTTTCTCAAGGCTAGAGCTCTACCACTTGAGTCTCAGCACCATTTCAGCTTGTTTCTATGTATTCAGTACAGAGGAATCAAACCCAGGTCTTCGTGCATGCTAGGTAAGCACTCAACCACTAGGCCAAACTCCCAGCCCACTTCCAGCATTTCTACCTATGTGGTACCAAGGCATGGAGCCCGGGGCTTCATTCATTCTAGGCAAGCATTCTACCACTGGGCCAAACTCCTAGCCCCCTTAAACTTTTACCTCCAATTAACTACTGAAGAGCTAGAAATGCTATAACTCAAGAGGTAGAGCATTAGACTTGAGAAAAAAAAAAAAAAAGGCCAGAGGGAGTGATATTGTCCCAAAAGAAAATGAGCTCATTAACTGCTCTATGTAATTGTAGCTCCACTGTACATCACTTTGTAACAACAAAATCAAGCTCTAGGACCAGCACACAAAAAAAGCTGGCCAGGAGTTTGGCCTAGTGGTAAAGTACTTGCCTAGCATGCAGGAAGACCCAGGTTTGATTCCTTTGGTACCACATACATAGAAAAAAGCCAGAAGTGGTGCTGAGGCTCAAGTGGTAGAACTTTAGCTTTGGGACAGTACTCAGGCCCTGAGTTCAAGCCCCAGGACTGGCAGGGAAAAAAAAAATGGAGAAGCTTCCAGTTGCATGTTACTTTTTTTTTTTTTAAGAATTAAGAGTTTTAGGGAAAAAAGTTTAAACTAACTGGCACATAGATATTCATTATATATGTTTTCTCTGTACCTCTGTATATGCTTGAAATGTTGCTTGGAAAAAAGAAGTGGAAAGGTATGGAAGTAGATAGAAGATCTTGGCTCTCAAGTCCCAGAGTGAGGATAAGAACTAGAAAGAAAGGGGCCAACACTCCTAAAAGAAGCTACACATTTTGAAATGCTGGCAGGGCAAAGGCCAGCCTGTGTCTTTTCATTTTTATTATCCCCCTCTAGTCTGACAAATACTCTTGGCAAACAAGTAAGCATTCTATGACTTCTGTTGAATGGATGGAGTTAATAGCCAGTCTTGCTTCCAAAGCAACAGTTGGCATCAGTAAGACGTATAGTTCAACATTCCTGTTTAACAAGGTTGCTTAGAATTTTCTGAATGGATTTCTCTAAGGACAATTGCTTCCCTGTCTTAAAAAAAGAAAAAAGCCATCGCCTCTGAATAAACAGACATTTATGTTAGACTCCTTAGCACTGATTACATCAGCATCTTTTCTTGATTCAAACTTGCCATAATTAGCTGCCTATTTTATTTCCAAAAGACAGTTTTATTGAGATGTAATTTATATACTTGTTAGCTATTGCAACTGCATAATTCAATAATTTATATTGCTACATTAAAATTGCACTATTAATGGGATACCTTGTGATATTCCAATGTATGTATTGAGGACATGTATTGATCTGTCTCCTCAAGCACTGATCATTTTTTTATGGTACAAATATTCAAAACCCTTCTAGCTTCTAAAAAACATACACATCATATAATCTAATTATCTAAGACTTTCTACTATGCAATAGTTCACCAAAACGGCTTGCATCTACCTATCACTTTGTATCCATGGATCCTTTTCTTCCTTCTTATTCTCCCCCACCCCCTGGCAACCACCATTCCACTTTCAACTTTTGATTTTTAGAAACAAACAATCACAAATAGGCATTTTATTTTTCACTACTAAAAAATCTGAATGTTAAACAGATCCATCAGCTCATTCAACTTTAGCACTAGTCTTGTCCCCAGTGGCTTTTCCACAACTACCACCTTCACCATGAAGCTCCATGAATTTTTCCAGTTCAAATATGGGTTTCTTCAGCATTTTTTTTCTTTTTTTGTGGGTCATGGGGCTTGGACTCTGGGCCTGGGCACTGTCCCTGAGCTCTTCAGCTCAAGACTACCGCTCTACCCTGGAGCCACAGCGCCACTTCCCATTTTCTAGTATGTTTTTGCTTTTCTGCTGGATAAATAGACTGGCAAGCTTTTTCTGTGTTTTCCCCAATGCTGTCTGGAATCAATTTACAATTAACAACTTATTGATTAACAACTTTATCAATTAACAACTTCTTTTGAGTCATTTGTCTGCACTCCTCGGGTCATGATTTCCATCATCTTCTTCCAGATGTGAGGACGTGGTGCTGCTGAGCAGGAGGTCTTGTGGATCTGGTTGTTTTAGCTAGACCAACACAGACCAGGCGAAGCAGATACCCATCTGCAGTGTTGACATCAACAGGAGCTTCGGTCATGGTCTGCCACTTTTTGACCACGGAGTACATTTTGTCTTGGATGAAATCCATGCCATGGAAGTTGGCCAGGGAATTCTTGCCCCAAAGATCCTCAATACTTAGCTTGAATTTTCTAAATGCAGATCCGTGAGGCTCACTTCAAACACCCAACCCTGGAGGCCAGCAGACATAATTTTGCTTCCTTGAATCCTCGTGACTAGTGTTCTCCCAGAATTTTCTATATTCAACATGGCCAGTGCTTTCCTATCATACCAGTCTTTCTTAGAGAATAGATCTTCCTCTTCCTTCTCAGCTCTCTTTTTTCCACCTTCCATAAAGCATTTGCTCTTGCCAACCACCATGGTGCCACTCAGAGAGCCAAAACGGTTCGTCAATTTTTATGACAGCAACTCCTATGTAGTCCATGTATGAGTGAGATCATTCACTACTTGTCTTTCTAAGCCTGGTTTATTTCTCTTAACATAGTGCTAGCCAGCTGCAGTTGTGCGACAGGATTTCATCATGCATGGCTATCACGTTTTCTCTATCATTCAATAACTTGGATTGTTTTCATTTTGTGGCTATTGCAAAAACTGCGGCACTAAACATGGCATCCATATGGGTTTGGGGGTTTTTCTGGAACATTGGATTAATTTTAATATACTCAGTTAGTGGGTATAATTTTGAGGGAATCCATACTGTTTCTATAATGGCTATACTAATGTACATTCTCCAATGCTCACCAGCACTGGTTCTCTTTCAATTTTTCTTTTCTTTTCTTTTTTGCCAGTCCTGGGGCTTGAACTCAAGGCCTGTGCACTGTCTTTGGGCTTTCTCAAAGCTAGAGCTCTACCACTTGAGCCACAGCACCACTTCCAGCTTTTTTTTTCTATGTATGTGGTACTGAGAAATCAAACCTGGGTCTTCGTGCATGCTAGGCAAATAGTCTACCACTAGACCAAACTTCCGGCCCTTCAACCTTTTATATTTGTCATTCTTAATGAAGTAAGGTGATATCTCACTGACTTTGATTTGTACTTCTTTGATGATCAATGGTGTGGAGATTTTTTTTAATACACCTGTTGGTATCTAATACAAATGTATACTTAAATCTGTTGCTCATTTTATTTATTTTTATATGCTGGTAATAGGGCTTGAACTTGGAGGCTCACACTGTCACTTGATCAATTCAGAGTCTCATACTCTTGGTTTTTTTCCATTTAAGACTAGAGCTCTGCCACTTGAGCCACTGCACTACTTCTGGCTTTTTCTATGTATGTGGTATTGAGGAATCGAAGCCACGTCTTTGTGCATGCTAGGCAAGCACTCTACCATTAGGCCAAACTTCCAGGCTTTCTGCGTTGTTTCCTTTGCTATGTAGAAGTTTTTTAGTTTGATATTATGCCATTTGTGTAGTCACCTCATTTTCTATGCCTTTCAGATATTGTCCAAATGAAAGGGAAATGTGCCCAGGTTATGAATTTCTGCCCTGTTTTCTTCTAGTACTTCCATAGTTTCAGGACTTAGATTCTTCGATCTGTAGTAAATGTGTAAAGTTGTATAGCTTTTATCACAGCCCAGTTTTAGAACATTCCTAGCACCCCCCCCCAAAGTAACCTAATGCCTATTTCTAGTTCAGCTCCTCCCCCTCTAGCCCCAGACTGACTTGTTGTCTATTTCTATAAGCTTTCCTTTTCCAGGCAGTTGATATAAATGGAATAGTATAAAATACAATGCCTTTGTCAAGCTTCTTTCAGTTAGTGTAATTTTTTGAGCTTCATTCCTGTTGAAGCATGTATTAGAACTGCATTCCTTTTCATTGCCAAATAGTATTGCATTGTATGGAAATACTATATTTTCTTTTTCCATTCATCAGATTGTGGATGTTTCAGTTGTTTCCAATTTGAGCTGCTATGAAAAGCCTTACTATTGGCTGGGTGGAGTGGCTCACACCTGTAATCCTCGCTACTCAGGAGGCTGAGATCTGAAGATCTTGGTTCAAAGCCAACCTGGGCACTAAAGTCTGTGACACTCATCTCCATTTAACCAAGAAAACTATAAGTGGTGCTGTGGCTCAAGGGGTAAGCTGAAGAGCTCAGGGACAGCGCCCATGCCCAGAGTTCAAGCCCCACAACTGATAAAAAGAAAATTCTTATTAACATCTGATTACAGCTGCCTCAGTGGTTCACGCCTGTAATCCTAGCTACTCAAGAGGCTGAGATCTGAGGATCAAGGTTCAAAGCCAGCCCGGGCACAAAAGGATTTGAGACTCTTATCTCCAATTAATCTCTAAATGAGAAGTGGGGCTTGGCTCAGGGTAGGGTGGTAGCCTTGAGCTGAAGAGCTCAGGGACAGAGCCCAAGCAGAGTTCAAGCCCCATGATCCACCAAAAAAAAAAAAAAAATCTGATTACATGATTCTGTTTGTTTGCTGGTTCAGGAGTTTGAATTCAGGGTTTGCTTGCCTTGGTTGCTCAGCTGGTGCTCTTTCATTTGAACCACACCTTCAGCCTAGTTTTGTTTTTTGCTGTTTATTTTGGAAATCAAGTCTCATGGGCTTGCTTGCTTGCTTGCTTGCCTGCTTGCTTGCTTTCTTTTCTTTTTGACAGTCCTGGGACTTGAACTCAGAGTCCTAGGCACTGTCTCTGAACAATTTTTACTCAAGGCTAGCACTCTATCCCTTGAGCCACAGGATCATTTCTGGCTTTTTCTGTTTATGCGGTAGTTTTAAATTGATCCCAGGGCTTCATGCATGCTAGGCAAGCACTCTAACACTAAGCTACATTCCCAGTCCTCTCAGGGACTTAAAAAAATTGTATTGTTACTATTAATGTGTCATACAGAGGAGATACCATTTTATAAATCAGGTAATAAATACATTTCTTTTTTTTTTCAACAATGTCACTCCTTCCTTTACTTTCCCTCAGTTTTCCCATTCTGTCTTATACCACAAATTATCTACTCATTTTCCACATGGTGTATACTGACTTAATCACATGATTGCATTTATTTGTCCTTCCCATCTCCCTTTCTGCATTCCTCCTTGCCTGGCCCTCCGGCCAAGAGATGAGAAAAAAAAAAAAAAAAACATCACCACCATCACCAAAAACATCACCAGAACATCTCATGGACTTTTCTGCCTAGGTTGTCTTCAAGCCTCAGTCCTCCAGATTTTAGACTCCAAAGTTGCTAGGATTACAGGAACCAGCCATTAGCATCCAACCTGATAACAGATGCCCATGTAAATAGTTTTTAAAATTTAAGCTGAAGAGCTGGGCTTGGCGGCTCACACCTGTAATCCTAGCTACTCAGGAGGCTGAACTCCGAGGATCGAGGTTTAAAGCCAGCCGATGCACTAAAGACTGTGAGACTCTTATCTCCAATTAAGCACTAGAAAATGGGAAGTGGTGCTGTAGCTCAAGGGGTAGAGTGGTAGCCTTGTGTTGAAAAGCTCAGGGACAACACCCAGGCCCTGAGTCCAAGCCCCACGACCAACCAAAAAAAAAAAAAAAAGTTAAGCTGAAGCAAAAGTTCATAGTATAAGATAAAATTTCATTATATTTTCAGTCCTACTTTGATACAGCATAAATATAGCATAAACAGCTTTTTTATAATAGTAAAAAAATATTAACTTACAACCAAAGAGACTTATTCAAAGAAAACAATAAAACTTTAAAAAGATAAATGAGGGGCCGGGAGTTTGGCCTAGTGGTAGAGTGTTTGCCTAGCATGCACGAAGACCTGGGTTTGATTCCTTGGTACCACATACACAGAAAAGCTGGAACTGGTGCCGTGGCTCAAGTGGTAGAGCACTAACCTTGAGGAAAGCCCAAGGACAGTGCTCAGGCCCTGAGTTCAGTCCCCAGGACTGGCAAAAAAAAAAAAAGATAAATGAGATGGGGCCGGGAGCTTGGCCTAGTGGTAGAGTGCTTGCCTAGCATGCACAAAGACCCAGGTTCGATTCCTTGGTACCACATACTTAGAAAAAAAAGCCGGAAGTGGTGCTGAGGCTCAAGTGGTAGAGCTCTAGCCTTGAGAAAGTCCAAGGACAGTGCTCAGGCCCTGAGCTTAAGCCCAGGACTGGCAAAAAAAAAAAAAGATAAATGAGACATGAATACAGCTGAGACAAGTGCTAATTGAGAAAATCAGTAAAGACAACATACTTTGTAGTGAATATATGTATGTGTGTATATATATTTTCCAATTCAATAAAGATTTTAATACTCTGCATTAATCATTATATTTGGCACTGGAATAAAGTATAAATAAGGTAATATTCTCTCCCTTTTTTGGAACCCAGGTCATGCTGGGAATATATATGGTCTACCATTGGGCTATACACACACACACACATATATACATATATATAATTTGGTCTTATGGAATTTTCAAGTATTAAGACAACTGTGTGAAAGAGAACTAGCTTATATTCCTTACATCATAAGCCCCAGGAAAATATATTTATTTGCTCTGCATTGGTGATCTATTTCTGCACAGCATATCATCCCAAAATTTAGTAAAGTATAACAAAAATAATTTATTTTGCTTAAAAAAATGTAATTGGGAGATGGATGACAGTGGCTCCCACCTGTAATATAATATAGCTAATATAGAAGCTGAGACACAAAGGATTGAGGTTCAAAGCCAGGCTGGACAGAAAAGTCCTCAGTTCTGTTTTCAAAATAAGCAGCAAGGCTGGGAGTTTGGCCTAGTGATAGAGTGCTTGCCTAGCATGCAGGAAGACCCAGGTTCAATTCCTCGGTACCACACACACAAAGCCCTGAGATCAAGGCATGGAAATACAGGGGGTGGGGGAAGAGTCTTAAGTAAAGAATTGATCATTTTATGGGCTAGAAGTCTGGTCTAGTGGTAGAGTGCTTGCCTAACATGCAAGTCCTACATACTACACATATAGAAAAAGCCAGAAGTGGTGATGTAGCTCAAGTGGTAGAACTCTAGCCTTGAGAAAGCCTAAGGACAGTACTCAGGCCCTGAGTTCAGTCCCCAGGACTGGCAGAAAAGAAAAGAATAGATAATTTGGGAAAGGCCATGTCTGGACCTAAACAACTTGGAAAATTCAAATGGGTAATGATGACTTAAATGGCCGGAGGTTGGAATTCCAAGAGTCATCTTTCTTTAAGAACTCACACCAAATATCCTAGATAAATGAATTTTTTATTAAAGAATTTATTAACGTTGATTTTTACATCATATTTCAAATGATGTGTTTAACAAACAAGTATTCAGGAAGGGAATCTCTATATACAATCACTGCACTTAGTTTTTAGAACATAATTAAAGTTAGGCTGAGGGTTTGTCATAGATACATATTAATCTATGGAATAAAACATTATGTCTGTAGAGTCACAAATTTTTATGTGTATGTAGTTGTGTTTATATTTCTAATACCATGTCCATAGCATTGGATACACAAATATTGAGTCCTCACTCTTGTACTGTTTGGATATAATAGCCACATATTGAGGCTACTGTGAGCTTTTTGTTCCTTTGGTCTTGACTTGTCTCACTCAACATGATTCACTCTAGAGTCATCAACTTCCCTGAGAATGCCATTATTTTATCTTGTCTGTTGGCTATGTAGAATTCCATTGTATATTTAATCCTTGTCTTTCTCTTCTTCATCATCCTGGTTAATCTGAAATTAACGTAATTCATAACTCTCTTTGCTGTTAGCAAATACAGGTAAACAGTCATGTAGCTTATTCTTGAAATATTTTTGGTAAGATATTTTCAAATGCATTTTGGAGAAAGGCACCTCTGAGGTTACAGTGACTGTGCTCTTCTCTCGACCAAAATTCCCAGCTTTCTTGTTCACCTTGATTCTGTCTCAGAGAGAATGCTCAAAATTGGCAGCAGCATCCATGATTCCATCTTTTTTTTTTTTTTTTTTTTTTGCCAGTCCTGGGCTTCGGCTCAGGGCCTGAGCACTGTCCTTAGACTTTCTCAAGGCAAGAGCTCTACCACTTGACCCTCAGCACCATTTCCGGCTTTTTTTTCTATATATGTGGTACCAAGGAATCGAACCCGGGTCTTCATGCATGCTAGGCAAGCTCTTTAACCACTAGGCCAAACTCCTGGCCCCCATGATTCCATCTTTTACAGGGTGGGTGCAGTCCAGACACAGAGAGCCCTCGGTGCCCAAACTGTATCTACTTTTTATCTCAGAAGATAAATGTGTTTATTTGTCACTGTCAAGATGATAAATGCTGGCTCGTACCTGTAATCTGAGATTTGAGGATTGTGGTTCAAAGCCAGAGGGGGTAGACAAATCCATGAGACTTTTGTTCTCCAATTAGCTAGCAAAAAAGCCACACCCCAGCTGAGTGTGTGGCTCAAGTAGCTGAGCTCCAGCCTTGAGAGAAAAGAAGTCAAGAGAGTACAGGCCCTCAGTTCAAACCCCACTATTACACACACACACACACACACACACACACACACACACACACACACACACACACACACGGAAAAGGAGGAGGGGGAAGCAGGAAAAGAACAGAGAAAAATGAATGGTAGACTGCTTTGAATACATAAAATAGAAAGAACAATGGCTTTTAGGTAATCAAGTGCACCTTGCTTGTCTCGGTGGTTCCTGTTTCCTATTCCACCATGAATGGACCAGGGCCCAGACAGGAGAACAAAGATCCTATGACACTATTACTCTTTTCTAGGAATCAACTCCTTTCCTTCCATGGGTCATGGGGCTTGAACTTTGGGCTGGGGCATTGTCCCTGATCTCTTCAGCTCAAAGCTACCATTCTACTCTTTGAGCCTCAGCCCCACTTCCCGTTTTCTAGTGATTAATTAGAGACAAGAGTCTCAGGGTTTTTCATGCCTGGCTCTGAACCGAGATCCTCAGATCTCAGCCTCCAGAGTAGCTAGGATTACAGGCCTGAGTCACTGTGCCTGGCTTTTTTTTGGCCAGTCCTGGGCTTGGGCTCAGGGCCTGAGGTTTGCCCTTGGGTTTTCTAAAGGCTAGAGCTCTACCACTTGAGCCACAGCACCGTTTCTGGCATTTTTTCTATGTATGTGGTACCAAGGAATCGAACCCAGGTCTTTGTGCGTGCTAAAGGCAAGCACTCTACCACTAGGCCAAACTCATGTCCCCCCCCCCTTTTTTTTTTAATCAAAAGTTAACTGCAGTGTCAATCACCTGCCTGGACTCTGAAGGACTTTGTTCCAAAGTTTGAATCTGATCTTTATGAAAATTGTTAGTTCCAATTCAGAATAAG
Organism: Megascapheus bottae; assembly: GCF_031878675.1. Classification (NCBI taxonomy): domain Eukaryota; kingdom Metazoa; phylum Chordata; class Mammalia; order Rodentia; family Geomyidae; genus Megascapheus; species Megascapheus bottae. The sequence goes on from NC_143509.1 coordinate 44,846,454, forward strand.
CCTTCCAGAAAAGATCTACAGTGAAGCTTATTCTAAATGTGCCAGAGTTCTGTGAGATATTCTTGGCAAGTTCTCCTAAGTACTTGGTTCAGCTAGGTGAGTTTTGATTAGTTACAAGATCTAAACCAATGCACAGTGGTTGAGTTTCCTCATATTAACCACAGCAAGTCTTCATACCCAAGACCTTGTGTAAATAGGTAGAATGGCTTGGTGTGACTATCTCTCAATAATAGCTTAATTGATACACAATTCATATACCATGCACCTTTTAATAGTATAGAAGTTGTTTATGTATTTACAAAATCATGCATCCATCATTACAATTTTAGAATAATTTCATGCCTCAGGAAAAAAAATCCACCCCTTTTTCTATAATCCTCAATTTGTAAATTCCTTCATTATTGCACAACCATCAGTTTACTTTTTAATCTCTATAGATTTGTCTATTCTGGGCATTTGGAGTCATTCAATCTGTGGTATTTGTTGCCTGATTTCTTTCACTTAGCCTAATGTTTTCAATTATGTAATTGAGAACATGTTGAAAATATGTTGTCACATGTATCAGTGATTCATTCCTTTTTATTGATGAATAATATTCTTTTATGTAGATAGGCTGTATTTTATTCATTCATTCATTGGTAAACATTTGGGTTGTTTGAGTTTGGAGTCCATTATGAGTAATGCAGCTGTGAACTTTCAGTACAAGTTTTTATGCATACATGTGTTTTGAATTCTGTTTGGTACATATGTGAGAGTAGAATTGCTAAATGTTGATCTGTTCTTGTCTTCTAGCTCTGTCATCTTTACTCACTCCACATTCCTGGCTCTGGTAGAAGGTCTTGTCTTTCCTGACCTTGATCTATAGCACAGAACCTCTTTAAGGGTTCTGTCTTTGCTAGGAAAGGCACACAGAGTCAGTTAAGCTCCTTTCCTATGCCTGAGTCACCTACCTCACAGCTCCCAACAACCAAGCTCCTGATCTGCTTGCACAGCTCGTGCTGCCCCATCTCCCAGTCTCCCCTGTCTCCCAGAACTGTAGAAGGTGAGAGCAGGTTGGAGTAAGCCAGTCCTCATTGTGAAACCTGGGTGCTCAACCATGTCATAGCTGTGTGGCAGATCTGCTACTTCTTTTTTTTGGTGAGGGGGAAGGAGGTTTGGTCGTGGGGCTTGAACTCTGGGCCTGGACGCTGTCCCTGAGCTCTTCAGCTCAAGGCTACCACCCTATCCCTTGAGCCACAGCATTACTTCCAGCTTTTTCTATGTATATGATACAGAGGAATCAAACTCAAGGCTTCATGCATGCTAGGTAAGCTCTCTACCTCTGGGCTGAACTTCTGATGCCATATTTTTAAGCAATTATCTTCTAAAGAAATGAAGAAAACAGACTTACACTTAATTTTATGCTTACCTCTCCCAGTACTTTTTTCATATTCCAATGAATACAATAAATATTTTTAAGAAGTAAGTCATAGGAGCTGAGAGTTTGGCCTAGTAATAGAGTGCTTGCCTAACAAGCACAAAGACCCTGGTTCAATTTCTTGGTGCCACATACATAGACAAGCTGGGAATGGTGCTATGGCTCAAGTGGTAGAGTGCTAGCCTTGAGGAAAAAGCCCAAGGACAGTGCTCAGGCCCTGAGTTCAAGCCTCAGGACTGGCAAAAAGATATAAATAAATAAAGTCATAATGCCACTCCAGGCACCCAGAACATTACAAGTCAGGATGCAGTAAAGATGCTTGCACATCCATGTTCATTGCTGCACTAGTCACAAGAGCCAAGCTATGGAAGCCATAACAGATGCCCTACCACAGATGAGTGGGTCAAGAAAATGTGGTACCTATACACAAAGGAATTTTACTCATCCATTAGAACAATATGTCATTTGCTGAGACTGGCTGGGCCTAGAACAATGTCATCATATACATTGTTCCTGCAAACTTGCCAGGAGGAGTGCAAGTGCAAGAAGTACCCAGATGCTACAGCCACCTTTGCAGAGTTTTCTAAGAAGTGCTCAGCGAGGTGGAAAACAGTGTCTGCTAAAGAGAAAGGGAAATTTGAAGACATGGCCAGGGTGGATAAGGCTTGTGATGGAAAAGAAATAAGAACCTACATCCCTCCTTACAGGGGAAACAGAAAAGAAATTCAAGGATCCCAATGTGCCCAAGAGGCCTCCTCAGCCTTCTTCTTGTTCTGTTCTGAATATCGCGCTAAAATCAGAGGGGACTCCCTGGCCTGTCTTGTTAGTGATGTTGAGCAAAAACTGGGAGCAATATGGAACGAACAAACAGCACTGCTGCTGACAGCAGCCTTATGAAAAGAAGGCAGCTAAGCTAAAGGAAAAATACGAAAAGGATACTACTGCCTGCTGAGCTTAAGGAAAGCCTGATGCAGCAAAACAGGGATTTGTGAAGGCTTGAAAAGAGCAAGAAAAGGAGGGAAGAGGAGGAAGATGAAGAGGACAAGGAAAAATAAGTAGGTTCTAGTGGGTTTTTTTGTTGTCTATAAAGCATTTAACACCTCTGCCCAACACATACAACAAACTCCTTTTAAAGAAAAATAAATTGAAATGTTAGGCTGTGTAAGATTTGTTTTGAAACTGTGCAGTAGCTTTTCAGTAGTGTATACACTGTCTAATGTGTCTTTATAGCCCTGTCCTGGTGGTATTTTCAATAGCCACTAATCTTGCTGGGTAAAGTGTGGAGGTGGTAAATTGGCATGGAAATTTAAAGCAGGTTCTTGTTGGTGCACAGCACAAATGAGTTATAAATGGGGACGGTAATTGTTCCATCTTCACTTGTCTGACACAGCTTCTACAAAATGTGTTGTTCTGTTAACTGAACATCATTCTATAATTGAGAATCGAAAGTTTTAGCTGTTTCATCGACATTCTGAATGCTTCTAAGTAAATACAGTTTTTTTATTTAATAAAAGTTAAAAAGAGGTCCAGAGTTTGCCTAGCATCCACAAAGCCTTGGGTTCAATTCCTCAGTACCACATACACAGAAAAAGTTGAAAGTGGTGTTGTGGGTCAAGTGGTAGAGTGGTAGCCATGAGAAAACTCAAGGACAGTGCCCAAGCCCTGAGGTCAAGCCCCAGTGATGGCAAAAAAAAAAAAAAAAAAAAAAGTTCAAGGACAGCACCAAGGCTCTGAGGCTCCAGGACTGGTACAAAGGAGAAATTCACAGGATGCTCAGATCCCACAGTATGCAGCAGAGCCAGGGAGGACTGGGCAGGGCCATCAGAGGATGTGAGCTGAGGTACCACCGGCCAGTAATACATATTTTGTTCCTCTGGCTGCTTTTTTCTTTTTCTCAATTTCCACAAAAGTGTCTGTGTTGTTTCCTGACATGTTTGCTTTTTTTTTTTTGGCCAATCCTGGGCTTTGGGCTTAGGGCTTGAGCCCTGTCCTTGGACTTTCTCAAGGCTAGAACTCTACCACTTGAGCCTCAGCACCACTTTCGGCTTTTTCTATGTATGTGGTTCCGAGGAATCAAACTCGGATCTTCGTGCATGCTAGGCAAGTACTCTACCACTAGGCCAAACTCCCAGCCCATGTTTGCTTGCATTTATTTATTTATTTATTTATTTATTCTAAAAATTTTCTTGGGATTGTTGGAGCTTCTTGGATCTATGGATACACACACACACACACACACACACACACACACTTTTTTTTTTTTTTTTTTTTGCCAGTTCTGGGGCTTGAACTCAGGGCCTGGGCACTATGCCTGAGCTTCTTTTGCCCAAGGATAGCACTCTAACACTTGAGCCACAGTGCCACTTCAGTTTTTTTTCTGTTTATGTGGTACTGAGGACTTGCACCTAGGGCTTCATGCATGCTAGGCAAGCACTGTAGCACTAAGCCACATTCCCAGCCCTATATTTGAGGAATTTTGCAAATAAGTTTTTTTTTTCACATTTTCTTTTTTTTTTTAATTTTTTATTGTCAGAGTAACACATAGAGGGGTTACAGTTACATTCACCAAGTAGTAGATGCATTACTTCTCACATGCAAAATAACATTTTCTAATTATTTAAATGTTATATTGTGACCATTAGTCAATATCTTCCTGCCTCCATGTCTTTCTTCTCTCCTCCCAGTGTTCAGAATTCCATATATAGTAGATGGCATGATATTGGCCAATTGTGGCTGAGATTTGTAAGCAGTCTTTCTGCTTTCCCTCAGGATATTATTTAGATTGTGGCTATGTTACACATTTGAGACCATTGTTTTTTCTTCTGTGTCCAATATATTGGAAATTTTCTTTGCTATATTATAGTTTTGGTTTCTAGAATTTTCATTTGATCCTCTTTCCTTTGTACGTCTTCTATCTTTAATCACTTCCTTTATTGTGTTTGCCTTTTCCTTAAAATAGTTTATCATGTTTATAATACAAGTTTAATGTCTTTGTTGATAAGGGTATAATTTCCATCATTCTCCTGGTTATAGCTCAAACTATTCTGCTTTCCTTCATGTATAGTATTTTTAAAATTTGTATGTTAGACATTAGAGGGCTACATTGTTGAGTGTCTAGGGTTTTTTTTTTTTTTTTGGCAGTCCTGGGGCCTGAACTGAGGGCCTAAGCTCTGTCCCTAGCACACTACCACTAAAGCCACAGTGCCACTTGAGGCACTTCTGTTTATCTGGTACTCAGGAATGGAACCTAGGGATTTACGCATGCTAGGCAAGGATTCTACCACAAAGCCCTCCCAGCTTCAGGATTTTTTTTTTTTTTAAAGACAAGTTGTTGCCATGTAATTTATACAGGCCTTGAACTCCTGGTCTCAAATAATTCTCCTGCCTCAACCTCTCCTGTAGCTCATCTACTTCCACATCGGGCTTTAACTTTCTTAGAGCTTGTTTTGTTTTGCTTTGTTTCTAATAGGGAATTAGCTTGCTTGGGAATTAAATCTTCTAAAAGTTGGTTTTAAGTTCCCTGCCCCCAGAATAAATCTAGAGTCATCTTTAGCTCTGGAGATGTCCTTGCCCCAAATTGGGGTCTCTAGGAAGCATCTACCAAGGCCTGACATTTCTTCAAGTATTTCCACTCTGGCTTGTTGAAACTTTAATACCTCTCAGCCCTGAATGAGTTTATATAGTTATTTAGCTCACAGCTAATTGATAAGTGTTCTTTCCCTGGCCACTGGGCCTGATCCAGTCTCTTAGAATCCTGTCCTATGCTTGTATAATTCAGTATAAATACTCAAGAAAGTTCCTGTGTTGACATCTGGAGTGTCTACTTGGCATTGTCTCTCCCTTTTTTTTTCAATCTGTCTCATAAATTCCAGACAACTAAGTAGCCCTAAACTCTGACCTCTGTCTTTTTTTATTTTTTTAAACCAGTATTGGGGCTGGAACTCAGGGCCTGAGCTCTGCCCATTAGGACTAGAGCACTAGCCTTGAGTGAACGAGGCTCTACTCTCAGGACTTTTTGAGTGTTAAATGGAGATAAGAGACTCATGAGCTTTCCTGCCTAACTGGATTCCAACTGCCTGGATCTCAGGCTCTGAGTAGATGGAATTGCAGGAGTGAGCCACCAGTAGGGACTGACCTCTTAGCAGGGACACTGCTGGCTCCGTTTTAGGCTATGGCTCAGATCAGAAATTGGCTCCAAATAGAAATCAGAGTATAAGCCAGGTGTTGAGCTGTGGCTCTAAGTGGTAGAGTGCTAACCTTGGGAGAAAAAAGCTCCAGGCCTTGAGTTCAAGCCCCACAACTGATTAAAAAAAATTTTTTTTTAAAGAAATCAGGCTATCATGGCTCACCTTTGTTGCTCCTTCTCTAGGCTCACTGAGTTGTGTACTAAAGCTATGAAATTTTCTATGCTAATTACACCTCATTAAGCTCATTAAAAAAAGTAAAATAAAGGTACTTTGAGACAATACAACATTGCGAAGCATTGCAGGCACACAAATATATATGGAGATAATGTAGGAAATACCTTCATGATTACCATACAGACTAGAAAATAAAACAATGCAGGCCAGGAACTAGTTGGTGTCTGTAATTCTAGCTATTCAGGGAGGCTAAAATCTGAGGATCATGGTTTAAAGCTAGCACAGACAAGAAAGTCTATGGAGACTCTTTAATTGACCATTGAAAAGCTAGAAATGGAACTGTGGCTTAAGTGATAGAGCTCAGTAGCTCAGGGACAATGCCTAGGCTCCGAGTTCAAGCCCAGTATCAACACACACACACACACACACACACACACACACACACACACACACACACACACACACACAAAAGGAAGAAGAAATATAGACAAGAAAGAAACAGACAGAAAGGAAAGAAAGAAGGAAGAAAGGAAAGAAAGAAGAAGTTTAAACAACTATATAGAACATCCTCTCCCACATGGCAATCACCGCCTTGACCCATGTATTTATTATCCTTTGTTCCTGTCATCTTATTTCATACATATGAATTCTTTTACTTTATGGATATGCATCTCAACAAGCATTGTCTTTCCTCTTTTTTTTTTTTTTTGGCCAGTCCTGGGCTTGGGCTCACGTCCTGAGCACTGTCCTTGGACTTTCTCAAGGCTAGAGCTTTACCACTTGAGCCACCACTTCTGGCTTTTTTTTTTTCTTCTATGTATGTAGTACCGAGGAATTGAACCTGGGTCTTTGTGTATGACAGGCAAGCACTCTACCACTATATCCAACTCCCAGCCCTGTCTTTCCTCTTTATTGTTAAATTTGACCTGAATGTTTCGCTTTAGAGTTTTCCCTCCATCTCCCCTCCTTTCCCCCGCTTGCTGGTACTGCACTTTGAACTCAGGGCCTAGGAGACGTCCCTGAGCTTTTTCACTTTGGGCTGGTGTTCTACTTGAGCCACAGTTCCCCTTCCAGCATTTTGGTAGTAAACTGGAGATAAAAGTCTCCCGGACTTTCCTGGTATGGCTGGCTTTGAACCACGATTCATAGCTCTCAGCTTCCTGAGCACCTGAATACAGTCATGCTTGCATAGTCTAGCTGTTTTTAAGTGACATGATCAGAAATAGGTGAACCCACAAACATACTTACAGTTTTGTTCAGTCTAGCTTTAGGATTGTACAGAAATACAAAACTTATCAGAATCTTTACACTTTGAACTATTTTCCCCTCAGGAGAGAATGCCAAAGAAAGAATTGTCCTTTATTCCTTTGCCCATAAAGAAAAGAACTAGTGAACGCACCATCTTTTGGCAAGCGGCATGAAGGCAATTTGCAAGTCTGGCCTAGTGCCAGCAGGAGCGGAGCCCTGAGTGTGACAAGACTGCGCCCACCAGCCTGAGTCAGCCGGTCTCCAGTGCCCAGCGCCAGCAACTTCCTGTCACAGAGTAATTCACTGAATACCCTGTTACATTCCACTACATGGAAGAAACCATTTCAGAGAAATTCACCAGCATTGATCCCATCGGAAGAGGCAGAGATCATTGTGGTCCAGCCCAGAAGCTCTGTCCATCTTCCAAATGCCAGGCTCATGGGTGCCCTGAATCCTCTAGCTGAAAATGCAGTGACTTCATGGGGCTGTTATTTGTGCCTTTTTGATCAGTTTCTGCTCTGTGCTGCTATTGGTATTTCAGTACTTTATTTTCTTTATTACAAAGGATACCTTAGGGTTGGGTATATGCCAGGTTCTGTTTGTGTCTTTGTGCCGCGGCTCTTACTTTCTCTCTCAATGCATAAATGTGTATTTTTAAAAACCCCAATGACTGGGCTGGAAATTTGGCCTAGTGGTAAGAGTGCATGCATAGCATTCCCAAAGACCTGGGTTCTATTCCTTGGTACCACACACATAGAAAAAAGCCAGAACTGGTGCTGTGGCTCAAGTGGTCGAGTGCTAGCCTTGAGAAAGCCCAAAGACAGTGTTCAGGCCCTGAATGCAAAAAAAAATATCTTTGTGTCAGTCTTGTTACTTCAACTCAGAATTTGGTGTTCCTACATGTCTTTTTACACTTAAGGCAGATACTCTACCATTTGAGCTCTGCTTCCAGTTTCGGCTTTTTCTTGATTACTTGGAAGTAAGTCTTATAAACTTCCCTGCCTTGGCTAGCTTATGAGTCTCAGCTGGGCCCAGTGGCTCACACCTATAATCCTGGCTACTCAGGAAGCTGAGATCTGAGGATCGAGGTTCAAAGCCAGCCCCAGCACTAAAGACCCTGAGCCTCATATCACCAATTAACCACTAGAAAAGTGGAAGTGGGGCTGTGGCTCCAGGGGTAGTGTTATAGCCTTGAGCTGAAGAGCTCAGGGACAGTGCCTGGTCCAGAGTTTAAGCCCCATAACCGACCAAAAATAGAAAAATGAGTCTCAAGATAGATTTTTGTTGTTGCTGTTTTGGGGGTTTTTTGTTTTGTTTTGTTTTGTTTTTGCCAGTCCTGGGCTTGAGCTCAGGGCCTGAGCACTGTCCTTGGACTTTCTCAAGGCTAGGGCTCTACCACTTGAGCCTCAGCACCACTTCCAGCTTTTTTCTATGTATATGGTACCGAGGAATCGAACCCGGGTCTTCGTGCATGCTAGGCAAGCACTTTAACCACTAGGCCAAACTCCTGGCCCTCAAGATAGATTTTGTAAGAAAAAAATTCACAAATTAAGAATCACATCTTCATTTTTGTTTTCATATAAGAATGTAAGCATTTTACTTAAATTTTACTGTTTGCAAGTAGTCTAGAAATTTGTTTTAAAGTCTTCAAATACCTTGAAGAAGCAGTAGACTGTATATTGAAAATCATGCTAAAATAAAGTAGAAAAGTGTTACGTTAAAAAAAAAGAATTACATCTTCTTCAAGATGGGTACAATTATAATTCTGAACTTTAATGTCCATAAAAGTGCAAAAAAAAAAGAAATCTATAACTAGGTCTAGTTGATAAGTATAAAATTCCATATCTTAAAAAGAATAGCAAACTTATATTTATGTTTCTATATAATATTGTAGAAAATAGCTCATATAGTTTTCAAAAAGGAAATTCAGTGCCTAGTGGTAGAGTGCTTGCCTAGCAGGCATAAAGCCCCAAGTTCCATTCCTCAGTACCACCTACATATACAGAAAAGGCTGGAAGTGGTGCTGTGGTTCAAGTGGTACAGTGCTATCCTTGAAAAAGCCCAAGAACAGTGCCCAGGCCCTGAGTTCAAGCCCCAGTCAGAAAAAAAAAAAAAGAAAAAAGAAAAAGGAAAATCAGATGTTTGTGGAAACTCGGGTTTTCAAATTGAAGCACATATTCAAAATGTCAGTTTCATCTAACTGCCTAACAATAGAGGAAAAACTATCAAATAACTTTCTAAAGATTAAATAAAAATAATGCGTAAACAACTATGATCCTCAAATTCCAGCCTCCTTAGTAGCTAAGATTACAAGCCTGAGTCCAAATCTAAAATAACACAAACACTTTGCTCATAGAACAAATAAGTCAGCAGCACAACATTCACATTCTCTAGTTATAATTCCACACTTCAGATTTGCAACTTTGGATTCATGTAAATCCTGAGAAACAAGCTAATCATTGCAGCCACTAGCAGGACCACAGAGGTAAACAGAACTGAAGCTGCAGAATTAGGTTTGGTTTCTCTTACCCTTTGCTTATTCTAAGCAGAGTTTCATTTTCATTTCTATTGTTCTTCTTTGCTATAACAGGCTCCTCCTCTGCCCACTTTTTCTTTTCCTTTTTTTTTTTTTCTTTTTTCTTTTTTTGTTCTTGTGCTAAGTACCAGGGCTTAACTCAGGGCCTGGACACATTCATCAACTATTTTGCTCAAGACTAGCACTCCACCACTTGAGGCACACCTTCATTTCTGGCTTTTTGGTGGAGAACTGAAAATGAGAGTATCATAGATTTTCCTGCCTAAGCTGGCTTTGAACTGTGATTCTCAAATCTCAGCCCTGTTGGAAGCTAGGGTTGCAGGGGTTAAGCCACTACTGCCAGGCCTCCTCTGTCCCCCCTCCCTCTCTCCCTCTCTCCCTTCCCCCCTCCCTTCTTCCCTTCCTCCCTTCCTTCCTCCCTTCCTTCCTCCCTCCCTCCCTCCCTCCCTCCCTTCTTTCTTTTGCCAATCCTGGTGTTTTTTCAAGGCTATTGCTCTACCACTTGAGCCACAGTACCACTTCCGGCTTTTTCTGTGTATGTGGTACTGAGGAATCTAGCCCAGGGCTTCGTGAATAGTAGGCAAGCACTCTTTTACTAGCCACACTCCTAGCCCTCTGTCTCTTTCTTGATTTCCTTAAAGGTCATTCTATGTCAGTACTATGTTAAATTACCTAAAATGCCATGTGGCAAGCCAAGAAGTAGGTGGAATTCAGCAGACATAAGAACATCAAGAAGAAAAGCTTGTTTCAAGTTCCCAGACCACATGAAATTCAGAAGCATTAACTAACCTTTTCCTTCTCCACTTATTTTTCTAATACTGTGAGTCAAACCCAGAGCTCCACACACACGAGACAAGCACTCTCCCACTAACCTACACAGTAGTAGCCTTTTAGCAAGTCATTTTGAAGATTAGAGATAAATTGAATGCTGAAAAAATGTTTTGCAACTTTGGCACACACACACACACACACACACACACACACACACACACACCTTTGTATTTATGTTTTTCTTTGCTTCAAATCAAGTATAATAAATATCCTTATCTTTCATTGTGTATGTATATGTATAGAAAAACACACCAAGGCCAGGATTTTGGCCTAGTGGTAGAGTGCTTGCGTAGCATACACAAAGTCCCGGGTTTGATTTCTTGGTACCACATACATAGAAAAAGCCTGAAATGGTGTGGCTCAAGTGGTAGAGCTCTAGCCTTGAGGAAACCCCAATGACAATGCCCAGGCCCTGAGTTCAAGTCCCAGGACTGGCACCAAAAAGAAGAAAAAAAAGAAGAAAAACACACTCTCATGTATGTGTATACAGTATTTTTGTTGTTGTTTGGTGGTTAATTGGAGTCTGACAGAAAGTTTGAACCATGTCATTCATTTGACTATATAAAAATAGAGCAATAGCTGGGTGCTTGTGGCTCATGCCTATAATCATAGTTATGCAGGAAGATGAGATCTGACAATTGTTGCTCAAAGCCAGCCTGGATAGGAAAGTCTGTGAGACTATTATCTCTACAATTAACCAACAGAAGGCTGGAAGTGGTGCTGTGACTCAAAGTGGTAGAGTGAAAGACTTGAGGAAAAGAAGCTCAGGGACAGCGTCCAGGCCCTGAGTTCAAGCCCCAGGACTGGCAAAAAGAAAAAGAAAGAAAAAGAAAAATTAAGAGGCTGTCAGAAGCATGACCTAGTGGTAGAGTACATGCCTGAAGGCATGGGTTTGATTCTTCACAGAAAAAAGCCGGAAGTGGTACGATGGCTCAAGTGTTAGAGTGCTAGCCTTGAGAAAGCATATGGACAGTGCCCAGGCCCTGAGCTCAAGCTCCAGGATTGGCAAAACATGCAAACAAACAAGATGATTGGGAGGGGTTGGGGGAGGGTAATGGAGACAAAAACATGAGAAGGGGTATCAATATGTGAGAAGTACCTACTACCTGGCAAATGTAACTGTAACCCCTCTATACATTACTCCAACAATAAAATATAAAACAAAAACAAACAAACAAGAAAAATAAAAATTAAGAGGCTTGTTAAGAAATAACTGATTGGAGTTTTCATGATTCAACACCTGCTTTTTGTTTTCTGTGACAGTAGCTAAATTGCTGCCATATCCAAATCATGAGCTTAAAACTCCCTATGCTCATAAAAGCATAGCTGCATATAGACTTAGTTTTCTTTATATTTCCAAGGCAGTTAGAAATAATTTAGTTGTGTTTGATTTATATTTTAAGTCAACTCTTCATAGTCTTGTTATGAAATGGAAAACAAACATAAAAGTATACAATGTTTCTTCCAGGTATAAATAATAAATGCCTCAAAAATGAAAAAAAAAGGAAGGAAGAAAGAACTCAGGGGCATTTGGCTTTGTAATCCTAGTTACCTAGGAGGCTGAGATCTGAGGATCAAGATTTGAAACCAGCCCAGGCAGATAGATCCTCAAGATGCTTATTGCAAATAAGCTAACTATAAAGCTGGAAGTGGTGGAACTGTAGTCCAGGTGGTGGATCACCAGTTGTAAGCAGAAAAAATGCTGAATGAGAATGAGAGATCTTGAGTTCAAGCCCCAGTTTGGTACAAAAAAAAAAAAAGAAGAGGAGAAAAAGAAAACAAGAATACAGAATAACGAATCCTGTTGAAATCATGCACTGTCTCCCTCCAGGATACCTTACTCATTTGGCTGGCAAGGTGCTGTGGGATTCTGGCAAGCATCTGATTCCTTGTCCCTTGACTCTCTACAGGATAATTTGACTCCTCTCAGAATTATGTCTGACCTTCCCCAGTGTAAGAGAGCTTTGACTTCTTTTCTGACTGACCTAGCTTTGTTATGTAAAGTTTGTCACTTCTGTAGCACAGAAATCAGCCTGAGAGTCCAGGTACTGGTGGCTCATGCCTGTAATCCTAACAACTCAGGAGGCTGAGATTTGAGGATTGTGATTCAAATTCCACCCCGGGCACAAAAGTCCATGAGACTCTTCTCTCCAATATTAACCACCAGAAAACCTGAAGTGGAGCTGTGGCTCAAAGTGGTAGGGCACTAGCCTTGAGCTGAGGAGCTCAGGGACAACATTCAAGCCCTGGGTTCAAGCCCCTGCTTCCCCCTGCCCTGCCCCTGACAGAAAGAAGAAGAAAAAGAAAAAAGAAATCCACCTGGCTCTATATGACAGGCCACTAATCCAGTGTTGTGAATACCACAGTTGAGGATCAGACCTTGGTCGTCCTATCTACGGCCTCCTGCAGAACTATGCCATTCCCAGCCTATTGGGTAAGATAGGGTGCTCACTAGCTTTTTACTCTACTTGGCTTCAAACTGCAATCCAAATCATCTCAACCTACCAAGTAACTGGGATTATAGGCATGTGCCACTGGTGCCCGACTATGAGTTCATAATAACAGCTTGGGAAGTGAGAAGTATGTGACAGGAGTGGGTTGTTGGATGTGTGCCGTTGAGGACTCTCTTGTCCCCGGCTCCCTTGTCTTACTGTCTGCCTCCTGTCCACCATGCAGTGACTGCTTTGCCCTGTCATGTGTTTCCTTACAGTGGTGCTCTACCCCTGACCATCCACTGGAACCTCTGAACTTCTTTCCTCCTTTATACTGCCTTTCTTTCTTTCTTTCTTTCTTTCTTTCTTTCTTTCTTTCTTTCTTTCTTTCTCTCTTTCTTTCTCTCTTTCTTTCTCTCTTTCTTTCTTTCTGCCAGTCCTGGGGCTTGAACTCAGGGCCTGAGCACTGTCTTTGGGCATTCCTCAAGGCTAGAGCTCTACCACTTGAGCCTCAGCACCACTTCCAGCTTTTTTCTATGTATGTGGTACCTAGGAATTGAACCCGGGTCTTTGTGCATGCTAGGCAAGCACTCTACCACTAGGCCAAACTCCCAGCCCTTTATATTGCCTTTCTCAGAAATTTGTCATAGGACATAAAACTCACTGACACAGAGCATTTATTGGTGCTTTAGTGCCTTCTCACTGCTGAATAATATTCCGATGCATGGATGCCCGACATTTTATTTACCAGCTCATCAGTGAAAGGCACATTTGGCTTGTTTCTTTCTCTTTAGCTATTATAAATAGTGCTGTTATTCATGCACAATTTTTGAGTGTCTCTTTTTGGTTTTCTTGGTTATAAGCCTAGGAATGGAATGTGGAGAGCTATATACTAACTTTTACAGGAACTGAAATAAGATTCTTTTTTTTTTTTTTTTTTGGTCAATCATGGGGCTTAAACTCTAGGCCTGGGTACTGTCCCTGAGATTTCACAGTGCCTCTTCCTGTTTTCTGGAAGTTAATTGGAGGTAAGAGTCTCACTGACTTTTCGTGCACAGGCTGGCTTTAAATCCTGATCCTCAGATCCCAGCCTCTGAGTAGCTAGGATTACAGGCATGAGCCACCGGGGCCTGGCTGAAATATGATTCTTCATAGAGCATCAACTTATACTTCCACCCACGTTATAGAGGCTTTCAGTTTCTCAACACTATCATTTTGTGTTTCTGTGTCTGTTTGGTTTTCTGCTTGCTCCTGGGACTTGAACTCTGGGCTTGGGCATTTTCCTTGAGCTCTTCAGTTCAAGGCTATTGCCCTACCCCTTGAGCCACAGTGCCACATCCAGTTTCTGATGGTTAATTGGAAATAAGAGCCTCATGGACTTTAGTGCCTGGGCTGACTTTGAACTGATATCCTCAAATCTCAGTCTCCTGAGTAGCTACAGGCATGAGCCACTGTGCCCAGTTGCTTGTTTTAAATTATACCTAGATTAGCCATTAACTAGTTGCTCCGGTAACTGTGGTCAGGGCTCACAACTAGATGCCATCTCAGTCAGAGAACTGAGGAGTCACTGCTGTCCTGAGTCTGGTGACAATACCTTAATCCAAAGAAGTGACCTGACAGAAAACTTCAGGTGTGTACTGACACAACCAGCACAACATTTTCATTGGAAGGAAAAGCTGGCCACACAGCAAGAACTCATCAATTACTTCAGCGGGTCATTGAAGGACAGCCACTCACGGCCATAATGAAATGGATGAGCAGGGGCACTAGAGTGGTAGAGCACTGCCCCAGAACCTGGATTCTGGACATGCTGGATCTCATTTGGATGTGACTGACTGCTCCGTTCATAGATTTGGTTTCAGTCATCTGCCAGTTGTTCTTCCTCTGTGCTGGTGTGGATTTCACATATTGCTGAACAGCAGCGGCACAGATTTCCCAAACATTCCTCCCACGATTGTGTTTCTGAGTCCTCTGAGATCACCAGCCAGTGTGTGGCCCACGTGCTGTGTGATGCACGGCCTAGGCATGTGGCGTGGCCGATGTTCGGGAGAGAAGCGCAAGGTCTATCAAAGCCATTATGAACCTCAGTGGCTCCCTGATTAGAAGACACGTTTCAGCAAATATGGTCAGAACAACTAAGCTAATTCTACATGAAGACCTCAAGACACCGAACATGGGCAGATAGCTATGTTTCTTGGTGCCACTCCAGAAGGGCAGTTAGAAGCCTGGTAGAAACTCTGGTGACCAGTAATGTGATGGAAGCCAGGAAAGGTGGTTTGTAAAACCGCACCTATCTAACAAGATCAGGTCCCACGCCTTCCCCTAAACAAACTGGACAGGGTTGTGTGCTGGAGTGGCTGCAGGAACAACTCTCAACAAGACTACCCATTCTGGGCCGGAGTTTGGCCTAGTGGTAGAGTGCTTGCCTAGCATGCACGAAGACCCGGGTTCGATTCCTTGGTACCACATACATAGAAAAAAGCCAGAAATGGTGCTGAGGCTCAAGTGGTAAAGCTCTAGCCTTGAGAAAGTCCAAGGACAGTGCTCAGGCCCAGGACTGGCAAAAAAAAAAAAAAAAAAAAAAAAAGGGTACTCATTCTGCTTGGATCATAAGATTCTAGCCACACCCTTTATTTTTCCATGTTTCGCTCTAACCAATGGGAAACAAGAGTTGAGGCCACGCCCACATTCCATGGTTGGCTTCCACTACTACTAGCAGTTGAGAGAAGGAGAGGTGCTGGTGAGAGTACTGAGGTAACTTTGGAGGTACGGCTGGTGGTGACTGTGAGAATAGAGGTGATTTCAGAGAGCCTGGGAATGTGGCTTCCCCACCATCCCCATCCCAGCACTGGGACATCTAAGCAAACAAGATGAAAAATGTTAGGTGCAGGGAAAAAAACTACTGCCAAGAATACCAACAGAGGAATTATCCTGATGGACCTGCAGAATCCAAGAAAAAGAAGAACATTAAAAGGGAGGTGACCCCAAGACCAACACGGGACTGTAACTCAACTGAGGGTGTGGCCAATGATCACACTGTCCCCTGAGCCACTCGTGACTTTGGCACAGTCAGAATTGTCAGAGTCGAGTGTCACAGGTCCCAATAACACCAAGGACCTGAAAAGGCACTACCAAAGTCTTGTGCTTGCCCTGGACTCCAGCAGAATTCAAAGCCAGAGGCTGTGGAATAAGACCAAACAACTGAAGAAAGACCTGCGGGAGCAACAAGGGAAAGAGAAGGAGAAGATGGCCTCTGTGCAGGAAGCACTGAAAACAGAACTGCAACTCCACAAGCTATCAATACAGATGTTGATTTCAGAAAAATTCGATTTACAATTTGCCCTGGCAAATGTGCAGCAGGTGACCAATGAAAGAGAAATGGAGCACCGGAGTCCTGAAAGCTGCCTGCAGGCTTCACAGCAGCAGATCACAGAGACAGAGATGACACTGTCTGCAATCCCAACCACACAGAATGAGACCAGCAAGAACAACCGAGAGCTCGTGAAAGCCCTAATAACGTGAAACTGAAGCTTCAGGAAAAAGCCAGAAGCTATGACAACCTGGAGGAAGAGACCACCAAGCTGCAGGAGAGGCTGGGAAGTATTCCTGACACTGAAGGCCAACATGAAGATCAAGATTCACAAATTCCAACAATTACTAGAGGAGCACGTAAGAGTTCAAAAGACAACTAGGTAACATGAGAGAGTTGGTGACATTAAAGTTGGAGAGAGAGACCTTTGCATAGGACCTGAGGGTGGAGAGCTTCAGTTGGCAAAAGAAGCTCCAGCAGCTCTTTTGGAGCACATGAGCAACTGAGAGAGGAGAAAGAACAAGGGGTGAGACACGTGTTGGATTTAGAGACCAACCTGGTGGAACTGAGACAGAAGCTGGCAGAGCCGTAGTCCCTGCAGGCCCAGGCCTACCAGATGCAAAAGGAGCTCATGAACCTGGAGGAACAACTTCACATTCAGGTAGAGGAAAACCAGAATCTCCATCTCTAGAAGCTGGAGAAGCAGTAGCAGCTGTGGATACTGGAGAAGAAGGCCAAGGAATCAGATCAACATGCTAAGGAGAGATACAAGATCCTTGAAACTATGCAGCGACACACACTGGGGCACAACTGAGAGCTGAAAGACCAGCTGGCCTAGCTGCAGGATGCCTGCCACCAGCTGAGTGGTGAGAAGGAAGAACTCACCAACATCCTGTACTCAAAGGTTCAGGGAAGACAAACTGCTGAAGAAGCTGGACCAGTTAGAGGAGACAATTGAAGATTGGAAAGAGGTGGCCGAGTTAAAGAACCAAGCAACTCAGAATTTATAGGCACTCCATGACCGGTACCTGACCCAGCTGCAGGAGCTCAGAGCCATGTGTGAACAGTACCAGGCTTTCAAACAGCAGCTGACCTCAGAGAAGGAGGCCCAGCTGTTAGACAGCTGAAGCAGGAGCGGGCGCAGAGCACGGTGGTGAAGCAAAGAGTATCTCAAAAGTTACAGGACACTTGAAGTATCTGGAAGCAACAACAAGCAGCTGCGGGCCAGCTGTGCCCCTGGCTTTCCCTAGAGAAGGTGAAGGAGTAAGAAGGGTGAGGAGGCAACTCTACTTGATAGGACTGTCCCAGAGGATGTAGACAACGCAATGGAGACAATTGAAGTGGAATTTTTATCGATGGCTGAGTCCAAGGTGAAGTTCAGCTGGCAGGTGCAGCATCAGCAGGCCCACCGTGGGTGCCTGGTCACCATGGCAGCCCCGTGCCAGATAAAGTGGAATGCTAGGCCCTCTTCCCCAAGAGCTAGAACTATGGCATATCAAGAAGTAGGACATAATCTGTGACATACAAACTCTCAGCTTAATTTTAATAGTTCTAAAATTTCTGTGCCTGTGAGTGCAGATAATCTCTTCCCGAATGCTTGTTAAACATGACATTTGAAATATGATGTAAAAATCAGTGTTAATAAAATATTTTAATAAAAAAGTAGGACATACAGGTAGGTGCAAAGAAGCTGAAAGTCTGCTTCATTCATGACCTGCCTGACAAGGTGGATGACCTTCAGCATCGATGCAGCCAGCGGGCGGAATACAGCTGATGAGCACCATCAGAGTCCGTAGTTTTTTCTTTTTCTTTTTTTTAAAAAACCAGTCCTGGACTTGAGCTAAGGCCTGGGCACTGTCCTTGGACTTTCTCAAGGCTAGAGCTCTACGACTTGAGCCGCAGCACCACTTCAAGCTTTTTTCCATGTCTCTGATACTGAGGAATCGAACCTGGGTCTTCGTGCATGCTAGGCAAGCTCTCTACCACTAGGCCAAACTCTGGCCTCCATAGAGTCTGTAGTTTTCTCTAAAGAACAGATGATAGCCCTGGATGAGCTATATCAGGAGAGGATGAGCATGTCAACCAGCTGTCCCAGGAGGAGAGAGAAAAGGAGCTAGCTGGGTGTGGTGGCTCACGCCTGTAATCCTAGCTACTCAGGAGGCTGAGATCTGAGGATCATGGTTCAAAATCAGCGACTCTTATCTCCAATTAACCACCAGAAAACTGGAAGTGGTATTGTGGCTCTAGGGGTAGCGGTGGTAGTCTTGAGCTGAAGAGCTCAGGGACAATGCCCAGTCCCAGAGTTCATGCCCCATGGCAGACAAAGTTAAAAAAAAAAAAAAAAAAAAAAAGCCCGGTGTTGTGGCTCACGCCTGTAATCCTAGCTGCTCAGGAGGCTGAGATCTGAGGGTCAAGGTTCAAAGTCAGCCCGGGCACAAAACGACCTGAGACTCTTATCTCCAATTAACCTCTAGAACAGGAAGTGGGGCTTGCCTCAAGTGTAGGGCGGTAGCCTTGACTTGAAGAGCTCAGGGACAGGCCCCATGACCCACCAAAAAAACAAAAGCTGCAGAAGCTGCTGTTGCATCTTGCAGGTGAAGGCAGAGTGCTTGGACATGGTGGCAGTCACCCAGCTCCCTGCTGCCGAGGCCCTTAGACCTGCCAGGATCCACAGAGACAGAACTTATGGGGGCCTTGAGTATGTCCTGGTGGTAGAGGGCTTACCTAGCATACACTGAAAAAGGCCAGAAATGGTGCTGTGGCTCAACTGGTAGAGCTTTAGCTTTAGGAAAGCCTAAGTACAGTGCCCAGGCCCCGAGTTCAAGCCCCAGCACTTGCCCCCCCCCCAAAAAAAAAGTTATAGAGGCACAGCAAGGTTTTGAAAAGATGCAACTTGAAGACAATGTGCAGCTAGCCCAAGGAGAGGCTGGCATGTTGTGCCCCTTGGAGACCTCCACCACACAACAGCCACTGCAGCCTGACCTCCAGCAGCGCCAAGAGCTTGTAGGCTTGGCTAACGAGTGCTCCTTTCCCAAACTGGCCTTCAACTCAAAACTTAAAAGTATAGGCAAAGCCATTGTGCCCAGCTCAGCCACTAGTTTTGTGAGACAGGGCTATGTAAGCCAGACTGGCGTGAGGTTTGCAATTCTCTTGCTTGAGCCTCCTGAATGCTGGCATTACAGGAATGTACCATCTTGTCTGGCTTCACTTCAAAAAATGAAGTCTAATTTTTTTTTATGTTCAGTGTCTATTGTTTAAATTTTGAACCCACATTTCTAAGTACTTCATTAGGTTTTTATTTTTTCCTCTTGGAGGTTTTAGAGTTAAGATCTTTGATTAGTGTTTCAATTTAAGAAGGGACACAAAGGGCTGAGAGTTTGGCCTAGCATGCATGAAGACCCAGGTTCAATTCCTTGGTACCACATACATAGAAAAAAGCCAGAAGTGGTGCTGAGGCTCAAGTGGTAGAGCTCTAGCCTTGAGAAAATCCAAGGACAGTGCTCAGGCCCTGAGCTCAAGCCCAGGACTGGCAAAAAAAAAAAAAAAAAAGGACACAAAATCCTTATGGGAAGTCCGTCAGGTGACAAAATGGACTTCACCGGCTGCAGGGCTGAAATACAGTTGTGTTCTCCAATACTACCACTCACTCACGTCTTCCCACTGCCTTTACGTCTTGGAGTCACTGGTTACTAATTTAGTGTGGATGTCTACAACCGACCAAGATTACTCACAGGTACAGAGGCTTAGTGTACAAGCACACAGGATTCTTAGCACTTGCATCACAACAGCTGTGTGTGTGTACACACCTCACTCCTGCAGCATGAACTCAGGGCCTGAACACTGCTCCTGAGCTGTTTTGCTCAAGGCTAGCTCACCAGTTGAGCCACAGCTCCACTTTCAGCTTTTTTGGTAGTTTAGGCAAATGTCACAGCTTTCCTACCTCGGTTGGTTTCCAACCATAACCCTCAGATCTTAGCCTCTTCAGTAGCTAGGATTCCAAGTGTGGGTTAATTTTTTTGCCAGTCCTGGGACTTGAACTCAGGGCCTGAGCATTGTCCTTGGGCTTTCCTCAAAGCTGGTGATCTACTTGAGCCACAGCACTGCTTTCAGCTTTCCTAGGTATGTGGTACAGAGGAATCAAACCCTGGTGTTTGTGCAGTGAATTATTGGTCTCTTTTGGTATGTCCTCTTTGACTCTCATTTTGCTATCTCCTTCCACGTTTTTCCTCATCTCTTGCCTTTTGCCTACAGGAAGTTAGATGTTACCGAAAGCAGAGCTTTGAAATGCATTTAGTTGGCTGGTCTTGGCCCTATGTTTGTGTCATCACCATGACAGGAACATGCAGTACCTCGCTGTGCCAAAGGAGTAGAAAAGCTGGCCGTGTTTGAGCTAATATTTAACAATGCCTGAGATGCCTTTCTTAGTTATTACGAAGCAATAGCAGGTGTACCACAAAGGAGGAAAAGGCTAGCAAATACAAAGGGACTTCCCAAATTGTATGAACTATGAATGAGTGGTTTGCAGAATTCTGTACATTTTGTTTGA
This sequence comes from Megascapheus bottae, assembly GCF_031878675.1. NCBI lineage: Eukaryota > Metazoa > Chordata > Mammalia > Rodentia > Geomyidae > Megascapheus > Megascapheus bottae. Next base: position 44,867,135 of record NC_143509.1, read on the forward strand.
TGGATTATAACACATGCCTGCAAATGTGATAAAATTCTTTTAATAAGTCTTAACCAGGGCCCATTCAGCACCCCCAGCACTACAAGATCTTACATTTAGAAAGCATCTAAATTGACAGCCCAACAAGCTGAGGGCGTTTTTGTACCTATACACACTGCTTGGCAATCAATAGTTGGCTCTTGTAGAAGTTGATTTCAAATCTCCAATGATTCCATTTCATGCAAGTCTGTAATAGATGCTATCTCTGTATATTACCTAATACACATCTTCACTCACCTGCTGTGCCTTTTAGAAGGGACCTTATTTTCCTCCAAATACATGGCAAGTTCATCCCACATTGCAAGTGTCCGATCAATGCAATTTTCCTTTACTATTTCCTTAGCCGGGCACTGGTGGCTCATGCCTATAAGCCTGGTTATTCAAGAGTTTCAAAGCCAGCCCAGGCACAAAAATCCTGTAAACCACCAGAAAACCACAAGTACACTGTGGCTCCAAGTGGTAGAACAGTAGCCTCGAGCTAAAAGAACTCAGGGACAGTGCCTAGGCCCAGAGTTCAACCCCCACGACACACCCAAAAGTACTCATCTGACTTATAAAACATAAAGCCTCTGTAAATGGCCTTCATAAATAGTAACCTAGCAAACATGAAGCCCTGGGTTCTATTCCTCAGTACCACACATACAGAAAATGCTGCAAATGGCAGTGGCTTAAGTGCCAGAGTGCTGGCTTTGAGCAAAAAGTGTTCAAGGACAGAGCCTAGGTCCTGAGTTCAAGCCACAGGACTGGCAAAAAAAAAAAAAAAAAAGCAGCATATGTAGGTATTCACGTGTAGGCACAAGGAGTAAAACTACATGCAGAATGTCATTTCCAAAGAAATCCCTGGCAACTTTACAATGGAAACTTATCTGTCGGGTTGCATGTTCTGAGATGTCACTGTGTAGAAGCAGTCTTGCAATACATATTCCTTCCAGATAAATGGATATTGCTTCAGATGTTTATCATAATGGTGGATACATTTCTAGATCAGGAATATATTAAATGCTAAGGACCATACCCTATTTATCTCAATAAGGTAGACTGGTCTGAATATGTATCTGCTTAAGTAGTTATACTTGTCAGGTTAGTGGCGCTCACTTATAAATCACAAGAGTGCAAGTTCCCAAGGAGTGTACATCAGTGTACCTAGAGTGTTTATTCCAACACAGCTGAAGTACTCAACATGGAACACTACACAACCACAAAAACAAAATTGTCACTTGCAGGAAAATGGAACTGGAGCTTGTTAAGATAACAGGTTAAAAGACTCCAATTGCATGTTTAGTTCACATGTGGAAGGTATACATTCTTGGGCATAAACATGTAGAACTTGACTAACAATACAGCTCTTTGGAAAATCATGGTCATTTCAAAATAACTGTAATTACATATGCGGCAGCATAAAGAACCAGCAAAAGTTAACAGGAGGCTGGGAGATGGATATAGATTAAAGCATTAAGCTTGGCTCTTGTGGCTCATGCCTATAATCATAGCTACCATACACAGTAATATAGGGGCATTCAGCACAAAATATATGCACATCTGATATATTAGTGAAAGCCCTTGGTACAATTGAGAGAAAAATGAATGACCGCCATTGGGAAGTCAAGAGGGCGTACATGATCAATGTATATTTGCATGTAGAACTGAACAATGAAATGAAAGGGAGCAGCTAGGAAATAGGGCTGAGGTGGAGACATTGTATTCATGAGTGGAAATGTCACCGCAAAAGCCCTCTCCTATACCTTAGGGTCTGTGAACATGAAAAGGACCACCATCATGGCTTCATCCCTACACTATTTACTGTACAAATACTTGAATATTTACACTGTAGTTAGTTTACTATGCTACGGTTATACTTAAAGACTTGGAGTTGTGTCCTGAAACAACACTGCTGGCAAGAACCAATTTAAACATGGGGGGTGAGGGGTCATTTGGCCTAGTAGTAGAGTGCTTACCTACCATGCATGAAGCCCTGGGTTTGATTCCTTGGTACCACATACACAGAAAAAGGCTGAAGTGGTGTTGTGCGATCCAGTGGTAGAGCACTTGTCTTGAGAAAGCTCAAGGACAATGCTCAGGCCCTGAGTTCAAGCCCCAGGATTGGCAAAAATAAAATCAGGGAGACAGCTTAGCTTAGCCTAAATGCCTACTACCCTACCCATGGGCCCAGTTCCCACTGCTATCTAGTACTACATAGAAAAATGATTTAATACAGATATCCTAAGGGACACATAACACACTATATGGATAGGAGCAGTTGTTCACCCGGGATCTGTGACTGCAGGAGACATGTGGCGTGCTGTTCCTATGGCACCTGGCCAGGTAAAGAACATTTCATATTACTTTCACAGTGATATAAACCCTTGCATCTATCCTTTTCACCCCAGGATTATGAGAAATGAGTTGAGCACACAGCAGGAACTAGCAAAACCACGAGTTGTGTCAGGTTCCAAGCCTATTGCATAGTCACCTAGTTCTTTTCAGCCCCATTCTGACTCCCCATCCTAAGTGTCCTTGGTTCCCATACACCTATTTAATCCCAAGAGAACATCAGTATTTTGAGGTTCTTTCTTTATCCCATAACTAGGTAAATGTTGTCAGCATGACTTGATCAATGAATTATTTTACCAACCTTGTATTTCTTTCCAAGGCCTGAGCACTGTCACTGGACACTTTGTTCAAGTCTAGCGCCCAGTCACTTGAGTGCCACTTGGGGCCTTTCCGTATATGTGGTACCAAGGAATCGAACACAGGGCTTTGTGCATGTTAGTCTATGCTCCCGGCCCCTATATTAATCTAATGGCACCTGACATAAGGACATTATAGGTCCAGTGGCACCATTCTAATACCCAGTGATGTCGGCACTAGTCCATCCTTTTTTCCCCACAAGCCAGCTACCCATCTATACTGTCTTAACATAAAATAGAGCTTGTCTGACTTTATTCTTTATAATCCAACTCCTATATCTGGACCAAATCCTGAAACTCATTTGCACATAAAACGGAGGTCTTTTGAGAACAGACCTAGAAGACATAATCTACCTGCCCAATGGCTAACAAGGTATTTCCACCTGTTCATTTGAAATAAACAAGATGTGAAACTCTACTGCCTGTAACATTACATTTGGGTATGAAAATAACCTAGACACAACAAACCGGTACTAAGGACATACAGTGCATCTCTTCCAACCATATTGAAGTGTGAGTGCATGCAGGTGACCACTATATTTACTCTCAATTTACCTGAGAATATACACATTATCTTAAGCCAGGTGCCAGTGGCTCATCTCCTCAGGAGACGGAGATCAGAGGACCTTGGTTTGAAGCCAGGACAGGAAAAGTCCAAGAGACTCTCTAATCAGAAAAAAAGCTGGAAGTGGTTGCTTAAGACTACTGCCAGCTGCATGCAGTGGCTCACGTCTGTATTTTAGCTACTCAGGAGGCCAAGATCTGAGGATCATGGTTCAAAGCCAGCCTGAGCAATAAAGATGAGACTCTTACCACCAATTAACCACTAGAAAACTGGAGTGGCATTATGGCTCCAGCTGAGCTTAGCTTAGGCCCAGAGTCCAAGCCCTACACCCAACTGACCATAAAAAATACATTACACATCAAGGATTAAACTAGGGAGAGGCTCTAATGACAAGGATAAAAACAAGCCGACACTTTGCAAACTAAGCTGGACTGGCAATTTTTCTCTTCATTTACATTTATTTAAACACAGTTCTCAAAACATTTGAGTGAAATTGGGCTTCCTTTGGTAAGCAAAGGACCTGAAAATATTTAAAAAATGAACAGGCAATCATCAGTTCATCCATGACACAGGTATAGTGTTCCCTTATCTTATACCATACTTTGAAGCACCCAGTTTAGTTTTTTCAGTCTAACGCTAGAAGAACAAGAGTACATTTCAGGTGGAATGTATTATCACATGCTGACAACTAGTTGAAACACCATTATCTCCTTGTAACAGCTTCAAGAACAACCTTTAAAAGGCATACATCTGTAACTCTTCTCTCTTATTCCCCTGCTTACAGGTGTATATATAATACAGATTACATGAAGGTTGACAAATCCACATTTATATAAGCATTTAAGCATTTGCTGTGCTGCAAATTTTAACTTCTAATACTAGCAGAACAGAGTTACAGAGCATTTTTAAAACAGTTGCAGGTATATTAAATATGGTACGTTTCATGGACTGGGGGAAAACAGGTATTTTGCCTTTAAATTTACAACGGACAACATATTCTGGTTTTCCTAATCATTGATATATTAGGAAGAAAAGTAAAAATCAAACTGTTTATTGTTGCTTTTGCCATTTGGTAACATTTTACACACAGGCTTTGATCTTCAGAATACCCTGGATTCAGTAGAAAAACCTTTTAAATGAAGTTTTGTACAATAGAAACTTCTTAGCAGTCAAAATTTAGACTGTAAAAAAATACATGCAAAACATACTTTTCTGAAAACACTTAACTTTGAACTTGAACAAAGCACCAAACTACACAAATGCAGAATGAAAACAGCATTTCAACTCCACCAAAAGTAGTCATCATAAAAGGTGTAAAAGTCACCTAACTCCACTAGGCACTGTTCACTTTTTAAACAGGAGACAATAAAAAATATTGTCAACAAACAATATTCCAGCTCTATGGCAGGTTTCAGAAAGTTTCCAAGTTCATGCTTTAATATCGACCTGAAAAAGATAAAAACACATTAATATTAAAAGATTATCTAATCTATGTTAACACTAAAAAATGTTTATTAGACTATTCTGAATGCCAAGGATGAACTTATACACATGTATGAAAAAATACTTCACAGTTCATCATGCCTACCTATGTGGAGATTGAAAATCCAAGGATTATGGTTTGATGCCAGCCCAGATAGAAAAATTCATAAGATCCCTTGTCAATCCATAGCTGACTGCCTTGGCTCAGTAGGGTATCTACCAACAAACGAGGCTGAGGCCAACTACCAATGCTACCTTACTCAGAGCACACTATCTCACAAAGACACAGCTACCTGAACTAACCCACTAAGTGCAATAAATTGGCCTATCTATGCCTTGAAAAACAGATCAATACTAAACTTACGTGGTGAATAGGATCTAGAGCGGGAGCGTGACCTGTATCCTCCTCGACTGTAATAAGGAGAAGGTGATCTTCTTCTGCAAACAAATGAGAAGATTGTATTAAGTCATGATTAAACTGAAAGACAAAAACTACAAACTAAATGCTTCTGCATTTGTCATGCTATCTCAGGACCTTGATTAAACCTTGAGAATGAAGCATATTATTGGTCTGTATTTCCTTCCCAGAGACTATCATTTAACAGTTCTATGAAGTAAAAGAAAAATTCACTGATCCCAACAATATAGGTAGTAACACTGAAAAAAGATAATGCTTACTGTTTTTTTTAAGTAATCTGGTTTTGTATTATTTGCTTATTGAAATGCTTATCAAGCACCAACAAAATTTAAGCACAAGAAATTTGTGCTTACATTCTAGCTATATAGATTGATACTTGAGCTAGAGTGAGCCAGGGGAGACAAATTCTTGAGTCTCAGATTTATCTCTAATTAACAAAAAGCTGGATGTGGAAGTGTGGCTAAAGTGACCGCAACAGTCAAGAGAAAACTGAGAATGTAAGAATCAGAGTTCAGTGGGGGGAGTTGGCGCAAAGAATAGACGCATGCTCAAGTGGAAAAGTGTTCTCTTTACTCTAAATTTCAGCCCTAGTTATGTGTGTTCATTTACCTCCAAGGACCAATTTATTCCTCTCACCAAAACCCATTAAAACTTACTAAATAGAAAACAAAAAACGGTTACCCAGTCTGGTGTCTCATCCATTTAATTCTAGCTTTCCAGGAGTTTGAGCATACAATTCCAAGACCAAAATCTCCAATTAACTAGCAAAAACCTAGACAGGGAGTTGGCTCAGGTGGAAAAATATCAACCTTCAGAGGGCAAACATGTGAGGCACTGGCTTCAAGCCCTAGTACCAACACACAAAATAAAATGGTACTGCTTAAGTAATTGCTTAATATTAAAGCTAAAGTAATTTTCTAAACAATTTACAAAGCCCTCTATATACTGTCTTAGCTTTACCTGGTATATTTTTATGAACCCCAAGAAATCCAATGTTAATTTGTGGCTCTACTTAAGTCAATTACCAAACCTCTGTATGTGAGGATGCCTAATACCTGTAAATTTGGTCCCGGTCTTGTGCAGCTCTCCATCCGCCTCCTCCACCACCTCCTCCCCTGTGAACACAAAAAAAACAAATTGAAGTTATGATCAAAACTCCCAAAGTACAAATGAACCAGACATTCTTATAGGTAACAAAATAAAGAGATCATTTTTGCCACCCTAAATGTTTGGAAAGGGCAGAAAACTTCCTCTGATGGCTAAAATTTCTATCATCAGAACACAAAATATTTTCTAAAGAAGTCCAAGTATATTACAAATTCCCTTACTACTACTTAATGCAATACTTCAAGTTTTTTATGGTTACAATATGGAAACAGGCTTGTATGATCATCAAAAAACTATACAAAACAGAACAATGGGGATCATGGAGTCTGGCTTAGGGGTAGAGTGCTTGAAACCCTGGGTTTGATTCCTTGGTACCACACATAGCCATACACACAAAGCTGACGTGTTGTTGTCTCAAGCAGTAGAGCACTAGGCTTGAGAAAGCTCAAGAACAGTGCCCAGGCCCCGGAGTTCAAGCCCCAGAACCAGCCAAAAACAAACAAAGAAACAAATTAAATAAAGTGGGCCAGGAGCATAGCCCAGTAGTGGAATGCTTGCCTAGCATGCATGAACCCAGCACCCTCAGTTCGAGGGTTTGAGTCCTCAGTACCACATACTCAGAAAAGGCTGGAAGTGGTGCTGTGGCTCAAATGGAAGAGTCCTAGCCTTGAGAAAACCCAAGGACAGTGCTCAGGCCCTGAGTTCAAGCCCCAGACTGGGGGGGTATGTGGCTCACATCTGTAATCCCAGTGATCAGAAGGCTGAGATCTGAGGATCACAACTGGATGCCAGCAAGGGTATGAAAGTCTGAGAGGCTTATGCACAATCAACAGCCAAAAGCCCAAAAGTGAAATTGTGACTCAAAGTAAAGTGATACAGCCTTGTGTAAGAAAGCTCAGGAACAATGCCCAGGCTGAATCCAAGCCCCATGACTGACAAAGGCAAATCAATCAATCAATCAATGCTCTGCGCCAAGCTATCTAGAACAATTCGTAAAGTAGGGACTAATGATCATTACTACCTAAATAGATGAAGTTTCAAGTATTCAAAAATATACACACTGAAATAAAGTCACCCTCCCACATTGGTAAAATCAATCCCAGAGCCCCAAAGATGATAAGCAGGCACTCTTAAAAACCTCACTCAGCAGTAAAGCTCTCTATGAAGCCTGCTGCTGGTAGCAACACAGACCTTGACTTCAAGCTCCAGTACAAGCACCAAAACAAAAAAGCCACAGTATAGTTTTGATTTAGATTAAGTGACCCTTGTACATAACTTACCTGTACGATCTGCTGTAGTAATCCCGATCATCATATCCTCGATCATAGCCTCTGTCATAATAATCACGGCGACGTGAGCTGCCACTATAAATAAAACATTATCTTTAAAAAAAAAATTTGGGCCAGGTGCAGTGGCTCATGCCTATAATCCTAACTACTCAAAGAGGATGAGATCTGAGGATCACAGTTCAAAGCCAGCCCAGGCAAGAAAGTCCATGAGACTCATTTTGAATTAAGTGCCAGAAAACCAGAAGTAGAGCTGTGGCTCGAAGGGTAGGTCAGTAGCTTTGAGCTGAAGAGCTCAGGACAGTGCCTAGGCCGATCCAGAGTTCAAGCCCCACAAGGGACCACCCTCCCCCAAAAGAAGGGGTCTATTTCCCTGGATGACTCTGCTACTTAAAACTGGTTCAATAGGGCTGGGAGTTTTTGCCTAGTAGTAATTACATACATAGAAAACGTAGTGCTTTGGCTCAAGTGGTAGAACTCTAGCTCTAGAAAGCCCAAGAATAGTGCTCAGCCATTCAGTTCAAGCCCCAGGACTGGCAAAAAAAAAAAAAAAAAAAAAACTAGTTCAAAATACATATAGGATCAGAACACCATGCAATTTGGCTCATTCAAGTCTTACAGGCACCATAATAGCCAAGCTTCATAGACTCAACTAGGGCAAATGTTTCTTTTATTCTGCTGGGTAAATATGGAGATTTCTACTAGAAGGCTTTTTCAGATGTAAAATGTAAACATGTCCGTTACAACTCTTACAACACTGAACGATATTTTAGGTTGAGGAACAAATCCTGACTTGCTTCTCATTAAAGGCTACTCACTAAAAACCAATCAATTCACTAATTTCATATATTTTCCAGAGAAATGCAAAAACAAAAATCTTCAGAAGTGGGTTTGGGAAGTGGGTTCAGCTTATGAAAGAGAATATAGCAATCATACCTTACTGTAACATTACATTTATAACTACAGACTGAATTGATTTAAAGTTTTCAATGTATACATTTAATATGTAATAAAAACTATACTCTTTTCATAATTCAACACAACAGCCAAAGCCACAATAGCAAAGCCTATCTTCCATACAGTTAAAACTGGCACAAATAAGATTTATATGCATCATGCCAATTTGTTTATAATGCAGGGAAGATTTACCCTGCAAAACTAAAATTCACACATAACATCACTTTTCAGTGAAGTAGGAAATGATTTAAACTTATCAAACAGAACTTACAGAACAATCTCAGCGAGGAGGCACACTTGTAACCTAGTACTCAAGAGGCTGAACCATGAAGAACCAGTTTCACTGTACATAACAGTGGTACTGGGGTTTGAACTTAAGATTCCCCACTTGCTAAGGCTTGCTTAGTTGGTGACATACAACTTGAACCAATCCTCCAGTCCAATTTTTTTTTGCAAATTATTTTGGAAGAGAAAGATATCAATATTTCTCCCTGGTTGACTTAAAACTGAGAGCTTCCAGTGCCAGGAGTTTTGGCCTAATGGTAAAGTGCTTGCCTGGCATGCATGAAGACCCAGTTTCGGATTCCTCACCATCACCTACATAGCAAGGACAGTGCTCAGGCTCTGAGTCCAGATGTCAGCCTCTTGCAGGTATAAACCACTAGCACCCAGCCTGAATATGCTTTTACTCAGTGAAGGAGATATGAAAAATTAACAGTACATTAAATGTCAAAGATCATCCATATACACTGTAAAAACTAAACATTTTGGTTGTACCTTAAAATAAAACAAATCCCTCAACTTACTAGGTAGGTCTTCCCATGTAAATTCCTGGTGTTGGGGTATGTGGTCTCTTTGTTATAGAGAAATCAACTCTTATCCTACGCCCATCAAGCTCCATTCCATTGGCACGTTCTTTAGCCTTCAAAAGATAAATAAATGGTTACATACAAACTGAACAAGCCACTACTTACCCTGTTAAACAATGGCTAACTGAACATTCCGGTCAACTATATCCTATGCTGTAACTCACTTTAATTTACAATGTTTCCTTGTCCTCTGATTATCACCTTTAATATATCAACAGTAACAAAAACTTACTGACCAGCAGACAAGCATATATTTTTTTTTTACATAAACTCATTAAAAAAAAAACAACAAACCTAAACTAAAGCTGGGGTGCTGGTGGTGGCTTATGCCTGAAACCCTAGCTACTCAGGAAACAGATCTGAGGATTGTTATTCAAAGACAGCCCAAGCAGTGAAGTACTTAAGATTGATTTCCAAGCACAAAGGTCTCAATTCAAGCAGCAAGAACAGGAAAAAAACAGATACTGAAATATAATTACATAAACTTATAAAATGCTTAAGGCAACTTTATTATAACTAATTACAAATCTGGCTCTGGTGTGGCTCACACCTATAACTGTAGCGAGGCTGAAGTCTGAGGCTCATAGTTCTAAGCCTGCCTGGGCAGAAAAGGCCGAGTCTCTCGCCTCCATTTCACCAAGAAAAAGCTGTAAGTAGGTGTGGCACAAGTGATGAGTATTTTGAGAAAAATACTCCAGAACCAGCAAAAAAAAAAAAAAAAAAAAAAAAAAAAAAAAAAAGTTTATTTAGTTTGGACATTCAAACTACTTGTTTCTAGTCCTGCAGCAAAAATGAAACGCAGAAGTCTGTATATCAGCAGCCTTAGGCAAATGTATCTTTTAACTTTCAATGTGTGCATACTCCAAGGTCACCTATTATATTTAGCTGTATCTAGCCTTTTTCTTATTAAGTACTGAACATGGCAGGGTATTGGGAAAAGTTTTCAATTAGCAATAATCGCACCTTGGATAAACCTCATTGGCTATGATACTGCCAATGCGCGTAGCAAAGTACTGAATAATTTTATCCACAGTCCAATTTCTAAGGCTTTACCATTAACTGTCAGATTTTCTTATTTCCCTTAATGTCTGAATTGTACAAAATATCTTACCATATTAAATGATCACTTTCTACATCTTCCTTTAAGTTACACATCTGCTAATACTTTTTTTGTTGTTGCTTTTTTTGTTTTGCTAGTTGTGGGGCCTGAACTCAGGGCCCGAGCCCTATCCTTGGAGTTTTTTCTCAAGGCTAGACCTCTACCTTTGAGCCACAGCACCACTTCCAGCTTTTTTCTATGTATGTGGTGCCGAGGAATTGAATCCGGGTCTTTAGGCATGCTAGACAAGCACTCTACCACTAGGCCAAACTTCCGGTCCCTACTAATACCATTTTCCATTCTAGAATACATCTCAATGTATTCTAAATCAGAGAATTACCAATATTCTTATGTTTTTATTAAACATACCACATTATATAATGATACACTGTTTGGCATGAATATAAAATTTTCCACTGAAGTGGAAACTAATTTATTGGATTCAGTATAAACTCAAAAGGTGTACCTAACAACTGGTTATCCTATTTATCAGATACAAGCAAATATGTCCTTATCCATCTGCCTGGCCAATTATTACATAGGACTAATGCTTTAAATCAAAGTAAAGACAGGTGACTTTTACTTACTTCCTTGGCATCATCTACATTTTCAAAATACACAAAGGCAAATCCTCTGGAACGCCTAGATTGCTGGTCATACACAATGGACACATCCGCAATGGGGCCGTATTTAGAGAATACTTCTCTGAGATCTCTTTCTGTGGTATACAAGCTCAAACCAAACACGCCAAGACAACAGTTGGGATCAGGATTTGCCTGAAAATAGGAATGTGAATTGCAAAATTATGAAAATCGGTCAATAGTTAGAGTTATATATACATTAGGGGTTCAGTGTATGCTTACCATGAGTTTAATTCACTGTAACAAAAAACACAACTAGGGATCAGGAGTGTGGCCTAGTGGTAGAATGCTTGCCTAGCAAGCACGAAGACCAGGGTTTGATTCCTCTGTACCACATACATAAACACACCCCTATATCCCTTATATCACAATGCCTAATACAATGTAGTTATAACAAAAAGAATTTTAAATGTATCAATGCATCGATACCTGGAACGTTAATAGGGAGAAACAAGACAAAACTAGTATTACATGTTTTAAAAATAGATTACTATCAGTCCAGTTGTCACTGAATTGATTTAAGGGTTTCTAATTATTTCATATTCTAATCATTTCCTTGGGAAAATTCCATCCCAATTTAAGAATATAAGTCCCAGGGCTGGGAGTTTGGCCTAGTGGTTAAAGTGCTTGCCTTGCATGCACGAAGACCCGGGTTCAATTCCTTGGTACCATATACATACAAAAAGCTGGAAGTGGTGCTGAGTCTCGAGTGGTAGAGCTCTGGCCTTGAGAAAGTCCAAGGACAGTGCTCAGGCCCTGAGCTCAAGCCCAGGACTGGCAAAAAAAAAAAAAAAAGAATATAAGTCCCATGCCACCACAAACTTCTTAGACCAATATAAGCACATTTGCTACCATCTCATTTGAGATTTTTCCTGGAAGTGTTAGGTGGTAATGTCAAATTCAGGAAAAGCCCAGAAAACATGAACATTAGTGTGAACTATGGATTTTGTAAGAATATGCTAATGAATACTTATTTTAGTTTGATGGGCCAAGCTTTATCCGTGTGTGTTATGCCCACTAAGTGATATCCCAGATCATGAGAAAGGATTACTTGAAAATGAATTCTATATGCCAAAGAATCTCTAAAGACTTTATTGGTAAAACATCATTGTCAGTTCTAAGTGAAATGGAGGACTAAATAGCCCATCCATTGTTTCAAGATTTTCACCTTACCCGATTCCCAACATGACGCCTTCGAGTAGACATAGGAGAGTGACTGTGGCTGTGCCGTCTACGATAATCTCGGCTGTAAGACCTGCTACGGGAACGTCTATGGGAGCGGGACCGAGACCGTGATCTTGTATAATGCCTCCGAGAGCTTCTTCTAGATCTAGATCTGCAATACAAAGGCTCCAAAGGTTATGGATAACTGAAACAAGACATATCTTTCTATTCTTCCATTACTCCAGTTTAACTACAAAACAGACATCATCCAGTTACTATCTTGGATATCAAACAAGATCAACTTTTTTTTTCTTGAATTAATCATTTCTGCTTTGCTTTAACTGTAAAAACTACAACCTCACCCAAGAATACAAAGGAAAAATGTATATGGGGGAGGGGGAAGGTTAATGTGTGTTGTTAGTCCAGTCCCAGAGCAAGTATCCAAGGCAAGTGTTCTACCACACTGAGCCACAGCTTCACCTCTCACTTTTTTTGGTGGTTAGCTGGAGGAACATGTATCTTGGACTTTCCAATCTGGACCAGCTTCAACCCTTACATCTCAGCCTGTATAGTTAGGATTACAAGTGCGAACCACGGGTGCCCAACTACCATTTTTTTTTGGTCGGTTATGGGGCTTGAACTCTGTACCGGGGCATTGTCCCTGAGCTCTGCAGCTCAAACCCACCCCCCTAACCCTTGAACCACAGGCCCACTTTCCATTTTCTAGTGATTAATTGGAGATAAGAGTACTATATACATAGAAAAAGCTGGAAGTGGTGCTGTGGCTCAAGTGGTAGAACTCTAGCCTTGAGAAAGCCCAAGGATAGTGCTCAGCCCCAGGACTGGCAAAAAACCAAAACAAACAAACAAAAAAAAACCAAAACAAAACTCAAAGCAAAACAGGACTTTACTAACTTGGTTTTTGTCCACCTTTCCACCTCACAATATTGCCCTTTAGTTTTATGTCTTCCATTATGCCCACCACTCATTTATCACAGTAACAGAGTCACTGCAGGTAATTTACTATAGGTTACTTTCAAAAAAATCAATGTATAGGGCAGGGAGCATAGCTTAGTGGTCATGCACAAGGCCCTGGGTTCAATTCCTGCGTACCACATACTCAGAAAAAGCTGGAAATAGCACAGGTGTTGTGCAGGTAGCAAGAGTGTTAGCCTTGAGACAAGTGACCAAGGACAGTGCCTAGGCCCTGAGTTCAAGCCATCGGACTGGCCAAAAATGACTAGGCAATCCAGCATGCACAGCACTTTAACAAGTACAGAATCACTTGTTTTATACATTAATTCACATTTCTTTATGAAGTTACTGAAAGCTGATGTTATGTTCTTCAACATAACTACCCTACTAATAATTCAACAGTTTACTAGTCTTCTCTCAGAACATAAGATTCATTAGGAGCATTAGTGTTAAAAGACCAACCAGGGGCCGAGAGTTTGGCCTAATGGTAGTGTGCTTGCCTAGCATGCATGAAGACCTGGGTTCAATTCCTCAGTACCACATATATAGAAAAGGCCAGAAGTGGTGCAGTGGCTCAAGTGGTAGAGCTCTATCTAGCTCCACTTGAGAAAGTCCAAGAACGGTGCTCAGGCTCTGAGTTCAAGGCCTTAGGCCTGGCAAAAAAATAAAATATCAACAAATAGTATACTTTACCTACCAGGTCTACAAACCACATACCAATTTCAGAGCTAAAGAAAAAGAAGAAAATCCCAGGATAATCTTACCTAGACTCAGATCTGGACCTTGACTTTGACCTGGAACGCCTGGAATCTTCCTTGGAGCGAGATCTTGCAGGGGTATGCCTTGCAGACTTCCCCGATCCATGTGCACTTCCACTTCTGGAAGCAGAACGGGATTCCTACACGCAGATGTCAAAAATTTAATTGTATATTTTGCAGGAGACTTTAGGAACAAATAAGCTGTTGTGAGATAAATGGTGAGGGAGAGCAATCCTCTTCCAAAAAGACAAGAAAACATAGGTAAGGGCAAGAATTGAGTATACCTAATATAATAATTTGTTTCAACTAGCATAATCTTTCACCCTTCTGGAACAGGGATAAGTTATCTAACCCCACTCTCTATTAAAAAGTGATGCCAAAGACAAGGAGGTACAGGTAACTGTTTAAGGATTATACTTTGAAGCTATTACTTCATAGATACTAAGATGAAAGAACTATGAAGCCTGTACTTTTTAACTACTTTAGTTAAGTCCTAATCAAAAACAAAAATCCTACAAAATTTGTACCTTTAAAAATGCTTTGATTTTTTTCTAGTAAGACCTCAAAAATTTCAAGTTATATCATTTATTGCTAGGTAAGGGGGAAAAAAGATAGCTTCCATCTTGAATCCTCAAAGTAGAAGAAGCCTACTGAAAAGCTAGGACCAGCTAAATAGACCTTAAAACTTCATCTAGCCATGTGAAATTCAAAGCAATCAGATGAAGCTACAAAAGGCAGTGAACCATGTAGAGGCTAAGAGTAGAGAGGATACCAAAGAGCTACGTTTTTCTCAACTGAATAGAGGAAAGCCAGTGCAAACTTACGGGAAACCAAGAGTAAAGCAAAAACATTACATAAAGGAATCATTATAATCCGTAACTACTGTGCAGTTACAACTTTCCTAACTAAAACTCTACCTAACTAGATGGCAAGTGCCACAGAAGAAATCAAAAGAATAGCTAAAGAGAAGAATTAAGTTTCCAGAGAATCTTCCAGCCCAAGATATGGGAGAAATGGCTGGCCTAAAAGCAGAACCATTTCAAATAATACAATATGAAGCCACTGTAGAGCCTTTTTTTTTTTTTTTAAGTTGAGGCTTCCAAATTTAAGTTCTCATAGTAGATGTCCCTCTAGGGCAGATCCTGGAACATTACTGGCCATTTTACAAAAGAGTGTTTTAAATAACAGCCCTCAAAATATTATAGAAAATAAACTCATTTCTACAATGCTCAAGATTTAAAAGGCTTTGTTGTTGTTTTGGTCAGTCGTGGGGCTTGTACTCATGGCCTGGCCATTGCCCCAGAACTTTTCTGCTAAAGATTAGCACTTTATTCTCTTCACTTTGAGCCACAGCTCCACTCTGGGTTTTCTGGTTAAATGGAGACTTAAGAGTCTCAACAAATTTTTCCTGCTCTAGCTGGCTTCAAATCTTAACTTTCAGCACCCACCTCCAAATTTATACACTGTCTATACAACATAGTAATGAGAAGCTAAAGTTTAACGTTTACTAAAACAGAAAAGTTTAACAGCCAGAAAAAGGAATTTAGTTATCCGGGCTGGCTGCCAACAACTAGACACTTCAAAATGCTTCAAATCACTATAAAACATGTTATACAAAGTGACAGGAACTGTGCTAGCCTTTTCCTTTCTACCAGACTCTTCCTATCAATGATTAAAAGATGTGGTCCTCAATTCCTCTATCAAATGCTGAGAACAAACATTTTAGGAAGGCAATTCACCTCCTCTTTCTTTCATTGAAAGATGGAAGCTTCTGTCATTTTACAACAGGCAAAAAGCTAATCTATAAGAGGAAATCAGAAACTCAAAAGTTAACTAACTCAGGTGTTTAGAGAAATTGATAAGTAGAAAACCAGCCTAACAACTTTGAATATACAATAGGTAGAAAACGCATGGTTTCTTTTTAGGCCTTTTTAAGTCTAATTCCAAACTAAAATATTTCAAACTGTCCAAAAAAGAGAAACATATTTGTATTTTAGGAAACAAACCTTAATGAGATCTCTTAAAATGCTAGTATAACAACGAGAGTATCTGCAATATCTTAAAGAGCTCATTCAGCCCCCAAATCATTAAGGTTATATGGTTGAATTGTGCGCAATCCTACTTGTTAGGTCAGAGATAAGAAAAACATGTACTGCTACAAAGACTTGTAAAATAGTTGACATAACCTGCACTTTCTTGTCAAGACTTCAGAAGTCTAAGCCCTTTGACAGTTCTGATGTCCTCATTAAGCTAGTTTGGAAAATAAGAGGAATTTGTCCAGAAGAAATTAAATCCACAGAGATCAGCCCAAATACAAAGCACAGCATTAACTTTAAATTTCAGTGTAAAGGCAGACCTCTTCCAGTTTATGGAGAAAGCCCCCAAAAACAAGTATACTTCAAATTCTACTCAGTATCAACAAAACTACCAGTCACCACCAAAATACTCCCGATACTAATGCTTAAGGGCTCAAGTAAGCATGATTGAAACAAACCACAAGCTCCCTAAAACAGTTTTTTCACTAATGAATTTTTATTAATGAATCCTAGGCCTTTACTAAGACAACTTACAAAGAACTCATCAAGTTAAACAAACAAACAAAAAAACCCACCTTCTAACATAGTATCAATCTACAACTCTATTTTGAACAGTAATATCAGAACTTATCTAAAAGAGGTAAGTAGGAACAACCATCCAATCCCTTTATTATACAAAGTAGATGCTCTGGTTAGAATAAGAACACAATACAGAGTACATAAAGAGGCTTGCACTAAATCTCTACAATATTTTACAGTACAGAGTTCCTTTTAATAGGACTGTAGTGGGGGAACTTTCTTAAAAGTTTATGTTCATAATGCTTCACTAACTCTGTCAGTTTGATTTTTTTTTCTCCTTAGCAAAGACATCTTTGAACTTTTATCTCTAGTATGGTCCCTATTCTTGCCCCTAGAATTTATAAGCCTGATTGTACAGTTTCCAAATGGTAACCAAAGGCCTACCTTCCCTTTCTGCAATGGTGGGGGTGGAGAAAAGGACTAGACTTTGAATACAAAGATCCTTCAGACAAGGGTGAAAACAAAAATTAATACATGTGGTCTATTAATGAACACCAACATTTTAGTCTTTACTTCTTAGACCATATAATCATATTCCAAATATTTTTTCAGCTTAGAGGACTAAAAAGTGTCCACTAAGATAACATCAGCTATGTGCCTGCCTTTTTGAATTTAAGGAAAAGTTAGCATTCATGTTATTATTGGGGTGTTACAAAGTAACAACTGGAACAGAAGTAAAAGCAAAAACTACCAATAGAACTAATTTTCCTTATGTTTGCAAGTTGCAAAAGCACAAAAAGCATACATTATACAACTTGTCATTACCTTTTAAGTATCAAAAGAAGTATCTTTGCATTCTTCAAAATTTATTTTATTTTCCTAGATCTTTTAAGATCTAAAAATTCCCGGGTTTTAAAAAGTGGGGGAGCTAAGGATCATGGTTCAAAGCAGGAAGGAAAAGTTCATAAGACAGCCACCAAAAAGCCAGAGTAGAGCTGCAGCTCAAGTGGTAGAGCCCTAGCTTCCAGTGAAAAAGGCTAAGACAGCAGTGCTGAGTTCAAGCCTCAGTACTGGCATGCACAAACACTTAACAGTAAAGTTGTTCAAAGCACAGTTGTAGCTCATGCTAACATTTAATTCACTAAACTTCAAGAAAGATGTCAACCGTGGCCTCTTCTGATGAAAAAGCCAACTGTTAGGTACTGCTGGATGTTATCTGATATATAGACATGTTTCATTCAACCCAGGGTAACATTTATAACTGACTTTTCCTACATAGCTAAAATGAAACAGAAAGGAAAGCAGAACTTGAGTTTCATTTTTTCCACCAAGTAGGAGGGGTGAGGGTGACAAACTAGAATAATCCATTTCATGATCTACCTTTCAGTATGCTAGCTAAATGTTGTTAGTGAAAAAAAAAATGCCAGCTATTACTATTGTACTTGAACTAGCTACTCTCTCCACTTTTATGAGGACCATCTCTTCTAAAGGAAGCTACAGTGTTTTAGAAGAGATCTTAAGTCATTCAGCTCAAACAGGTAACCAGAACCAGCAATCTCAAATCAGGGCCTATAAATGGTCACAGCCTTTTCAATCCAAAAGAAGCTACCCAGTTTGATACTTTGCTCTAGTTTTGGAGTTACATCCATAATCACCCCAAATGGTACTCTAGAAAACCCTGGCAGAAAACATTCTACAATACACTATTCAATACTGAACAAAAAAAGTCAGTATACTCTAAAAGTCCCAAGGGATGGCACAGACCACCAACTCTAACTTGAGGTACTCATGCCCCAGACCAGCAGTTTGACAGATGAACAATCTAAGGGACAAGTCAACTATCACCCATGCTGAAGAGTACACTGCTGCCTGGTATATGACCACAAAGGTTTATGGTTATTTTTAAAGAATTGCATTTCAATCATTTGACTAGGCAGTTAAAATTAGAATTACCTAATTTAAACGTTTCCCTTGGAAGGCACTTCTTTACCCTGTATATATTTTCTTCTATTAAACAAATAATGCATGCATGTTTAGCAAAATATACAGGGACACATAAACAGACTAGTAATTACTTAGCGTAGTGCTTTCTGATTCCAGATTACTTCTTATCTTAACTTCATTTTTATTTCTTTTCTTCATTCTTCCGTTTCAAATTCTGACTTCTTTCATCTTCCCCACTTCACACAAATTGCTCAATATTCTACAAGTGGGACTTCTGGTCTGATAATTAGCATGCATTCTTTCTTTTATTTTTTCAAATTTCAGCTTCACTTATTCCTGAGCTTCAAATACTCATTTATAAAACTTGTCAAATGACGACTTCCGCATTTTCCTTCTTCACCATTAACCTTAATAGAAAAAGAACAGGATGAAGAATATTTTAAAACTCCAGGATAAAATCCAGTGCCAAAACTGAAACTAGAAAAAAAAATCCCTTTTGTCCTTTGGATTAAAAAAAATATATATGCAGCTCAAAAAACTGAAACTATACTTTTGTTGGTTCTAGAATATATAATATGGTAAATAGCCATTTGTTTACTACAAATATTTATCACGCTTAAGCTGAATGTGAAGTGCGGCCATTGAACATTTAGTAAATGTTCATTTAACATTTTTAAGAACTAATTACATCTCACACTTCTATTATATTTACTAGGTATCAAAAGTACATCTCCAATAAAAAAGTGATACAATACAAAAGTGCATGAAAGAAAAGCACGGACAATCCATTTGTACAATATGAGGATGGCTGGGGTTGAAGAGTTAGCAATACTGTGACTTGTCTAAGTAAAATAAATGACTAAATGTCACACATTTTGCCCTGTGTATTTGAAAGAGTATCAGATAATGTCAGGGAACCTGACAATTTGGATTTGGATTTCAATTCACCCCTGGAAAAGCTATCCACCCAATTATGTAACTAAAAGCACAAAAAAGTCAACCAACTACTCTATGCCAGTAGCTATCAAGGAAAGGAGAGCAAACTTGAATACAACAGTGGCATTTTCAAATAGTTTTGTTCTTTTGTAAAGCTTTTCTCTCAGTGAACAAAATACAAAATACTCCTGGTTGTCTAAAGAAGTTCTAGCCTTAAAAGTGACAGTATTAGGGAGATCAAATTCAGTAGATCAGTTAATAGTGTCTGTTGAACACTGTAAATAAACACTGCCTACATTAAAAACGTTTTGTTTTCTTTGTTATCCTGCACTGTATTGTACTGTATGATTTCATTGAAGAACATTTCCTCCTACATTTTCCTTCAGGGAAAAAATTTTGCTTTTAAAAAAAGTTTGAGGCTTTGTACCAATCTGGGCATAGAGACAACCACAGCTACCCAGGGTGTATTGTCTTTTCTAACAAAGCAACAGCACAATTTCCAACCTACTTTAAACTATTTAATCTGGAAAGATTTTAAATAGCTTTTTATTTAAGGGAAGCACAGTTACTGGTTTTAAAGTCTATTACTAAAATGTAATGGGAAATATTTTGCTGGCAGCACAATGTAATCATGGAATCAGAATGCCCAAGCAGGTTTCCTTAGGGCCTCACAAGTTTTGTACCCATTCAGGGATTAAATGCAGAAAATACTAAAACAGAGACCAAAGCTCAAGATGCCTTCCTGCTGTTATTTCATTGCCCACCTCCAACCTTTCCTTTTTGTAATCTACAAAAACCACTACTAGGTAATATTTTATTTTATACTCACTTCAACTCAAGCAGCCACCTCATAAAACTGGAAGACCAACCATTAAGACTCATTTTATGCATTTGGCTAAAACAGACCCTACTTAGAAATAAGCTTGTTTCATCAACACTATTTTTGTTAAATGTTTATAAGGGCTACAGCTAGAGTCCATTGAGCATGCACAAACTGATTAAACTAACAGGGCAACATTTTAATAATGGAGAAATATGAGCAACAAAAAACTCAAATCTTGCTACATCAATAAGTACCATTTCATTTTTTCTGCAGGTTAACAGTTTACTATAACAATGGATGGGAAAATCCTCAAAGATAGTAAGTATGGGGAGTGGGAGATGTGGTATTGAACCGGGACCAAAACAACAAACCACTGCCAGACATGCCTAAAGCAGATATAAGCCTGTACTTTTATGAAATCTGCAAAAACATCACTCTTAAGTTTATATCGATGAAACATTCAGTATTTTCCTACAAATGTAAGTTTTATTGCAAAAGGGGAGAACCTCATCTAACAATGTTTATAAGATCTGAAAATAACCTCCAAACCCCAATTCAAAGAAAAGATTTTAGGGAATTAGGATATACTAAATAACTTTTAGCTTGCAGCTTAAAGACAATTCTAATGAGGGGCAATGTCTATTCCTGTATGGCTCACACTCTCAAAATACTAACTTGTTTAAAAACACTTAAAATTCCAAAACATCAATCACCATACTTTGTAAATTACAACGATTAGGTATCTGATCCAATAATACAATGCCAGAGTTCAAGAGATAATATATAGTTCTATCCTCAGGCACACTATGAAATATGAAAGCATTAATACTCATCACTTAGCTTTGAAACTTTTAACTGGGAGGAAAATGAGGAAGCCTACACAAACAAGGAAATTCCATTAACATTTTCTCACCAAAAGAATTCATCAAATTCATTTTGATAAAACCCATTAGTACTTACCTTGTAAAAAATAATTTCATTCCTTTCTAGTTTCAAACAATGTCCACAGTAATGAAATACTGTTCCAAAACATTACTTAAACCAAGGAAATATATTCATTTCAACCTGGTTTAGCGACAACCCCAGGCACAATGTAATGAAACAATGTAAAAGTATTCTTAAGAGTTAGAAAGGGGGGACCGGGAGTTTGGCCTAGTGGTTAAAGTGCTTGCCTAGCATGCATGGAGACCCGGGTTCGATTCCTCGGTACCACATACATAGAAAAAAGCCGGAAGTGGTGCTGAGGCTCAAGTGGTAGAGCTCTAGCCTTGAGAAAGTCCAAGGACAGTGCTCAGGCCCTGAGCTCAAGCCCAGGACTGGCAAAAAAAAAAAAAAAAAAAAGTTAGAAAGGGGCTGTAGTTTTGTGTTCAAAACTACTCATAGGAAAGGCATCTTAAGACTAAACAAAACAAAACAAAAAAACCGCTAAGATATTCTATTCAAGAGTTATTTGCTGGGTTCAATTTTTCTTTCTTAAAACCTATTACCACTGCAATCTTGAAAATGCCTGAAAGAAACTTAAAACATGGATTCTTAAAATAAAGACTCATGTACAACACAAGCTGGTGACAACTTCAGATGAAAGAATTAAACCTCCCACCAAACCAGATGGCATACAAACCTCAACCCTATACACTGCCCATTATTGGGTTTTAAAGACTTATTGTACCCATTACATTATACCTTTAAACTTAGAACCGGTTTTCACATTCTTTAGACTTCAGCATTGTGGAATGACACAATGAATGCTTGATCTTTTCAAAGAAAAGGTGCCATTATCGACCCCTTTACAAAATGTGAGACATTTTTGGAATGTACTAAGAGACTAATATAGAGATGACAAAGTATTTTTCCATATGGTTTGGCCATATAGGAAGCTAGTTAACTTTAGTATAAATCAACTTTGAGGCCGGAGTTTGGCCTAGTGGTTAAAGTGCTTGCCTAGCATGCACGAAGACCCGGGTTCGATTCCTTGGTACCACTAAGTAGCCATATATTCATCCAGTAAGGTATTAGTTACCAATATTTGTTTCAATATTTTCAAGGGAATGGAATGTATGGTTGTAATAATACAGGGCTTGAAAAACCTTGCATTAAAAAGTGCCACTCAGGGCCGGGAGTTTCGCCTAGTGGTTAAAGTGCTTGCCTAGCATGCATGAAGACCGGGGTTCGATTCCTTGGTACCACATACATAGAAAAAAGCCGGAAGTGGTGCTGAGGCTCAAGTGGTAGAGCTCTAGCCTTAAGAAAGTCTAAGGACATTGCTCAGGCCCTGAGCTCAAGCCCAGGACTGGCAAAAAAAATAAATAAATAAAAAATAAAAAGTGCCACTCAACTTTGTGGTTTTTGCCAAACGTGTGAATTTCTTTCCTGTGTCTCCCAATTACTTTAAAGTTATAACTGGAGGAGGTGGGACTGTAGCCTAGTGGTAGAGTGCCTGCCTAGCTTGCAGGAAGCCCTGGGTTCGATTCCTCGGCAGTACCCACAGAAAAAGCTAGTGCCCAGGTCTCGAATTCAAGCTCCAGGACTAACCAAAAAAAGTTACCAGAAAAACACAAATGTCAAACAATGCAGAAGTAGCACAAGACTTCTCTTTCAAGAAATGAATACTATTATGTACCAAAAATGTCATTTTTAAAATATAACACTCATCTTTCCAAACTTAGCAAATATCTGTTTCGTTTCAGTGAAGAGCACCTCTAGTCAGAAACCAGTTTTCTACAGAACTCCCTGAACAGAGAAAAACTTTAATAGGACTTAAAAAAGCAGGTAAGTATACATGCTAGTGACACTGGAGTCTATTAAGAGGAGGAAAAAACTTGCCAATTTCTTTTTTTAAAGTGTCCATTTGGGCTGAGATGTAGCTCAGTGGCAAAGCGCTTGCCTAGCAAGTGCAACGTCCTGGGTTCGATCCCCAGTGCCAAAAAAAAAAAAAAAAGTGTTCATCTGAACATGAAGACAAGGTTTTGATTAGTCGATACCATTTCCTCCCCCCCCAAATTATCTAGTTGACCGCTAAGATATTTGAAACAGACCGAAAATTAACACAAGAGATTAAACTGGCTTTATGATGAGGAAACTTAAGTTAATGCGTGTTATTTTTTAAAAAAATTACACTTAACGTAGAGCCAGAAAAGAAAAAAAAATCCCAGTTATCCTCTAATAGCAGTTAGCACTACTACTCTGGTCCTTTTGACTATCTTCTAGTTATTTCTCCGTAACTTCCAAACACCATGTCCAGAATTTAGAAAAAAAAAAAAACTGTCTTTTCCAAATCGAGCACTCAATCCAGCCATGTTATGCAGTTCCGACAAAAATGTAGGAGCTGTCAAATGCAATGCAATCCTATACAAACAAATCAACTCCTGCCAAACTCTTCCTCTGCGAGTCCTTAACAACCCCCCCCCCAGCGCACCATCCATTTTGTTGTTCCCCATATTCAAAAACGCCTCCAAAGTAATGGCGCCAACAATCGTTGCCCGCCCACTTCTTCCACACAATACCCGGGGGAGGAAGGGGGGGGATCCCAGCCACCGAGCTGTCTTACTCGTATAGAACACTGACAACGATCTTAACGGCCAAACCGGTTTGGTGGTCAGAAGGTGGGGGAGGAAACGTAAAAATCCCTTTATTCCGGGCCAAACACCGAAGCCCGCACGCGACCCGACCGACGGGCCCCGATGGTGCATCCTCGGATACGATCCCCACCTCTCTCGGGCGCCCCTCCACGGCCCCGACGCCCGTCCGCCCCGGGACCGGGCCGCTCCTCGGAGCACCGAAACCCTCGCGTCGAGACCCCACCACGGGGAGGGTGGCGGGGCGGAAACCAAAGTCTTTCTTCTCCTCCGGCCCCCACGTGGCCGCGGGAGGCGCGGCCCGCGGCGGGCCCGGCCCGTCGGGCCCCTCCGCCATTTTGTGCCGCTGGCAGAGCGCCCGGCCCGCCAGCCCAAGATGGCTGCGGCGCGGCTTCGCGGGAGAGCAACGGCGAAATAAGACACCGTCCCCTCCCCCAACGCCGAGGGGACGCCGCGGCCATTTTTAATTTGTGTCCCCCCCCACCCCCCGATAACGGAAAAAACGGCCGCCTGGGTTCGGAGCTGCAGGCCCCGCCGACGGCCGCCTTCGCGCCTCGACCCCTTCCCGTTGCCCCCGGCCCCCGTCCTTCCCGGCTCCGGAGCCCACAGCGAGCCCGAGCTCGCCGGGCCTACAGCAGATGCAAGAGACTGGCCATCGCACCGCCTCCCCCGACACCGCCTCGGCGTACCCGCTCGCCGTAGTTCTGCTCGCCGCTGTCGCTCATGACTCCTGCCTGCTCTCGCCGCTCGCCGGGCTGCAATCGAACCTGCCAACACTCGGGCACCTTCTTTATAGGAGGCTCCGCCGCGGCTGAGCCGGTGCACCGGATGCCGACCCGCAGACACGAAGCGCTCAGTGCCACCTCCGCTCGGGCTCTAACGCTCTCGGAAGTGACGCGGCGCCCCTTAGCTCGGCTCCGCCCCTCCCCGAACGCGCGCTTTCTTCAGTCCCGCCCTGCCCCGCCCTGTCCCACCCCAATCCGCCTTTCCTCAGAAGCAAGGCGTGATCCAAGCCGGAAGTGACGTATCACGCCCCGCCCCCTCGCGCGGCTCCTCCTCTTACCACCCGGCCTCTGGGAGGCGGGAAAGCCAGCTTTTGCGGTTGGCCCCGGAGTTGGTGGCGTTGGGGCATCGGGAGTCACCCAGCAACTTCTGAACCCTTTCGTGGGAAACCGTCCTGGGTGGGAGGACAGAGAAGGCAGTTTCCCTTTCCCCACCCTTTATTCTTTCCTGTGTGTTGAAGTTTCCGTCAAGAATTGATGTTAGTGACTAGGAATGTACAGTGACACCATAAAGGAGGGAACCCTGCACCCCGAGCCACGCACATATTGGCTGGATATAGTGGGAAGAGCCCAAACTTGATCTCTCTGTACTTTGGTGTCCTTAATTTTTTTTTTAATGTAAGGGGGTGTGGTAGCTTGCTCGCCTAGCATGCACAAAGCTCTGGGTTCGATTTCCTGGTACCACATACCCAGAAAATGCAGAAGGTGGTACGGTGTCAAGTGGCAGAACACAGGCCTTGATCAAAGAGTGTCCAAGGATAGTGCCCTGAGTTCAAGCCTCAGGACAGACAAAAAAAAAAAAGTAACTGAATGATGAAACAGAAACTTGTAAAGAGCACTTCAATGTTTAAAAAAAAAAAAAAGGCCGGGAGTTTGGCCTAGTGGTAGAGTGCTTGCCTAGCATACACGAAGACCCTGGTTCTATTCCTTGGTACCACATACATAGAAAAAAACCAGAAGTAGTGCTGTGGCTCAAATGGTAGAGTGCTAGCCTTGAGAAAGCCCAAGAATAGTGCTCAGGCATTGAGTTCAAGCCCCAGGACTGGGGGGAAAAAACAGCTTAATTTAGATCTTTCATACAATTCCATTTAAAATGTACAATTTAGGTGCTTTTTAGTGTATGTAAGGTTCTGTACAACCATCCCAACAATCAATTTTAGAGCCATCTCCCAGCTGTTTTCTACCTCCTACCAAACCTTCACTACTGTAGACAATTGTCACAGATCTACTTTCTATCTGTAAAGTTGTCTATTCTGGACATTTCCTATAAATTGTAGCACAGGATATGTAGCTGTAACTAGATTCATTTGCTTATGTTTTCAGAGCTCAGCCAACCTCAATACAGTTAGGAAATGGGCCAGAGATGACAGAAACAGCAAATACAATACCAGCAAGCTCTCCATTGGAGCTGAATTGGGATGCTGTGGAGCTGAGAACACTCAGGAGACAGAATACAGGACCTGAACATGGAAACACCTGACAATGTCTTCATGCACCTAAGTTGGTTCAGGCCTAAATAGGTTCAAGACAGGGAGCAGGGTCACAGGAAACTCCCAGTCCCAGGTATTGGACTGACAGGCTAGTAGCTTATCAGTCATGTTCCCACCCCTGTCTCCTGTCCCCAGTATCTGGGAGAGGGGGCTTCACCTTCTCCCAGACCTTCATTCTTCATAGTCAAAGCTTTCCTAAGGCAAACAGAGCCCTCAGTCTGCATTTAATAAATAGCCTCCCTCACCTCTAGGCTATTCAGCACTGACTAGAGAATTCCCTCCCTCCCAGCCAAAGGTGCTAGGATGTCTCAGAAGCCAACAGCCCCCAGCAAATGGCTAGGCAGTGGCATGGCTGTGACTCAGTTTCCTCAGACATCTTACTTCACAACCATGTGAAAGGTATCTCATTCCTGTAGTTAATTGTATTCTACTGTTTGGACATATCACATTTCATTCATCATTTGATGGACTTAATTGTTTTAGCTCTTTTGGCTATCATGAATAATTATGCTATTGGACAAATTTTTATGTGTTTTTAATGATCTTATGCTAATACCTAAAATGGTATTGTTAATGTAGCAAAACACAATTGGTTCATCTCTTGGTAAGTCCAAAGCCAATAAACACAACCCAAATACAAAGAGTGAAGAAAGGGTTATTACTTGCAACAAGTGAGAACAATGAGGTTACGGTTTTGGCTTATGGTTCCTGGTACATTGAACTTTCATAATGGCAGAGTGGAATGCCTCCCCTGCAGAGAATTTAGCATTATAAGAAAAAATGTCTCTAGATCACCTAGAAAAGGGACTGGATAGTTTGGGGATAGTTTAAGTTAGTTCCTTCAACTGGTTATGATGGAACAGACATGTAATTTACTCTGGAGGCTGAGGTAGGAGCATGAAGAGTTAGAGGTTACCTGGGAGCAGAGTCTGTAGTCCCAGCTACTCAGGAGGCTGAAAGCTGAAGATTAGGATTCAAAGCCAGCCCAGCAGACAACTCTTTTGGATGCTGGTTTCAGACAAATGTTTGGGATGCTAGTTTCTGGTTAACCCCCAGTTAACCAGCAAAAAGCTGGAAGTGGAGATGTAGCTCAAGTGGTAGCGTGCCAGCTCTGAGTGGAAAAAGCCAAACAAGAACTGGAGGCCCTAAGTTCAAGTCTAAATAAATATGAGGTCTTTATTTGAAACAAAGAATTTTGGAACTGGACTGTTCCTCAGTGAAAAGTGCTTGCCTGGTCCATGAACAACCTTCCCTGCAGTGCAGAGGAAATAATGACAGCAAAATGCAGTCTGCAAGCTGGGTACCAGTGGCTCATGCCTGTTATACCAGCAACTCAGGAGGCTAACATCTAAGAATCAGAATTCAAAACTAGCCCACGCAAAAAAGTCCATGAGACTCTTAATCTCCAGTTAACCTGCGTAAAGCTAGAAGTAAAGCTGTGCTCAAGTGGTAGGGCACTAGAGCACAAAAGCTCAAGGACGTGCTTGAGTAGGCAGCACATAGACTGAAATTGGAACAATACAGAGATTAGCATGGCCCCTGCACAAGGATGACACACAAATTTGTGAAGCATTCCAAATTTTTAGTAAAGTTTTTACCTTTAAATTTTTTTATGGTAAATAATGTTTTATTACATAGATTAATGATTAATTTGAATTATGTTCTAAAACCTAAGTGCCAGTGATTGTATACAGAGATTCCCTTCTTAAATACTTGTTTGTTGAACATGACATTTGAAATACATGATGTAAAAATCAATGTTAAGGGGCTGGGAGTTGTTTGGCCTAGTGGTAGAGTGCTTGCCTAGCATGCACAAAGACCTGGGTTTGATTCCTCGGTACCACATACATAGCAAAAAGGCAGAAGTGGTGCTTTGGCTTAAGTGGTAGAGCCCTAGCCTTGAGAAAATCCAGGGACAGCGCTCAGGCCCTGAGCCCAAGCCCAGGACTGGCAAAAAAAAAATCAATGTTAATAAATGCTTTAATAAAAAATAAATAAAATAAAAACTAAAGAAAAAAACCCCCAAGGACAATGCCCAAGCCTTGTGTTCAAAGAAAGAAAAGAAAAAGACAAAAAACCTGGAAGAATGAAGGATGTTAGCACTCAAGCAGACAACTGCTTCTCCCTCGCTGCATACAGCCACTACAAGAGAAAGCTAAGTGCTTATTTTTCTGCTTAGCAGCTGTTTTTAGTAACTTGTGGCTTGCGTGTGTGTGTGTGTGTGTGTGTGTGTGTGTGTGTGTGTGTGTGTGCGCGCACGTGCAAGTGTTAATTCAAGGACTTGAATGCAGGGCCTAGGCGCTGTCTCCTAGCTTTTCCCACTGAAGTCTGGTGCTCTACCACTTGAGCCATACCTCCATTTCCAGCCTTTTACTGGTTAACTGGGGGTTAAACTCAGGGCTTAGGAACTGACCTTGAGTGCTTTTACTCATGGCTAAGTAATTAAACTGAGGGATCAAACCTGGGTCTTCATGCATACTAGACAAGTACTAACCACAAGGCCCAGCCTAGGACATCACTCTTTCTATGCAGGTGCTACAACTTCATCAGCCCTCTTTCATGTCTTTTTTTTTTTGCCAGTCCTGGGCTTGAGCTCAGGACCTGAGCATTGTCCTTGGGCTTTCTCAAGGTTAGAGCTCTACCACTTGAACCTCAGCACCACTTCCTGCTTTTTTCTATGTATGTGGTACAGAGGACTCAAACCCGGGTCTTCATGCATGCTAGACAAACACTCTACCACGAGGCTAAAATCCAGGCCCCATGTCTTTTTTTTTTTTTAATCTAGATTTTACTTATTAAAGAAACACATGATACTTACCTTTCTGAATCTGACTTATTCTGTTAAATAGGATACTAGATTCTGTTTTCCTGCAATGTATAATCTTATTCTTTGTTATGGCAGAATAAAACTTCTTTGTATAGATACAACACATTTTCCTTGTCCATTCATCTTGGGCAGATTGCATAACTTGAGTCTTGGGATAGTATAGATACAAACATGGGTGTGCAAGTATCTCTATTGTAGGCTGACAGATTCTTTGGGGTACATACAGAGAAGAAGTACAGCTGGATCAGACTGTGGTTCTGTTTGGGGAGGAACCTCTGTACTGATTTTCTTAGTGACTACACAAACTTCCCACCAACCGTGCGTAAGCAGCCACCTGTCCTCACCACAAACACCATTCTAGGAAGCATTTGGTGTTTGTTTTTGATGATTGTCATTCTAAGGAGGTGAGATGAAATCTCATTTTTTTTTCCAGTCCTAAGGCTTCAACTCAGGGTCTGGACACTGTCCTTGGGTTTTCTCAAGGCTAGCTTTCTACCACTTGAACCACAGCACCACTTCCGGCCTTTTTTGTGTATATGGTACTGAGGAATGGAACCTAGGGTTTTGTGCATGCTAGGTGAACACTCTACCACTAGGCCACTCTCAGCCCTGAAATCTCATATTTTTTTAAAATTTGCATTTTCCTTACAGCTAAGCAACGTGTGTGTGTGTGTGTGTGTGTGTGTGTGTGTGTGTGTGTGTGTTGGTCCTGGGCCTTGAAATGAGGACCTGGATGCTGTCCCTGAGCTTTGGTGCTCAAAATTAGCACTCTAACCACTTGACCCAAAGCTCTACTTTGAGCTTTTTGGTGGTGAATTGGAGATACTTGTCTCATAGAGATTCCTGCCAAGGTTGGCTTCAAACTGCAATACTTAGATCTCAGCCTCCCAGGATTACAGGTGTGAGCCACTGGCATCCCAAAAGCAATATTTCTCATGTATTTATCAACCATTTCTACTTGCAGTTTTTAAACCTGTTCAATTCATTTGGTATTTTATTGATTCAAGTATTTGTTTTTCTGAATGTTTTCTTTTCCTTTCTTTTTTAGGTGTGAGGTCAGAAATCAAACTCAGTATCTAACTCTTTTTTTTCCAGTCCTGAGGCTTGAACTCAGGGCCTGAGCACTGTCTTTGGGCCTTTTCCTCAAGGCTAGTATTCTACCATTTGAGCCACAGCACCACTTCCAGTTTTTCTATGTATGTGGTATCAAGGAATAGAACTCAGGTCTTCATGCATGCTAGGCAAGCACTCTACCACTAGGCCAAACTCCCGGTCCAGTACCTACCTTTCACGCATTGGCTGGTGCTCTACCCACTGAGCCATGCCTCCAATCCCTATTTTTTGAGTTCTTTATATATTCTGGATATGAATCCTCTGTTAGATACATAACTAGCAAAGATTTTTCATTTGAGTCTATTTCATCTATTGTTTTTTTCTGTGCAGAAGTTTTTAATTTGATTCAAATCCCATTTGCAATTATTCTCCTGATTTGTTGAGCTATGGGAATCTTACCGGAATGTAATTGCCTATATAATAATCTTATAGTTTTTTTTCCCTATGTTCTTCTCTACTAGGTTTTGTTTTTTTAAAAATTGGTTGTGGAGCTTGAACTCTGGGCCTCGGTCCTGTCCTTGAGATCTTCAGCTCAAGACTACCATCCCACCCCTTATGCCTCATCACCACTTCGCATTTTCTAGTGGTTAATTAGAGATAAGAGTTTCTTGTTCTTCAGTGTCCGGGCTGGCTTTGAACTGAGATCCTCAGATCTCAGCCTCCTGATTAGCTAGTATTACAGGTGTGAGCCACCATGCCTGGCTTCTACTAGTTTTAAAGTTACAACTCTTAAGCTCATTTGACTCTCTGGCTTGATGATACAAAAGGCAACTGAAGTCAGGTGCTGGTGGCTCATGCTTCTTATCCTTGCTAGTGAGAAGGCTGAGTTCTGAGGACTAAGGTTCAGAACCAGCCTAGACAGAAAAATCCATGAAACTCTTATCTCCAGTTATTTAGGAAAAAGCTGAAAGTGGAGGTGTGGCTTAAGTGGCAGAATGTCAGCCTTGGGAAAAAAGCTAAAGGACAGTGCCCAGGACCAAAAAGCTAAAGGACAGTGCCAGGGACCTGAGTTTAAGCCCTAGTACTGACATGCATGGATGTGCACACACACACACACACACACACACACACACACACACATATACACACACACTGAAAGTGAACCTTGAATGACAGTGAGTTTTATTTATTCCTAATTCTAATAAACTGAGAACATCTTGATAACAGATGGGAAAGCAATATTCTTTCATTGTATCACATCAAAGTTACTTAAAGTCTTTGGTTCTATGTGAGAGAAATTTTATTCTTTGTTCAGTCCAGAAGCCATCACGCACTAACTCACTACATTGATGAAATTCTGCTGTAAGGACCTACAGATCAAAGTGCAGGTGGTACCTTAGAAGCCTCAGATTAAAACAAAACAAAACAACAGTATGCTAAAAGGAGG
This sequence comes from Megascapheus bottae, assembly GCF_031878675.1. NCBI lineage: Eukaryota > Metazoa > Chordata > Mammalia > Rodentia > Geomyidae > Megascapheus > Megascapheus bottae. The sequence continues at coordinate 44,898,614 of NC_143509.1, forward strand.
TAGGAAAATAACTTCAGGAAATCACAGCTCAGTGAAGTTTCTGTAAAAGCTACTAATCCCTCTCCAAATGGAAAAACTCATCATTACGTCATGAAAACTGTAGCTACTTAGGAGTCTGTGAGATCCTGGTTCAAAGCTAGCTTGGGAAGATAATCCCAATATAATATTTCATATTATCAAAAAAGCCCGCAGTCAGGTATGGCTCAAGTGGTAGAGTATTTGAGTAAAAAAAAAAAAGTCAAGGGCACTGGGAGTGTGGCCTTGTGGTAGGGTGCTTGCCTAACATGCATGAAGCTGTGGGCTTGATTCCTCGGTACCACATACACAGAAAAAGCAGAAAGTGGTGCTGTGGCTCAAGTGGCAGAGCTCTAGCCATGAGAAAGCCCAAGGACAGTGCTCAGGCCCTGAGTTCAAGCCCCAGGACTGGCAAAAAAAAGCCAAGGAAAGTGAGAAGACCTGAGTTCAAGTCTTCTCCCTGCCCAACCACACAAAAAGTTCACAGGAGAGGAGCAGTTGTAATCTTATAGACATAGTTATAATTGAAGATGTAATTGAGTTGCCCTCAGAATTCAAACCCATCAGGAATCTAGATTTGGCTAGCTGAAGTATAGCCTTCTATAGACTAAGGTAATGGCATAATTAAGAAGACAACAGAGCAGTTTACATTCTGGTGGGTGGGAAAATGACAGGGGCTGTGCATCTTCATTATGGCTAGTTAGCATCTTAATTTCTTCCCTACATTTAGGGGAATTCTCCACTGGCAGTAGGCTTGACCTTTCATAAGCTGTGGAACCCAGGTACTTATTTTCCCAGATTTGCCTGCAGCTAGGTAATATCCCATTCATTCTTGGAATGAAAAGTTAATGATGGGAAGAAACAGATACACCACACATATTCCGGAAATGGCTACAGCCCAGCATGGCAGTAGGCTAAATTTAAAGTCAATGGTTTTGATGCTCATAAGCTCAGTGGCAGTAGCCGAAGTGTCTGTCAGGCAGTCTATGGGGTCATTTGGAGGTATTTCCTGGTGTTTCTACAACTGCCCTTTGTTCTTAACATTTCAAAAGATTCTAAAATGGAGCGCCAGCACTCATGGCTCATCTTTGTATCCTTAGATATGCAGAAGGCCAAAATGGGAGGATTTAAAGCCAATCCCAGGTAAGAAAGTCTATGAGATGATCTCCAATTAACCACCAAAGAGCCAGAAGTGGAACTATGGGTCAAGTTGTAGGCACCAGACATCAGTGAATAAATTGAGAGACGGTGCCCAGGCCTTGAGTTCAAGCCCTAGGACGGGCACATAAAATAAATACAAAATAAATATAAAATTGGGGCCGGGAGTGTAGCCTAATGGTAGAGTGCTTGCCTAGCATGGCCCAGACTGTCGCAAAAAAAAATAAAAAAAATAAAAAAATAAAATTGTGCAATGTCTTGAATAATTTATATAACCAGTGTTCACTGTTAATAAGAATTCTAACAAATAGAAGCTTAACCTATTAGTGTATAGTTTTGTTATCACATTTATTCATTTATTTTTACTTATATGTATATATGTGTATATTGATTGGGGTGGGTACTAGCATTTGAACTTAGGGTCTCATACATACTTTGTTAGTGCTCTATTACTCGAGCCTGTTCTCAGCCTAGGTTCTTGCTTATTATTTTTAGAAATGGAGTCTCTAGAACTTTTCTGCCTGGGCTGGCTTCAAAATGTGATTTTCTGGTTCTAGAATAGTTAGGTTTACAGACATGAGATACTTGTGTCTGGCTTCCTTTTCTTTCCTCTTCCTTCTCTTGCTCCTCCCCTCTCTTCCTTCCTTCTTCCCTTCCTTCTTTTCTTTCATTCCTTCCTTATTTCATTTTTTACTTTCAGTACTGGGGATCAAACCTTAAACTCAATGCTGGGCAAACTTTTTTTTTTTTTTTTGTCGATTGTGGGACTTGAATTCTGGGCCTGGGCACTGTCCCTGAGCTCTTCAGCTCAAGGCTACTGCCCTGTTCCTTGAGCTACAGTGCCATTTCCAGTTTTCTGGTGGTTAACTGGAGATAAGAGTCTATCAGTCTTTCAGGTCAGGCTGGATTTGAACCGTGATTCTCATATCTCAGCCTCCTGAGTAGCTAGGATTATAGGCATGAGCCACTGGTGCCCTGCCTGGGTAAACATTTTACTACTGAGCTACACCTCCTAGTTCTTTTTTTTTTTAATTTTTTTTATTATCAAGGTAATGTATATAGGGGTTACAGTTACATTTGCCAGCTAGTAGGTGCATTACTTCTCAGACATTAATACCCCTTCTTATGTTTTTGTCCCCATTTCCCTCCCCCCACCTCCTAGTTCTTAACTTCTCTATAGACAACAATTTATATTAAAAATTAGTTCCATGATATTGAAGAGTACATAAAATGATGCCAACTATATGAAATGTGGCTCCCTCAAGGTGATGTTATGAAGAAATTGTTTTTAATTTTTTACATTTGCCAGGATTTTCCAGACTTTCTTCATGGGAATGCACTGTATTAGGAGCAAGAAATCAGTTTAAACCAGAAATTAAAAACAAAAGCCAAGAGTTTAACGTTTTTTTTTTAATAATTAAAGAAGTCTTTGACTTATATTTTTTCTACCTTTGCCAAGAATATGATTTTCACTCATTTCTTCAATGAGAATTCCTATCTCAGCTAGAGTGTCAAGTCTTTATTTATAAACACTTCCCTTGCTTGACCTTCGTCGAGCTTTTCTACAAGTGAAAAACAATTTTCCCTTTCAGGACACCAATAACTGAGTTACATTTCCTGTGATAATGTGGAGAAATTATTGATCAGTTTTCATGTTTTGTTTTGTTTTCTCAGTGAAGAGAAAGCATTGTGCTTATTTACGGGAGCATGGGGATCAGCAGTGAGGTACAAGGAACTGATTCATAATCCTGCCCTGCCAATGATTGCTCATGTGGATTTAAATAAATTCACATAATCTTTGTAAAATTTTCCTCATCTGAAGGGTCATGGTAATAATCTCTGAATCACAGGGTTATTGTAATAATTCGATTTTTTCTTGGTTCTGGGATTGGAACTCAGGGACTAGGCACTGTCATTGAGTATTTTTGTTCAAGTATGACATTCTACTATGGGCTTTTGGATAACTTCAAACTTTTGTCCCCAGATCTCAGCCTCTTCAGTAGTTAGTATTAGAGGCCTGAGCCACACGCAAGTACATGGCTTCTTCTCTTGCTTTTTTTTTTTTTTTTGGTCCGTTCTGGGGCCTGAATTCTGGGCCTGGGCACTGTGACTGAGCTCTTCAGCTCAGGGCTAGCACCCTACCACTTGAGCCACAGGACCACTTCTGGTTTTCTGGTGGTTAATTGGAGATAAGAGTCTCATGAAGGGCCAGGAATTTGGCCTAGTGGTAGAGTGCTTGCCTAGCATGCATGAAGACCTGGGTTTGAGTCCTTGGCACCATATACATAGAAAAAAAAAAGCTGGAAGTGGTACTGAGGCTCAAGTGGTAGAGCTCTAGCCTTGAGAAAGTCCACGGACAGTGCTCAGGCCCTAAGCTCAAGCCCAGGACTGGCCAAAAAAAAAAAAGTTTCATGGACTTTCTTACTGAGGCTGGCTTTGAACCGCAATCCTCAGATCTCAATCTCCTGTGGAGCTAGGATTACAGGCATGAGCCACCACACCTGGCATCTGAATTTATTTTTAAATGTCACATTAAAACACTTATCTGAGTTTTTGACAATCTAAGCTTCTGAATTTTTTCTTTATTTACTTATTTTTGTGGGTCTTGAGGCTTGAACCCAGCCTGAGTACTGTCCCTGAGCTCTTCAGCTCAAAGCTACCACCCTACCCCTGGGCCTGGGCGTTGTCCCTGAGCTCTTCAGCTCAAAGCTACCACCCTACCCCTGGGCCTGGGCGTTGTCCCTGAGCTCTTCAGCTCAAAGCTACCACCCTATCCCTTGAACCACATCCCATTTCCCATTTAGTAGTGATTAATTGGAGATAAGAGTCTCACATTCTTTAGTGCCCAGGCTGGCTTTGAACCTTCATCCTCGGATCTCAGCCTCCTGAGTAGTTAGGATTACAGGCGTGAGCCACTGTGATGGGTGAAGGGCTTGTAGAAGCTCCTTTTTTTCCTTTATTGTTACTGGACTTGAAGAAAGTGCAGAGTGGGGGGAGGGCGTGGGAAGGGGTGCTGTCCTGCAAGAAAATGCGGTGGTGGAAAGTCTGTGAATACTCAAACTGGGCTAAGAACAAAATTCTGAAATTCTTTCCTTCTCCCCTCCCCTCCATTTCCCTTCCCTTCTCTCTTCTTTCTCCTTTCATTCCCTTTCCCTCCCTTCCCCTCCCCTCTCTTCTCTTCCATTCTCCTCCCCTCCATTCCCTTCCCTTCTGTGCTGGATAGTATGTGCCCCAAATCCCAGAACATGGATGCAGAAAGCAAGAGGATAGAGATTCAGGCTAGGCTGAGTGAGATATTTTGTCAGGAAATAAAATAAAAAGAATAGCAGGGCACTGGTGGCTCACAACTATAATCCTAGTTACTCAAAAGGCTGAGATCTGAGGATCAAGGTTCAAAGCCAACTGGGACATGAAAGTTGGTAAGATTCTTATCTCCAATTAACCTCCAGAAAACCAGAAGTTGTGCTGTGGCTCAAGTGGTAGAGTTTTAATCTTGGGCTGAAGAGCTCAAGGACAGTGCCCAGACCCAGAGTTCAAGCCCCACAACCAACAAAAATAAATAAATAAATAAAACAAAAACAAAAAACAAGGGATGTGGCTCAGTGGTAGAGAACTTGCTCAGAATATATGAAGCCCTTGGTTCCAATCCCAGTACTAAAATAAAACAATCAAAAGCAAAACAAGTGAATAAAAATAAAACCTATGTTATTGCTAATTATTCTCCATTAACACACAATATTTTGGTGTGTATGTGTGTGTATGTATGTGTATGTGTGTGTATGCATGTTACTGAGCTTATTTTACTCAAGGCTAGCACTCTACCACCACTTTAGCCACAACACTTTTATGGTTTTTATGTGGTTAATTGGAGATCTTAGCCTTCTGGGTGGTTAGAGACATGAACTTTGTCTTTATTTTTGCTTCCTTCCTTCCTTTTTTCCTTCCTTCCTTCCTTCTTTCCTTCCTTCCTTCCTTTTCTTCTGCTTGTTTGCTTCTATGCTGAGGATGGAGCCCAGGGCCTCATGCATACTATGCAAGTATGCTAACACTGAGCTATAAGTACTGGTTGTGTGTGTGTGTGTGTGTGTGTGTGTGTGTGTGTGTGTGTGTGTGTGTGTTGATTTTCTTTGGCAGTATTGGGGTTTAAATTCAGACTTTGATAGGCAGGTATTCTACTACCCAAGCCACATTTCCAGTCCCTTTTGCTTAAGGTACTTTTCAAATAAAGGTTTGAATTTTTGCTCCTGTCAGCTTGGACAGTGCTGGACCTATTTATACTTCCTTCATTGCTACACTAAAGTGTATAGCACTTTGCCCAACTTTTCTTTGATTGAGATGAGATCTCATGAACTTTTTGCCTGCCATCATACTATATGATTTTGCAAGCAGCCTTCAGAGGACCTAAATTTACAGGCATGATCCACTGCCCCCAGCTGTACTCACTGTTTTAATGGGTTACTACTTATGCTAGTAGGAGTTAACTTATTTAAAAACCATGACTTTAGGCTCTGGAAAGACTGTGGAACTCATCTCCCATAAACTAGTCAGAAAAAGCCAAAATAGCACTGTGGCTCAAGTGATAGAACATGAACCTTGAACAAAAGAAGCTCAGGAACTATGTTCAAGCCCTGAGTTAAGACCTAGGACAGATGCACGTGCGTATTGGCTTTAAAGCAATTGCATATGTGTTAGGCCCTGCCAGAAAACCATGCAGTGCTTATTGGCAGCAAAGGGACTGGCAAGGCCCCTTCTCACAAATGAGAAGCGCTGGCTCTTGTCTATATAACCTGTGAGGTTAGGAGTAGAGACATCACTGTGGATGTGTGGACCAGGGGCTTCTTGGTGGGTTAAATTTATGGCTGCCGCCCAAGAGGCAAAGCTAAGGGGGATCTTATTGTCTTATATGGTTGTAACTCCCCCAAAGGAGGGTCATCTCAAAGTGAAGGGGGTGGAGGCCTGTTATTATTATTATTATTGGAGGCCTATTGTTTACTGCTTTACCAAATGGCTCTAATGTTGCCTAGGAGAATATGCTCTGCTATGAGAGAGGAGGCTATTGGACTAACAAGATGTCATAATTACATGATTTTAGAATAGCAGGTACCCACCATCTGCATGTTTCACATTAGTTTTCTTTTCATTATCTTAAACTATTGTATTTTAGAGGAAAAAGAGAGAGAAGAAGAGAGGAAAAGGGAAAGGAAGGGAAAAGGAAAAGGAGAAAAGGGAAAGGAAGGGAAAAGCTTCAGAGGCAAAAGTTGATTAACAAAAATCATTTTACGAGCTGGGAGTGTGGCCGAGTAGTAGAGTGTTTGCCTTGCATTAAGCCCTAGGTTCAATTCCTCAGTACCACACATACACACACACACACACACACACACACACACACACACACACACACACACACACACACACACACAAAACCAGAAGTGGTGCTGTGGCTCAAGCAGTAGAGCACCAGCCTTGAGAAAGCTCAAGGACAGTGCCTAGGCCCTGAGTTCAAGCCCCAGGACTGGCAAAACAAATCATTTTACAATGGAGGGGTGGTACAAGGGCATGGGTAGCAGTCACACTTGCTTTCTAATTCCCATACAGAAGAAAAAAAAATACATTTCCAAAAGCACTCAACACAGGAACTGCTTCACAAATGATGGCAAAGAAGAATGAATTCTTTCTGGTGCTCTGCCTCTTGCATCACACTTCTACTTTCTTTCTGCTTGTTGGTACCTAATTGGGAAGAAAAGTCTCACAGACTTTCCTGCTCGGGCTGGCATCAAACTTTGATTCTCAGAGCTCTGTTTCCTGAGTACTTAGGATTTCAGGAGTGAGCTTCTGGTGCCCAGCTTCTGTGGCCTTCTTGTTGCTTCAATCTTCTCCCTGTCACTTTACCCCTGGCCTCTTCAAGGATACCTCTGAAGAGTTGCAACGAATCTGGTTTTCGAGCCCCTAAGTCATTGCTTTAACAGACCTCTTCCCATCTTTTTGAGTTTCTTCTCTTGATCCCTCAGAAGCCCAGGGTGGCTGTGTGGCCAGGGCCATTTTGAAAAGCCAATAACTTGCAGTGAGAGCACTGACCATGGCCACACCAGGACCATGGCGCTTAGGGGCTAAGATGGGACTTAGAGGCCGATGTATCTGTGGAGATGGCCTCAAAAGGAGCCTATGAGGCCTTCCTTGGCAAAGAGAAAGAAGTGTGCCAGGTGAGGCCACACTGTTTCTTCTTTCTCCTTGTCCTCTCCATCCCCGGCAGAGATCAGACCTTCAGTCTGCATAAACATAATAGGCTCACTCAGCCACAGCCCATTGACATTTATGAAACGAAAGGTCCTTCAGGTAGTTGGTCAGGATGTCCTTTGATTGTGAACTTAATGCACTATTTGGGATTTAAGAGGGACAGTTTAATAGAGACATTTATTTGATTCTCCCACATCTCATCATTTCTTGTGGATAATGGGCTGCCAGCAAGAATATCCCTCACACACTCAGTTACTCCAGGTAAGATAAATGGAAAATACAACATTAGAAGGGTATTTCTTTATATTGCAGGCAGAGAATATGGGTGACTTAGTAATAGGTGCAAAGACCAAGAAATAGGTAAGCAAGTAATCCTGCAATGATAACTCCAGGGAAACAGAAAGTCTGTAGGAAAAGAAATGAAATCATACAGTATACCCAGACTCAGGTCCAGCTGTGTGTTGGTACTGAGTGTCCAGGCCACATGATAGTGACTACTAAATAAAAGGAAATTATATGTACGTGTGATGGTGGGAGAACTGTGTGTGTGTGTGTGTGTGTGTGTGTGTGTGTGTGTGTGTGTGTGTGCTGTGTTGGAAATAGATTGAGATGTTGAAGTGTCGTATAAACATAAAGACACCAACTAGAAAGGAACTTGGCAAGGCAAACTTTACTTCGAGTGTGGCCTAGTGGTAGAGTGCTTGCCTAGCATTCACAAATTTGTACCACACACTGTGGCTCAAGTGGTAGAGGCCTAGCTTTGAGAAAGCTCAAGGACAGTGCCCAGCCACCGCCCCCCCCCCCCGAAAAAAAGAGGATGCACTATCTGCCAAAAATCTGGGAAACAAGCACATGGAGGAGGCAGGCTACTCCCATTTTGTCCCTGATCCAGCAGGCCCTGCCCTGCTCCTCACATTGTCTGAGCTCAGGTTCACAATCTGCAACCGGATGCGGCTTAATTAATAGGAAGTAGTTAAAAGTCAAAGAGCTTCTAACAGAATACCTTAATTAAGGTACAGCAAGAAAAGGACATAACTAAAATGTAGTGAACAAGACACCTGGCAGAAAGCAGGAATCCTGCAGAAAAAGAATTCTCTCAAGATTAGGAAAGGAAGAAAATTACTTTGATAAAAAAGAGGTCTTTCTCATAGCTAGTATTGAGATTAGGATTTGAATTTGGGGGCCTCACACTCTCTGAGTGGCTTTTTCCACTCAAGGCTGGCTCTCTGCTACTTGAGCCATACCCCCACTTCTGGTTTTCTGATAGTTAACTCTTCTGCCCAAGCTGTCTTCAAACTGCAATCTCAAATCTCAGCTTTTTGAGTAGCTAAGATTACAGGCATGAACCATCTGAACCTAGCCAGAATACTAAATCTTTTTTTTTGACAGTTCTGGGGCTTGAACTCAGGGCCTGAGCACTACCCTTGGGCTTTCTCAAGGCTCAAGCTCTACCACTTGAGCCACAGCACCACTTCCAGCTTTTTCTATGTATTTGGTACCTAGGAACCAAACTTGTCCTGCATGCTAGGCAAGCACTCTACCACTAGGCCAAACTCCTGGCCCAGCCTCCTAATTTTTATCTTGGTAGGAGTTTAATAAGCAATATCTCAAATTGAAAAATGTCAATCGCAGCATTTGTATGGCTTTTAGAAAAAAAAAAGAAGAGATTAAAGTGGTTGCTTCTAGAAGGCAATCATCAATCATGGGAACATAAGGAATTATTTTCTGCATTGTAAGATCTATACAACCCATGACAATATTATTTGAAAATTGTAGTGTGTGTGTGCATTTGATTTAAAGAAAAAGGCGAATCAATTTCATATGCCTGCGGCTAGTCTCTCCTATGAGCAGAAGGGGCAGGTAGAGCCTGTGGGGGTTGGGGGTTGGGTATTTGTCTTGTAGCTTCTGTTAGCCAACACCGGGGTCCTCACAGCCCATCAGGATAGATTTTGACCCTGGAAGAGCTTTTCCCTCAGTGTGAGGACCTGCGGAAGGATAGAGGACACCCCACACTTCCTTTCCCTCTCGTCTGCGTGCAAAGACAGTGGTGTAAGTGAAGGATCTGCTTTCTTTGCCCCTCGGGGATCATTCATGGCAGATACTGGAGAACTTCCAGCATGAGCCAGGGCCAGCTTCCAGTGCCACACTTGGACGGCAAGGGAGAAGTGGAGGAGAATTTCTGATCCCTCAGGGTTCTGCATAGTAGCTTACTTTGAAAACATTCTCGCTCTGTGGAAGCTGGTGAAAGCCTCCGATGGCAATGCCATGGTAAATGCCAGGGTGCAGCGTAAGTTAAGGGGACAGCTGGTGGCCTGCTTCTTTCTCTCCTTCCCTTCCTCCACCCTCCTTCCATTCCTCCCCCCCTCTGCTCCCCCCCGTCAAGGGACCTATCATTTGGAGTATCAAGTGGGGGTACAGAATAGGCTTGTATGTGGCACTACATTCAGAGGGTAGAGATGGGTCCAGGACAGAGGTACAAAGCGTTGCCCTTGTGGTCCTAATGTGCTCACCCTCATGGAAGCAGGAAGCTCTGGGACCCTGACAGTGGGATCCAAGTCCAGAAGGATGAGCTAGCTAGAAGGGTGCTTGGCAGTTCTCTTTTTCCATCTGGCCTGAGGAAACTGAGGCTTGGAGTCCCAGAAAAGCTTTCTGCAGTGAGTCTATAGAGACTGTGGTTTACAGAACAGACCTTGGCGAAGAGAGGAATCCAGAGGAGTACCCCATCTTGGGTCCCTAAATCTGAAAAACCAAGCCTTGATTTTCCTAATCCTTATTCTTCACTACAGGCATAGCTGACATTTATGAAAGCTCGTTTTCCTTCACTCCTTCCCATTTTCCTTCCTTCTTTCCTTCCCTCCCTCCTTCCTTTCTTCTTTGCCTTCTTCCCCCTCTCCCTCCTTCCTCCCTCCCTCCCCACCCCCCTTTCTCTTTCTTTCTTTCCATTTGTCATGAGCAGGCGAAGTAATTCACCAATAGGCAGATAATATGATGCAACATAGTTTATTGATTTAACAGGTTGGTAGAGTTGACATTGTGTTCTAGTTCCTATCTTCTAGTCCTAATCCTATCCTGCCTATCCAGCACACCCTCTGGACTCACCTCTCTGACATCTCTTAGTCCCAAAGTCAAACAGGGCCTGTCCATCAGGTGTTAGATGTAGCTCCCAGTCTTGCTGTGATGTGAACTCCGGGGCCACACGACAAGTCTCGGTCCTTGTTGGTCTGCTCTCGGGCAAGGGGCATCCTCTCCTCCTTCATGTTTGATTTGGATTGTTTACGTCTTGGTCCTTGCTCAGTCTGGATTGGTTACACCTTTTAGTCGGTGGTGCCCAGGGATGTGCTGGTTGCTTGTTCTATCTATTCTGCCCAGGTGTCTGGGCTCCAGTGATACTTCATCTTGTAAGCCAGGCTCCTGACCGTTCCTATGGTTACAGTTATATGTGTCCTTGCATCATAGTTTATCTCCCGTGTCCATAAGCCTCTGGTACAAGTTTGTATTGGCAATATATTTCTTAGTTTCATTTCATTACTGTATTTTATTTAATTACTCTCCTCATATTATTATATCACTATTTTATATCATATTCATTTAGCATTCCACAATATGTTCATCATATACCATTTTCATATTATATTTATCATATCCATCATGCTAACATTTTCACCCTGTTAAATGCTCACAACACTATTTGCACTCAGGGCCTCAAGCTCTTACTCAGCTTTTTTTGCTCACCGGTAACATTCTACCACTTGACCCATGTCTCCAAAATAACATTCTGCTGGACTTTCCTGTCTGAGTTGACTTTAAACTGTGATCCTCCGATCTCAGCCTCTTGAGTAACAGGATTAGAGATGTGTCTTTGCCACAGTTACTTTTTTTTTTTTTTCCAGCCCTGGGCTTGAATTCAGAGCCGGGGTACTGTCCTTGAGCTTCTTTTGCCAAAGGTTAGTACTCTATTACTTGAGCCACAGCGCCACTTCTGGACTTTTCTGGGTATGTGGTACTGAGGAATCAAACCCAGAGCTTCATGCATGCTAGACAAGCACTCTACCACTAAGCTACCTTCCCAGCCCAGATTATTTTCTCTCTCTCTCTCTCTCTCTCTCTCTCTCTCTCTCTCTCTCTCTCTCTCTCTCTCTCTCTCTCTCTCTCAATAGATTTTACTAACACTGATTTTTTACATCATATTTCAAATGTCATGTTTAACAAAAAAGTATTCAAGAAGGGAGTCTCTACTAGATCACTCCTTTTATAACAATCCTGTGCTAATCAACTTGAGGTCCGACAAGAATGACTTTAATTCCTTCCATGACCTTTCTTCCTTCTGAAGGAGATACCATCAGTGACCTTTCCAACAGGCTCCACCTCTTAAGAGTCTCCTCTTATTTAATATTGCCATGTTGGAAACCAAACTCCAATAAAGCTTTTGAACAAACCATCCCAATTGCCTTTCTAATCTGTGTATGTGTGTGTGTTGGTCTTGGGGTTTGAACTCAGGGCTTGGGCTCTGTCCCTGAGCTTCTTTTGCTCAAGGCTAGCACTATATCACTTGAGGCACAGTGCCACTTCCAGCTTTTTCTGAGTGGTTTGTTGGAGATAAAGTCTTATGGACTTTTCTACCTGGGCTGCCTTCAGATTGTGATCCTCAGATCTCAGCCTCCTAAGTAATAAGAATTACAGCCAGGAGCCACCAGCATCCAGCTAATAATTTTAAAATATAATTTTATTGTTATTTTAAGGTGTTGTACAGAGAGGTTACCATTTCATAAGTCAGGTGATAAGTACATTTCTTCATTGGACAATGTCACTCCTTCCTTCCCATTCCCCCACTTTCCCTCCCCCATCCTGGCCCACAAGTTACATACGTCATTTTCCACATAGTGTATACTGAATAGTATGATTGCATTTATTTTCTTTTCTTCCCTCCTTTTCTGTGCTCCCGAAAGGGAAAAAAAAAACACAACAACTCAAAGCAAAACACTACCACACCACTATCACCACCACCAACAAAACCCCATGCCTCTATTTCCTGGGTCCAGTCTTTTATTTAAGATGTTGATTTATTTGGCTTATTAGACCTGCCATTACCATGATATAATTAACTAATTTTGTGGGTTTTTTTAAAGTTAGAACTGCCCATGGGGGAAATGCCAATGGATGGATGGTATCTTTGTGGCTAATGTCAGAGTAGTTGTCATCAGCAATTTTTTTTTTTTGCCAGTTCTGGGCTGGAGCTCAAGGCCTGAGCACTGTCCTTGGACTTTCTCAAGGCTAGAGCTCTACCACTTGAGCCTCAGCACCACTTCCGGCTTTTTTCTATGTATGTGGTACTGAGGAATCAAACCTGGGTCTTCATGCATGCTAGGCAAGCATTCTACCATTAGGCCAAACTCCTGGCCCTCATTAGCATTTTTTATTAAAGAATTTATTAACATTGATTTTTACATCATATTACAAATGACGTGTTTAACAAACAAGTATTCAAGAAGGGAATCTCTATATACAATCCCTGACACTTAGGTTTTAGAACATAATTAAAATTAGGCTGAGGGTTTGCGTGTTTAGATACATATTAATCTATGTAATAAAACATTATGTCATAGAGTCATAACCTCATCAGCATTTTTAAGTCTCCAGAGGAGTTCTTAGTCAACGCCATGGGCCTCAATGCAGAAGCACTAACTGTACAGCAATAAGCTGATGCTTTTTCTGAGAGTCTGGGAAAAGAAATCTGGGATGCAAAAGTGAGGCTGTTTTTATTTATTAGGGTTGTGTGTGTGTGTGTGTGTGTGTGTGTGTGTGTGTGTGTGTGTGTGTGGTACTGAGGATTAAAACTGGGATCTCATTCATGCTAGGCAAATATTCTACCACTTGAGTCATGCTCTGTGGCCTGATTTTTGGCTTTGAGACAGAATTTCACTATGTAGGCTGGTGTCAAACTCCCAGTCCTTCTGCTGTAACCTTCCAAGGGCTATAAACCACATCTGACTCCAGACGTGAGTTCTCAGAAGATTTCATTGTGTTAACCTGATCTTGGTTAACATCTCACTGACTAAAGGTGCAAGATTTTCAGTGGATTTAGGTAGAGTTGAACTTGGGCTATCAGAGGACATTAGAGAGAATTCCAATTCCAAGAGTATATTGTCATTGGCTTAAATCCCTCCCAGGTGGCTTTATCTCTTTGGCTTAAAGTCAATCAGCTTTGTCAAAGTCCAGTTACTTTTTGAGGGAAGGAAAGGAACTATGAATCTGAAGACTGAGGTGCATTTTTTTTTTTTTCACACACTGCTCTCATCAGCTGGCACTGCTTCAGAGCTAGCCAATGGGAGCAGAACATAAGCCTCTACGCTGAGCCTGTGGAAGGATGTTTCTGGCCACAAGGTGGCGCTCCAAGCTTCCTAGACTGGACTACCCTCCCATCCTTCCTAGCAACAATAACAAAAATCTGGCCACAAAGAGGTTGTTGCTTCAGTGAAGAACCAACCATGTTGCTTCGTGGTTCTTCCAGAAATGAGACAACAGAATAAATATCAACAAATCTTTAAAAAATCTGCGGTGGAAGAATCTTACTTTGCTGAGGTGTGTTAGTTAGCAAAGTTACAGGATGAAAGAGTGACTCAAAGACAGAGGTTTTTCTTTTTTCTTCTGGTGGATCATTGGAGATAAGAGTCTCAGACTCACAGACACAGGCACCAGCACCTGTCGTAGACAGATATTTTAAAAGTCATCCTTGCCTGGTATAGTGGCACAAGCTTGTAATCTCTGTGTCAGGAGACTGAGATCATGGATTCTAAAAGACACCTGGCTTCAAACAACAGATCCCCTAAAAAAAATCCACCATCAAAAAATTTCCCCAAACGAAAAAATCAACAAAACAGAAAAGAATGTTATCTTCTGTGTTTGATATTTGGATTCTATTTCCAAATTCATTTTGTTTTATTTTATTTTTATTTCAAAAACTAACAAATGTTTATTTTATTACACTTAAAATTATGAAAAAGTTATAAAAATTATGAAATAATTATTTCATAGAGATAATTAAGATTTAACAGACGTTCTACTTTAAAAAAAAATTTTAGGGGTGGGGAGTTTGGCCTAGTGGTAGAGTGCTTGCCTAGCATGCACGAAGACTCGGGTTCCATTCCTCAGTACCCCACATACACAGCAAAAAGCTGGAAGTGGTGCTGAGGCTCAAGTGGTAGAGCTCTAGCCTTGAGAAAGTCTAAGGACAGTGCTCAGGCCCTGAGCTCAAGGTCAGGACTGGCAAAAAAAAAATTAACCAGCTAGTTCATAGAGTATATTCCATCTCACTTAATGACTTACTTGCACATATTTCACAGAAAGCCTAGCAAAATATGGAACGCTTCATGAATTTGTGTGTCATCTTTTCTCAGGGGCCATGCTAATCTCTTTATTGTTCAAAGTTTAGTATATGCACTGCTGAAGTGAGCACTAAGAGACTTTCTTCTAATCATTAAAAAAAATATTTTTTTTTGCCAGTCCTGGAGCTTGAACTCAGGGCCTGAGCACTGTCCTTGGGTTTTCTCAAAGCTAGAGCTCTACCACTTGAGCCACAGCACCACTTCCAGCCTTTTCCTTATATGTGATACTGAGGAATTGAACCTGGATCTTCGTGCATGCTGGGCAAGCACTCTACCACTGGGCCAAACTCCCAGCTCCGAGTTTCTTCTAATCTTGCTCCCGAATATCTACTATGCATCTTTCTACAGTTAATAAAATTAAAATCATAGGAAATGATCCCTGTTGTATCTGGCTTTTCCTTTCAATGTTATGTTTTGATCATTTTTCTATTTTTGTTAAACTTCTATAAAAGACATATATTTCAATAATTGAATAATAGTCTTAGAGTAGATATATCATATCACAATTGATTTTACTAATCTATTGCAGGACATGTATGTTGCTCTTGAGTTTTCATTACTGCAAATGACATGTGGCAATCTTGGTTTTACATAGGTTGTTATTTCCATTACTAGGCTGATTGTAAGGTCAGAATTTATGTCCGAAAGCTGAAGACAGATTATACTGGATCACATAGTTGATTATTTAATAGAGACAATTATTGACCTGGTCAGTGTCAGAGTCAAGGAGTAAAATTTTTTATAATATCTTTTTATTGTAATTAATAGAAGTGTTACATTATATTTGCCAGATAGAAGGTGCATTACTTAACAAACATTGCTACCCCTTCTCATGTTTTTGTCTCCATTTCCCTTAAGGAGTAAAATTTTTGAAGACAACAGAAGGCAGCAGAATAGGCCTTGAGGGACCTCATTTCTATTTGGGCCTGTCTTACCCTGGCAAAAGCCAGAATGATTGAAGGAAAAATGCAAATATATGAGCAAGTTGAGAGGAAGGATGGAACATGGCCAGGTCTGGGGCTAGCCTGGGGTACCTTGGGCCTGCCTGCATGGAGGGCCAGGCAAGTGGAATAATACAGAGAGGCCCACTGGGGAAATCTCAGGTGGAAATGCAAATGAAAGCATCATAAAGTAATATTCTAAGCCAGGAGTTTGGCGTGGTAGAGTGCTTGCCTAACATGCACAAAGACCCAGGTTCAATTACTTGGTGCTACATACATAGAAAAAGCCAGAAAAGGTGCTGTGGATCCTGGAGCTCTAGCCTTGAGAAAGCCCAAGAATAGTGCTCAGGCCCTGAGTTCAAGCCCCAGAACAGCCAAAAAAAAAAAGTACTATTCTAAAGATGGGAATTATCACCTTTAGCACTTCATTCCGAATGCTTGAGCCTAAAACAACTCAGCTCCAGAATCTTTTGGTTTTCAGATCGGTTATGGTCTACATTAATTATATAATGTCACCAGCAGGGGCTGGAGGCAGACCTTATTATACTCAAATGCATCGCTGAGAAAATACTTGCTTATTTCTAACACAGGTGATATATAACGACTAGATAATTCTGAATAATTCAGACCAGATTTTACTACCCAGTGAGTTCAGGAAAGTCAATTTCCTGCTAAATTATATATGAAAACCACTTTGGAGTTTATTGGATTTTGGAATTAAAGAACTGTGGAATTAGCTGGGTGCAGTGGCTCATGCCTGTAATCCTACCTACTCAGGAAGCTGAGATCTGAGGATTGTAGTTCAAAGCCAGCCCAGGCACTAAAGACTGTGAGACTCTTATCTCTAATTAACTACCAGAAAACTGGAAGTGGGGCTGAGGCTCAAGGGGTGAGGGTGAAGAGCTCAGGGACAGCACCCAGGCCCAGAGTTCAAGTCCCATGACAAAAACAAAAAAAAGAAAAAAAGAAAGAAAGAATTGTGGACCTAGATCCTTTCAGATTATTTTAAATGTGGTTCTAACATTTTCTGCTTGTTCTTAAAAGATCACGCCGGAAGTCGGAAGTGTCTGAGAAGTTGGAATTCCCTCTAGCAAAGGAATTGGTCATTATATTTCCTTTCTACCACAAAGGAAGCCCGCTGAAAACTCAGCCACAGCTTACACCTCTGTCAAAAGCTTCAGCCAGTTTGTCTCAGAAAACCAGAAAGTCTTTAAAGACTTGTAGAAAAATCAGCTGTTCAGGGGAGGAACATGGCCTAGGGAGCATGGCCTAGTGGTAAAATGCTTGCTTAGCATTCAGGAAGCCCTGGGTTTCATTCTTTGGTACCACATACACAGAAAAGGCTGGAAGTGGCCCTGTGGCACAAGTGGCAGAGCACCAGCCTTGAGCAAAAAGTGTGCAAGGACAGTGCCCAGGCCCTGAGTTCAAGTCTCAGGACAGGCCAAAAAACAAACAAAAAAAAAAAGAAAAGAAAAAGAAAAATCAGCTGTTTTGATGGGCCCCAAACTACACAGATCTCATTTGGACCATCCCATAATTCCTTGCAGTTTTCTCTTAAGCCAAAAATATCACATTGATCATTTCACACAGTAATTTGGTACACTATAACTTTCCAGATAATAAGGGTATTCGAGCTATTTGGATAAATGAGAATCTCAAACTTCTATCACCTTTTCTAGCAGTCTCTCCCCTAAAGCTTAAAGACCCTTCCTTAGTAAGAAGGAGGCCACTTGGTTTTCTCCTGATTGACTGAGCTCAATTAGCTTCATTTGCTCAAGAACATTACAAGCTTCTTATTAAATTTTAAGGAACTTGTCTTTGTAAAGAACTTTCTGTAGAACATGGTGTTCAATAAAGAAACACAATGATTAGAAACTGTAAAATTCAGTTTTGTTTCAAGGATGGAATTTTTTCTCTAATTCACTCATTAAATCATTTAGTATATCATCACTCAGTTGCTCATGTGTTCATCTACTCTTTATCTAATTCATAGTTCGTTTGGTTTTTGTATTTGGTTGTTTTAGTACTAAGGCTTGAACTCAAGACCTGGAAGCCCCTTACTTTTTCTTGCTTAAGTCTGATGCTCTACCACTTGAGCCAAAGCTTCACTTTCAGCTTTTGTTAAAGACTAGTTAAAGATTCTCATTGACTTTCTTGTCCAAAATGCTTTCAAATCATGACTCTCAGCTCTTAGCCTCCTGGGTAGCTAGGATTACAAGGTGTGAGCTTTCAATGTCTAAATTTACAAATAATTTTATTTTTTAACATCAGTGCTAGTAGCATATTTGTGGAATTATCTCCCCCTCCTATTCATTTTCTTACTGAAGTGGTCCATTCTCCATTGGACCTTTTCTGGTTCCTTCTCAGTTTTTAGTTAGATTTGTGTCCATCTAGGGCTTGAGGGAACCATCCAACCATTTAACTTCAAGTGAAACCCAGAAAGTCCCAGTATGTGAAGGTCAGGAAGCTGGAAGTAGGGACTTCAAGGAGAGAGAAACTGAAAGGCAAGATGACAGAAGCTTCCTGGAAATGCCTTTGAATTTTTAAAATCTCTTGTTACTTACCTTATTTATAGCTGTAAGGGACTAATCATTCTTCTCTATCCATCCCAGTGCCTGGTACATAATAGGTTATCAATGACTATTGATTGACTAAGTGAATAACTGTTTGACTAAGGGAATTAACTGACTAACTAAAAGAGAGATAAACGAAAGCTGGAATGATAAGAATCAGCAAAGGGTCTTATCAGCAGAACTTGGACAGGAACTGTGGTGTCAGGGTGGAAGGAAATCATGACCTGGAATCTGAACCACTAGGATCTTAGTGGTGATAAACACAACCTTTTGGCCTTCTAAGGAATCACAGAGGTGTTTGTTGGCTAAATAATATTGAAGTTCTTGCACTCTAATTTTAGTTCTTGAGCAGAAACCACAGCAGCATCCATCTGAGGAATATGAATCTCAATTCTGTGGTAGGTGCTCAGCATGGAAAATGTGCCTGGATAAACTGCTAAAAGGGGAAAGAAAGAAAAACCAGAAACGAAACTAATGATAGGTGATTTATTACTCTTCTGGAAAATCTTAGCTGAAAGAATTGCTGTTGTTCCCTAAGTAAACCTCAAAGTCCCCCAAATGGAGAAAGATTTGGCCTTGTGGCCAAAGTCTCTTGGCAAAGTCTTTTGGCCTTGTGAGTTTGTTACCTGGGATGGCTGGTTGGTTCTTTCTGCCTGAGACCAACTAGGGGAAGCTATAGGGCAGCCCCAACCCTTGTTTCTGGAAATCTTAAGTCTTTCAGGTGTTAAAATCAAGATTGCCAGTGGCTGATCTGAAATGAGATGATGTCTGTTATATCCAATTAAGCACACACACACACACACACACACACACACACACACACACACATGTCAGTACATTTTAAGAAGCTGGTGGCCAGTGGCTCATACGTATAACCTTAATTTCTTGAGAGGCTGAGATTGGGAGGGTCCTGATTTGAGGCTAGAATGGGCAGAAACGGTCAAGAGACCACTCAGTGCATTGGGTATCTCCTCTGGGCCTGGGACTGGGATTTAATGCTGTCTTCGTGGCTTATTTGGAGCCAAGGGGAAGCAAAGTTAGAATCAGAGTTTTCCTAAAGGCTCCAATCAGCACTGCCAGGATGAAGAGCTGTACATGGTAGTGGTGTACTTGTTGTCATAGCTACTTAGGAAGTGATGAGGTCTGAGTGCAGGTGCACACACCTGAGCAAGAATCAAGAACTTATTTCCAAAGTAGTTGTTTAGGAAATGCAAGGACCTGAGTTCAAACTCTAGAACTGCCAAAACAAGAATAAAATTAACCAAACACAAAAAAGATGTATTCACAAGGGATATTTCACACACACACACACACACACACACACACACACACACGCCCCTCACTGTATCTATCCTCCCTTCTTTGGAGTTGCTCAGGAGAAAGACTTGGGAACCAAGAGAGGCACATCTGTGCCTCTTGTTTGGGAGGATTTAGGGAGGGGATGGGCACAGAAGGGACAAGAAAGGAGATTTCTCTCTGTAAAACCTCCCTGGAAACCCTGCTATGAATCTGACTTCTGGTGTCAGCTTTCCCATAATCACAAGGGCTGCAGGGAGCACTAAGAGATGGGAAGAATGTAATGTACTTTGTGTCATCTTTGATTACATATATATGTGTGTGTGTGTGTGTGTGTGTGTGTGTGTGTGTGTCAGTATGTCAGTTCTGGTGCTTGAACTCAGGGCCTGAGCACTATCCTTGGGCTTTCTCAATGCTAGAGCTCTATCATTTGAGTCATAGAACCACTTCTGGCTTTTCTACGTATGTAGTACTGAGGAATCTTTGTGTATGCTAGGCAAGCACCCTACCACTAGGCCAAACTCGTGACCCGGACAGGACGTTTTTCAGGAACAGTCACACCCATTCTTGAGAGTGATTCCTGTCCTGACCTCTTTCGTAGGACTCCCTAAGTGTTGACGTGCCTGTTGGGCTGCTCCCGGCACCCCTGGCCTGCCTACTTGCTGTCGGCCTCATGGACTGGAGGTTCATTATTTCCCAGCCACCCTCAGACCAGTAACAAGCGTTGTCCATCTTTCCTTCAGAAACCACTAGATGGCAGGACAAGCCTAGCATGATAAAGGGGATCTCTAAACTCTTTCCAGGTGGATTTATCTGCAGACTTTTGTGGAAATAGAGTCAAAGGTGAGAGTTCTGTAGAATGTCTTGCAAATCTTTGGTCTTTTGCTTTCAAGTAGGCAGTCATTCTCTATATTCTGGGCATCTTCTCTGGGCCTGGGATGGGATTTGGCGCTGGCTGATTTGGGGCCAAGGGAAAGAAAAGTACTCAGTACTCAGTACTGTCTCTACCCTCACAGAGGGAGACCTCCATGTGACAGTGAACCTTCTGGAAAGAGGGTTCCCGGGCCTGTTTCCCCTTGGGAATTGGACTCCTGTTTTGGTGCTGACTCTCCGGCAGCTGACGGCTTTCCCTGCCATGCATTCATCATCCTCTCACTTTTGCAGCTCTGAGGACAATCAAAACTGTGGAAGCAGACAAGTTACCCAAGAAGACCCGGGGCACTGTTAGGAAAAGGAAATGGGTCTGGGAAGTGCTCTCAAACAAAGCTCACTCGCAAACATAGCAGAATACCCTGGCAAGACAAGTCCTCAAGTCATGGACTCCTTGAGCCCAAGGAGAAGTGAACAAGAAAACAAACCATGAATTCTGGAAATACCATTCAGAGGTATCAATACTATAAGCAAGATTATCTTTCTGGGCAGACATAGGTTGCTCAAGACTATAATCCTAACTACTCAGAAGGCAGAGATCTGATGATCCTGACTGAAGCCCCAGAAAGAAAGTCTGTGAGACTATCACTAATTTACTATCAAAATGCTAGAGATTGAAGCTGCTCAAATGGAAGAGTACCAAGATTGAGTAAAAAAGCTAAGGGATAATACCTAGATCCTGGGTTCCACCCAGTATCAGCACCCAGTATCTCACACACACACACAGACACACAGACACACAGACACACACACACACACACACATCTATATGTTGCAGAAATGTAGATAACTTGCTCAAAGTTCTGTAGTTATTTGTCAGTAGAGAATGTCTGCAAAGTGTGAGCTTCTGGGCTGGGAAGGTGGTTTAGTGGTAGAGTGCTTACCTAGCATGCATGAAGCCCTGGGTTCAATTCCTCAGTATCACATAAACAGAACACACACACACACACACACACACACACACACACACACAGTCCATCTTGACGAATGAAATTTCAAGCTGTGAAGTAACTGGGTCTCCTCCTCCTCCTTCTCCTTCTCCTCCTCCTCCTCCTCCTCCTCCTCCTCCTCCTCCTCCTCCTCCTCCTCCTCCTCCTTCTCACTGTATAAATGTTAACCTATACCACTGTATCTAAAGATCTATCCTCAGACAGTTGGTAAAATCACATCTGCTTATGGGTTGTGAAACTACAACTCTTAACTCCCCCTCTCAACTCTCCCTTTCTCCCAGAAGAAAACACAGGAGAACAAAAACCAATACAAGGCAAAGGACAAAGCAGTTCTTAGGGACCAGAAGCAATGCAAAAGTCTTACATGTGAGCCAGGCACAACACCACTTGCCTGTAAATCCAGTTACTCAGAGGCTGAGGCAGAAGGAGCTCTCTCTCCTTTTTTTCCTTTTTTCTTTTTTTTTTGCCAGACCTGGGGCTTGAACTCAGGACCTGAGCACTGTCCTTGAGCTTTCTCAAGGCTAGCACTCTACCACTTGAACCACTTCACCACTTCAGCTTTTCCTGTGTGATATGGTACTGAGGAATTGAACCCAGGGACTTTATGCATGGTGGGTAAGCACTCTACCCCACATTCTCACTCCCAAAGGATCTCTTGTGCCCAAGAATATCCTGTGTAAACAAAACAATACAAGACAAACAAACAATAACAAAGCTAAATGACATGTGTGCCACTTGTTAATCCTAGCACTTAGAAGGCTGAAGTCAGAGGACTGAGGTTCAGTGATAGTTTGGAGGGAGTACATGGGAAACTATTTCTCCAAACCATAACATCCCCACAATATAACAAAACCCAAACTCCCCAAACAACAACAAAAATCTCTGTGTGTACAGAAATAGAAAACAGCCAAGATGGGCCTTGAGGTAGAAGCAAAAACCTTGGGATGTAATGGATGACCAGAGGCCAAAAGATGGAGTACAAGGTTGAGTGTGACCATCTTCCATGAAAATCTAGAGATCTTCCAGGAAGCCTTAGGGGTATGGAATGGTCAGGAGGACAGGCTGGTAAAAGAAGGAAGCAGACCAGACATAACCCAGAAGGGAGTGGTAGAGATTCTGACAACAGGCAGTGGATGACACCTTCCTGTCATATTGTCATGAACAATCCCAAAGACAACCACTTGCAAACTAGCCTCAGACAATCCCAAAATGGCAGCTTCCTGGCCCTAGGAATTGACATCTGAGTCTGCTGATTGAGTAACGGGATACGGACTTGGTGATGTAGATTTGGTGGGGAAATGGCCTGATTATGAGCTGAAGGAGCTGGAGCTAGACCCCAGGATCTTCCTCCACCCTCTGTGACAGCTGGGGTGTAGGAGGCAGACACTGTGGGGTGGAGAGGCTGGTAGGCAGCTGCTGTTCCTACCTATGTATCATAGTCAAGGATGTTTTCCATATTGCTTCCAGCCAGTGCTGGGAACGGGGGGAGGAAGAAGAGGAGTGTAGCTCAAGTGAAAAGAAAGGAAAAAAGGCCTTGAGAGAAAAAGGAAAAGTGAGAGTGCCAGGTCCAGAAATGGCACACACACTGGCACATGCACATATACATAAAAAAGAGAAAAAAAACCCAACTTTTTTCTTCTGGGCATTGATAGCTCACCCATGAAATCCTAAGTACTCAGGATCCGAGAGACTCTTATCTCCAATTAACCAGCAAAATGAAAAGGCTAAGTGAAAGTGTGAGGCCCTGAGTTCAAGCCTCAGTAGTTACACAAGCGAAGGAAGAAAAGAAGGAAGGAAGGAAAATGGGGAAGAGGAGGGAACCCACACACGTTGAAAATTGTGCTTTTATGGTTACCAGACTATTCTCTCTCTATAATGTTGGTATAAATGACAAAGAATTGCTGGTTGTTTCTTCATCTTCTTTGACTAAGCTGGTCCCGTTTCCCAGTGGTTGGTTGGTTGTCACCATTACTGTTTGCAATGGATTGTAGCTATGTGACTGAGTTCACAGAGTGACTCTCCTCGGCCTGTCACCCAGCACCTCCCCAAGGACTGTCCTCCTGTGGCGATCCTCCGTCACATCCCCTGCCTTCGATCCATGCACTCAGCCTGAGGATCTTGAAAGCCACATTTGGGATACATGGAACCCAGACACCCAAATCTCCTCTGGGAGGACAGCCACTCACAGATTAGAAACACTTGTTTTGGGCTTTATGCAAACCAGAAGTTTTTCTGTAGGTCTAGAGCACTTTATATTGCATGTGTGTGCTTATGATAGCATCTAGGACTGCCTTAACCAACCTAATAATTTATGCCCATTTTATAAATAATCATACTGATATTCAGACAGGGCAAGTAATTGACCCGATGTCACATAACTGAAAGGAATGAATATGAGCCCAAGTTTAACCAGCTTTCAAGCCCAAACCCTTAGTATAACATCTGTTTTCAATATAGCTAATACATTCTTTTTTTTTTTTTTTTTTTTTTTTTTTTTTTTTTTTTTTAGCCAGTTGTGGGGCTTGAACTCAGGGCCTGAGCACTGTCCTTGGGCTTTCTCAAGACTAGAGCTTTACTACTTGAGCCACAGCATCACTTCCAAATTTTTCATGTATGTGGTCCCGAGGAATTGAACCCAAGTCTTCATACATGCTAGGCAAGCACTCTACGACTAGGCTAAACTCCTGGACCTCTTTTTTTTGTGTGTGTGTGGGTCATGGGGCTTGAACTTTGGGCCTGGATGCCGTCCCTGAGCTCTTCAGGTCAAGGCTACTGCCCTACCCTTGAGCCACAGCCCTATTTCCCAACGAGTGATTACTTGGAGATAAGAGTCTCAAAGTCTTTAGTTCCCTGATCCTCCTCTGCCTCCTGAGTAGCTAGGATTACAGGTATGAACCACCTGCGCCCAGTGGAGCTAATATATTCTATGGTGCCATTTTGTAATTTCTCTTATTATCTAACCCTCTTCTAACTTCCATGGGAGTCCCCAAAATGCAAGCAAGCAGGAGGAAAAGAGCTGAATCACGGGGAGGGGTCTGAGTCATGAGGATCTTACTCTTAATACCAAATCGCTTAGGAAGAAATCCTCAGGCCACACCCAGCTCCTTTCTGAGACCCACTACCGTCCCAGCAGAGGAAAATGGAGCTCGCAGTGTGTGGGAATCCTGGGGTTGTTTTTGATTCTCAATGGTGTCTTTCCAATTGCAGTTTTGGCTTGAACTCTGTGAACTGCTCAGAGAAGCTGTGGCTACCTTTTTGTTCAAACAGACAATGGTAACAATAACAAAAGAAAATCAGATGCAGGTGAACATTTATTTTTAACATTTCAGAGGCCAAATGTGGATTTAACATGAAAATCAAGGCCCTCACTTCCGCCTGCTGTCTTCCTGAGTAGCCTGGGTGCTTTGAGCCAGCCAGGACTTGAGCAGGTTTGGATTCCATCCAAAGAAGTACATCACTTAATGAAGAAGACAGTTCAGTCTTTCTGGAGCCTTCTTTGGGTGAAGAAATAAGGCATTTTGTTTGGAAATGGCATTAAACTTGCATCCACTGAAGTGTGATGAGATTAGGAACCCAGGCTACTGTAGCTAGCCTGAGAATGGGCAGTTTTCTTTTCATCCTCCTCAAGGCACGCTGAAAGTGTAACCCATATATAACAAAGTAAAAATCCTTTTGAAACCAGTAGGAAAGCTCGTTTGGAGCAAGCTTCTAGTTTGTTCTGTGCTTTCTTTAGAAGCTCACAGATAGCTGGGAGGGTTCATGTGCATGAGAAATGTACCCCTTACCTTACCATCATTTCCTGACAAGCGTCATCCTCAGCTGTGCAGGATTAGAGAAGGAACCAATTCAGAAAGGTGAGTAGCTGCTAGAGAGTTCAACTATTAGACCTAACAATTAAAATCTCAAAGCGGGGCCCATCGTTTGGCCTAGAGTGCTTGCTTAGCATGCATGAAGACCTAAGTTCGATTCCTTGGTATCACATGCATAGGAAAAAGCTGGAATTGATGCTGAGGCTCAAGTGGTAGAGTACTTTGAGAAAGTTCAAGAACAGTGGTCAGGCCCTGAGATCAAGCCTAGAACTGGCAAAAAAAAAATCTCAAAGTGTGGGCTGAGAATGTGGCTTAGTGGTAGAGTACTTGCCTAGCATGTATGAAACCCTGGGTTTGTTTCCTCGGTACCACATAAATAGAAAGAGCTGAAAGTGGCACTGTGGTTCAAAGGGAAGAGTGTTAGCCTTGAGTAAAAGAAGCTCAGGGATAGGATAGTGTTCAGGCCCAAGGACTGGAAATAAATAAATAAATAAAATAAAAATCCCACTGAACTATGGTGTGGATAAATATTAATTCTACCCCCCACCCCCC
Organism: Megascapheus bottae; assembly: GCF_031878675.1. Taxonomy (NCBI): domain Eukaryota; kingdom Metazoa; phylum Chordata; class Mammalia; order Rodentia; family Geomyidae; genus Megascapheus; species Megascapheus bottae. The sequence goes on from NC_143509.1 coordinate 44,924,454, forward strand.
TTCGGTTTTCTATCTGCCAGGGAGAAGCAGAAATGATGCTTGCTTTCTTCCAATAACTCTAGCAGCTTCAGTTTTCCTATAGTAACCCAGAACGTGAAAAGTTATGAGTTCATGGTGACGACAATGATAATAGATATCATGGCTTAAATTTCTTTGGAGGTTCACTTAAAGCTAAATTGGCTTTCTGATAAAATATGGCTTTCCTTTGCACTCAATTCTTTTCTTTTTTTTTTAAAGGTTAACATTAAGTTACTTTATTGTACCCATTCAGATAAGATAGAATTGCTATTTGTGCTTCTTAACACTCTACAATGTGTCATTCTTTTTTTCTTTTATTGTATTTTATTGTCTGGATAATGTATAGAGGGGTTGCAGTTACATTTGTCAGGTAATGGGTGAATTACTTCTTGAACCTTGATACCCCTTCTCAAGTTTTTGTTCCCCTTTCCTTCCCTCCATTCCCTCAATTCTTTTCTTATTTGCTTGTTTTTGTGTGCAGGTTCCTGAGTTTGTTACTGAGCTTTTTTTTGCAACCGATTGGCATTCTACCACTTGAGCTACAGTTCCACTTTCAGCTTTTTCTGATAGTTAATTAGAAATAAGAGTCTCACAGATTTTCTACCTGGGCTGATCTTTCCGCCTTGATCCTCAGATCTTAGCCCTCTGAGTAACTAGGATTATAGGCACGAGCCACTGGTTTCTGACTAGCACTCAATTATTTTTTAATTGGCAAGTCTTGGAAAAAAGAGAAGAGAAAATGGTCTTCAAAGCCACGAGTTGCCTTTCTTCTTTCAAGATACCTGGTCCAAATCTTGCTTATGTTTCATTTTATGTCTTTGTGAAGCCAGGGCAAGTGCAGGTGAGGGCAGGGTGAGGTTAGCTTTAAGCTGTCTATCTCTACCACGTGGGTAGGGCTGCCTGAGACAGAGCTCATGTTGCTGTTGTCTCTGTTCTAAAGCTTCTCCCTTGTTCTCTAGCTAGTCAACCTCCCCATTCCCTGGAACTTACTTCTTTCCCAGACAAAGAATTCAGTTCTTCCCAAATTCATAATCTCCAGCCCTGTATACTACCTGCAACTTCTATAAAGCCCAATAAGGGTAAAATTAATAATCAATCCCTCTCAAGCCAGTTTCTTCTTTTTTTCTCATTTTAGGAAAGCCCTTGCCAGTGTCCAGGAATGCAGATTAGGAGTTGACACTGACTCTTTTCCTGCTAACCTCCACATTGGTCATCACAAAATCCTATTTGTCTTTTCTCCTAAACTCCTTTTGCTCACTCTCTCTGTTCCATCCTAGTTTACAGCCTTGTACTTACCTTTTGGTCTTTGGTCTCCTTATAGATCTTTCTTCTAAACTATCATTCCATTCCTCTGTGTGTGTGTGTGCGTGCGTGTGTGTGTGTGTGTGTGTGTGTGTGTGTGTGTGTGTGTGTGTGTGTGTATACATGCCAGTCTCATACTCTTGGGTGGATTCTGCTCTAGGCTGATTAATCTATCATTTCAGCTATATCTCTATCTCCAACTTTTTGGTGGTTAATTGGAGTCTAACAGACTTTTCTGCCTGGATTGGCTTGGAACTATGATCCTCGGATTTCAGCCTCCTGAATAGCTTGGATTGTAGGTGTGAGCCAGTGGCATCTCGCCTCATTCCACTCTTATTCATTCTTCTGATGAATATGCACAGTGCTCCCACTAGTGGTGATATTTCACCAGATGCCAGGAGCATGCTTAACATTGACATGATCCAGCTGGGGAGGCAGCTGACTCACAGGCAACTAGAGCCTGGGGATGAATGTGGGGATGGAGAAAGCCTCAAGTGGCAGAATCCAGATGGGGTGAAGGAGTCGCAGAGGCCTATGTATTCCTGACTGGCATCATTTAAAGTGACGCTTTAATCCTGTTTCAACTAAAAATCAACCTATTATTTTTTACTCTACTACTTTTTAAAATTATTACTATTGCTCATTCAGATTCAATCTTTTCAAGCTGAGATCGTAAGGTTTTCTCAAATGGTCCCATCTCATTTTCAGGATGAGAAAATGGTGTTCCTCCAGGAGAGGAAACAGAGCTGGAAGCAGTAATGACAATAGTGATAAGAGCCCTTCATGAAGACTGCACATGCCCAGACTGTCTTTTATGCTCATTCTTCAAAACACTCGCTAGGAAGGAGGTACGGTGTTTGTCATCACATATGGAAAGAGAAACCAAGGCATGGGAGGGAGAAAGGGCAGAATCTGGGTTCAAATCTAGGTAGTATAGCATCAGGCCCCCACAGGTGACCATTCAACTATGGGATGTTAGAGTCTTTACCTGCAAATTCCCCTCATTTTCTTTTCTTATCATACCCTATAGATGTGTGTGTGTGTGTGTGTGTGTGTGTGTGTGTGCACACATCCATGTGCCTGCGTGTGCCTGGGTGGGTGGGTGCCGGCTCTTAGGCTTGAACTTGGGATCTAGGCTCTATTCCTGAGCTTTTTTGCTTAAGGCTAGCACTTTACCTCTCCACTTCTGGTATTTTTGTGGTTAATTGGAGAAAAGAATCTTACAAACTTTACTGCCCAATCTGGACAGGATCCTTAGCTCCTTAGCCTCCTGAGTAGCTGAGATTACACGTGTGAGCCACTGGTGCCAGGCCACGCCCCCCCTTTTTTTAATAGAGCCCCTTCTGTTCTAAGAAGACTAGGTATAGATGTGTTCCCGTGTCCACACCTTTGACCGTTCCATAGTCAAATCCTTTTTCTCTGACACTCAGTGTTCCATCTCTACAATTGTTGTATTGTCTTCCTCCTCAGAGAGTCATTCTAAATATGCAACATTCACACATATGATATGTGATTGTGTTTTGCAGATTCTAGAGTCCCATACACTTGCAAAGGAATCAATATGTCAATATTGTGTGTGTGTGTGTGTGTGTGTGTGTGTGTGTGTGTGTGTGTGTGTGCGTGTGCTGGTCCCAGGGCTTGAACTTAGGCAGTTTTCTTGAGGTTTAGGCTGATGTTGTACAACTTTGAGCCCTGGTACCATTTCTAGCTTTTTGGCAGTTAATTGGAGATAAGATTCTCATAGACTTTCTTGCCCCTATTGGTTTTGAACCACAGTCCTCAGATCTCAGTTTCCTGAGTAGCTATTATTATAGGTGCAAGCCACTGCCATTCAGCTCAAGATGTTTAATTCTTGTTTTCAAAGAAATGTTTCTTTGAAGGCCCTATGCTGCTCAGCTTTCTTGCTCCTGGATCACACTCTACCACTTGAGTCATACCTCCAGTCTGATATTTGGCTGATTAATTGGAAACTTTGGATTTTGGATTCCTGCACTTTTCTGCCTAAGCTGAAAATCCTCTGGGTTTCAGTCTCCTGAGTAGTTAGGATGTGAGTCACCAACACTCAGGAAAAAGTAAAAATATTCTCATGCTTTCTCTCCAGTCTGTATTTCACTGTATCAAACTTTGCTTTCACATTCACTGGAGAACATGCCTGTCTTTTTAAACCTCAGCTTCCTCATCTGGAAAGTGGGTACAACACCACCTGCTCTATAGGATGAAAGTGGGAAGCAAATGCACAGCATTTATGAGGAATGAAACACAACATACACAGTCCAGAATGTACGTGGTATTGTATGCCATCCCAGACCTTGACTTTCCTTTAGCTATTGAGAATAAATTGTCTTGGCTTCCCATCAAAAGGGGAAATTCCAAGATTGTGCCTTCTCTCTTCCTCCATTTTTATGTAAAGGAATGTATGGCACCTGTCTCCTCAGAGATTCTGATTTAATTCAGCCATTAACACTACAGTATTTGCTCTCCAAAGAAAAATACTTTCCATGTCCCCTTTGTGTCCTCCGCACGTACATCCAACAGCAACCTCAAGCCAATTTTGAAGCAGTCGAACATTTTGCCAACTTAGCAGAGCTCTGGGGCCGGCGGAGTGCTGGTTCAGCTGAAATGACTTGTGTCTGGCACAGAACCTTCTTTTTTGATTTTGGCAGAGCTTGAGGGAGTGAAAAAGCTGGGTTAGTGTGAGGGCTGGGATTAGAATTTGGGACTCCACAGATCATACTGTTAGCACTTCTTCTCTTTGCTAACTTTATGAAGTTCAAGAAAAGCTTTCTGGGGGAACAGCACTCATTTATTTGCCAAAAGCTAAGATGGGCCAAGGAAGATGTAGTCAGCATTTGGAATCTTCTTGCCGTAGAATTTAACAGCCAAGGAGGGAAAGAGAATCTGCTGGGGTGCTGGGAAGCGGGTGGGGGCATGTGGGGAGTGTGTGAAAAGGATTTGGAAGGATTCGGTATGCTGAACAGGCTTGGCTCCCCTACTTCCACCCCCACACATCTCCCACAAGCCACCCCTCCTTTCCTCTATCTAGCACAGGCACCCTGTCCTGCCTCTCATTCTCTTCCCCCTCTTGTCTGTTCTAAACCCTGCTGCCAGTTTTCATTCTCATGCTTTCAACAGGGTGAAGGCTAGCTAGAGGCCAGGGCTCATGCGTGTGATCCCAGCTTTTCAGGAGGCTAAGATTTGAAAATCCAAGTTTGAAACCAACCCAGGCATGAAAGTTCATGAGACTCTCATCTCCAATGAACCAGCACAAAGCTGGAAGTGGTGGTGTGATTCAAGTGATAGAGTGCTGTCCTTGAGTGAAAAAGCTAAAGGACAGTGCCCAGGCCCCGAGTTCAAGTCCCATTACGGGCATGCACATGTGCCTGGGTACAAGTGCACGCATGTGCACATGCATGCACATGGATACAATTGTTCCAGGCCATTTCCAAGCACCATGCTGAAGGCATCCAAAGGCACTGCTGGGTGCTGGTGGCTCATGCCTATAACCTTAACTTCTCAGGAAGCTGAGATCTGAGCATTGCTGTTCATAGCCTAGGGAAAACAAACCCACAAGACTCTTATCTCCAAATAACCAGCAACAACCTGGAAGTTGCTCAAGCACTAGAACATCATCCTTGAGTGAAAAAGCAAATTGAGAATGTGAGGTTGTGAGTTCAAGCCCCAATATTGATGCGCACGTGCACACACACACACACACAACCATATTACCTTTCTGTCTTCACCTTACATTTCACCTTCAGCCAAGCCTATAATGCCAATCAGCTACACACATATCATCCTCCTGGCAGGCCAGTTGTATTCTAACCTGGTCCCTCTGCCTCAGTTGCATTCCCACCGCCCCCCGACATATAAGCATCCATCTTTGTCTAGTGAGTTCTTTCAGGGCCAGATTCCAATACTGCTTCTTCTGTGAATCCTTCCTCTACTCCTTCAGGCAAAGGCTGGCACTCATTCCTATGTGCCACTGGGGCATCGGGGGACAGGACTTACATGGCGCTGTGCATGTTTTACTTCATGCCAAGTGTCTTGTTCAGCATATATTCCTTTATTTAAATATCTGTAGGCTTGATGGGACAAAGACTGGGGAAGCCTGAGGCTTGAGTTTTCAGCAGTATCAGGCTCACTGATTCTGCCTTCTCTAAGTTCACAAAATGCATCTACCCAGTCATGGGTCTTGGTAAATGCCTTTGTGTTTATCTCGGTCAGCTGCTCCCTGTGAATGTGTCTGTCTTTGAGAAGGTGTCCCACTTGACAGGCAATTCAGCTCAGTGAAGAGACAATAGTTAGACTCATTATTTGGCAAATGTTGTGTTGGACTCTGGGGGACCTACACATGACTGTGACCGACTCTGAGTCTGCCATGGAGGTCTTCACAGTGAGCAAGGGATAGACAGAAGGCATGCAGGTTGGTAGGGTTCTCAGAAAGCTTGGGAATATCAGGGTGGGCTTCTTGAAGGAGGTGATCCTGAACTGAATATGAAAAACAATATAGGAAGTATAACCTAGGCAATTTCAAGCTACTTTGGGCATTCAGAACTGGAGGATTATGGGATGAGAAAGGATAAAGATATTGATGGAGGAGATAGCATATGAGCTGGGCTTTGAACTTGAGTAGGTTTGGGATAGCTAGAGACTGCAGGAGGGCGTTTGCTGAAGGATAATCAACAGAGGGATGGTGTGAAGAAAGGCATGGCGGGGTGGGAAGTTTGCTTTAAGTGCTTGGCTTCTGAAAGGTTGTCATGAAAGAATTAGCTAAGAGATTGGTCGTGGGGAATGATGGTACTGGAGTAAAGCCAGGGGCCAGGCCACAGAGGCTCTAAATTTCTCCAAAGAGAAATCTGGAATGATATAGTAAGACTTTGCATTTCCTACTAATAAGGCACCAATAGGAGCCAGCAAAACTACAGCAGATTGCTTGTGATTTTTCTTTTCCCTGCTCCCACGTTGGTATGGCCAAGCTAACTCACTGCCTAATAACTGAGGCAGGAATTAAATCAACCTAGAGCCCTGCAATGCTGAGACTCTACCCTAGGATAGAGTGTGCTCGGCTGGACAAACAGTCAGTAAACATGTCCCTCCCCTAAGCTGGCTGCCAGTGGCTTATTCTTGTAATCCTATCTACTCAGGAGCATGAGATTTGAGGATTGTGGTTCAAAGCCTGCCTGGGTAGAAAAATCTGTTAGAGTCTAATCAATTAACCACCAAAAAGCAGCAAGTGCAGGTGTGGTTTAAGTGGTAGAGTGCAAGCTTTAAGCAAAAACAAAACAAAACAAAACTAAGAAACACACCTAATCCCCGAGTTCAAGCCTCAGTACTGGTGCATGTGCATGTGTGCATACACAGACACACAGACACAGAGAGACAGACAGACAGACACATACACACACACACACACACACACACACACACACATTCCTGTTCTAAAGGAATAGCTTGAGTACTCTTCCCTGGCTAGTGTGTTCTTAAAAATTGTGGCTCTTGGGGCCTGGACTTTGGCCTAGTGGTTAAAGTGCTTGCCTAGCATGCATGAAGACCCGGGTTCGATTCCTCGGTACCGCATACATAGAAAAAAGCCAGAAGTGGTGCTGAGGCTCAAGTGGTAGAGCTCTAGCCTTGAGAAAGTCCAAGGACAGTGCTCAGGCCCTGAGCTCAAGCCCAGGACTGGCAAAAAAAAAATTGTGGCTCTTGAGGTTGGGCAATTATGATGGGCCAGAGATACACTGGGAATTGACAGGCCTCAGGCTTCCTACAAAGTGGCTGGAGGAGTCTTAAGCCAGTAGCCAAAGGTGAGGATATGGCATCGTTCATCAGTCTCTTTTTTTTGGGGGGGGGAGGGTCAGTCCTGGGGCTTAAACTCTGGGGTTGGGCCCTGTCCTTGGCCTTCTTTTGCTCAAGGCTAGTGCTTTACCACTTGAGACACAATGCCACTTTCCAGGTTTTTTGTTGTTGTTGTTGTTTTTTCTGAGTAGTTTACTGACTGAGCTGGCTTCAAACCAGGCTCCTTGGATCTCAGCCTCCCAAGTAGCTAGAATTATATATGTGAGATCCCCGTACTTGGTCCATCAGCTTCTTACAGGCACTCCAGTTGACTAATTCTCTTTCTGTGCTTAGTCCTGGATTCTGTCAGGTGTGAGGATCTGTCTGACTGAGAATTCACACAGTTTAGTAAAGAACAGTGCATGGCAGTCCTGGGACCTTGACCTCAGGTTTGATATTGGGCTCAGCCATAAGCAGGGGCTATGGCTGCTATTTTGTGAAATAAATGGCTCTGTGGAAACTGTGGTGTTTCAAGGCCTAATTCGAGATCAGGAAACCTGGCTTTATACTTTTAACTAAGAACTGAAGCTTAACGTTCAGTCACAACCCACACTGCATCTTCCTTCATGACCAAAAACCTGTGTGATTTTGCTAGATTTTGACCTAGAAAGCATCTTGGCTATGTATTACTAGCTGCCCAGAGAAGGGTCAAAGGTTTTCCTCCCTTCCTAGAACTCTGGGACCACATTTTGTGGGGGCAGACTATACTTTAGTCCACTTGAGAAACTGCTGAGCTACAGTTGTGTTCCAATGGAAGCACAACTGCCACTGTTTCAGTCTGTTTTGCTGGGGCTGGGTAAGATGGCACATATAAAAACCCAGCTATTCAGGAAGAATAGGTAGGAAGAATCTCAGTTTGAGGCCAACTCCAGCCAAACTTGTGAGACCCTAAATAACTAAAGCAAAGTAAGGGGGGAAGCAAGGAAGTGTGACTCAAGTGGTAGAGTGCCTGCCTAGCAAATGTGAAATCCCAGCTTCAAATCTCAATACTCCCCAAAGCAAACACAAACACACTGCTTAAGTGCAGCAGGAAGCATGGAGAAGAAGGCTCACCAGTAATGGTATATCTGTCTGTATGTGGCGAAATGCCAGCTCCTACTGAATTAGATAAAAGTGAACAGGCACCACAGCAGTCAGGGCTCTCAACCTTTCTTTTCCTGGGGTGACTATTCTCAGGCAGGATTTGCCTCGGTGATTGTAAGATAGCGCCAGTTCTACTGAGCTACTTATTTCACTCATGCCTAATAGGGAATGGAGAATAGTTTATTTTTCAGGGTCATTAACAAAAGCCTTATAATGGATCACTGGCCTTAACCAGGTTGTGTGCCCCCTCACCCAACCAATCACTGCCGATGATGCATTGCAGTGGAGTTATATGTGCCATCTTTTGGGGAGGGGTGGGGAGAGGGAGTCCTGGAGCTTGAATCAGGGCCTAGGCACTGTTCTCAGACACTTTTTACTCAAAGTTAGCATTCTGACACTTGAGCTACAGCAAGATTTTGGTTTTTTCTGTGTTGAACCCATGCTTTGTGCATGTAAGGCAAGCACTCTACCATTAGGCCACACTCCTGACCCCATTTTTTTTTTTGGAAGGTGGTTGCAATCATTTTATATCTCTGTTTTGAATATTATTATTATTATTATTATTATTATTTTGTTGGTTGGGGGCTTGAACTCTGGGCCTGGGCACTGTTCCTGAGCTCCTCAGCACAAAGCTATGCCCTACCTCTGAGCCCGGGCATTGTCCCTCAGCTCTTCAGCACAAGGCTACCACCCTACCCCTTGAGCCACAGTGCTACTTCTGGGTTTTTCTAGTGGTTGGAGATAAGAGCCTCAGGTCCTTTAGTGCCTGGGCTGGCTTTGAACCTTGATCCTCAGATCTCAGCCTTCTGAGTAGCTAGGATTATAGGTGTGAGCCACCGCTCCCAGCTTTAATTAATTAATTTTATTATCTTTAAGGAATTGCCATTTAACAACGCAGTTTATAAATACAATGTGTCAGCCAGGCAGTGGGCTCATGCCATACACAGAAAAGGCCAGAAGTGGTGCTGTGGCTCAAATGTAGACTGAACGACAGATTTTCCAGGGTCTTGTGGGGATCTTTGCAATGGACTCCATAACACAGCTTGAGGCTATGTTGCTTGTACTTACTACCCTTGCCTGTCTAACCCTTGAACATCCTTTAATGTTCTATCCTGATTAAACTAAGCCATTCATGATAGCTGAGCAGTAAGAACAGAGTGATGGAGACAATTTAAATCTTCTAGCAGCCAGCCTTGGAGAATACCTTATCTTAAGTTATGGAGACAGTCCAGAAGTTTATCCTTTTAACTTTGCTCATTGGTTCATTTCTTTTTTTTTTTTAACTTTCTTCTAAAGGAATCTAGATTAGTATAGACTCAGATGAAGACCTCAGATTCTGCATTTCATCTGGGTTTCTCTGTATGTGTGAGCTTTATTCTGATGCAAGGATATGTGAAAGTCCTGAAACTCAGGAGGAGGATCTCTGATGGGTCAGGCATACATAGCTTGCCTGTCTTTTGGACCAATTATTTGCTTAATTATGTCATGTTCTGGATAGTACACTTGGGGTTAGCCATCTCTACTCTTGGATTCAGTAGTCACAGGCAAGGGTGGGAGCCATTGCTCCCAAGAGTGGCCTTTTATAACTTTTTCTTTTGTAGTCACAACCTTTTAATTGTTAAAGGTGATGCGCAGAGGGGTTATAGTTACAAAAGTCAGGTAGTAAGTACATTTCTTTTTGGATAATGCCATCCTTTCCCTTGCTCTCTCCCAGTTTTTCTCTTCCATCCCATCCACAAGTTGTATACTTCACTTTCAACATAGTACCTAGAGAGTACCACCAGCCTTTTATATGTTTACCACTTTCAGGCTAGAAGGGTCTACATCAATTTGGAAGTCATTAGAAAAGCAAATTTATGGATCCCCTCTCCAAGATCTCCTGAATCAGAACCTGGGGGAGAGGCCTGGTGATCATGTATTCTGAGGTTCCCAAAGGTTTTCGAACCATTGAATCACTGTTATACTAGGTCTAAACCCAAACACCATAGTAATTCCAAGATGAAGCAAGAACATTCAGCCAGAATGAAGCCTTAAAATGTAAGGACATCTTTCAGAAGACTTTTATAAATTGAAATAAATAAATCTTGGACTGGGAGTTTGGCCTAGTGGTAGAGTGCTTGCCTAGCATGCATAAAGGCCCAGGTTCGATTCCTTGGTACCACATACCAGAAAAAATCTAGAATTGGTGCTGTGGCTCAAGTGGTAGAGCTCTAGCCTTGACAAAGCCCAAGGACAGTGCTCAGGCCCTAAGTTCAAGCCTGGGACTGGCAAAAAAAAAAAGACCTTGAAATAAATAAATCTTACGAAATAACAGTGTAATTACAATGAAGAATTTTTAAAACCCATAGTCCAGGTGGATCAACTGCTTTTCCCTTTTAGTCTTTTCCTTCTTAGTCCATGAACATATCCATCTGTAACTAACACAGATACAATTTTCTTTTCTCTTTCTTCTTTCTTTCCTTCCTTCCTTTTTTTTTTTTGTGGCTCATGGGGCTTGTACACGGCCTGTGCACTGTCCTCGAGTTCTTCAGCTCAAGGCTACCACCCTACCCTTGAGCCAAGCCCCACTTTGATTTTTCTAGAGGTTAATTGGAGATAAGAGTCTCAGGTCCTGGGTGGGGGTAGGGGGAGGGAAATGGGGACCAAGACATGTGAAAGGGTATCAATGTATGGAAATTAATGCACCATCTATCTGGCAAATATCATGTAACCCTTCTATTAATTACAATAAAAATATGGGGAAAAAAAGAGAGTCTCAGGTCCTTTAGTTCCCGGGCTGGCTTTGAACCGTGATCGTCAGATCTCAGTGTCCTGAGTAGCTAGGGTTCTAGGCGTGAGCCACCATACCCAGCGGGGAAACTCAAAAAATTTAAATCTGTCTATGGACCTTCCACTGTAGCCCAGTTACTATTTCCATTTTCTTTTAATTTTTTCTTATAATATTATTTACATAATTGGAATGGCAGCAGACATTGTCCCTACATACCTTTTGTATGTGTGTGTCTGTGTTTAGAATTATAGCACAATCATTTGTCACTACTTAACAGTTCCATAGCTATAATTTTTATCTCATTCAAGCTGGCCAGCAAACAAACTCAGCACAATTTATTTAGCCAATCTCTTATGCTGAACATTAGTTATATCTAGTTTCTGTGGTGATAAACACCTTTGTGTATAAAGTGATTTCCCCCCTCCCCACATTTTGAGCTATTTGCCTAGAACAGATTTCCAGAAGTGGATTTACAGGGTCACAGGATCACCCAACCTTCAAGAAAGAAATGGGTCTTAATGTATTTTGCCAAATTTCTTCCCAAAAGTTTGCACCAATTTTCATTGCCACCAGCTATGTGTAAATGTGCCAGCTTCCCCACACTCCTGGCAGTTTGAAGAATTTTAATTAAAATTTATTTATTTTTTTGCCAATTTAATAGGGGAAGAACTTTACCCTGTTTTAATTTGCATTTTTATTACTTACCTAATATTACTTGATAAAAGTTTCCCATGTTGCTGTACAGTTCTTAATAAGCCCTTTTATGGCTGCCAAGGCCTTTGATGGCTGAGATTTAATGGGTGAACATAAGAGTATGGCAGCCCAGTTCAGATACCACCAAGGGCAGCAACAAGGTCAGGAAGGCTTGCAGACAGCTGGTCAGGAACTAACCTCCCGTTCTCCACATCCTGCTCCTTCTAGGCTCATCTTCGGTGTCATTGTGCTTCCTCCCTGCCCTTCACTATCTGCATCCAGTCAATAGTCAAGTCCCCTAATTCCTGCATCTCAGTCCTTTCTGCTATTACCCGAGCTCAGCTCACATTTCTTTTTTCTGGTACTAGAGTTTGAATGCAGGGCCTTCAACTTGCTGGGCTGGCTTGCCATAGCCTAGCATTTTATTAGTTACTTTTCTTTCTTTCTTTCTTTCTTTCTTTCTTTCTTTCTTTCTTTCTTTCTTTCTTTCTTTCTTTCTTTCTTTCTTTTATTTTGTGGGTCATGGGGCTTGAACTAGAGGCCTGAGTGCTGTCCTTGATCTCTTCAGCTCAAGGTTACCGCCCTACCCCTTGAGCCACAGCCCCACTTTCCCTTTTCTAGGGATTAATTGGAGATTAAGAGTCTCACGTTCTTTAGTGTCCAGGCTGGCTTTGAACTCCAATCCTCAGATCTCAGCCTCCTGAGTAGCTAGGATTACAGGCATGGGCAACTGCTCCAGGAATATACTATTTTTTTTAATGGAATTTCTTAGACTTTTCTATCCAGATTGGCTTCTGATTCTGATCTTCCAGATTTCTGCCTCCTGAGCAGCTTAGCATGAGCCACCACATCTATCCATCATCTTTTTTCCCCCTGAAATTAGTGTGCAAGCTTCCTTGTAGGTTTGATTTTCTTCTAAAGCATGCTTCACATTACATGCAGTCCTATTTTTAAAAACTCAGAGATAAGCTAGGCACTGGTGGCTCTAACTAGAATCCTAGTTCCTCAGGAGGTTGAGATCTGAGCATCACAGTTTGCAGTTAGCCCAAACAGGAAGGTCTGTGAGACTTTATCTCCAATAAACTACCCAAAAGCCAGAAGTGGACCTATGGCTCAAGTAGTAGAGCATCAGCCTTGAGAGAAAAACCTAAGGGACAGCACTTATGCCCTGAGTTAAAGCCCCAGCAGCCCCAGCAGCAGCAACAACAAAACACACACACACACACACACCCCTTCTCTTAGAAAAGTTAAGGCAGGGGGCCGGGAGTTTGGCCTAGTGGTTAAAGTGCTTGCCTAGCATGCACTAAGACCCAGGTTCGATTCCTTGGTACCACATATATAGAAAAAAAAAAAGCCGGAAGTGGTGCTGAGGCTCAAGTGGTAGAGCTCTAGCCTTGAGAAAGTCCAAGGACAGTGCTCAGGCCCTGAGCTCAAGCCCACGACTGGCAAAAAACAAACAAACAAAAAAAACCCAAGGACAATGCTCAAGCCCTGAGACCAAGCCCAAGTCCAAAAAAAAAAAAAAAAAAAAAAAAAGAAAAGTTAAGGCAGGTGCAAACTAATTTCCCACAAGTTTACAAATGTAGGAAGAAATGCTTGCTTTTCCAGAAATATGTGTGTGTGTGTGTGTGTGTGTGTGTGTGTGTGTGTGTGTGTTTCAAAGGCTGCAAAAAGTCACAAAGAGGGCCCAGAGTTTGGCCTAGTGGTAGAGTGCTTGCCTAGCATGTACGAAGACCCAGGTTTGATTCCTAAGCACCATATACATAGAAAAAAGCTGGAAGTGGTGCTGTGGCTCAAGGGTAGAGCTCTAGCCTTGAGAAAAGTCCAAGGACAGTGTTCAGGCCTTCAGTTCAAGCCCCACAACTGGCAGAAAAAAAAAATCACAAAGAGAAAGAAATTGAGAGTGATCTCAATTGTTGTTGATTTTCATGGAGTGACTGATTAAAACAGCAAGTTCTGGCTTCTGATCATTGAGTCCAGCTGCAATAGTGCTTTGATAAATTGAATAGGACACTAAGTTGGAACACTTGTTCAGGAATTGATTTCAAGTACTTCCTCATTGTCTTAGTGGGATAAAAAAAATTGTAGCATTCATGCACTTTTGAATTCTTATACTGTACTATTAAGTCCAAAACTTTTCCAATGAAAGTACCTGCTGGGTGTATGACAAAATAACAAAAGATGTTGAGAACAATAGAGGGATAATTGTGACTTTTTCATCACTTTTTCTTTCCTTTCTCTTTCTTTCTTTTATTTTTGGGGCGGGGAAGCCTGAGCAATTTTTTTTTTCCCCAGTCCTGGGCTTGGGCTCAGGGCCTGAGCACTGTCCTTGGGTTTTCTCACAGCTAGAGCTCCACCACTTGAGCCACAGCACCACTTCTGGCTTTTTTCTATGTATGTGATACCGAGGAATCAAACCCGGGTATTCATGTATGCGAGGCAACCACTCTATCACTAGGCCAAACTGCCGGCCCTGGCTTTTTTCTTTTTTAATGCTTTTTCTGGGGCTTGAACTCAGGGCCCAGGCATTGCCTCTTACCTTTATTTGCTTAAGACTACTGGTGCTCTCCACTTCTGACTTTTTGGTGGTTCATTAGAGATAGAGTCTCACAGATTTGTCTGCCTGGGCTGTTTTTGAACTATTCTCAGATCTCGGCCTCCAGAGTAGCTAGCATTGAGGTGTGAGCTGCTGGCAGCCAGCAGGGACTTGTGGTCGTCTATAGCCTTTTCTGTGCTATATCACTTAAGTGCTTTATCACTTAAGCCACATCTCTAATGCCTGTTCTTGTTTGTTTGTTTGTTTTGGTGGTTAATTGGAAACAAGAATCTCTGATTTGTTTTTGGCTGGCGTCAGAGATCTTCAGATCTCAGCCCCCTGAGTAACAAGGATTACAGGTGTGAACTACCAGCACCCAGTTAGGTTTTGTTTTTGTTTTTATTAGAAGGGACTGCCAACACAGAATTATTTATTATGGACACCACCAGCACCCAGCTAGTTTATTATTGTTGTTGTTGTTGTTAATTACTGTTGTTGTTAGAAGGAACTGCTAATACTGAATTATTTATTATGGACTTGGGTGTTTTACCACTAACTAGCTGTGTGTGTGAGGTCAGATATTTTCCTTTGTGTCCTCAGCAACTTTGCAATAAGAAGATAGGAATGTGTTGCCAAATGTCACAAGGAGAGAAGAAAAGATGCCTTTTATGTTTGGAGATGCATCTTTGCTAAGATTGTATTAGAGAAAGTACCTTGTTGCCATTTTTGATCAGGAAAACTATCAGGCCATGTGATTGCCGATACTTTTTGACAGCTTTCTGTCTGCCTACTGGTGCTGTGTCACTTAGTTACAGATGCCCAAGCTACAGATGTAATACTAGGTGTAAGGACTGAATATTTACATCTACAAAATACATACAAGCTATGAGTGAATGAGAAAGGCTGGGTTAAAGTCCAGTAGGGGACAGTGTAGGCTGTAGTAGGTACATTAAGAAGTGTCCTGTTTTTGACTTTGCAAATTCAGTACCTTCTTCCTGTTGCTATATAGGAATGTGAGCCCATGCGTCAGTATGAATTCTGGGGGCTAAATATAGCATCTACTTCACCTGAAATTCTGACCCTGTATCAGTTGAGCATACCGCTATTTCTGGCTTTTTGCTAGTTAATGGGAGATAAGAATCTCCCAGGCTAGCTCTTAATCTTAAAATGTTAGGCTCCTGAGTAGTTAGGATTATAGGTATGAGCCATTGGCACTTGGCTCAATTCTTGGAATTTTTTTGAAACAATTCACACTCTATGTAGATTGAGATAAAATATACAAAGTTGATTATCTCCACCAAAAATAACAGCACTGTTTCCTGTATTCTTCCTAGATAAGCCACAAAATATTTTGTGTGTGTGTGTGCATTCTGGGCCTGGGTGCTGTTTCTGAGCTTCTTTTGCTCAAGGCTAGAGCTCTACCATTTGAGCCACAACTTCATCTATGGCTTTTGGGGGCATTTATTGGAGATAAGAGTCTTACAGACTTTAATGCTTCCCACGGTGATCTCAGATCTCAGC
The DNA here is from genome assembly GCF_031878675.1 of Megascapheus bottae. Classification (NCBI taxonomy): domain Eukaryota; kingdom Metazoa; phylum Chordata; class Mammalia; order Rodentia; family Geomyidae; genus Megascapheus; species Megascapheus bottae. Next base: position 44,940,212 of record NC_143509.1, read on the forward strand.
TTCCTGAGTAGCTAGGATTAGAGGTATAAGCCACTGGTGTCTATTTATAAAACATTTATTTTCATAGATGTGGCTCAAAAGCAAGACAGACAGTATTCACCATCATGGAAAAAGCCAGTGCCCATATGGAGAGCCTTTGATTCTTCCTAAGTTTCAACATTTACCTAAACACTTAATAAAAATGTGTACTCAAAAACTGTACTGGGGGTACAGCACAATGGGAGAGTGCCTGCCGAAAATGTACAAGGCCCTGGGTTTGATTCCAATACCACTGATTATAGACATAAAGCAACAACCAGGTGTTGACTAGCAATGCTAAATTCTTCCTTCCAAACTTTAACTGTAACTTGTTCCTTTGATAAAGACAAAAATCTGGGCTGGGAGTATGGCTTAGTGGTAGAATGCTTGCCTAGCATGCATGAAGCCCTGGGTTCAATGCCTTAGTACTACATAAACAGGAAAAGCCAGAAATGGTGCTGTGGCTCAAGTGGTAGAGCTCTAGCCTTGAGCAAAAGAAGCTTAGGGACAATGCCTAAACCCTGAGTTCAAACCCCAGAACTAGAGAAGAAAGAAGTCAAAAATTATTCTGAAATCTTTGCTTGGTAAGCTCATAAGCTTCTCTTTCCAATAATTCTCTTAACTGTCCATAACAGATTTAGTTTGTTTTTTGTACTCAAGGCTTCGTATATGCTAAGCAGTCATCTGTCACTGGGCTGTATCTCCAGCCTTTGTTTTTAAACTATGTAACACAGGGTAGCTTTGAACTCATGACTCCTTGCCTCCACCTCCTGAGTGCTGCCATTACAGATTTTATTTTTTGCCAGTCCTAGGGCTTGAAATCAGGGCCTGGGCACTGTCCTTTGGCTTTCTCAAGTCTAGCCCTCTACCACTTGAGCCACAGCATCACTTCCACGTTTTTCTGTGTATGTGGTACTGAGGAATTGAACCCAGGGCTTCATGCATACTAAATGAGCACTCTACCACTAGGCTGGCTACTTCCCAGCCCCCATTACAGATTTTTTTTTTTTTTTTGCCAATCCTGGGCTTGAGCTCAGGGCCTGAGCACTGTTCTTGGACTTTCTCATTGCTAGAGCTCTACCACTTGCGCCTCAGCACCACTTCTGGCTTTTTTCTATGTATGTGGTACCGAGGAATCGAGCCCTGGTCTTCGTGTGTGCTAGGCATGCAGTCTACCACTAGGCCAAACTCCTGCCCGCCTCCCCCCATTACAGATTTTTTTTTTTGGCTTCTTTTTTTTTATTTTTTATTGTAATTAGTAAAAGGGTTACATGATATTTGCCAGATAGAAGGTGTATTAATTCACATACATTGATACCCTTTCACATGTCTTGGTACCCGTTTCCCTCCCCCCCCACACCCCCCATACAGATTTTTAACAAACATTTAAAGCCCCTTGTAGTATAAAAGTCAATAGTGGGATTTGTTACAATATTTTATAAAATGTATTTCTTCTACATCATCTCAAAATTCATTTCTCAAACAAACAAGCAAACAAAAATCTGGTAACTCTATACCTGAGAACTGGACCCACAGTGATAATAAATGTTATGTCTAAAATGACTTAAACTAAAAAATGATTTTTTTATGTGAAATAACTAGAACATATGAATTAGCAGGCTAAATGGACTAATTGTTACTCAGTCACTTGCACTATATCTGGCTCAGGGTCAACAGACTCTAGATGTTAGCTGTCATTATCATCATCATCATTATTACCTAATAATGATGTAGCAAACTCGGATCCATTAATGACTGCAATGGAATCATAACATAATTATATAATTTTGTGCTATTCAAATTTAATTCCTTTAAGAGCCAAATCATAAAACTGGAACATTTTGGAGAATCATTGACAACAAGAAAAAAGGAGTGGGGGGGGGGGGCGGCGGAATGAAGCCTCACTGTGAACTTGACCTTTATCCAACCCCGGTGAGTTCTGTGCTTCTCTGCCAAGACCCATTCCTGCTCACAATGAGAAGTGTGTGAGTGCCAGCGCTGTGTGTTACTTAAAGTCAGACACACTGGGTGACAACAACCAATACAACTTTTCTCACATAGGTATCTAGATTTCTGGCTTCTTTTTAGTGTGTGTGTATGTCTGTGTGTGTGTGTGTGTGTGTGTGTGCACACACGTCCGCGCGTGTGCTGACATTGGTATTTAAATTCAGGGCCTATGCCCATCTTTCGCTTTTTTTTTTCTTTTTCTTTTTCTTTTTCTTTTTTTTTTTGCCAGTCCTGGGCTTGAGCTCAGGGCCTGAGCACTGTCCTTGGACTTTCTCAAGGCTAGAGCTCTACCCTTGAGCCTCAGTACCATTTTCGGCTTTTTTTTCCCTATGTATGTGGTACCGAGGAATTGAACCCGGTCTTCGTGCATGCTAGGCAAGCATGTTACCACTAGGCCAAACTCCCGGTCCCTTTTTTTTTTTTTTTTTGGTGGGTCATGTAGCTTGAATTCCAGTAGTTAGGATTACAGGTGTGAGCTACTGGTACCCTGAAGCATTTCTTTTTTTTTTTTTTTTTTTTTCTTTTGCCAGTCCTGGGCTTGGACTCAGGGCCTGAGCACTGTCCTTGGGTTTTTTCTCAAGGCTAGAGCCCTACCACTTCTGGCTTTTTTCTATGTATGTGGTACCGAGGAATTGAATCTGGGTCTTCGTGTATGCTAAGCAAACACTGTACCACTAGGCCAAACTCTCGGTTCCTCTTCTTTGTTGTTGTTGTTTTTGGTGGGTCTTGGGGCTTGAACTCTTCAGCTCAAGACTACCATTCTATCCTTGAGCCAAGCCACTTCCCGTTTTCTAGAGATTAATTGGAGATAAGAGTCTCAAGCCCTTTCGTGCCTGGCCTGGCTTTGAACACTGATCCTCAGATCTCAGCCTCCTGAGTAGCCAGGATTACAGGCGTGAGCCACCACACCGGGCCTGGTGTTCCTTCTCATACATGTTTTGGCATGAAATTATTAAACTTGTTGAGGGCTGGTGAATGGATAAGTGGTCACAAAGATGAGTACAGGTATTTGAGAGTCAAGGGAGAATCAGCCTTGTTTAAGCTGCCATGCTGGGGATCAAATTCTAGGGCCTTGTGCTTATGGGATAAACATTCTGCCACGAAGTCTCATCTTCAGACCTAAAGAAAAAAACCTTAAAATGCTTTTACATAAATCAGAGGATGACAAGAGAGCTGGGTGAGGCTAGGAGATGGAAGCATAAAGGAGAAATTCTGAGTCATACTGACTGTGGAATGATTAGACTAAAGATTTCAAAATTTCTTTGAAACTTGTTCTAGCTGAGTGTTTCTGATGCTGCAGTCCCAAGTGATCTGAGGGCTAGATCTCTATTTATTATAAACATGAATTTTGTGTTGTCCTTTTATTACATTTTATATTGGATCCTACTCCCTCCCTCTTTTCCTTCCTTTCCTCCCTTCCTTCTTTCCTTCCTTCCTTGTTTCCTTCCTTCCTTCCCTCCTTCCCTCCCTCCCTCCCTCCTTCCTTCCTTCCTTGCTTCCTTCTTTTTTCCTTCCTTCCTTTTTTCCCCCTCTCTCCCTTCTTTCCTTCCTTCCTCCTTGGCATCTATATTCTGGCTGGGCTCACAATCACAATCTTTCTGTGTTAACCTCCAGAGTGCAGGCATGCACCACCACACTTGGCTTAATCATGTCTGTGTTTCTGGAGTCTAATTATTTTAAGTAATCTACCAAAATATGCTCTGTATATTAGCTGTAGATGCTATATCCATTTCATTATTAGTATAGCATCATGAATAGCATATCCATACCTATAGTTCTTTTCTTCACTACAATTATCCCCTAAGGATAAATTCTGTAGAGTTTTGATTTTGAGAATGTTGAGTTTAAAGAGATAATAACAATAATGATTATTTTTGCCAGTCCTGGGCCTTGAACTCAGGGCCTGAGCACTGTCCTTGGGTTTTCTTATGGCTAGGGCTCCACCACTTAAGCCACAGCACCACTTCTGGATTTTTTTCAATGTATGTTGTACTGAGGAATCAAAAAACCTGGGTCTTCTTGTATGCTAGGCAAGCACTCTACCAGTAGGCCAAACTCCCATCCCCTAATTTTTTTTTTATTTGTATTATCTTCCTAGAGGTTTTATTTTTGTTTGTTTTGGTTGTTTTTGCCAGTTGTGGGGCTTGAATTCAGGATCTGAGCACTGTCCTTGGACTTTTCTCAAGGCTAGAGCTCTACCATTTGAACCACAGCACTACTCCCAGCTTTTTTTCTATGTATATGGTACCGAGGAATCAAACCTGGGTCTTCGTGCATGCTAGGCAAGCACTCTACCACTAGGCCAAACTCAGTGGCTGAGCATGGTAGCACACCTTTATCCCAGAACCACAATGGGTGTGCACACTGGCATATGCCTGTCAAACCCAGTCACGTGGAGAAGCACAAGAGAATTGCAGCCCAGGCTGGCCCAACATGAACAGAAACTCCTATGTCAACATTCAAAATACAAATAAATAAAGCAAGCTAGCACACACACAAGCAAAAAGGCAAAGGGAGCTGGAGGTATGGCTCAGCGGGTAGAGCACTTCTCTTGCAAACATAAGGCCCTGAGTTCCCAGGACTGTCAAAAAGAAAGAGAAAAACAGTTGACTGGAAAAACTGTAAAAAGTATTGCTACAGGGCTGCGAGTTTGGCCTAGTGGTAGAGTGCTTGCCTAGCATGCATGAAGACCCAGGTACAATTCCTCGATTCAACATAGGTAGAAAAAAGCCAGAAGTGGTGCTGTGGTTCAAGTGGTAGGGCTCTAGCCTTCAGAAAACTCAAGGACAGTGCTCAGGCCCTGGATTCAAGCCCAGGACTGGCCAAAAAAAAAAAGTATTGTTAGAGTTACTAGTTTTGCCATCTAAAAATGAGATGTATGAAAGCATCATTTAACCTCATTGGACAAAGTACAAAGAGACATAAGCAGGCTATACTACAAATAAATAAAAATAATAAGCAATTTAAAAAGACCCTCTATGTTATTAATCTTCAAATATGCAAACGTTAAAACAGTAGAAAAAATTATAAAAATCCAATTCTTGGAAATCTGCAGGAAAACTGAAATTCCACTGCTGAATCTGAAGGCCATGTAAACTTATACAAACTTCTTGGAAGACAGGGATGAGGGAGTAGGTCATTGGTAGAGACTTGCCCAACATGTTCAAGTTCCTGAGTCTAATCTCCAGTAACACACACAAAAAAAAAAGAAAAGAAAAAAGAAAGAAAGAAACAAAAACTAGGAGGGCTGGTAACATGGCCTAATAGTAGAGTGCTTGCTTAGCATGCACAAAGCCCCGGGTTTTATTCCTCAGTACCACATATACAGAAAAAGCTGGAAGTTGTGCTGTGGCTCAAGTGGTAGAGCACTAGCTTTGAGAAAACCCAAGGACAGTGCCCAAACCCTGAGTGCAAGCCCCAGGATTGGCAAAACAAAAAACAAAAAAACCAACAGAATAATGATGACCAGTTGCTAGATTGGGACAGAAAGAGCAGAAATGAGAATCTCTGTCAACATGAATACACTAGGACTCAAGGGTCCTTTATTCTTGTGCTGGCCTTGAACTGAAATCCCTTGATCTCTGTGAGTAGCTAAGATTATGGGCCACCATACACACCAGAATGGTTACTCTTTTAAAATCTTAGTTTAGCTTGAGATTGTGCTCAGGCACTTTAGTGTATCTCATTATGGTCTTCTTCTGGTTATATTGTTATTATTTGTTTACTTTTCTCTCTCTTTTGTTGAAGCATGAATTCCTTTTTTTTTTTTTTTTTTTTGCCAGTCCTGGGGCTTGAACTCAGGGCCTGGGCACTGTCTGTGGATTTTCTTTTTTTCTACTTTGCAACTAAAGTTTCACAAATACCCTTCAAGGTAAACAGTTTTCATCAGCAGTATCTGTCCGTAGATTTTCTTAAGGCTAGTGCTCTGCCACTTGAGCCCCAGTGTCATTTCCAGCTTTTACGGAGTATGTGGTACCAAGGACCCGAACCTAGGCTTTGTGCATGCTAGGTGAGCACTCTACCACTAGGCTATACTACCAGCCCTAATGATAGTCATTTTGCTGTGCATTAGATTTCAAAAACATATTCTTCCACAAGTGTAAATGAATTGTATTCATGTTGACAGGGACTCTCATTTCTGCTCTTTCTGTCCCAATCCAGCAACTGGTCATCATTATTCTGTTAGTTTGTTTTGTTTTGTTTTTTGCCAGTCCTGGGTCTTGAACTCGGGGCTTGGACACTGTCCTTGAGCTTTCTCAAGGCTAGTGCTCTACCACTTGAGCCCCAGCACCACTGAGGGCTTTTTTGGGGTATGTGGCACCAAGGAATCGAACTCAAGGCTTTGTGCATGCTAGGCAAAGCACTCTACCACTAGGCCAAACTCTTGGCCCCACTATCCTGTTTTTATGGGTTCTAATATTTTGGATTCTCTATATGAGATCCCAAAGTATTCGTCTCTCTGTATTATTTCTACACTTTGCGGCCACTGTTTTGAATTCTGAGTAGAAATTTTGAGTGGAGGGAGAGCTGGATTTCTTTCCTCCAGTCAGGAGGATCTAAGGAAACCCCTGGCTGACCCTGAGGAGCCTTGGCAGATGGACAGAGAACAGACCTTTCCTTCTCCCCTGGGGCCTCCCCCAGGACTCAGGTCCTCCTTGGAGAACCTCTGGGGGTCTGCTTGGGCAGCTGCTTTCCTTTGGTGCCACTTTCTGGGCAAAAAGTTCCAGTGTTTGGATTTTATTATCCAATAAAATTAAGGAGGAAATGCTGGGGGGAAAAATCACAGCACACTGTTGTTACTCTTGTGAATGAATAACATTGCTTACAACTAGACTATTAATGTCTAAATGGATTTTCTGTGCTCCAAGCCAAAATACATTTCATGAAGTTACAGAGATGGCTGGTATCCCAGTTAATAAAAACAATCATGGGCGAAGGGTGAGTGGTCCAACAGAAGAAGTTGGTTGATTCTGGGCTGCTGTACTTACTGTTTCAACACTGACTTGATTTTATTAAAAATTTGTTTTATTATTAAAAAGTTGAATTAAGGGCTGGGAATGTGGCTTAGTGGTAGAGTGCTTGCCTGGCATGCATGAATCCCTGGGTTTGATTCCTTAGTACCGCATACACAGAAAAAGCTGGAAGTGGCACTGTGGCTCAAGTGGTAGAGGCTAGCTTTGAGCATAAGAAGCTCAGGGACAGTACTCAGGCCCCAAGTTCAAGCCTTAGGACTGGCAAAAAACAAAACAAAACAAAAAAAGTTGAATTAAATACTTACTAAGAAATTCCAATTCTAAAAATATATATTTATTGAATAAATTCTTGGAGTCATAAATACATCGATAGAGTTTATGGACTACCTTAAATAGTGTTCAATATTGTATTATCAACTAATTCAACCTAATTGTAAATAGAGATGTTTCATTTCAAATCACATTTATTTCCTGTGTTAGAGGAATATGCCTCATAGATGAATGTATAGTTCTGGGATTTTAGCTCAATACTGAAAAGAGACAAGTCTATAGATTCTGATAGTGGAGAAGACTTTAGCTTAAGTATTATTATTATCAGGAATGATTTATACAATCATCTTCTTTCAAAAGTTACTGTAATAAGTCAGTTTGGCTGTAATTCTAGCTACTCAGGAGACTGAGATCTGAGGATCAAGGTTCAAAGCCAGCTCCAGCACAAACAACCAAAGACTCTTATCTCCAATTAACCTCTAGAAAATGGGAAGTGGGTCTTGGCTCAAGGGTAGGTTGGTAGCGTCGGGTGAAATGCTCAGGGACAATGCCCAGGCCCAGGGGTAGGGTGGTAACCTTGAGTTGAAGAGCTCAGGGATGGTGCCCAGGCTGAGTACAAGCCCCGTGACAAAACAAAACAAACAAACAAAATTCAAGTCATTGTGCTGAAAGTTTGAAAGATGGGACTTGTACCTGAAAAGGTAACTCTACATTTTAGTCTTGGAAATGTTCCTCAGAAGCTGGGAGTGGTGGCTCACGCCTATAATCCTAGCTACTCAGGAGGCTGAGATCTGAGGATCATGGTTCAAAACCAGCTGGGGCACTAAATCTGAGACTCTTCTCTCCGATGAATCACTAGTAAAAGGAAAGTGGGGCTATGGCTCAAGGGGTAGGAAGGTAGACTTGAGCCGAAATGCTCAGGGACAGTGCCCAGGCCCAGAGTTCAAGCTCCATGACCCACAGATACATTCATACCTGAAATGTTTGCCACTTAGACTCTCAAGACCTTCTGTTATGGCACAGTACAGACTGGTCTGGGCCCCTTGCTGAGCAGTTTAGATGAAGAAGGAGAAGAGCTGCCATATCAAACTCCTGACAGTTGAGTGCTGCATCAATTCAGATTTGACTGTGCCAGGGTGGTCAGAATACACTGTTACGCCAGAGCCTGGGATACCAAATAGAGCAGACAGACAGTACTTGATTTATACCAAGTAACTTGATTTGTAAAGAAACATGTGACCCCTACATGTGGCCCACAGTGGCCTCACACTCACTCCCAGAAGTTCACACCTCCACTTTACAGAATCAGCTCAGGCCCAGAGAGGTTTCTATAACCACACCCAGTTCCAGTCACCATCATGGAAGCAGGTCCTGTCCAGGAATGGGACTCTGGAAAACAATTCCTGTTCTGAGGCCACAGCCGCTTTCTGCACACTCATGCCTGCACACTTACCCTTCAGCCTCCTGTGCAGTTCCCGGGTGAAGAGAATGTTCGCTAACTTGCTGTGACAGTAGGCCAGAGCTGCACTGTAGAATCTCTCCCCCTGCGGGTTATAGAAGTAGATCCTTCCCAAGTGATGTGCCAAGAAAGATACATTTACTACCCTTGATAGGGCTGACTCCTTCAGTTTCTCCAGCAGCAGATGCGTCAGGAGGAAGTGACCTGTGGAAGATAACCAGGACGAACCTGAGTTCATGACCTATGTGAGGATGCCTGTTCAGCAAATGGTGGTGGGAAACTGGATGTCCAGGTACAGGAACTGTGGTGGGAAACTGGATGTCCAGGTGCAGGAACTGGAGATGGACCCCATTTTCCCCTGACCTCCCACCCCATACAAAACTCAACTCAAAAGAGGATCAGTGACCTCAGTGGAAGACCTAAAACTTGAAACCTCTAGAAGAAAACACAGGACAGACACTTCAACATCTAGGCATATGCAATGACTTTCTGAATAGAACTCTAGCAACTCAGGAACTGACTGATGAGATAATAAGTTTACATGGGAAATACCATAAAAAAGAGATAGTTACAGAATTGTGAAACCTGTCACCTGTCACCTGTCATCCAATGGGATCAATATCCAGAATATATAAAGAACTAAAAAACACCAAAAGAGCAAATTACTCAATCAATAAACTGCATGTGAATAAACTAAACAACTCTCAAAGAAAGTACAAATGAGGCACTGGTGGCTCATGCCTATAATCCCAGCTACTCAGGAGGCTGAAATCTGAGGATGATAGTTTGAAGCCAGCCTGGGAAGAAAACTCTGCGAGTCGTTTCTCCAATAAACTATTCACAAAAGCACCCCCCCCAAAAAAAGGTACAGTGGGTTAGATCTGAGTCATCAAATTGGGAGTGCTATTTATTTTTTGGTAATAAGCATATATCCTCTCCCTCACTCTTACTCTCACTCTCTCTCTCTGTCTCTCTCTCTCTCTCTTTGAGTCAGTCTTGGGGCTTGAACTCTGAGCCTGAGCACTGTCCCTGTGCATTTCAGCTCAAGGATACCATCCTACCCCTAGGCCTGGGCACTGTCCCTGAGCTCTTAAGCTCAAGGCCACTGCCCTACCCCTTGCACCACATCACCATTTTCTAGAGATTAATTGGAGATAAAAGTCTCAGGTTCTTTGGTGCCCTGGCTGGCTTTGAACCGAGATCCTCAGGTCTCAGCCTCCTGAGTAGCCAGGATTACAGGCGTGAGCCACCGTGCCTGGCTATTTCTCTTTTTTATTGTTATTATTAAGATGTTGTACAAAGGGATTACAACTTCATAAGTCAGGTTATGAGTACAATGCTTCCTGAACAATATCACCCCTTCCTTTGTTTTCTCCTATTTTCCCCTTCCTGTCCCTGCCCAGAAGTTGCACAATTCATTTTTTTACATAGTAGATGATGAATGTAATGACTGAATTTGTTTACTCTTCCTCCCTCCATTTCTGTACCCCTTTTGATCCCTCCCAAATAAAACCATTTTGCAGTTTCCTGGGAACTAGCACTATAGATGTTCAGAGGAATTATGCCTTTGGATTCCTTCCTTAAGTGCATTCTCCTTTAGTCAGTTTATTTATATGTAAAATTCACAGAGCCCTACATGAGTTATCACGTCCAGTTGTAGCTTACATCTAGTTTCCATAGAAGAGAAAACCTGCACCATTTGTCTCTGTTTGGCTTACTTCTCTTAACATGATTTGTTCTAGGCCCATCCATTTCCCTGTGAATGACATATTATTCTTTTTAATGGATGAGTACAATTCCACATGTTCTTGATTCACTGTACAACATTTCAGCTGTTTTCATAACTTGGCGATTGTGAATAGTGCAACAATGAGCATGGTTATACAGGAGAAGCTACAGTTTCCATTCTCTTGTTTTTGTTTTTTAATTTTGGAAATGTTCAAAAACAAAACAAAACAAAACAGCTAGATCAAGCTTGGCTTGGTATACACTTGTAATCCCAGCAACGAACTGGGACTTCCAGGAGGCTGAAGCGAGATGATCCCTTGAGCCCACAGACTGAAGACCAATGTGAGATCCTGTCTCAAACAACAATAGCAAAGCAGCACCAACAAGAACAAAATTAGACTAAAGAACTGGGAATGTCATCTAGACTTGGGTACCAGTCTTGCTTGGGACCCCCTGATACCTTTTAGAATAAGAATATCTATCTAATGCATTGTGTTTGGAAGCAGATAATCTATTTTCTGGTTTCACAGATCCACAGATGGAGGAGAATTTTGCCCAGGGCATACCACATCTCAAGTCCCACCCATAACTAATTTAGATGATACAATTTGGGACTTTTTGAGTTGATGATATTTAGAGTTTGATGATATTTTGAATCTGAAGTGGATGTTGAAATGCCTTTAAAACTTTTGGGGACTTTGGGATCACGTGAATGTATATTGTACATGTGAAACAGGTATAAAATTCATGAAGAAAAGAGACTATCTTGGTTAGCTAGTGTTCCTCTCAAAGTTATATTCTTTCCAGAACCTCAGACTGTGACCTTATTTGGAAATAGGATAGTTGTAGTCAAGGCATAAATGAGATGAAATTATATTGGAATCGGATCTTATTCCAAATATCTGGTTTCCTTAAAAGACAAGAAGACAGAGCGATACACAGGAAGAAGTCTTGTAACAATGGAGGCAGAGATTAAAACCATGTGTCATCTGCAAGTTGACACACACCAAGCACTGTTGGTAACACCAAAAAGTAAGAAAAAGACATGGAACCAATTCTCTGTTAGACCCTAAGAGAGCATGACCCCACACTCAGCTTGACTTTGAGCTTGTAGCAGTGAATTTCTATTCTTTTAAGCCACACAGGTTGTGGTAATCTGTTAGGATTGCACAACTTGTGAACTGAAATGTTACATATTTTAAAAAGCATACAGAGGAAAATGGATGTTGGAAAAATATATAATAATAAAAGGTCAACATTTCAAACATAATTTTATCTCATTTATTTATAGATGCAGTAAACAATAGTTTTGAATGTGATGCATGATTATGTATAATTTCTAAGTTAAAACCTTTTATTTTAGAACAGTTTTATGCTTACAGAAAAGTTTCAAAGAGTCAGGTGCTGGTGGCTCACAATCTTAGCTACTCAGGAGGCTGAGTTCTGAGGATCGCAGTTCAAAGCCAGCCTGGACATGAAAGAGGAGAGATTCTTATCTCCAATTAACCACTCAAAACCCAGAAGTGGCACTGTAGCTCAAGGGGTAGAGCAATAGCCTTGAGCTGAAGAGCTCAGGGACAGTGCCCAGGCCCAGAGTTCAAGTCCATGACCAACAAAAAGAATAAAGAAAAGAAAAGTTGCAAATAGTACAGAGAGTTTTCCAGAGCATTCTTTCTTCTTTGGAGAAGGAAGGAAGCAGATGGTACCTTCCAGATCTTCAAGTAGTGTGATACTGAGGAGAAAGCTGTGGTTTGTCCTCAGGTTAAAAACTAACCTGCTACTTCCTGCCTCAGTTTCCTCATTTGAAAATAAGGATGTGAAGATAAAGTAAGTCTGATCTGGTCCTGTTTGAGCTCAGTGGCTCAGGGGAAGACATTTGTGTCTCTCAGACAATGCAAGTCATTTTCCTTCTCTGAAAGTGGGGAAAATAATGCTTTCTATACAAGGTTAGGCGTAGGAAGGAAGGTTTTAAATTCTAGGCTTCAGGGTTGTCAGTTCTTTCCTTTCTTTATCCCTCAACCACTTTTTCCAGGCTTTCCCTTGAGCTGAGTTCTATTGCTTGGAAGCATGTCAAAAGCAGATCAAATATCTACATCACATGGTTAAGTTCAGATGAAAACTCCTTCTGAAATACATAGCTCCTGGGACTAATAGTGTAGTGTGTGTGTGTGTGTGTGTGTGTGTGTGTGTGTGTGTGTGTGTTGTGGCAACGAGGAGATCGATGACCCCTTTAGGGACCTTCCACTCTTGAGATGCTTTGCAACAGGGAAGCAGAATATAAGCTGGATGCTTTTATTGGGAATAGTCCTCCGCTCTGTCTGGAAAATTCCAGGAGGAGGCTTCTTCAGTACATATGTCTGAGAAGAACTGATTTGTTCTAAAAGGAGCAAGTGTGTGGGTTGCTGTGCACCACTGCTCCTCAGCACCCTCCCCTCGCCCCCACTGCTGCCAACACCAGCTTGGCTTCAGCTGAGGAACCTCTGCTCCTACCATCCTCCCTTCCAGGCTCCCTCCACTCTCATTGCCTCTAATGACAAACATCTCAGAACACACGTGTTCATGCTGGTTGTTGCTTAGGTCACTTAGTCAATCTGTCTCAATCTTGGCTATACTTCAGAATCTCTGGGAAAGGCAGGAAACAGAGAGCATGATTTTAAGCAGAAGGATTTATGGGTCCCTGAAGTTTACTGATCTAGGAAAGGCATAGGTTTTTGTTGTTGTTTGTTTTTTGTTTTGTTTGTTGGTTTCTGGTTTTTTATTTATTTTTATTTTTTGTCAGTCCTGGGGGTTGAATACAGGGCCTGACCACTGGCCTTGGGTTTTCTCAAGGCCAGAGCTCTACCACTTTAGCCACAACACCACTTCCAGCTTTTTCTATGTATGTGGTACTGAGGTATTGAACCGGGTCTTGGTGCATGCACTCTACCAGTAGGCCAAACTCTGGGCCCTTGTTTTTGTTTTTCAGAAACTATCTGGTGATTTGAAGTTCTACTAGGTTTGAGAGCCATTGCCTCAGATGACTTCTTGTAGAAGGCAGAGACATAGTTGTCCTTGCTCATTGCTGTATTCTATGAGGACAAACACATGTTGACTAATAATCAAACTATGTCATGGAGGGTTGGGAAGAAGAGGCCCATGTGCTGGGCTCTGGGATCTCCATTCTTACCTTTACAAGAATTGCTCACTTTTATCTGTTAATTTATCAGTTATTTAAAAAATACTTCCAAGTAAAATATGTGCTGTACTGTAGATCTTAATGTCCCCCCAAATCCCACATGACAGAGACTTGGTCACCAGCTTGGTGTCATTGAGAGTGATGGGACTGTTAAGAGACAGGACATGATGGGATGTCACTAGGTCATTAGAGGTGCGCACAGGAGGAGAACTGTGGCCTCCAGGTCTCTTGCTTTTTGGACACAAGGTGAGCAGATTGCTCGGCTGCACTCTCTTGGCCACCAGAAGCCAAAGCAATGGATCCATCTGATCTGGACTGGAACTTCCGAAACAATGAATTGAAATAAACCCTTTCTCTTGTAAATTGATCATCTCAAGTATGTATTATAGTAGCAAAGAAAATAGACTGACACAATATGGAAACTCCTCATTCTTGATATAGCAGGAGAGTTCAAGAATAGGAAAGAACAGGGAAAATTTCTTGGGCTAGGGTAGAAAAACAAGGATTCCTGTGACAAGATATAATATATAGTCATTAAAAAAAAACCCTCAGCTTTGTAGTTTGAGACAAAGATTGTATTTATGAATTTAGAAGAGTATTTATAATACGTTGTTGAGTAGGAATGGGAAATTATAAAACTAAGATGTACAATGAAGCAATCTTATATATTATATATGTTAAACGTCCACATATGAAGTTATATATGTACATATGAAATCTCCTGCAGGAGGGTTTTACAAATTAGTTATAGATTTATTTTATTTTATTTTTGTTGTTGGTACTAGGCTTGATCTCAGGGCATTGTCCCTGATCTGTGCTCAAGGCTGGCACACTACAACTTGAGCCACAGCTCCACTTCCAGAGTTCCTGGCTAAGCAATTGATTTTTTTTTTACACTTTTTTTTGTTGTTGTTAGTCCTGGGGCTTGACCTCAGGGCCTGGGCACTGTCCTTGGACACATTTTGCTCAAGACTAGTGCCCTGCCACTTGAGCCATAGCACCACTTCTGGCTTTTTTTTTTTTTTTCTGTGTATGTGGTACCAAGGAATCGAACCTAGGACTTCGTGCATGCTAGGCGATCACTCTACCACTAAGCTACACTTCTGGCCCTAAGTAATGGATTTTTAAACATTCTTTTTGTTTATTTCCCTAATTTCTATATGTGTGTGCGCACACACACACACACAACACATAACAAGAACAATGTTTTCAAAACACTAGAATTTTTTTTTCTTGTACTTGAACTCAGGAAGTCCCACTCTTTCTTTTTTTGGGATCACTGGACTTGAACTCGGCCTGGGCGCCTCGGCATTGTCCCTGAGCTCTTCAGCTCAAGGCTACCGCTCTACCCCTTGAACCACAGTCCCACTTCCCATTTTTTAGAGGTTAATTGGAGATAAAAGTCTCAGGTCCTTTGGTGCCTGGGCTGGCTCTGACCCTTGATCCTCAGATCTCAGCCTCGGGCATGAGCCACCACACCAGACCCTCTCACTCTTGCTTAGCTTTTTACTCAAGAGTGCTGCTGTACCACTTGAGCCACACCTCTACTTCCTGATTTTGGCGGGTTAGTTGGAGATAAGTCTTTTGGATTAATATGCCTGGGCTGCCTCTGAATTGGGATTTTCAGACCTCAGCCTCCTGAGTAGCTAGGATTATAGACGTTAGCTACCAGTACCCAGCAAAAAACTAAAATTTTGAGGAAAAGTACTGAAAAAGGAACAGTAACCAAGTAAGTTCCCTATCCCAATGCAAATGCTTCTCTGTGTTTGTACACATCTGTGTGTGCCCTCAGGCGTGTGCTTGTGTATATATGTTATATAATGTCCAGACATTATATGTTATAGATTGTAGATAATATAGTATTATCTATATTGTAATGATATAGTATAATATATATTATATAATATATAACACATATAATGTCATATCTGTATTTCAGTACATTATTGTTACATTGAATTGTTTTTCCCTGTTGTCTCATTTCATTCTCACTACAGCCCTGGTTTTGAGACAAGGCTTGAATTACTATACATATACTGGGACCAGAGGCTCAGAACCCAAATTCAACAACTGGTACCTGTCTGAGATGGATGGAATCCACAGGCCTCTGAGCCAGAGTGTTCTTTCCCAGCATAGACCTTGTTCTGAAGGAGGCTAAAAACAGTCATGGTAACATTCAAGGCTCTTCTTGACATTATAACTTTTTAAAATGATACTGGAGAAGAAGAGTTGAAGATAAGCAAAGATGTCCATAAAAATCTGTATGTAAACAAAACAAAACAAAACATGTTACAAAAGTCTGGTCCAATGTTAGTTTTTTAAAAATACATATTTGCATAAACACATGGAAAGATCTGCCATAGGATATATTGTCAAGTGCACAGAATGCATTGTATAAGAAAAGTGACGCTGGGGGCTAGTAGCTCACATGTGTACTCCTAGCTACTCAGGAGGCTGAGATCTGAGGACAGAGGTTCAAAGCCAACCTAGGCAGACAAATCCATGAAACTCTTATCTCCAAATAACGAGCAAAAAACTGGAAGTGGAGGCGAAGTGCATGTGACAGCCTAGAGTCCAATGGCAGTACTAGCTCACACAACAACAACAAATTTCTAAGGGCAGAATGAGGGAGAGTAAGAACTTATGTTTGTGCTTGTTTTAAGTGAAGAAATATTAGGTAAGTTTGAGGAGCAGTTAAGAAGAGTGACTGAGAGAGTATTTGAAATATATTGTATACACGTGTGGAAATGTCACTGAGCCCTACCCTTTTTGACAGCTAATGTATGCTAAAACAGAACAAATGCAGCAATGGGACTCAGTGGATATTATGTTGAAAATGAGCTATGCAACTTGTAGGTAGGGACAGGAGGGAAAAACTGAGAGAGAGTGGGGAAAGGAATGACGTCCCAAAATCAATATATTCCTTACCTGATTTATATACCTTTAACCCCTCTATATATCACCTTTATAATAACAATGAAAAAAAAAACATTTAAAGAAGGATATACAGACAGCAAGAAGGAACTACCTGCAAAGGTGGAAATGGCTGGGAGATAACTTGGATATTATTATTATTATTATTATATATTTTTTTTGGTCCTCAGGCTTGAACTCAGGGCCTGGGTGCTGTCCCTGAGATCTTCAGCTCAAGGCTAGTGCTCTACCACTTGAACCACAACGCCACTTCTGGTATTCTGGTGGTTAATTGGTGATAAGAGCCCCACAGACTTTTGTGCCCAGACTGGCTTTGAACTGTTATCCTCAGATATCAGCCTTCTGAGTAGCCAGGATTATAGGTGTGAGCCACTTATGCCCAGATGAATTATCTTTTTAATACCACTTTAATTTCAAATCATGTGGCCGGGAGTTTGGCTTAGTGGTAGAGTGCTTGCCTAGCATGCACAAAGACCTGGGTTCGATTCCTCAGTACCACATACATAGAAAAAAAAAAAAGCTGGAAGTGGCGCTGAGGCTCAAGTGGTAGAGCTCTAGCCTTGAGAAAGCCCAAGGACAGCGCTCAGGCCCTGAGCCCAAGCCCAAGACTGGCAAAAAAAAAAAAAAAAAAAAAATTCATGTAACAAACATACCAAAAACGCTTCTATTTGGGTGATGGAGAAACGGAATATTTATTCCCTTCTTTCCATACATCTGTATTTTCTCAATGTTTTGCAAGAAAGGAGTTCTTTTGAAACATTTTTTCAAACTCTTATTATTTATGGATGAACAGGGGGTTTGAGCTTTCTAAAGGATTTTTGGCAAAAAAACAAAAAAGGCATCATATATGATACTGTAAAAATAAATCTGTTTTTCACCTGAAACTGTTTATTACTCTTCTCTTGCCAGGCTGCAGAGATGAATTTTGGACCTGGTTTCCTTTTTCAGGAAAACAGCAGGCCCAGAATTCCCTGTGGAACTGCATTCAGGATAGCACTCAGCTCAAGGTGAAAACAGGTTTCAGTTTGGGTGCCAGTCTTCTCTTAGCCCATTGTTGGTTGTGATAATAATGAGAACAGAATCTCATACCAGCTATTCTTCCAGAAGAATGGGAGGGGTTCAAAGTTAAAGTCCAAAGATATTATCTGGGCCTTTAGTGCATTGGATTAATTGTGAATTTAATCTACTTTTAACTCAATTCAAATACTTCTCCCTCTGTAAATGGTTCTTCCTTGGTTTCTCAGCTGAGTTGTCGAAGTTGTATCTGTGCAGTCTGGCTGAGTGTTTTGTTGACACATTTTCTGGGCAAGGCTATTTGAGAAACACTGACATTTCCCTTAACTTCCTTTTCAGGCATCATCCCAGTTTGTCTCCCTATCTCTGTTGGGGCTCTAGTCTCTTTCTCAGAAGGGAAGAACCTGCCTTAATCTTTATAATTGATTTCAGGGTTTCCCCCCCTCTTTTCTTTGTTTCCTTCTTCTAACCTGACTCAGCCCAAGCAGGTTCTCACCAAGCAAAACACCACATCCTCTGCTTTCTGATTTGAAGGGATCTTTTGTAATTTGCCAGTAAAGAATTACGTCAATTGGATCGTTGCCACCTAAAATCTTAAAGATTACTGATATTAGCTTCCTACCTTTCAACGAGAGCAAATTAGATGTCTCATTGTTACCTAAGTGAAAAGAATGGATCGATGCAGATGGAATAAAAGGGAGAGAAGGAGTTCTAGCCATACGCATTCTCTCTCTCCCTCTCTCCCTCTCTCCTTCTCTCTCTCTCTCTCTCTCTCTCTCTCTCTCTCTCTCTCTCTCTCTCTCTCTCTCTCTCTCTCTCTCTCTCTCCTCTCTCCCTCTCTCTCCCTCCCTCCCTCTCCCTCTCTCCCTCTCCCTCCCCCCCTCTCCCTCTCCCTCCCCCCTCTCCCTCTCCCTCCCCCCCTCTCCCTCTCCCTCCCCCTCTCCCTCTCCCCTTTTCCCTCCCCCCCCCCTCTCCCTCCCTCCCCTTCCTGGCCACCATGATGTGAACACTCTCTCTTTTACTTCCTGGTCCTGAAGAGGAGAATGGAAATAAAGGAGATCATTGTCTAGCCTGGTCTGGAGGGAACAGGTTTAAGACAGGTTTTTGTTCCACCAGCAATGGGTAGCCTGTACAGAGGTTTGTAATTGGGCCTCAGAAGACAGAGTTTTGTCCCGATGCCATATTTTACTCACTGATGGAGTAATCTAGGGTACGTTGTCAGTATTTAAGACTAGTTTCTCTCATGTGTAAAACTGGTGTTTTAATAACAACTTTACAGGGCTGAATGAAATAATGCTGGTGAATTCTTTTTTTCACAAATGAGAACCTGGTTCTCAACTAAGATGCTATCTACCTATGTAGCTTAGAGGACCTGTGAGCCCACCACGCCTGAGGAGGCAACACCTACATCTACCTGTATCTACATGCCTCTGGTGGGGCCAGCACCTGACTGTTGTGGGCTTCCCTGAGAGACCAGCCACATTGTTTTGACAAACTCAGGCAAGGCAGAGACTGAAGGACAAAGTTCCCACTTGTACACAATGCTCATTTTCAAGAAGGAGAGGTACTGGTGACTTGGTCTGTCACTGGGCTCCACCAGTGATGGTAGTTTGGACATCATCCCTGGAAGCCTGCTTTCCAGTCATAGCTAGAAAGGGTCTCTGACCGAGTTTCTGGGGACATTTGGATGTATCACCTATTTTTTTTTCCTTTCAGGATGTCCTGTATCCCTATAGGCAAAGTTAATATCTCTGGTTCTTATTCACTCAGGGATAGCAGCATCCCCTTGTCTCACAACTGTCAGAAAGTTTTCCCCACACCTACCCTATGCCTTCCAGAAGTAGTACCTCCCTGATGGATATCCACTAGAAATGCCAGGGAGGGCCTTATAAAGTGGAATAAGCTTTGGATCAGTAGAAAAGGATGCGCCTTAACTAGATCCATGAGCTAAAGGCAGTAATTACATGGATAGAAATCAGTTTCCCTCTCTATGACATGAGAGAGCAAATCCTCTAAGGTCTTTTCCCTGTGTCTGTTTTCTAGGCTGTGCTCTCCGCCCACCCGACGACCCGAATGACTTAATAATGAGGAATGAGGCTGTCTGTGACACTGATCCAGGGAGGCTTTGCATTCTTTTACAGATACCCTTCTACACTTTTATGAATACATAGTTTTGTGTAGTTACAACCATTTCCTTGTTCCCCCCTCCATTTTCTCTTTCATTCTTGTTCTTGTTCTAGCTCCGTATGTTGTCCTCATCCCCTATTCTAATTCTCACCGTAAGCCTCTTTCTATGGTATTTATGTGTGCTAAAGTTTCACCCATTACAAAAAAATAAAGCCTTTAACCAATTTATTTCTTCATTACAAAGTAGCTTAAAATTGTATGCTGGTATTTTCCTTTTAATTTTTAAAATTATTTAATACATACATAAATTAATAAGAATAATGTAAAGTATTCTCACTTTTTACCCAGATTTCTCAAATGTTTATGGTCATCTATCATCTGTCTGTCTATCTGTCATTAACCTAGCTTAATAGAATATATAAATGTATATGTATATATGTGTATATATATATATATATTCTTGAACTGTTGAACACAGGATTCTTCTTTACCCCTAAATCCTTCAGTGTGGGGTTCTTAAAAACTCAGGAAGTAGAGGAGAAGTATTGAGAGCCTGGGGTACATTTTGTTTTCTGTACCTTTTGTCTTGGATGTAAATTTATCGTTTGGGGGAGGGTAAGGGGAGCACAGAAATGGTGGGACAAAGAGTGAACAAATGCAGCAGTAGACGCCATGTTGAAACTGAACTATTCAACTTGTGGGGAGGGTTAGGAGGGAAAAATTGAGAAAATGAGGGAAGAGATGACACTTCAAAAAGAAATGCACTCATTATCTGACTTATGTTACTATAATCCCTCTATACATTACGTTTACAATAACATTAAAATTTTAAAATAAGAAATGGGTAATTCCTCAATTTGATGCTCCACAATGACCAGTGTGAAGTCATGCTTCTGTCACAGACATTGCATACAAATGATGTTTCCTCAGCATGGTCTTCCTGGAGGCATGTCATATTGATTTGCCCTGTTGTTAGTGCTATGGACTTAAATGGCCCCCATAAATTCACGTTGAAATTCTAGTTCTTTTTTATTTTTTTGCCAGTCCTGGGGCTTGAACTCAGGACCAGAGTGCTATCCTTGGGCTTTCTCAAGGCTAGAGCTCTACCACTTGAACCACAGCATCGATTCCAGCTTTTCTATGTATGTGGTACTGAGGAATTGAACCCAGGTCTTTGTGCATGCTAGGCCAGCACTCTACCACTAGGCCAAACTCCTTGCTGAAATTCTAGTTCTCAGTGTGCTGGCACTAGGAGATGGGCTTCTGAGAAGTGATTAGGTCAAGCAGTGGAAACACATCAATAGAATTAATGCCCTTATAAAAGAGACTTGAAGACTTCTCTGACCTTTTTTTCTCCACAGGAAGAAGTTGACAGCGTAGAAGATAAGCTTCACCAGAACCTTACCATGCTGGTGCCCCAATCCCAGACTTTCAGTCTCAAAAAATTACAATAAATTTCTGTTGCTTATTTTATTTTGTTGTAGTGCCCTTGATTTAGACAACCAATGACATTCAATTTGATCCACATTCCTCCCCCATCCCACACCCCTGTGCATTTTTATTTTTGGCAGTCCTGGGACCTGAATCAGAGCCTAGGCACTGTCCTTGGACACTTTTTGCACAAGACTAATGCCCTGCCACTTGAGCCACAGCACCACTTCCACTGTGTGTGTGTGTGTGTGTGTGTGTGTGATACCAAAGAATCAAACCCAAGGCTTCATGCTTGCTAGGTGAGCACTCTGCCACTAGGTTATGCTGTCAGCTCCACTAAAAGGTAATATTGATGAAATTTTACATAAAGTCTTAAAAACTTTTGTCCATATATAATGCTATGTCAAAGGAGAGAAGAAAAAGCTACAGTGAAAAGATTTAATAGTTAAGAAAATCCAGTGCTAGGTGGCTCATACCTGTAATCCTAGCTACTCGGGAGGCTGAGATCTGAGGATCATGGTTCAAAGCCAGCCTGGGCACTAAAGTCCGTGAGACTCTTATCTCCAGTATACCACTAGAAAATCAGAAGTGGTGCTGTGGCTCAAGGCCCTGAGTTCTAGCCCCATGACCCCTGCAACCAACAAAAAGAAATATTGTTACAAATTGTTGTATAGAAACTCATTAATAGGAGACTTTACTTTCCTTAGTTTGTGACAGATCATGTAAACAAATAAGCACTGATAGGTAAAATCTTTTTTTTTTTTTTTTTTTTTTTTTGCCAGTCCTGGGGCTTGAATTCAGTGTTTGAGCACTTTCTCAAGGCTAGAACTCTATCACTTAAGCCATAACACCATTTCTGCCTTTTTCTATGTATATGGTACAGAGGGATCGAATCCGGTCTTCATGCATGCTAGGCAAGCACTCTTACCACTAGGCCAAACTCCCGGCCTAGGTAAAATCTTTTATATATTAGTATTAAGAATTAGTAAGCAAATTTGGCATGCAAAATTTTGACAGTACACTGTGAAAATAATGCATTCTCTCCATCCCCAAAGATGATAAAACATTCAAATAAACTTGATTATTAGGCCATAAGAAAGCATGCTAAGTCCAATATATGATAGAACTAATAATAATGAAGCAAGGCTCTGTGGCTTATGTCTGTAATCCAAGCTACTCAGGAGATTGAGATCAAGGCTTGAAGCCAGTCTGGACAAGGAATTTTGTTAAGATTTATTTTCAATTAACCACCAAAACATGGAAAGTGGAGCTTTGATTCAAGTGATAAAGCTCCAGTCTTGAATGAAAAAAGGGAGAGCATGAGACCCTGGCTTCAATCACGAGTTCTTCCACAACACAAACTAACAACAACAACAAAAACCACAATAATTTTTAAAAGTCAGGGAATTAGGAGACCCTTCCAACCTGTATGAAAAAAAAAACCCAAAAAACTCTTTCTTACATATTTTTGGGGTTAAGTGGAAAATAACAAGCTATGGTCAATTTAGAAACAATAACAAAAACATCTTAGTACTCGTGAAATAGAGCTAAAGCAATACCCAGAGGAAATTCTTATCTTTATTTACATGGAGAAAGAAGACAAGGAAATTAATTAACCATTTGATTCCAAAATTAGAAAATAAATAAACCAAAGGAAAGTAGAAGGAAAAGGCATAAATTTAGTGTTAGAAAATAGAAAAGTAGTAAAAACAAAAATAAATCAAAACATAAAGAATAAATTAAGATAAAAATAATTAAGTTGATTAAAATGTAACAGATCTTATCATCAAAAGAAAGAGAGATAGATGGAGAATAACAACTTCCCCTAAACGTCTACATGCTAATTTCCAGAATCTATGAATACACTACCTTACACAACAAAAAAAGGACTTTGCTGTAATGATTGAAGTGCAGGATCTGACCATGGCATATTACCCATGTGGGCTCAAGTTAATTTCCTGAATTCTTAAAATCCAGGGACCTTCCCCAGCAGAGGTCAGGAAGCTATTGCATTGAATGACCAGTTAACATTCGTAGTATTGAGTTTTCCTGCCTTTGCTTACTTGGAGATGGAAATAGAAGTCATAAATAAGTGAAAGACCATAGATGGCCCTAGAAAGAAAAGAAAGTCTCTCCCAGCACTCAAGAAGAAACAGCTATCACCCAACAGTGGGTGATGTTAGGCTGTGCTCAGGTCAAACTTCCCACCTACTGAATTGTGGCATAGTATGCATCCACTGTTCAAACCACCAGGTTATGCTGATTTACTAAAGCAGCAGTAGAAAAGTAATACTAAGAAAAAATTCAACTTCATCTGGGAAGGTGGTTTAGTGGTAGAGTGTTTGCCTAGCATGCATGACGCCCTGGGTTCGATTCCTCAGTACCATATACACAGAAAAAGCTGGAAGTGGCACTGTAGCTCAAGTGGTAGAACACTAGCTTTGAGCAAAAAGCAGCTCAAGGACAGCGCGCAGTCCCAGAGTTTAAGTCCCAGAAGTAGATGCCTACCGAGCTTTATTCCTTATTCCTCAAGCTTGGTCTTTTTTCATGCTTTAAGAAATATTTAGGGTCAGGAGTGTGGCCTGGTGGTAGAGAGCTTGCCTAGCATGCACAAAGTCTGGCTTTGATTCCTTAATACCACATACACAGAAAAAGCCAGAAGTGGTGCTGTGGTTCAACTGATAAAGAGCTAGCCTTGAGAAAGCCCAAGGACAGTGCCAGGCCCTGAGTTCAAGTCCCAGGACTGGTTACAAAAAAAAAAAAAGCAAAGAAAAAGAAAAGAAATATTTAAACATTTTACTTGAGTAATCTTTTAGAATACATATCTATCTATTGGCTTTACCTCCTGCCTAAACTCTCAGTCTTTTCTTTAAACAGCAATTCTTTCTTTTAATAACAATTCTTTTTTCTTGTGAGAGAGAACAAACTGCCTCTTAGTCCAAAGAATTGGTTTGAAACTGACCCCAATTCCTCCTCCATGGTTAGATATGTAAATCAACTTTAGAACCATCTCCCTGGCTCCAGCAATTGGTTCAGGGATGAGGTATAACCCAAGATAAACCAATCAGAATCAAGATGATTGAACTCTAAAATCTTTGTATATTTGTATATATAAAAATCTGTGTATATCTTGAGGTATATTTCAGAAGAGATAGTCTTTTTCCATTTGACTTGAAGCTATAAAAGTATAATTTGGGCTAGGAAGCCATTATAGTAAAAGGTGGAGAAAAAGAAAAAGAACAGACTAGGTATTGACAAAATTATCAATTATGTCCTACCTCGGGCTTGCACGTGCAACCAATAGAACACTGACTAAAGAAAAACAAAAAGAAACAATTCCACCAGTCCCCAAAGTGATTTGAAAATAATGTTGTTCTTTTTTTTTTAATCACATGTAGTATTCTGATGTTAACTTGTCCCGCTAATCTGACACATTGACCCATTTATAGCTTCCAATAGACATAAACTAGAGGAAATTGTTTTTCAAATGTCTTATTTGCTTACTTCCATATTTAAATTTTTTATTTATTTATTTTTTTTGGCAGGGCTTGAACTTGGCCTAATCATTGTCTTTGGGTTTTCTCAAGACTAGAGCTCTGCCATATGAGTCACAATACTACTCTGGCTTTTTCTATGTATACAGTACTGAGGAATCGAACCCAGGTCTTCGTGCTAGGCAAGTACTCTACCACTAGGCCAAACTCCCAGCTCCCAATTTTTTATTCTTTTAGTTGGTCATGGGGCTTGAAGTTAGGGCCTGCACACTGTTGATGAGTGAAAAAAACTTTTCACTCATGAACAGTGCTAGTACTCTGCTACTTGAACTACAGTGCCACTTTTGGTTTTCTGATGGTTAAATGGAGATGAGTCTCATGGGCTTTCTTGCCTGCTTGTACAAGCGCACGCACGCGCACACGCAGGCACACGCAGGCACACACACACACACACACACACACACACACACACACACACTCCAGCATCAACAATATTGTTGTCAACTGGCATATTATTCTTTAAGTAACATAAGTAAGTACAAAATATACTTAACCGGAACATAACCATGGGAAAATACCAAACAGATCCTGCTTGTAACGGATTCTATCAAACAAGATTGGAGAAAGTCCATGGATTTAGGAGCCAAGTATCTGAATATGGGGGAGAGGGGTGGTAGAGCAAGTTAAGCCAAGTTTTTTTGTTGTTGTTGTTGTTGTTGTTTTTTTCCCAGTCCTGGGCTTGAGCTCAGGGCATGAACCCTGTCCTTGGACTTTCTCAAGGCTAGAGATCTACCACTTGAGCCTCACCACCACTTCCGGCTTTTTTCTATGTATGTGGTACCGAGGAATTGAACCTGGGTCTTTGCGCATGCTAGGCAAGCACTCTACCACTAGGCCAAACTCCTGGCCCCCAAGTTGTTTTTTTTTTTTTTTTTAACAGGAGTTCATTATATAATATTTCTACTTTTCATGGGTCTGAAATTGTTACAAAGAAAACTTTTCAAGCAAAAATATATATATATGCCTTTATATATGTCTTCAAAGGTATATATAACATAGAAACTCCCATGTTTTCATTTGATGTGCATCATTCAGTTAAAATCTATTTTTATCAAATCATATTATGAAATGCTCATCACAATTACAGTTAATACTCATCTTATTTCATATTATAATAGGATCTCACCCTCCTATTAACAAAAAATTATATGCTAGCTACTGGATCAATTAGTTTTAGCAGAATGTACCTTTCTTTTTAATTAAATACATGAAATTGAATCACAATGGCATCATGGAGCTATTTTGGCCTTTTAAACACATTACTTAATTACATTATTCCCAAAAGCTGACCACTAGAATTCAATACTTACATGAACACCCATTTGTCAAAGGAGTACCTTACCTTCAGCAATACTCATCACATTAATAAAATAGTTGGAAATTCGAGTCAATTTTGTAATTTGGGTAATTGTAAAATAATGAAGACTACCATTATCATGTTGCTTTCTTATATCTGTATTTGGCTTTATATTGGTTTGTCTGCTTTAGCAATCTTTCTTCTTTCTCTTTTTTTCTTCTTTCTTCCTAACAGTGTCATGTTTTATAGTGCAGGCTGGCTTTGAACCTCACACTACCCCAGCTTCTTGAATGCTAAAATTACAACACCATACTTAGCTCTTCAGAAATATTTCTTATGATACATACAACAAAATTCGTTATCTTAGGCTTCATCCCTTGAAATTTGTGGTAATAGATTTCTTTGATTGAAAAATGACATCAGACTCTTCCTGCCAAGAATTAAGTCAGAGTCTGATTTTGCTGATTGGTTTGACAATCAGCTTTGACAGAAATGTTCCACTGAACATTTTCTAGAATTATATTATTGAATGATCTAAATGGAATCTTGGAAGTTTTGATAAATAGAGTTAAAACATACAATAAAGCAAAGGCATTTAAAATTGAGCGACGTGACAGACTGATGCTAAGATGGCCCCATAATCCTGGCTTCCAGATAGCCTGGCCTTTGTGTAGCCTCACTCTTTGAATCTGGTTGGGACATATGACTCTCTTGGAGCTCAGAATGGCAAGGAGGATTGAGTGTATTAAATTCTAACAGAGAGACCTCTGAGGAAGCAAGTGGTTGTCCTGGGAAGACACATATGGCAAGGAATTAAGAGTGACCTTTAGCTGGCAGCCAGTAAAGAGCTGATACTGTACTGCCAACAACCACGTGACTGTGAAGCTCCTCCCCCAGACATGCCTCAGGAACTCTTGAACCCACAGAAGTTGGGAGAACATGAATGTATGGTGCTAATCCGATATGATTGTGGCAGTCATTTGAGTATAGCAATTGATAGCTAGTACGTGTGTCAAAGGTATATTGAAATGAACCCTTCCATATTTGAATGATTTCAATGATGAAATGGGGTACAGGAGGAGTTACAGGTACAATGTTGGCAGTTGCTTGCAAACTTAAGTAGGAACCAGAAACACGTAGAGGTAAAAAGACAGCCTGCTGGGTCTTACCTGTGCAATTTCTGGTTCTAGGTGGGTCCTGGAAATTTCCATTTCTGACAAATTGTCAGTTGATGCGGATATGGCTTGTCTGGACTTCACATTTTGAAAGCCAATAATGTAGTTATTTGGGAACTCAGTCTTAGTGAAGCTTCTTTGGTACATTTCTTATAAATTGAGATTGTTAATCAGATTCTACTGACTAATATATTGTTTTTCAATCTTCTTTTCTTGTTTTGTGTGTGGTGTGGTGTTGTGTCATATGGTGGTGTGTGTGTGTGTGTGTGTGTGTGTGTGTGTGTGTGTGTGTACCTGCCATTGTTGGGGCTTGAACTAAGAACGTGGATGTTGTCCTTTTGAGTGGTTTTTATTGTTGCTGTTTTTGCTCAAGGGCAGCAATCTACCACTTAAGCCATAGCTCTACTTCTCGCTTTTCAGAGAATAATTGGAGAAGTAAGTATTCTGGAATTTTCTGACCCAGTTGGCTTCAATACATGATCTTTAGATCACAGCTTCCTGGGTAGCAGAGATTATAGATGTGAGTCACTAGTGTCTAGTAATCTTTTCTTTTTTAAATTAATTAATTTAATTTTTTAACATACATTTGTAAGATGAGGGGGTTTATTGTGGTATTTCTTTTCTTTTCTTTTATCAGTGATGGGACTTGAATTCTGGGCCTGGGCGCTGTCCCTGAGCTCTTTGGCTCAAGGCTAGCATCCTACCGCTTGAGCCATAGTGCCACTTCTGGTTTTCTGGTGGTTAATTGGAGATAAGAGTCTTACAGACTTTTATGCTAGGGCTGGCTTTGAACCATGATCCTCAGATCTCAGCCTCTTCAGTAGCTAGGATTATAGGCATGAGCCACTGGCATCCGGCTTTTCTGTGTATGCTATTTCTATGCACGCACACAGTATACTTTGAACAAATCATTCTTGCATTGCTCTTTCCTCACTTTTCAAACAACATTTGGTGGGTTTCATTATGTTGTGTTGATATATATATGTATACATACATATATATGTACATATATGTATATGTGTATATATAGCTATCTCAACCTTTGCTCCTCTTTGTTCCTCACTATCCTCTTTTTAACCTCTCACTCTTTCTGATTACCTGTAGATGGTCCCTTTTATATTCATGCCCCATTACCATTGCTGGTATCATTATTACTATTACCGTCATCATTCTAGATCTAGATTCCACAGGTGAATGAGAACGTGTGATAATCGGGCTTTTTACATTAGGCTTATTTTGTTCAACATGATGATCTCCAGATTCATCCATTTTCCTTTAGTGACAATGATTTCATTTTTCTTTCTTTTTGGCTAAGTAATATTCTATGGTATATAACACACACCCATATAAATATATAATATTTTATCCAATTAATCACTTTTCAACAAAATTGAGGGAAGACTGATAAGCCGCTAAAATAATTTTGGCCAAGTGTTGATAGCTCACGCCTGTAATCTTGGCTACTCCAGAGGCTGAGATTCAAAGGACCATAATTCAAAGCCAGTCTAGACAGAAAAAGTTTCAATATTCCATTTCCAAAATGGTTATCAAAGAGTCAGGGTATGGGGCCCTGAGCATAGCCTAGTGATAGAGTGCTTGCATGCCAAAACCCTGAATTTGATTCCTCCGTACCACGTACTAAGTAAAAGCTGGAAGTAGAGTTGTGGCTCAAGTGGCAGGGCGCTACCCTTGAGCAAAATGTGTCCAAGGACAGTACGAAGGCCCTGAGTTCAAGACCCAAGACTGGCAAAAGAAAAAAAAAGTCAGGGTGGATCCTGAAGTGTGGCCTAGTGGTTAAAGTGCTTGCCTAGCATGCACGAAGACCTGGGTTTGATTCCTCGGTACCACATACATAGAAAAAAGCTGGAAGTGGTGCTGAGGCTCAAGTGGTAGAGCTCTAGCCTTGAGAAAGTCCAAGGACAGTGCTCAGGCCCTGAGCTCAAGCCCAGAACTGGCAAAAAAAAAAAATTAAAATGTAAGTGGAATGTGAAGTTTGGCATATAACTTGGAAGCCTTTTCAAGAATGGAGTGGCATTTCTATTTTAAAAGAAAAACACTAAAATTTCTTCTATTCCTAACTATTTATTGAAATGAGCAAAGTTAGAGTAATCCAAAAAAGTGGTTACAAACGGATTTGAAAAATGGTGTGAACATAATTGAAGTTTCTTTCTCAATTGGTTCTCTAGCTTGTAGTGATGAATCAGATATCCAGGCTTCTTCTCTACTCCAGGGATTTGCCATCATTCATACTCAGAAGGGCAAATGTAGGAGGTACACCAGTGAGATTATATATATATATATATATAGTTATTATTAAGGTATAGAACAGAAGGGCTACTATTTCATAAGTCAGGTGCATGTCTTTTTCCATATATTTTATTGTAATTATTAGAAGGGTTACATTATAGTTATCAGATAGAGGGTGCATTACTTCACAAACATTGATACGCTTTCTCATGTCTTGGTCCCCATTTCCCTCCCCTACCCCCATCCCTCATCTTGTTTTCCCCCCTTCCCTAACCAATTTCAAATAACCAAATATGCATATATATAATGTATCAGATAACAAGGTGAAATACTGTAACAATAGGAGATAAACAAGGGACAGCAAAAGAGATGAGAGATAACATAGTACATTAAGGACAACACTCATTATATGGCTTTTGTTTCTATATCCTGGGACCTTTCATTTAGCATCATACTATATGGTCTCTAGATTTAGTTCTATTGTAAATTTCTGCTAGGAGAGCCCAAGGTTTCTATTGATTATGACAAATGAGGGAAATCATTAAGCCTATGTTCCTTTGAGTCTGGCTTACTTCACTTAATATGATTTTTTTCTAAGTTTTTCCATTTCCTTACAATGGGGCGATGTCATTCTTTCTTACAGCAGCATAGAATTCCATTGTGTATAAATACCACATCTTGTTGATCCACTCATCAACTGAGGGGCATCTGGGATGGTTCCATATCTTTGCTATGGTAAATAGTGCTGCAATGAACATTGTTGTGCTAGTGGATTTAGTATGTCCTTGTTTCTGGACGAGTGGGTAAATGCCAAGTAGTGGAATTGCTGGGTCATAGGGGAGTTCTATGTTTAGTCTTTTGAGGAACTGCCATGCTGCTTTCTTTCCATAGTGGTTTAATGAGTTTGCACTCCAGCCAACAGTGTAGTAGTGATCCCTCCTGGCCACATCCCCTCCAGCATCTGTTGTTATTAGACTTCTTCATCATGGCCATTCTCACTGGAGTGAGATAGAATCTTAGAGTTGTTTTGATTTGCATTTCTTTTAAGACCAGAGATGTTGAGCATTTCTTCATGTGTCTATAGGCCATTCTTATTTCTTCTTCAGAGAAGACTCTCTTTAAGTGTTTGGCCCATCTTTTAATGGGATGGTTGTTACTTTGGAGATTAGTTTTGGAGTGATTCAATTTTTTGAGCTGTTGATATATTTTAGATATGAGGCCTTTGTCTGTTGTATGGTTGGTGAAGATCTTCTCCCACTCTGTAGGCTTTCTAGTTAATTTGCTAGCTATGTCCTTTGCCATATAGAAGCTCTGTAGTTTAATGCAGTCCCACTTATCCAGACTTTTTCTGATTTGTTGTGTTTCTGGGTCCTTATTAAGAATGTTTTGACCTGTGCCAAGAAGACCTAGTGTATCTCCTATTCCTTCTTGTAAAGTTTTCAGTGTATCTGCTTTTACCTCGAGGTCTTTGATCCATTTGGAGTTAATCCTGGTACAGGGTGACAAAGAAGGATCCAGCTTTAGTTTTCTGCAGGTGCTTAACCAGTTCTGTCAGCACAACTTGTTGAAGAGGCTGTCTTTCTTCCATTCTATTTTTTTCGGCTCCCTTATCAAAGATTAGGTGGCCATAGGTCTGTGGGTTAATATCTGGGTCCTCACTTCTATTCCATTGGTCTTCAGGCCTATTCTTGTGCCAGTACCAAGCTGCTTTGGTCACTGTAGCTCTATAATAGAGTCTAAAGTTTGAAATTGAAATTCCTCCTGCGCTGTTCTTTCTGCTAAGAATTGCTTTTGCCATACAGTGTCTTTTATTATTCCATATGAAATTTTGGATTGCCTCTTCTATTTCTTTAAAGAATGACATTGGGATATTGATGGGTATTGCGTTGAATTTGTAGATAGCCCTTGGCAAGATTGCCATTTTCATGATGTTAATTCTTCCAATCTAGGAGCATGGGAGGTTTTTCCATTTCCTTAGTTCTGCTTTAATTTCCTTTTTCAGGGTTTTAAAGTTTTCATCAGAAAGGTCCTTTACATTCTTAGTTAAGTTAATTCCTAGGTACTTTATTTTCTTTGTGGCTATTGTGAAAGGAGTTGCTTTCTTGATTGTTGCCTCGTTCCTCTCACTGTTGGTGTAGAGGAAGGCAGTTGATTTTTGAGGGTTAATTTTATACCCTGCTACCTTGCCAAAGTTTTGAATCAGCTCAAGGAGCTTGGGAGTGGAGTCTATAGGGTTCTTTAAATACAGAATCATGTCATCAGGTACATGTCTTTTTTTAGGCAGTGTTACCCCTTCCTTTGCTTTCCTCCAGTCCTTCCCTCCATCTGCTTCTTAATAGTCCTTGCTCAGAACTAACATGTTATTTCTGCTTATGTTTAACTAGGGAGGAATGAATAACATGACTATTACATCCAGCTTGGTCCAATGAAGAGAGGAAGAGAGAAGGAAAAAAGTACTGTGAATAAGGAACCTTTATTCTGAAGAATTATTAGCAGGAATCGAAATAACTACTGATCAGGAGTCAGAAGTGAAGATTTAAAGAAGGGTTACTATCGTAGGACAGAAAAAGGGTTTTCAAGAGAGAGGTCTACCTTTTCTTTTTCTTGACATCTGACTTCATTGGCAAGATGTTTGAGGGTCTTGAGGACACCATTAGAGTCAATGGCTTGTGAGAAGGACCAAAAAAACAAACCCCCCAAAACTATCATTTTCAATGGAAAAAGACAGATTAAAATCAGTGTAAGAAAAAGGCAGATAGGGCAAAGTCTGGAAAACTCTGGGCTCAAGCTTCTAGTTCTAGAGACAGATGAACAGTACTGGATTCTTCCAGCAATGACACATGGAAACATGAATGAAGTATTGCCAGCTAAAGTTGCTCACCTCAGTTTAGATGGGAGGCGCCACACTGGCAAAGCTGTCTACATGGTGACAACAGTTACTCAGGTTCCAGGCCATCATACCATGCAAGCCATCATACTGCACAGCCTAAGTTTCTCAGCAGGAGTCACGCTGTTAGCATAGCACAGGTTATTTGTCATGGCTCAGGGCCTGGAGTACACAGAAATATCTTATCAAGAAGAATATTCCAGGGCTGGGAATTTGGCCTAGTGGTAGAGTGTTTGCCTAGCATGCATGAAGACCAGAGGGCGATTCCGTGTACCATATACGTAGATAACGCTGGAAGCGGTGCTATGACTCAAGCGGTAGAGCTCCAGTCTTGAGAAAGCCCAAGGACAGTGCTCAGACCCTGAGTTCCAGCCCCAGGACTGGAAAATAAAAAAAGAATATTGCAAAAGTTTAAAGGTCATTTCTCAAGAGCTAGGTAGGAACCAAACCTTTTGGAATGTGCAAAAAGACGTGGTTCACTGAAGGACAGAGGAATTCCTTTCTGATGGAACTTGATAGAAACCCACCCTCTTATGCTGGAGAAGCTGTTCTAAGGACCACTATAACCCTGCTGGAAGGGTGTGGTATTGACCACGGGGGTTGTTGGCTGTTGTGCACTGCAGGAGTCACCCAAAATACCAGGTGCGAGAGGAAGTTATCTGCTATGCTGTGCAGTGGCTGAGCAGTGGAGAGAAAGAAAAAAATGCTCAGCACAGGATTCTGCGCAAAGCAAGGAAAGCCTCCTCTCCTTCAATATCACTCTGGAGCCCTCTTTACAAATCATCAGAACCAATCATCAAAGGAAACAGATATATAGGGCTGCAATCAGTTTCACAGAGAGAGCAAACAATAAAGGGTGCATTTGGGACAAGATAATGCGAGCAGCCATAGTGCAAGGGATGCTGGGAAATACAATCCTGTGTATATTTGTCTACAATCTTATGACTAAGGGAGAAGAAAAGGGATCACATGGGCAGCGGTTGTCATTTAATTCAACATTGAAAAGTAGACATAGAACTTATGCTATACACAATGTCATTCTTGAAACGAAGTAAGAGAAAAGCAATAATTCTTCATGTGTCTCATTGATAAACTCAATTCTGGCAAAAAATTCTTTTTTTTTAGTAATTATGTATTAGATTTGGTTATAGGCTAAAGGAACTATGAACTAATAGTTTACTATAACCATTTAATATAAAAAATTTTTGTAGGTCATGGGGCTTGAACTCGGCCCGGGCACTGTCCCTGAGCTCTTCAGTTCAAGGCTACTACCCTACCCTTGAGCCAAGTCCCACTTCTCATTTTCTAGAGGGTAATTGGAGATAAGAGTCTCAGGTCCTTTTGTTCCTAGGCTGGCTTTGAACCTTGATCTTCAGATCTCAGCTTCCTGAGTAGCTAGGATTACTGGTTTGAGCCATTGAGTCAGGCTAATACAAAATATTTTTTTTTGTGCTAATATTAGTCTTGAATTCAAGTTCTTTCACTTTTGTTCAGGTTTCTCACTCATGGCTGTCTATGTTCCCAGGTACAGAGTTTTGCAGGTTAACTGAAGATTTTAACCTTGTAGATTTGTGGTGTAGCTTTGTCCAAGCTGGCTTAAAATCATGTTTTTAAAATATCCCCTCATGAGTAGCTAAGATTACAGGCATGAGCCACAAGCTCCTGGAAATAATATGGAATAAGCTTAAAAGTGCAAGGCCTGGGGCCGGAAGTGTGGCCTAGGGATAGAGTGCTTGCCTAGCATTCACAAAGCCTTGGGTTCAATTCCTCGGTATCACATACACAGAAAAAACTCGGAAGCGGTGCTGTGGCTCAAGTGGTAGAGGGCTAACCTTGAGAAAGATCAAGCACAGTGCCTAGGCCCAGAGTTTAAGCCCTGGGACTGGCACATACACAAAAAGAAATGTCATGCCTTATTGGCTAATGAACTTGATTCAAATATTTTTCTGTATATAAATATGATTAGATACTATTTAAAAGTAAGACAAAGACTTCCCCAAATAAAAATATATCATGGTAAAAGTGTTTTGGAGAGCTTATGTGGAAGTACAGATTCCAGAAGAAAAGGAAGAAGCGTGGGGCAGAGGGTGTAGCTCAGTGGTGCAGCATGTGTCTGGTGTGTGTGAAGCCATGGGTTCAATCACCAGCTCAGGAGGAGAGAGGGAAATGGTAAGGAGACTATTTGGCGACAATTAGTGGTGATATTTTGTGTCGTGGTAATTAAATTGCAAGTACGTACAGAATCTGTTGCTAAATTAGAGCAGTATTTTTAAATGTCAGAATTTATAATAAATTGGAAATTATATTCTTTCTATAAGATGGCAGACAATATTAAATGTCAACTTAACATAGTGCTAAAAGGTTCCTAGCTTCGAAAAAAAATCTTGTAGAATGTAAGTTAAAGAAATATGAAGTCTACTGTTTCCTTTTTCATCACTGATCCTCAACAGGCAGCTTGGTATATGGCATGTGGTAGGTCCTTCCTAAATACTATTTGAGAAAATAATGAAGGGTAAATAGAGGTAAAAACATAAGCAATGCCCTTCTAGAATAGGTATAACTCCATACAATCTTTTGGGGGAGCTTTGTTATTCCTATAGATATATTATCCAAACAGTGTAAGTCATTATTTACTATGTTTGTTCATTAAGTAGATTTAAATCTTCTACTCTATAGGAGATCTAGCAAGGGCTTAATAGAATAGATATGGTCTTGCCTTCATGGAATTTACAGTCTATTTAAGAAAGACTAATAACACAAATGAATGAATAAGCATTGTTAGAAGTTCTATAAAAATAAAATGAAAACTTCTATTTTTCTCCCCCTCCTCCTCCTCCTCGACCTCCTCCTCCTTCTTTTCTTTTCCTCTTCCTTTTGCTGGAGCTTGATTAAGGGCTTCATGTTCAATATTCTCCCAGCTGAATCACATTTTGCTTAAACATAAAATTTAAATATGTGCTAAAATGAAATAACTGGGATTGAAACCAGAACTTTCCAAATGCTAGACAAGTGTTCTACTACTTTTGTGACACCCCTAGCTCCTCTATGTGGAAGATGCGTTGTTTGTGTTCTCGTGGGGTAAGCTGGGTGATCGGGGATGGACTCTGAGATGGTGTCACATTTTAGATCCAGGCATCAATTCATGACCAGGATGGAGCAGGAGGTAGGTAGGTACAAATGAGACACCAAGTTCAAGTGTCAACTTAAGGAAGGTTACCAAAGACATGAATCTGGTGACTCTGCAAAGGCATCTATTTCCACTACCTGGCATGGTCACACTTCCCTTTTCCAACCAATACTTGTACCCTTCCCAATTTCCTGCCACTGTGGAAAGATTTCTGTCACCATAGATTTTTGTTCTTTTTCTTTTCCTCGTCCTGGGGCTTGAACTTAGGGACTGACTCTGAGATTCTTTTTTCTCAAGGCTGTTACTCTACCACTAGAGCCACAGCTCCATTTCCAGGGTTTTTTTTTTCATAGTTAATTGGAGATAAGAGCCTTGTGGATTGCCTGGATTGGCTTCTAACTACAATTCTTACATCTCAGCTTCAGGAGTAGCTACAGGTGTGAGCCAACAGTGTCCAGTTGTCATCACAACATAGGTTTGCCTATTTTAAGATTTCATGAATTAGATTATATATATATATATCCTAGCTAATATATATATATATATATATATATATATATATATATATATATATAGTAGCTAGGATTACAGGCATGAGCCACGGCACCCAGCAAAAGGATCATTTTGAGACTAATCCATGGGGCTATAGCTCATTCTTTTATTTATGTATTTATTTATTTCATTTGTAGGGGCTTGAAGTCAGGGTTGGGGTACTGTTCCTGAGCCTCTTTGTGCTCCAAGCTAGTGAGTGCTCTACCACTTGAGCCACAGCGCCCCTTCCAGTGTCTGAGTGCTTAATTGGAGATAAGAGTCTCACCAGGACTTCTTTGAGGAGGGGCCTTCGAAACTTGATCCCCAGACCTCAGCTTCTTAAGTAGCTAGGATTGTAGGCGTGAGCCCCTAATGTCTAACACATAGCTCACTCCTTATATTTCTGAGTTGAGTTTTGTCTAACTTGCTAATGAATATATATTTTAGAGGCTGTTATTATTAAAGATTCTTGCAAAAGTCTTTTTGCACTACATGCTTGTATTTCTCTTGAGTAAACATTTAGGATTGGAGTTACCAGGTCACAGAATAGATGTATACTTTGCTTTGACAGTCTCTCAAAGCAACCATTTCTCACTCAAACCAGTATTGTATCCACATTGTTACAAGCCTTTTTACCTGAGTTATTCCAGTGGGTATTATTTAAAAGCCCCAAACAGTGGGATGACCTGGAACTTTAGAGAAAAATCACTTGAGAGTCGGATGTTGTAGCCCATACCTATAATCCTAGCAGTGGGGGGATGGACTGAGTCAGAAGAATTGAGTTTGAGGCCAGCCTGGGCTTCAGAGATCCCATCTCAAGCAAAACAAAACAAAACAAAATCACTCTGACTACAACACAGAGAAGAGGTTGGAGTAGGGCAAGGGTAGATAGACTGCTGACTAGCAGTGCAGGTGAGAGTTACTGTGGATGGAGATACCGAGGGTGGAAATGATTAGAGAGATAATCAGAAGGTAAAATTAGTATTTTGGCTACTGATTAAGACCACTAGAAAGGCCCACATTCTTTTCTTGGGTTTTATTTGTTTTTGTATTTTGGTGCTGTTCCTGGGGCTTGAACTCAGGTCTTGAGTGCTATCCCTGAGTTTTTGTTTTCCAGGCTAATTCTCTACCACTTTGAGCCACAGCATCATTTCTAGTTTTTTGATAGTTAATGGGAAATAAAAGCCTAACAGATATTCCTGCTTGAGCTGGTTTGGAACTGCTATTCTTAGATCTCAGTCTCTTGCGTAGCTAGGATTATAGGCATGAGCCACTAATGAGTGATTTGATTTTTGAGGATGCACATCATTTACTGTTAGATACACTTTTCTCTCCAACCAATGTGATCCCTTAACCATGTTATAGGTATACTATGGAATAGCATACCGTCATTAAAAATGGCATTGCAGGCTAGGAGTTTGGCCTAGTGGTGGAGTGCTTGCCTAGCATGCACGAAGACCCGGTTCGATTCCTCGGTACCACATACATAGCAAAAAGCTGGAAGTGGTGCTGAAGCTCAAGTGGTAGAGCTCTAGCCTTGAGAAAGTCCAAGGACAGTGCTCAGGCCCTGAGCTCAAGCCCAGGACTGGCAAAAAAAAAATGGGGTTGCAGAAGAATATATATATATATACATATACATATATATATATATATTTTGATTGGTCATGGGGCTTGAACTCTGGGCCTGGGAGCTGTCCCTGAGCTCTTCAGCGCAAGGCTAGCACTCTACCACTTAAGCCACAGTGCCATTTCCCGTTTTCTGGTGATTCACTGGAGATAAGAGTCTCATGGACTTTTTAATGCCTGGCTGACTTTGAACCGAGATCTTTAGATCTCAGCTTCCTGAGTAGTCAGGACTACAGGCCTAAGCCACCAGCACCCAGCTAGAAGAATATTTCTTGATATAGAAATATTTCAAAAAAGGGGCCGGGAGTTTGGCCTAGTGGTAGAGTGCTTGCCTAGCATGCATGAAGACCCGGGTTCGATTCCTCGGTATCACAAACGTAGCAAAAAGCCAGAAGTGGTGCTGTGGCTCAGGTGGTAGAGTTCTAACCTTGAGAAAACCCAAGGACAGTGCTCAGGCCCTGAGCTCAAGGCCCAGGACTGGCAAAAAAAAAAAAAGAAAGAGAAATATTTCAAAATACACCATTCAAAAAATAAGTTAAAAAAAAACCTGAATGCAGTACAGTAAGTCTATTTTGCAGTTAAACAAAACAAAACCAAAATCCAGTTTCTAGGCCAGTCACTTAGAAAGATATATAGGGAAATGTTCATTGGTCTTTAGGTTGAGTTTTCACAATATTTTTAAATTTGAGCCACAGGTTTTTTTTCCTTTCCATTTTTTATACAAAAAAACCCCATATGCTAATTATATAATATGTAAAAATGGTGTGTTTTTTTGAAAAAAAGTTTTTTCAAAAAAATGTAACATTTCGAAAATGAACATTTAGGAGCACAAAACAAGTAGATCCTCACAAGGCTGGGAAGATAAGGATAACAGCATCTTGATTTTCTCTTTTCTTCTTGAATGGCCACTGAAACCTTACACATCGCAGACAGGAGAGCTGGCAGGGATTCTCTAGTGTTCTTCAGATGTTGAGCCAGAGGGTGGAGGGGCTTTATTAGAGGCTGTGCTAAACTCAAATCGGGGACTTTGAAATCCATGGCGCCTT
The DNA here is from genome assembly GCF_031878675.1 of Megascapheus bottae. NCBI lineage: Eukaryota > Metazoa > Chordata > Mammalia > Rodentia > Geomyidae > Megascapheus > Megascapheus bottae. The sequence continues at coordinate 44,978,838 of NC_143509.1, forward strand.
CTTTGGTCCATGTCCCTACTTTCCTATTGTGCTGGTCTCTGCCAGTCTTCTCTCTCTATGCAATGGCTTGGACAGGCCATCCATAGCATCAGCGCCGCTACCCAACCCCAGTCCTTGCCCTGCTGACACATCAGAAGCATCTGCTGCAGCAGTTTATCTTGAGTGTCCCAGAGCTTGGTTCTTTTTTCTTCTATTTATACTTATTCTCTTAGTGATTCTAGTCTCACCTTTAAATAGTGTGTGTGTATATGTGTGAGTGTGTGTGTGTGTGTGTGTGTATGTGCACACACGTATGCATATACCATACTTGGGCTTGAACTCGGGGTTGGGCACTATTCCTTAGCTTTTTTTTTTCACTCAAAGCTGGCATTTTATCACTAGATCACGGCTCCATTTCTGGATTTTGGGGGGTTAAATGGAGATAAGAGTCTCATGGCTTTGAACTGTAATCCTCAGATTTCAGTCTCCTGAGTGGCTAGGATTACATGTGTGAGTCAGGGGTGCCTGGCCATACTAACACACCCTGATTCCTTTCTCTAGCCTCAAACTCCCCTAACCTCCAGATTCCTATATCCTAGTTGGTGCTCCCATTTTATTCCCAATAGCCACCTCAAAGAGAATATGCCCCCCTCACAATGCCTGTTCTCCCCACATCCGACACCGAGACACTCCTTCTCAGACTTTTCTTATTTCAGTTAAAGGCCACTTCAACCTTCCTTGTGCTCAGGCCAAAAAACTTTGGAGCCATAATTGACTTTTTTCCCTCAAATGTCTAAAACCCATTGGTTCTACTTTAAACAAATATCCACAGGGTCAGGAGTTTGGCTTAATGGTACAGTGCTTGCCTAGCATGACAAAGGCCCGGGTTCGATTCCTCAGTACCACATACATAGAAAAAGCCAGAAGTGGTACTGTGGCTCAAATGGTAGAGTGCTAGCCTTGAGAAAGCCCAAAGATGGTACTCAGTCAGAGTTCAAGCCCCAGGACTAGCAAAAACAAAACAAACATATCCACATATGCCCTCTTTATGCTCTTGGTCTGAGTTACCCTCTTGGTCCACATGGATTCCTGCAGCAACCTACAGTGTGTCTTCTTGCTTCCTCTCCAGCTCCCTACCATCTATTTCAAAGCAACCCTGGTTTAAAAATGAGGTGCTGGTGGCTCACAGTTTGTAATCCTAGCCACTCAGCAGGCCAAGATCTAAGGATTTCAGTTTAAAGCCAGCTTGGGCAGGACAGTGTAAGAGTTTTTAATCTCCAATTAACCAGCCAAGAGCCAGTGGTGTGGCTTAAGTGGTAGAGTGTCAGGCTTGAGCAAAAAAGCCAAGTGAGAGCTCTAGGCCCCGAGTTCAAACCCCAGCACAGGCACTGACAGAAAAAGTGATCCTTTAATATGTGCATCTGATGATGTCGCTTCTAAGCTCAAAAACTCTGTAAAGCTAAATATGGACTATGGCAAAGTGGAGAAGTCCTGAAACGCTTACCTGGGGTGATACCACCCCAGCTAGTTTCCCGACTTCACATCTCGCCATGTGACCCAGTTTCACAGCTTTTCTATAAACAACCCAAGGACGCTCCAAGCTTTTCAGATATCCATCCAGCAGCGTTTCCTACGTCTTTGCTCAACTGGGAAGTATTCTCTGACCTCCCTGTTTATAACAGCCTTTCACCCTCACCATTCACTGTCACATCCTTTTTTTTTTTTCCTGTAGTACTTAGCACCTTCTAACAAATATTATTCTATTTCACTTTTTGTCTGTCCCTCTTCCCTTATATAAGAATTGTATTTGCGGGCCGGGAGTTTGGCCTAGTGGTTAAAGTGCTTACCTAGCATGCACGAAGACCCGGGTTCGATTCCTTGGTACCACATACATACAAAAAAGCCGGAAGTGGTGCTGAGGCTCAAGTGGTGGAGCTCTAGCCTTGAGAAAGTCCAAGGACAGTGCTCAGGCCCTGAGCTCAGGCCCAGGACTGGCAAAAAAAAAAAAAAAAAAGAATTGTATTTGCTTTTCCCTTGCTCTAATTTTAGAGCAGTACTTGGTATCAAATAGGTACCACGTAATGTATAATATTCAGTATGTTATACTTTGTATTCTAGTTTTACAGTTTCCCCAATTAGCCTATGAACTGCTTAGACGCAGGACATATTTTACTGCAATTTCTCCCCAACTTTAAAATGTCTATGTAGCACAATCTCACATGTAATAGGCCACTGATAAATTATAACTGAAAGATGGAAACAAGACTTACCATAATCATGGAGACAGGCAAACATGCTCATCAGGAGTACCTTGGTAATTGTTAAAGGTAAGTGAAGGTATCACCATTGATGCCAGCTCTATGCCCCTTGGAATTAACTGCAACTGTGAGCAGTTCCCAGCATGCTCACCCTTACACCTAACTTCCTCTCTTTCTAGCAAGAAGTTAACATCCTTAGGGCTAATCTTCGACCCACAGAGGCAGGGGTTAGTGGGTAAGTCCTCACCCCTCACCAACTCATGGTGACTAGAGGAAGATGGAACCAGTATTTAAAGATGAGCTGAAATGCATCTTAAACACTCAAGAGGTTATCCCATGCATCACAATGGTCGGAACATACCTTTACTTCCTAAATGCCTTTTATATTATTATTTTGGACCTCTAGCAGTCTTGGTATCTACTAATTGCTCAGTGTATATATGGAAAGTGAATACACTTGTATGTTGAACATGGGATTGAGCTGTCTTTGGAGCTTGCTCAAAAGTAGTGAGGAGGCTATTCTGTCACGTGGGTGCAGGGGGGCTGTGAATGGCTGGTGTTGGAGGCTTAAACTAACTTTATTGCTCATGTTGGACCCCTATCACTTGAACCATACAGCTTCCAACTTTCTGCTGGTTAATGGCGATGAATCTAGTGGGCTTTCCTGCCCCAATTAGCTTCAAATTGTGCTCTTCAAATCTCAGCCTCCAAAGACAGCTAGGATTACAAGTGTGAGCCACCAGGGCTCAGTGAGGGTATTTACTGATGGAACTGCCCCACCTCCATACACACACACACTCCTCCAGGAGTCTCCTTTCCTCCTTATCTCTTACCATTGGACATGGGAGGCTTCGCTGTGCCAGGAGGCCCTGAGACTCTGGTTCAGTCCTGGCAATCAGCAAGATGGTGCCAGAGTCCCCAGTGCCCCACCTCTATAAGAAGCCACCAGGAACATTCAAAGAAGAAAGTCATTTTGGAGGCTAATGATCATGAATATTTTCAGATTCAATTTCAACAAAGTGTAGCATTTAAGAAAGCCTGCCAAAAAAAGGTAATGGAGATTTAAAACAAAAACAAAAACATAAAACAGTACTCTGTAAAGTGCTAAGGGTTAGCTATCTTGAGGTTCACTGCCAAGGTCAATAAATCAAGGCCTGGGTGTGTAGAGCCAGCTCTTAAATTGGAAGAGCCAAGGAAAAGATGCCCACTCAAGAGGCCCCTGCTGGACAGGAAGTTGTACTGTGATCAAGGGACAGTCCACAGGGCACCAGTGGCTTGTAATCCTAGCTGTTCAGGAGGCTGAGATCTAAGGAAGCAAACCCTGGTAGAAAAGTCCCTGAGATTTTTTTTTTTTTTTTTTTTTTTGCCAGTCCTGGGCTTGAGCTCAGGGCCTGAGCACTATCCTTGGACTTTCTCAAGGCTAGAGCTCTACCACTTGAGTCTCAGCACCACTTCTGGCTTTTATCTATGTATGTGGTACCGAGGAATCGAACCCGGGTCTTCATGCATGCTAGGCAAGCACTTTAACCACTAGGCCAAACTCCCGGCCTCCCTGAGATTTCTTAGATCCAATTAACCAGCAAAGAAACTGACATGGAGATGATGGTGCCTAGATGAAGTTTAAGCCTCCAGTACTGGCAGGAATGTGGGGATACATGAATGGGTGTACACACACACACACACACACACACACTTGCTTGCCATTGAGTGACCCTTGTTTCTACCATCCATTTAAAGCGCAGTATACTTATACTGAAGAAAATACTGTTTATACTTGTATTAAAACCAATTATTTGTCCAGACTTCTCCCCTTTTTTTCTTGTCTTTTAGAGGTCACACACTGAACACCTGCCATCTATATTGTTGAGTAAGGGGATCTCTCTCCAAGGTTTCCAACCGTTTTGAGTCCATGAGTCTTTCTTCCTTCCACCAGTTTACGTTTGGCCAAGCTGTGTTAGGATTGATTCTGCATAGTCTTGGCTTTCAAAACCACATTCTTTTGCCTTCACACTACCTCTTTGTCATCTAATAACTGAATAAGCATTGTCTCTGTGGCTTGGCTTATGAAAGGAAACCCAGATGAAGAATAAACTTCACATTTGTTGGCTTCCTCTCCCAGTGCCCAGCACTAGCAAGGCAGCAGTTTGGTAACCTCCTGTCTTAGGTTAACGATCTGGGCCCCCGCCCAGGCTGGATAATGAGACCAAGAATAATGGGGAGCTGACTGTCAAAACCTTATCCTAGGGAAGCCAAGAGGAGAGCCCCTTTGTCCTGCATCCCCACCCCAGCCCTTTTTTCTCCAGTCATCTTTTCTTAATCTGTTGAAGCTAATGGGGTTTATGTGACAGACATTTATTCTCCACAAGCTCCAATTCAGGCAACTGTGCATCAATTCAGTCTGGGATGTTTTTACACTTACAGGCTTGTAAAACAGTAGAAGAAAGATAGGAGATAGCTTACAGAAAGCCTTCTGTTCTAGGCTTTTATAAGGATCTGCTTTATTTTTTCTACTGTAATAAGAGTCTTGAAAAGGCCAAATTAAAGGTGCAGGATGGAAGAGGAATATTAAACGGCATAATAATTCATACAACTCTACAAACTTCTGTTCTCTCCACAAATTTCTCAAGTGATACAGCTAGGAGAATGACACTTGGAAAATATATACATTGTGGCATGGATTTTATTTGCTTGTTTGTGTTTTAGGACTTAATTGTCAGTAAAAAAAAATTACTTGTCAAAATGCTAAACCTGTTGTTTGAAAATTTTGGTATGGTCTGGTTTTTTTGTTTGTTTGTTTTTTTTACTGGTATCCTTTTTTTAAATTTTTTGCCAGTCCTGGGTTTGAGCTCAGGGCCTGAGCACTGTCCTTGGACTTTCTCAAGGCTAGAGCTCTACCACTTGAACCTCAGCACTATTTCCGGCTTTTTTCTATTTATGTGGTACCGAGGAATCGAACCCTGGTCTTCATGCATGCTAGGCAAGCACGCTACCACTAGGTCAAACTCCCAGCCCTTCTAAGAGGCTTAGCTAGAATAATTCTAGAACTTCTAAGTCCTATAATTAATATTTTCCCACAATTCAAAGACAAAACAAGATATGCTTAAAAGAAGTAGTAAGACTTAGTAACTAAAACTTAGTTACTAAGAGTTAGGGTTAGCGGAGTCTACAGACTGGGAGACACTGCTCCACCTCCTATCTTCTTGGACCAAAGTTTTGGGAAGAATTTCCAGGCATTATTGCCTTCACTGACTTACACCTCCACCATTCACTGGTAAGGCTGAGTAGCTAGATCACCTAGGGCAAGAAAGAGAAGAATTTAGGCACTTGGTAAACGAAAAGCAAATTTCTTTATTGTACACAGTACAGAATATAACGCAGCTTGGCAGGATGCATACAGCCCTGCGTAGAGGAAAGTATTTCAGATCAACCAGCAGGTTTAAAGCCTTTCTGCACTGTAGACTTTCCACACTCTGGAAAAGAAGCAAACAAAACAATCCCCCTGGAAACCCTGGGAAAACAACAACAAAAACTACCATCTGGGAGGTGAATGAATCCCATGGGAATGCAAGGGTGACAACTGCCATCCTAGGGCCAGTGACAGCACAGGCCACGTGGTTTCAGCAGCGGAGGGGCAGCTCAGCGACAGAAAAGTATTTTCATACTTGGTAACAGAATAAATTCATTAAAAAAAAGTCCCAAACCAAAGTAAAGAAAGGGGAAAAAAATAAAACCAAATCTATACAGCATTTACAACAAATAAATCTCTAGCCAGCTGGGGGTAAAATATCTATGTATAGTCTATATGTAGATTAGAAAGCTATAAATATGGTTTAGAAAGAGTCCTTTGATTAGAGTATACAATGCTAATTAAGGCCCAAGCTATAGGTTTGACACCTTTTGGGACTAATTAGCTTTCAAAAGAGGAAATCTTACATTTCCATAGCTATCAAATGCACCACCCTTCCCCTCGTCCCTAAGAACATCATCACAAATGCACTGTTGGTCATACGAGGGACTGTGAAAGCTCCATTCAGAGAAAGGCAATTTGAAGCCACGCCTCACACTCACACCGGACACGAGGACTAACAGTGTCATGGGGGCACAATTCCAGCAACAGGAAGTCAGCAAGGTGTGATCTCTCCCCAGTGACTTTTCCTCTACTCCAAGCTCAACTTTCATAGAGCTTACAATGTTCCCAATATAATACAGCAATCAAAAACCAAATTTTTTTTAAAGAAAAGATATGTATGTCTGGGGGGAAAAAAGACCCAGAATGTTAGCAATGTTTTACCTGTCAGTGCCACACATAAAATCTCAAACCCTACTGCAGCACTATGATGCATGGTCTTAACTCTTAAGATTGGAAGGAAAACCAAACATGGGAGAAACAGAAAGGTCACTAATCATGAGGTGAGAACCCTTGAGAGCAGAATCTGTAGGGTTCCAACTAGGTGATCGGGTTTCAAATGGACGGGGTGTCAGGTATGTACATCTGCTCCCCAGAGGGGCTGAGTTAGTGAGCGTGAGGAACTGTACACAAGCTTGTGTCCAGGTGGCCCTGTACACTCCAAAAATGTACAACTCAGGTGCAAATGCTTCATCGGGTTGTCTGGTATAGAAAGCACAAAAGCAGGCAACAAAAGCAGGTTTTTAATGTGGGTGCGGGTCTTTATGTGGGTGCAGGGAGGCCGAGCAAAGTCCCTCTCAAGCTGCAGCGTCTTCATAGGCTGTCACTGCTCTGCCGAAGGGACACAGTGCAGTTACCAAAGGTATTTTTTTTTCTCCTTTTTAAATATTTTTTGTGGGTTTTTTTTCCTTTAAATACCAAAACTACAAAAATCAGTTTATAAACTTTTTCCAAAACAACCACCAAAACAAAACAATCCCCTTGACTCAAAGCAAAACAAAATACTGTCAAAAGTATTGATCGCCCTTCTAAAATGAAAGCCATTCGCATTCAGCCACTTGATTGGGAACAGAGAGAGGCTGGCTCTATACTTGGTGACCACATGGCTAGAAGGTTCCCGAGGGTAGCAAGAGTTTGAGAACCACAGTGGGGAACAGCTGTCTTGACTTATTGCCTCCCTCCCCAGGCCCACCCTTTTCTCAACCAAGGGGGAAGCATTTCAGACTGAGCTAGAAGAACTCTCGTTACTTCAAGTCTTCATGATCTGAGCCTCCTCAACTCAGCTACTTGCTTTTATATGAGCTTATGTTTTCTTTTTCAAAAAATTGTGCAAGTCAGAGAGCCCTTCCATGTCAAGGCATTTAGTAGTCTATGATCAATGCAGATTGTCTCACACAGTCCTGGTTCTGCAGGTACTAAGCTTACCAAGGCATTGCTTTGCATAAATTTTCCATAGTGGTAAGGAGGCTCCATTTCCATCTCTTCCCAGAAATCTAGTCAGAATCAGAGTCGAGGTGCCAGCCTTTTTTGGCGGCTGTCTTCCCCTCCCTGTTTCCACTCTCCAGCCAGGTATCTGTCTTTTAAGGGTGTCAATCCCAGAGACGGCTTAGATTCTCCAAATAATACTCAAAGGGCAAGCTTTAGGAACAGCCAAGAACACAAACAAAACCACTGCCCTCATTTGCCTGAATGGGAACTGCTAGCTCTAGGGTATGGCTGCTCAGCCACTCAGAAATTTAGTAAGCAAAGCCTTCAGCATAGGCGAGGCTGTTACAGCGATCCATGTCCAGGAGGTAAGCAGGGCTGTCTTCAAAGTGGGTCAGTGGCAGAGTGTCCTCCTCATTAAGGGGGCACTCGGACTCCGCCTTCAGGAATGGACGCTGGTTGTCCGGGAAGGCCATGGAGAAGAGGGCATCTGGGTCACAGACAAATTTGTAGACATATCGTTCTCCGGCCACCTGTACGAGAAAGACACCTTGCGATGAGCTGCGGGACCAATGGAAGAAAATTTCTATCACAGCAACCTGTGTGAATCGCATTTCGCAAACACAGCCATTGTGTCAGGACTGTCAACTGAAGCCACAATGGAAAGTGTACTGTGGATTCTGCAGGCTATCTGTCAGTCCTCAGACCCTGGAACCCCGAACAACCAGCATCAGCATGCTCCCACTTGTTACGCTGTCAGTAGAGACCCAAAGTGAGTTTTCTCCTAAAAGAGCCTATCTGGTGGGAATTTGAAAGTCAAATATTGTCTTTTTAACTGCTGAGCTGTGGTGTCAACAAAACACTTGATAGATAATAGGTCTTTAAGATTTCTCTAAGTAAATCCGAATGATTTGGCTAATCAGCTGCTAATGAGCTCAATTGGTTCTTGGCCACCTGAGAGGAGGGTGACTTAAAATTTCATTACTGGCTTAATGCCTGTAATTCTAGCTTCTCAGAAGGCTGAGATCTGAGTAATTTCAAAGGCCACCTAGGCAGAAAAGTCTGTGAGACTCTTATCTCCAATTAACCAGCAAAAAGCCAGAAGTGTAGGCGTTGTTCAAGTGGTAGAATACCAGCTTTGTGTGGAAGATTTTTAATGTTCCAAAGCCAAAGCAGAATTGCTTCTGGATGTACTTAACAGTTTTCAATCATTCATTACATGGATCTGCTAGTTACACTGATAACTGTCTCTAGCTGAATTTTAAGGATTGCAACATATAATCAAGGTTTCATCATTCAAGGGCCTGGTCATGTAGCTGACAAGATACATGACACACAATATGTGAGTGAGTGTATATCTACCCTGTAAATCAAAGCTGATCACCAGCTTCTATCAATGCAAAAAGAAAAAGAAAAAGGCAGCTACAGTTCCTGATAAAATACAATCATTTCAGGCTTTAAAAATGCAACCTATTAAGTTTAAGCCTATCCTTTCACATCCTTCTGCTGTGATACAAAATGTTTCTTTTAACTGGGGAAAGGGGGAAAAAAGGCTTTGCTTCCCACATTCGTTGCTACATGCTTCTTTGTACAAGTAAACAGTGACCTTGTCCTAATTGGGTCTTTTCCCTCCTTCCTATCCCAACAGATCTTTCATTGAGGGGAGGGGATGTGTAAGACAAGGTCTCCCTTTGTATCGCAGTTTGGGTTTAAACTCATTATGTTCTTGCCTCAGCCACCAAAAGTGCTAGTATTATGGTCATGTGCCCACAGGCTCAGCTTATATAGGTTTTAGGTGACTTTTTTCACTTGAGCTTATGTCCCCAGCTTTACGGCAATACTTTCTTTGCTCCATCACCAAAATACCATATCTGTACCAAAATTCCTAGGTACTCAAATGTCAGAAATCAGAGACTGTGTTTACAAAATTGGACAAGTGTCCAGACCAAAAATCAGGTCTCAAGGACAGCAGATGTACACAATTAATCATCTTGACTGAGCTTTCCAACTCCTCGAATCACTTCATGTATTACAGTGAGCAGGAGGGCCTAGGATACAGACTCTCAGTTTCCCATCCAAAAAGTAAATGTAGGATAACTACGCTTTCCACACTGAACGGGGCCATCATTTGCTTTTTTTTAATGACTTCTCATTCAGTTATGGGTCATATAAAACAACCTTCTTCCATGTTTTCATTTCTGAAATACGTCCACATATATTATCCTGCAAGTTCTCCATTTTTACTGCAGAGGATTTGGGAGGTTGAGTGACTTTCCCCAAAGGATAGGACAACCACATTCCCTGCTCTTCCTGTACTCTTTCTTCACCTGCATCATTCTCAGAATTGATTTCTCTTCCACTTCTCCTTTGGATACCTAGGAACGTGTCACAGGGCAACTCACATCTGTCAGCTTCAAGTTACTGTGTCTGCATTACAGTTTCTCATGCCGAGTCTAGAGCTGGGATTAAGAAAGGAATAATAATTCCTTCCTGGGTTTAGGATTTGTCCCACTGTCATTAATATAGGAAGGGCCGAGGAGAGGTCAGGGGGAAATGGGAAGTGATGCTAACGGGTATTAGGGCAAAGACAAGTTCTGAAATGCATTACAGTGATGGCTGCACAGACTAACCAGCCAAGTATATACAAGTATTACAAAACATTAAAACAAATAAGGAACACTCAACCTGTACCATGCTAGATAAAATTTCAGGAGTTGTTTTTTTGTTTGTTTTGTTTTTCCTAGTCCTGGGCTTGAAACCAGGGCTTGGGTGGTCTTTTTTCTCAAGGCTAGCAGTGATATACCATTTGCACCACAGCTCTACTTCTGGCTTTTCCCGTGTATATGGTACTGAGGAATTGATCCCAGGGCTTCATAGGCATGAAAAGCAAGTACTCAACTACTAGGCCACACTTCCAGACCCAAAATGAAGGGGGTTTTTTTGGGTGGGGAAGGGGGGGAGCTAGTCGTGGGGCTTGAACTCAGGGCTGAGTTTTTCCACAAGGCTAGTGCCCTACCACGTTGAACCATATCACCACTTTGACTGTTTAAGGCTAGCATAACATTCTACCATTTGAGCCACATCTCCTTTCCCAGCTTTTTGCTGGTTAACTGGAGATAAGAGGCTCCTGGATTTGTCTGTTTGAACTCAATCCTCAAGGTGTCAGCCTGCTGAGTAGCTAGGCTTGTAGTTTTTTTTTTTTTAATTGGCCCTCTCAAAATATGCTTTATTCTCTTATATTTTAAACCACTGCTACTAAATAATCATGACTGTCATTCTATTTTTTAATTTTTATTTTTTGCCAGTCCTGGGCTTGAACTCGGGGCCTGAGCACTGTCCTTGGATTTTCTCAAGGTTAGAGCTCTACCACTTGAGCCTCAGCACCACTTCTGGCTTTTTTTCCCCTATATATGTGATACTGAGGAATCGAACCCGGGTATTAGTGCATGCACTAAGCGTTCTACCACTAGGCCAAACTCCCAGCCCCACGACTGTCATTTTATAAACCTGAGTGTTTTGTGTTCTGGTTTGTGCAAGTTGGAAAGAGAAATGAGATTTTCTTAATTCCTCTAACCTGTTCTTTTTAGCTGAGCTCTCGCTGTTGGCCAGGCTACTCATGATCGTTCCTCTGCCCTAGCCTTCTCCCCAGTACCTGGGGTTATGAGTGTGCCACTTTACCTTGTTCTGACATCGTGTGTGTGTGTGTGTGTGTGTGTGTGTGTGTGTGTGTGTGACCCCAGAGCTTTCCTCCTAGCCTTGACTTTTAAGTTGAGGTGTTTCTGTTGTTGTTGTTGTTTTTTGCCTTGGATGTGAACTCGGCCTGGCACTGTCCTTGGGCTTTCTCAAGGCTAGAGCTAGAGTTCTACCACTTGAGCCACAGCACCACTTACGGCTTTTTCTGTGTACGTGGTAGCAAGGAATTGAACCCAAGGCTTTGTGTCTGTTAGGCAGACATTCTACCACTAGAGGAAGGCCACACACCCAGATCATGTTGAGGTGATTTAACAACTAACTACTTCAACCAAATTCTTCGACTTGATTCCTTCCGGGGCTCTTTTATGGATACAGGTTTGGATTATTTTTGTAACTAGATGGCATTTAGGTAAAACAGGAGAGGTCAATTTTCCTATTATTTCTTCCACATGCAACTTCTGGTTTGCATCCAAGAGCATTCAAAGGTGTTCTTACTATTCCATTTCATTCTTGTCTTGTTTGTGTTTTCAACATTCTTTCTTACCACAAAATTACTTATAAGGTTAACATTGCAGAAGCCTTGGACATTTTCTTGGAAAGTGACCAGCCATGGTCTACCTGCCTCTCATACTCACCTTCTGCATGATGCCCTTTTCATAGTAGTAGCGTAGAGAACGACTCAGCTTGTCATAGTTCATGGCTGGCCGATTTTTCTGGATGCCCCAACGTCGCGCAACCTGAAGGGACAAACCAACAATAGAAACACCTTCCCTCGGTCTGCAGTTTCTCTTAATCCCAAGACTGCCAGTTTTGTAACCCGACTGCTTTTGGCCAATGATCCATATCTCTGATCCAGAAAACACTGAATTCCCTCAAGACCCAACACTGAACAAAGGTGATGATTCAGTCACATGTAAGGAGGTGTGACAAGAGGGAGAAGAACCCAAGTACTTTAAGATTGCAGAGGACTCACTCTCCCAACTGTTTCTCCACATATGAATTATTGACCAATACTCATGGACCATTAACATGTTCCCATTAAGTGCTATGGTTTCTGTAGCAGTCGATAAGGAATAATTAGAATGGTCATTCCTGAAACATTAGAAACACACTAGTGAGTTGCTAATGGGCCAGCAGAGCAAAAGTTCAATTCTAATAAGATTGTAGAAGGGCTGAGAGATGTTTACTTATTGCAGTTCATAGACTAAGGGGCAATCAGATCATTTCAGCCCACTGCCATCCAAATCTCCTGCTCCCAGCAGATTTGCAGAATGGACCTTAAAGCACATAGCACCATTATCCACTTAATGAAAAATTAACAGGGCTTCCCAAACAGTTCTGAAGTACATTATATCCAACCCAGTCCATCTGAGGTACAGTGATGGGGAGGTATAATTGGAGCTTTAGGCAATGAAGCTTTATAGTCATACAGCAAGAAAACGTACAAGTTTACTCAATTATCAGGGTAGCCAAATAATTTCTGTTCTCAAGCATTTCAATTTCCAAACTCCTACTTATGAAGATGTCTACAAGGAAGCAGAATAACAAGCCTGAAAATGTGGGTTTTCTGAGATCTTTAAATGTATGCAAACTGGGACTCATAGTTTGAACATTTTAGGACTTTCCCCAAACCATCTTGTTTTGGAGACAGGGTCTCACTATATAATCCAAGCTGCCTCAAACGTGCAATGTCCCTGCCTCAGCCTCCCAGCATTGGATTTATATGTAGGTAGGTATATGTTTAATTCCTTTGATTTATTTTTTAAATTGTATAGTTATTATAAAGATGATGTACAGAGGGGCTACAGCTGTATAGGTCAGCTGAAGAGCTCATTTATGTTTTTTTGGGTTTTTTGTTTGTTTTGCCAGTCCTGGGGCTTGAATTCTGGACATGAGCATTGTCCCTGAGGTCTTATGCTCAAGAGGAGTGCTCTATCACTTCAGCCACAGCTCTGCTTCTGGCTCTTTTTGTAGTTTACTATAGATAAGAGTCTATGGACTTTCCTGTCTGGGATACCTTTGAACCACACAATCCTCAGATCTCAGCCTCTTGAAAAGCCAGGATTATAGCCGTGAGCTATGGGAAAGAATACATTTCTTTTTGGTCAATGTCACCCCTTCTCTCACTCTCTCCCAGTATTTCCCTCCCATTCCCATCCTGAATTTTTTTTTTTAAGCTGAAAGCTGAACATGGAGTAAGAGAGGAAAAAAAACCCAAGATTTCATAAAGTTTTTCCTTAAAGTATGTGGGCAGAATAAAAGTATCTTCTAAATTCAGAATTCTCAAAAATGTTTAACAATACTAGAGATGATTTGATAAGGATGCATCTGTCCTAATTATACTAGAATAATCCAGTATACTTTTTTAATAGAAAATAAGATGTTTATTTTGTAATAAAAAACAGAAAATAAAGTATATTACTGTTAGTACTTCACACATTTTGGTCGTGCTCAAATTTATAAATTTAACGTTAGTTAAAAAATAATCATTAAATTACATATTTAAATAAGAAATGCCAAGTACATGATTAAGATGAACTCATTTTTTCCATCCAAAGACTTCCATGTGTAAATAATACCATAGAAAGTACTTGTAATTCAAATGCTAATTTTTTTTTTTTTGCCAGTCCTGGGCTTGAGCTCAGGGCCTGAGCATTGTCCTTGGACTTTCTCAAGGTTAGAGCTCTACCACTTGAGCCTCAGTACCATTCCAGCTTTTTCTTTTGTATGTATGTGGTACCGAGGAATCGAACCCGGGCCTTTGTGCATGCTAGGCAAGCACTCTACCACTAGGCCAAACTCCCGGCCCTCAAATGCTACTTTTGACTTCCAGTATACTTATTGCTAGTCTGTCTTGCAAGAAACCCTGTGAAAGTTCCATTTCTATCTGTTGTCTCCTACATGCCCTTCTGGAATATATCTGCTCCCAAGTCTCCCTGTTTTTCATATTGCAAATATTCAACAAAATTAACCAGACATGGTATCTTTGCTAGAGTAACCATTTTAAACTAAAGGAAATAGTAAAAATCTGCTAAATCAATCTAATTCTAACTTAATTCTGTGCTGTTGGAAGAGAAATTACACTCCCCCCCCCCCAAAAAAAAAAACCCTAACCTTTAACCACTCACTAACAACCACAATCTAGAGTTCCAAAAGAATCCCATCCTCATCATTTTACTCAGGGATGGGAAACAGTTTTGAACATTCTTCAACTCCAAGGATGACCTCTGTGCTGTCATTTGCATATGCAATCGCTTACTGGAGAGGTTTTATATATGCACAGATTTCAGAGCAGCTCTGGTAGCCATAGTTACTGACTCATCCTCTAGGGCCTGAGCCCTGTGATTTAGTAAGCTCTCACCAAGCGGCTCCTTCTGTAGTAATACAGGAACCGGCACAGCTCCAGAGCAGCTGGAGACAAGGGCTGCCCTGCTTCAGTACTGTGGGGAGCAGGGTAGAATACTGTCAGCTCTTTCAATTCTCCCATTCGTTAACTCAGAGAGCACACATCTTGGAGGCTAAAGCTGAAGGAGTTAAAAAAAACAAAAACCAAACACCAATTTCCTCCTCCCTTTTAAACAGACAGCAGCCCCAGCCCATCCTTGAAAACCTCCCATGGCATCAGTTATCTGCCACATGTTCAACAAACAACCCTACCCCCCAAAATATTCATTAATGCAGATTCACAGTTAAAATGGCTCCAGATTAAAGCCGAGTCAGTCATAATTGAGAGGGTGCTAAGCTGGATGACTATCAAAAGACATTTGATTAGGGGGCCTGCCAAAACGCAGTTCTAAAACCACAATTTCCATGCACAGTGTAATGGATATTATGGATAATTACCCAGAGTGCACTACTCAGCCACACAGCTGCCTACAATTACGTCCCCAACAGCTTCCTCCTCCGCTTCACCCTTCAAGCTCCCCCCACCCCCCATGACAACTTCTTACAGCTTTTTCCAGGAGTTGGCATCTTCCTGACATTCACAAGAACAGAGCCTTCAGTTACACAAGAAGTAGAGAGGGAGACGTGAACAAATGTTATGGGTCCCGAGATTGAAGCGCACGTGCACGCGCATGCACACGCACGCACACGCGCGCACACACACACGTGCACACACACACACGCGCGCTCACACGCACACGCACACATGAAACCCAGTGGCCTGGCCTAAGAAAGCAGAATAGGAGCAACCTAGCCATTTTAGGGAAGTCTGAACAGGTGAGGCGAAAAGAAACACTGCCCAAGGCCACCACAGGCCTCATACACATGATGGGATTGCTTGGCATTTATGAGCATTCCGGGTTAATATTAGTTCCTTTATTAAAGTAAGGAAACAGAGGCTCTCTGCCATCTGTTCATCATTTTCTTTACCACTCACAGGACAGCAGAAGATTCAATAACAGTCTTACAAAGGGTCATAACCAGGTTTACCTGCAGCTGGACAGCCTGTGCTCAGGCCCGAGGCAGTGGCAATAAAGTAATAAAACCTCCAGTTTGTGCAAGGAGATAAATCAATAAGGGCTACCCACACAAAGGAGTTACTTTCAAAAAGCCTCATGGAGTTGAGGTGACATGCTTTCTTCCAGCCTCACATAAACCAGGCCACATTATTAGGGAAGCAGGGAGGTGAAGAATGGGCTTATGTGGGGTAGGCAGCTCTCCAGTAGGGCGAGAAAGAAACCCTTAGGAAAACGCAGCAAACTCTGGCTTTGAAAGTAGATTAAGCCTAATTGGAGGTTGCCTACAGTATACTCAATGTTGACATGGATCCATTTACCTGACTGGGAAAATCATTCATACAAGCTTTCTTTGTTGTGCTTTTTACCATTTTTAATAGTCTGCCTTATTCTCCTACCATTACAAGATTCTTCATAGGTCTCCAATCTATACTTTCTCATTTCCACTTTCAGAACATTTCCTTCTTCCAAACCAAGTACCCAGTTGTTACCTCCTGCTGTTACTCCCATTGCCAACCAAGCCCTGTGGTGTGCGAAAGTGAGCCCTGGAGGTAAATGAACATCTAAAATTGCAGTCTGTGCTCGAATGCTTTCTAAGAGCACTGTTTTCATTTCAGTTACACATTCAACCCAAAGGTATTTGGGTATCTTTTGATCTGCTAGTTTAGCACACTTGCCTAAATACATGCTACTAAAAGAGGTATATGTCAATTTGGAAGCTCAGTTATTTCCTTTCCACTTATAGAATTTCTTTTTCCTGTGTGATGATACTGGAGCTCAAGATACCCATCATGCTCTCTCGCTTGACTTTTTCACACAAGCTAATATTCTACCCCTTGAGCCACACTTCCACTTCTGGTTTTGTGCTGATTAACAAGTTCTATCTCATGGATTTGCCTGCTCAGGATGACTCAGAACAATGACCTGCAGATCTCAGCCTCCTACCTACTCACTTGTAGATTTTTTTACCATCTTGACCAAATAGATCCTTGCTACTCACTTGTAGATTTTTTTTTACAATCTCAAATAGAAATTAGAAGCATTACTTTTTTTTTAGATGTGTTATACTGACAGCATGGATTTATTAAGTCATTTTTAGGAAGTGTTATATTTTTTCCAGTGAAGAAATGAAACTGATTCTATCCTGAGTCTGTCAATAGTTCTGAACACAAAAATATAGCGACAGTCAGGTGCCCGTGGCTCATGTCTGTAATCTTAGCTACTCAGGAGGCTGAGATCTGAGGGTTGCAGTTCAAAGCCAGTCCAGGCACAAAAATCTGTGAGACTATTCTCCAATTAGCTACTGGAAAATTGAAAGTAGCGTTGTGGCTCAAAATAGTGGAGTGCTACCCTTGAGCTAAAGAGCTCAGGGACAGCTCCCAGGCCCAGAGTTCAAGCCCCATGACTGAACTATATATATTTATTTTCCTATCAACAAAATAATGGGATTTGTATCATTTCTTCAAATGCTGTGATGTTACATAAGATACCTCAAACAACGTTAAATTCTTTCCTCCCCCATCAAACATGGGCCTTGAACTATGAGTCTAGGCTCTGTCCCTGAGCTCTTTTATTGTTGTTGTTGTTGTTGTTCAAACCTAGTATTCTATCACTTGGAGCTACCGCACCACTTCTGGATTTCTGGTGGTTAATTAGAGATAAGAGTCTCCTGTTCTTTACTGCCTGGGCTGGCTTTGAACTGCTAGCCTCAGATCTCAGCGTCCTGAGTAGCCAAGATAACAGCCATGAGCCACCTGAGCCTAGCACAAACCATCGCTAGTCATTTTACTTCTCTAGGACAGAGTCATGTGAAGTAGCGGTAGAGTAGTTGCATTATCAAAATGTCACACTGATGTGTTTCTTTAGCCTCAGATAAAAGGAAGAGACCAAAATCAAGTTTGTGTTATTGAATATTTGAAAAAAGCTTTGCAAGAGAACAGGATTTGGATGTAAATCTTCATGGTCTCACCACTAATCAGCCCAAAAATGTTTTTAGTAGCTTGCCTATTTTTTGTAAATTCTCATTTCCCTTCCTTTATCTTTCTTTTGCTGTTAGGGATCAGAGGCTTTGCACATGGTCGGCAGGTACTTTTGTCAGCTCTATTTTTCAATGCATTCTCTTGTGAAGCCTTCTGTCAGTCCTTGTATTATAAACTATCCTACTGGCCAGGTCAGAAAGAGAATGACAAGAAGGGTATAATTCATATAGCACAAAGACTCTATGTAACACCTAACAACAAACAACACGGACAAATAAAAGAATCACCAGAGTATAGCTTCCAGTACCTACCTCCTCTGGTTCTATCAGCTTGAACTCCATGCCTCGCCCTGTCCAGGCAATGAAGTGGGCATTGGCTGGGTCATCCAGAAGAGTGACCAGGAACTGCCACAGCTGAAGGGAGCCTCGTCGCTGATAAGGGGGACCCTCCCGATACAGGGTGGGCTCCTGCTTGACTTTGCCTGTTTGAAAACAAAGACATGTGCAATGGCTTAGTCTACATTTGGGGGAAGGGAGCTGTTATTACTGGGTAACCATTTAGCTTGGTGAGACAGTGGAGTCCTGATACCACTTAGCATCAAGCCCTGGATGACAGTCTTACCTTCCAGTCTCTCAGGTACAACACAGGTGTCATCGAAGTATAACCGGGGATCTTTTTCATAGGAAAAACCTAAAGGAGTGTAAAAGAGAAAGATCACAATGCTTAACAGGTCCTCTGGCTTTGTAGTAAAACTACGGACTGAAAGGCCATAACAGGATTCCATCATTTCAGGTCCTAAGACCTACAACTGTGTTTCCAGGGACTTCCAGAGGACTTGCCTATCAGGTTCTGATGCAATCACCCGTCTGGTTTAGGATAATGCCAGGTCCTACGATCAGAGCCAGAGCTGCAGGAAGCACTGCATCACTGGCAAGTTCCTTCACATCTTGCTTACGAGGTCTGCGTTAAGTCAGTGTGGCTGTGACTAAGCCTTAGAACTGAAAAGACATCTTGTCTATTTTGGTTGACCTAGATGGATACTTTATTTGATCTGCACATAATCTGCTATTTTCCTTTGATTTCAACTTCGCCTACAAACTTGTCCAGGTCACCTACAGACCTCTTTTGATTATAAAAGAGCTTGGAAGATAAAGAACACTACCTTGCCAGTCTGGAGCAAGCTTGTCATCCTAGCTATTCCGGAGGCTGAGATCTGAGAATCCCACGAAAAGTCCATGACTCTCATTGCCAATTACTACCAAAAAGCTGGAAGTAAAGAGGTGGCTCAAATGGTAGAGTGCTAGCCTTGAAGTTTAGACACAGTGCCTAGGCTCTGCGTTCAATCTCTAGAACTGACGTCAAAAGGGGGGGAGGGGGAAATGGGATGATCGTCCCTTTCTAAAACTCTTTAACATGTATTCATTACTGAGCATCATGTTGCTAGCTAAAAACAGACCTCTTGATCCTGGTTGAGAATCCAAGCTCCCCGCAGTCCAGCCTGCGTCCCAGGACCAGAGCTGGATGGACAGTCATTTCTCACAGATTCTCTCAGGAGGAGGCCCTACAAGCTACTCTCTGATAAATGATCCCTCCCTGGGCTCAGTTGATCCATCTGGCTGTACAGTAAATTATTTGTGCACCGATACAGAGCAGGGAACATGAAAGAGAAACACTCTAATTTTCCTTAGACACTAACAAGAGTTTCCAGTGAATTGAAAAATTCCTGGGTAAAAGAGTTAAAGATGTGTCCCTGCTATTTTTCTTCACAACCAGCCCAGATCTACTAGTCTCTCCTCTGCAGGACCAGCATTATTTTAAGGAGCCTGGAAAAAAACCAGCCACACCTGGAGGCTATGGAGACTGTTTTGAAGTTTGTTATTACTCATCTTTGTTTCCTCAGCCCCAAGCACCATTTCTCTGCTGCTCAACTCTATGAAAGGAAGTCTCTTCCACTGGCATTTATTTATTATTGAATTTACTTTTTAGATAAGGGACTAAGCTGGAAGAGCAGGTAGCCAGGAGATACAGATTTGTTTATTTACCACTAAAAGAGTCACATAATAAAGGAGAATAGAAAGGACACAAATATAGTGTGCAAGTTAGAGGGTAGTTCTGGAGCCAGACTGGTAGACTCCAATTAACTGATTTTGTTGTTGTTGTCATTGGCTTTGGTCCTGGGGCTTGAACAAGGGCTTGGCTCTGTCACTGAACTTTTTTTGCTCAAGGCTAAGCACTCCACCACTATGACCCACAGTGCCACTTCCAGTTTTCTGGTAGCTAATTGCAGATAAGAGTCTCACAGTGAGCCTGGGCTGGCTTCCAACCATAATCCTCAGATCTCAGCCACCTGAGTAGCTAGGTGTACAGGCATGTGCTCCAGTTTCCTCACTAGGGAAGACTAAAGAGAGAATAATTCCTACTCAATGTTGTCACCAGAATTCAATGAGTTAATTACATAGTGGACTTCACTGATCAATTGCTGAGTCTTTACAACTCAGTGCCAAGAATAGCTCCTGGGACTTTAGTGCCTAATAAATGATAGCTTAAAAAAAAACCACAGTAATTGCTGTTGTGATAAGGACTATTAAAGCAATTAACTGGAATGTGAGAAGCTCTACTGCATATCCTCAGTCATGGAATCTAAATTCCTTGAAGAGAAAAGACCATATACTGAGCCAGGTGTGATGGCTCACGCCTGTAATTCTAGCTACACAGGAGGCTGAGATCTGAGGATCTCCGTTCAAAGCTGAAAAGACCCTGAGACTCTTATCTCCAATTAACCACTAAAAAAACAGGAGTAGAGTTGCGGTTCAAGGGGCAGGGCGGAAGTCTTGAGCTGAAGGGCTCAGCGAGTGCAAGCCCCACAACTGACCAATAAATAAATAAATCATATACTGTCCTTGAGTTTAGTTAAGTCTGCCATACACACGTGAATATGTGGATTCTGTAATTTCTATTAAAAAAAAAAAGATTTAAACAAAACAGTATTGCCAGGCACTAGTGACTCATACCTATTATCCCAGCTAGTTAGGAAGCTAACACCTGAGGATTGAAGATTGTGGTTCAAATCCAGTCTGGGAAAGAAAGTCTGTGAGATTCTTATTACCAGCCTTGAGTGAAAAAGCTAAGGAACAGCTCCTAGACCCTGAGTTCAAGCCTCAGTATTGGCATAACAACTAATACTGACTTCCAGTCTTCAGGAGCTTCTTGAATCCAGGGCCTAAGCACTGTCCTTGGGCATTCCTCAAGGCTAGTACTCTACTGCTCGGGCCACAGCACCACTTCTACCTTTTTCTGTGTATGTGGTACTGAGGAATTGAACCCAGGGCTCCATGCATGCTAGGCAAGCACTTTACCACTAGGCCAAACTCCCGGCCCCAACAAATGCTATTTTTTTTTTGGTAGTCATACTTGAACTTTGGGCCCGAGCTGTTCAGCTCAAGGCTAGAGCTCTATCTCTTGAGTCACAGCACCACTTCCAGCCTTGATGTAAAGGATTCAGTAACTCCTGATATTTTTTTTCCCCAATGGTGGTACTAAGAAACTCATTTTAAGTAGATATACTTCATGTTATCAATAAGACATGATGCATTTTAACTCTAGTGCTAGGAAGCTGTGTATTTGACATTCCAGACACAATAAAGTCATGAGAAGGAAACTATTTCAAAGCTTACACACCTGTCAAACTTGTCACATTATTCTTTTAGCTTTTCAGCCTCTGAGTAAGGATAAAACATTCACAACCACGTAGATTGTGATTAAATCTTCAGTTTAGGTTTTCAAAACAAATCAAATGAAGGTTTGCTATGGGGAGTTTGGGCATATTTTGTGATTTCTAGCTCATGCCACATGTGGTCCTCTAAAACATCTGGAAGATGCTATTGGTTTAAGTCAATTTTAGTCAGTTGAATTTACACCCAGCAGTTATTTCAGTTGTGGCCACAACCATCTAATCACTCACTTAAATAAGGGTGGCAGGAAGGAAGAACCTGCTTGTGGGGCAAAGTGGAAATGAAAAGAATCAAAACATTACTCAAGAACTCCAGGTGAACACAGACAAGAATGATTATCTTGGCCATCACAGATGATAATCAGAAACATTTGTTTTGCTAGACAATCCATGCCAGAGTAATTTAAAACAATTAAAACTGCAAGTCTCTTTCAAACTAATAATGTCTTCAGTGTGTATGTGTGTGGGGTCAGGAAAAGAGATGGGAAAGAGTAAGGGAGAAAAATATACACAAACTCATCAGATAGTCTGTGTATAGTAAGCAACCCAATGCCTTACTAAAAATATTTCCCTAAGAGCATGCTCCTTCCTAAATGTTGTAATTATGCAAAACGTTTTCCTCGCTCTCTTCTCCCACTCCCTCCTTGTTTGCCTGCTGCAGACATCAATTGCTTCTGTAGAAACATCCAGGAACCTGGAAGAGAGCCACACACAGCTGTTTCTATCACAGCCTCGCAGCCGCGTCTATCATAACCAGTGGTCCTGATCTGGCCATTCCTCTTTCGAACATCATCTAAAATGCTACCTACCAGCAGCTTTCAGTATTAGCTACTCTCAGATCCTATCCCGGAATGGCTGGTTTCATTGCTCTGGGTGAAAACTGGACATCATAAGCTTTTAAGGCAGGCATTGGCGGCTTATACTTCTATATACTTGCTACTCAGAAGGCTGAGATCTGAGGATCATGGTTCAAAACCAGCTCAGGTAGGAAAATCCATGAGACTCTATCTCCAACCCAATTAACCGGCCAAGAGCTGGAAGTGGAGGTGTGGCTCAATTTGCTCAAGTCTTGAGTGCAAAATCCACTTGAGAGGCGAAAAAATACAGCCAGGTGCAGTAGTTCACGCCTGTAATCCTAGCTACTCAGGAGGCTGAGATCTCAGGATCACGGTGCAAAGTCAACCCAGGTTGACTTATCTATTAACCGCCAGAAAACCATAAGTTGGGCTGTGGCTTAAGTAGTAGGGCGGTAGCCTTGAGCTGAAGAGCTCAGGGACAATGCCCAGGCCCCCAATTCCAGTCCCAAGACCAACCCCCTCCCCCACTTCAAAAAATAAATCCAATTGAGAAGACCAAGGGCCTGATTTCAAGCCCCAGCACTGGCACCAAAAAATAAGTAGACAGGTAGGTAGGTAGGTAGGTAGGTAGGTAGGTAGGTAGGTAGGTAAGTAGACAGACATAGACAAACAATGTCCTCCAGGTGATTCTAAGGAACAGCTGAAGTTGAGAATCTCTACAGGGAAGTGGCATCACATCTGCAGGGCTTAAAAAACAGTGTGTTGGACTCTACCTCAGAGCTTCTGATTTCATAGGTCTAAATTGAGTCCCGAGAATCTGCACTTCCAACAAGTTCCTAGTAAAGCTGATGCACAGGGCTGGGGAATCACACTGCCCTAAGAGTTTAAGAACAGATGCATTTGGCAGAAAATAAAATAGTTATCTAGGGAACCTGGTCTAATGAAAAAACCTTGATTACAGTCTGAAACTTACCACACAGCTTACAAAGGTAACTTTTAAGCTCAACCTAACTCTTAGGGCCTTTTATATCTCGCAAATTTTATCTTAATCCTCAACAGGGCTTGTTTTTGTGAAATGAGCTAAGCGATTTGCTATTGTCATTCATTCACACTGGAGCTATTCATTCAGCAAACGCTCCTTACAGCTCTGACAGCTCAATTATCCACTCCCTCTTCTCTAAATCCCCATCAAATTAATTCTTTTAAGAGATCCTAAATTCTAAGTATCTGTGAGGATGCACAAAACATCATACAACAGGACCTTCCTCACAAAGTAAAAGAAAAATAGCAATGCTTTGAAAGCCTCATAATCCCTGTTAACCTAGAAGCTTTAGGAATTTAAGCTTAAAAATTAATCAAGGGGATCTGAAAGGACTTAGTTGGATAAATGCCTATTTCTAATTTGTCTATCACCTGAAAAATATTTACATTTTCACAAGAAGTAATCACACCCATGCAAGAAGGTGCTATGCAGCCACTAGGAGGAAAGCACCGAGGAGTATCAGATTGTGTGGGTTACACCGGCGGCGTATGGTGTGGAGGGAGGAAGACAAGACTGTGGATGGTGGAGGCCTGAGGGCTTGACTCAAAATTCTGGCTCAATCTGCATATGAAACTTAGCAAATCTTTTAACATTTCTGGGTCTCAGTTTTGAAATTATACTAGATAGCTAGATGGCTTGTGGGAGGACGAAATGACTTGAAATACATGTGAAATGTATTAAAAATTGAATGGATGACTGCTGCTATTAAACGAAATAGCCTATACAATGATTGGTACAAATCTACCTTCATATATGCATAAGAAGAAAAAAAACACAGAAGCTAGGTACCAGTGGCTCGCATCTGTAATCCCAAGCTATTCAGGAGGCTGAAAGCTGAGAATCATGGTTCAAAGCCAGCCTGAGTCCATGAGACTCTGATCTCCAATAAACTACTCAGAAAAAGTTGGAAGTGGTGCCATGGCTCAAGTGATAAGCGTGCTAGCTAGCCTTGAGCAAAAAGTTGCTCAAGGGCAGAGCCCAGCTGAGTTCAAGCCCCAGTACTGGCCAAAAACAAAAACAAAAAAACACCCACACCTACATCCACACCATACTGCAACTATATAGCCTATGTATTGATTATTTCTGGACAGTGATATTTCATTTATCTATGCTTGTCTGCATCTTCTAAATTTTGTATAACTAGTTTGTGTTGCTTATGGTAAGAACAGAATAAAGAAGTTCATAGCTCAAAAATAAGCTACTCTGGGAAGCAGATTCCAGCTCTGTTCTGACCACTTCCTTGAGATCATATGCTGCAGAACAACTATGCATCTATTTGTTCTAAGTTACCCTTACCCAATTAGGTCAGTGCTAATGAAGGCAAAATCACAGGCTCTACTCTGCCCACTGCTCTTGTTCCTAATTATAGTAAGATTATCTTCAAGACTTGCTCAATTAGCTGGTTTCAAAGGGACTGGGCTTAAAAACTTGAACAGACACAATGGCCTTAAAATAAAACTATCATCTTTACATACAAATAAACATGATGATGTAATTAATTCAGGCATGTGGGTAAACTGCTTTATATTCATTCTTATATTTCTCCTTTGAGGTACTCTTAATTTCTGCAATTAGCAAGTATTTCTTTGGTGGCCATCTATATAGCATTTTGTCCACAAAATACCTCTAAATAGTCACATCCATCTCCTTGATCCATTCCCCACTTCCTTACCCAAGGCAAAAACTTTAGTTGAAAAATTATTTAAAATAAAGAAGAAAAAGCTGGGAATATGGTGAAAGTGACAGAGCACTTATCTAGAATGTGTGTGGCCCTAAGTTCAGTTCAGTATACCAATAAACAACTAAAATACTGTTTTTCTTTAGACAAGGTTTTGCTAAGTAATCCACATTGGGTTTGCCCCGTGATTTCTGAGGGCTACCATACTCAGCTTTAATATTATTTTGTAAAATGTCCCTTTAAAGCATATCAAACCACCCTCACTGACCTAATTCCCAAGTTCTAGGCTGACCTATACTTTATTCCTATGTGGAAACCAAGTGAGTGAGTTCCTTTTACCTTCATATTGTCCTATGAACTCATAAAGTTCAAGTCACTGCTATTAAAGATGATAATGAAACCAAGTGTGGTGGTGCATGGCTGTAATCGTAGCTATTTGGGAGGTAAGTGGGAGAAAGTGTCAGACTCTACCTGAAAAACAAACTTTAACAAAAAAAGCAGGGCTGGGAGTTTGGCCTAGAGAGCTTGCCTAGCATGCACAAAGACTCAGGCTCAATTCCTCGGTACACATATATAGAAAAAAGCTGGAAGTGGCTCTGTGGCTCAAGTGGTAGAGCTCTATCCTTGAGAAAACCCAAGGACAGTGCTCAGGCCCAGAGCTCAAACTCAGGACTAGCAAAAATATAAATAAATAAAAATTAAAAAAGCAAAAAGTTTGGGGACATGGCCACTGGTAGAGAGCTTTGCCTGTCAAGTATAAGGCTCTGAATCCAAAGCCCAGTACACACATGAAAGAAAGGAAGGGAAAAAAGAAAAAAGAAAGTTCTCACAGCAGTGAAGAATATGCCTCAAAACCTATATGCAAAGCATCTGAAAATTACCATCAATTAGCTCTTGTATTTATGAGCTAGGAAAGTGTATTCTATAATCTCAAATCTCATTGTACGGACAGTAATTTAAAACTTGAACATTAAAAAAAATCAACCAATCAGCCAATTAATCAATCAATCTCAAATAAGTTGCTTACCTTCATGGCTGCTGGAAAAATACCCCCCTCTCATGTAGGATGACTGGCAGTTAGGCACTTCTGAAAGAGAGACACAGGTGAACTCTCATCAATAATTTCTGCAGAAACAGCACGCTGCCATCTTGGTAGTAAACCCTTCACCTTCTCATGGTCACTTTCACCCTATGAACTATGTGGAAATAACCTAGTTACTCCTTACCAAGAGTCTTAGGGGGAAATAAATGATGCCTCACTCTTACAATTCACAACCCTTACTAATCAGTAAACACCGTGACAGAGCTAATGGGAGGGAACAAAAACTGGTTTTCCTTAAGCTTCCCAGGCTTTAGAAGGAGAAGCAAGATGTTTCTTTATATCTTTCTCAACTTACTCTCTTTTATAGCTGAGGGTTACATCCAGTTCTGCTCCAAGGGGTGGGGCTATTTTTAGATCAAAGGGATTTGAAGATTTGAAACTCTGAAGCCAGGACAAGAACCAGCAGAGGTGAAGACTGCAGTTTGGTAAGTGCATTTCCTCCACATTGGGACTATCACATGGAAATTAAACCAAACTCAGGTGATCTTTTTCTTCAGATTTAATGCTATCAAGTCGTCTATGAGGGAAAAGTGGACTGACTGGATTTTGCCCATGAAGGACAAAAGCTTTTCCAGGCAATATCCCTCAGATCAAAGATAATATGGTACCATCTGTTGAGTGTCAGACTTCATGGAAATAGAGTGCAATATAAAATGGTTAGGAAGATTGAAATGTCAACAACCCCAAAGGGAAAAGTATTGCTAGACACCCACTTGAAAAGTACATCAAGTACAATGGCCTTCGGAAGGCTACTAGACACCTTTACAAGGCTCATCTCATCTGACTAATTTTTCTGCCATAAGACTCAGATGTATGTCTCCCTCAACCTGCCTTCTCAGCCCTCCCCATGACCAATTTCTGCCAGAATAGAGCAATTTATATTACTTCAGAGAAAGCCACAGCAAAGTTTATCCTATTTCAGCTGCAAAAACCATTCATGTCCATACTACACAATGCTTCCCCCTATTTTAAGAAAAACACCTAAAAGAAAGTTTGAAAAAAAAAACCACCAGCCACCCTCAGATTGCTTTAGCACTAAGAAAGGAGAGGGAACGTTTGTTTTAAGATCATTTCTAAAGGGGAAAGAGAAAGCAAAACAAAAGAGCCAAATACTTTCTAAATGTGTAAGGTGCTAAATTCCAATTCTCCTTTAGCCTAATTATCTAATTTAATTAATAACCCTCACCCATGACAGGGCATTTTGAAGCAAGCAGTGAATGAGGTAGGGAGGGAAATTTGGGACAGCTTCACCTTCTTTAAATACTCAAGTTTCTAGGCAAGAGGTGTTCCCTAAGGAAACAAGTACTTGTCCCATAAGGAAACAAGCACTTGCACATGTTACATCTCCCACAGACAAAAACTTCAGTTGCAATGAACTGCAAAGGCCTGTGAATTCCAGGAAGTAACCAAGGCAGGCTTTTCCATGGTATAGTTAGCACCCTGTAAAGTGTCCAGTGTTTTCTCAGAACCAAACACTCATCTCCACCAGTGAACTGTGTCTTAAACCTGGACTATTTCTTAAAGTCCTGCGGTGCTTAATGAGTCTGTTGCATTAAAAAAAAAAAAAAATCAAAGCCACCAAACAGGACAGGACTAAAGTAGAATAATGGTATTCCTAGGTCCAGTGACTCTTGGACTGGACTGTGTTAAGCCTTGACTGAGGCCCCAAGCAAGATGGAACCCCAGTCATCTTCAGGCCAGACTCATTGGTACTTTGTACCAATTCTGGATGCCTACTATACCTCCTACACTGCTTCTCTCTTTTGTTTTGTATTTAGCTATGTATAAATACAGCAGACATGCTGTAACTAACTTCATACATTCTCTAAGGACCCTTTTCCTTTTCCTTCTGGTGGTGTAATTGAGGATGGACCCTTAGTACTTTCCATGCTATCTACCAACCTACATATTAGTGTTTGGAAGCCCATCTTATGACTTTGCTCCTCAGAGCCTGGCAGACAGAAGAGAATACTGAGTAGAGATGAATGCAAGAATAAAGAAACAACAATGTGACATTGCGCTCACCTGAATCAACGCAGTAATCCCGGGGTTCCTGCTTGATTCCCATTGGTGACTGGAACCCATGAGCAGGGGGGCCTGGCATCCCAGCAACCCCATGTTCATACAGTGGGTCATGGTATTCCTGCTTGAATCCCTGAGGGGGCGGGGGAGCTGCAGGGACAATGGGTTCTGACATTTGTCGGTGGTAACTGGGGCGATTATCTCCAGGAACTCCTGACTGAGGAGGGAAGGGGTGGCAGGGTTCAGACAGTTGTCTCTGAAATCTGTAAGAAAACAGAATACTGTTTAAAGTATGATGAATAAATATGACCTTTGATCAGACTGAATATGAATAACCAAGTAATTCTGCACTAACATACAAATACTTTCTATGGTAGTTCATCTGTCACCTATTGATAGGATTAAAATTTAAAACTGAGGAATCTACATTCTTTTTTTTTTTTGGCCAGTCCTGGGGCTTGAATGCAGGGCCTGGGCACTGTCTCTGAGCTTCTTTTGCTCAAGGCTAAGCAGTCCAACACTTGAGCCACAATGTACCTTCTGGCCTTTTCTATTTATGTGATACTGAGCAATTGAACACAGGACTTCAGGATGCTAAGCAAGTACTCTACCACTAAGTCACATTCCCAGCCCAGAACATTTTTAACCAGTTAGAAAACAAAATTTAAAAAAAAAAATCTTCAAGTAGCAATCAAAATAACCCTCCCACACCCAAAAATCCTAGGAATGAATGGGAAATGTGCAGGACATGTAAGCATAGATCTTAGCTGAATGCTAGCAGTCCAGGTCTGTAATCCTAACTGCCCCAGAGGCTGAAACCTGAAGGGTCAAAGTTCAAAGCCAGTCTGGCCAAAAAAGCCCAAGACTCTGTATACAATCAACCAGGGAACAAAAAAAAAGGCTGGAGATGTGGCTCAAGTAGTAGACCACCAGCCACAAGCAAGAAAACTAGGTG
Organism: Megascapheus bottae; assembly: GCF_031878675.1. Classification (NCBI taxonomy): domain Eukaryota; kingdom Metazoa; phylum Chordata; class Mammalia; order Rodentia; family Geomyidae; genus Megascapheus; species Megascapheus bottae. Next base: position 45,007,865 of record NC_143509.1, read on the forward strand.
ATTGAGGTGTTAAGTTGAAGACTGAGTGGTAGTAAAAAAATACAAATAAAAATTTTAAATTGTTTTATGGGGTTAAATATTGTGGCACATTCCTGTAATATCAATATTTAGGAAGGTGAATGTTGAATTTGAGGCTAACTTGGACTATATAGGCAAAACCCTACTGAAAAAAAAGAATGGAAAGAAAGGAAAGGAGGAAGGAAGGAAGGAAGGAAGAGAGGGATGGAGGAAGGAAAAGAAGACGGGAGAAAGGGAAGGAGGGAGGGAAAAAGGAGGAAGGAAAGAAGGAAGGAAGGAAGGAAAATTACTTTCTGAGGAAAGAAAGCCATCTAAAGCAAAAGCATTTAAGGCTTTGAATTTGTTGATTCACTAAAAATGATTCTATAAAAGGAAGTATCTTTCCAATCAACTTGACAAGATAACTGTACATTTTATTTAAAAGATAATTTCTTTCCCTCTTTTGAGATAGACTTTGCTATGTAACCCAGGCTGATGTCAAATTTTTGATCTTCCTGCCTCTGCCTCCTGAGTGTTGACATTCTAGATCATATGCTACCATGCTTAGCTAAAAAGGAGGTAATTTTTGTAATGAAATAATGACCTATAAGGTATCACATCCTTTACACTGCTATACTACTTAAAACACTTAATATGTGGAATGAAAAACTGACTGTCAAATAACTAACTACAAAGTCAAAAACTGTCAAGTATTAAGCACATTTCAAAATTTACTACTTACTCCTGTTAGTATTTCTAACTGGTGAGGAGAAAAGTTAGATTGCATTTTATATCACATGCCAAAATCAATTTCATATGGACAAAGACCACAAGAAGTAAAATCATAATGTGAAAATACATATATATGAAGATGTACATAATTTTGGAATGAGAGAAAACCTACAAAAGTACCACATCAACAGCAGAACCCATAAAGATAAGCATGTTTATTCATACCTCAGTGTGTAAATTTCTATGAGCCAACAAAAAGAACAAAACCCTCAGAAACAAAACCTATTAGAAAACATCAAAGTGGGAGAAAAATATCTTCGACAGTCAGAAAATGCCAGAAACAAAACCATAAGTAGCCGGGCCCAGTGGCTCACACCTATAATCCTAGCTACTCGGGAGGCTGAGATCTGAGGATCAAGGTTCAAAGCCAGCTAGAGCACAAAAGGACCTGAGACTCTTACCTCCAATTAACCTCTAGAAAATGGGAAGTGGGGCTTGGCTCAAGGATAGGGTGGTAGCCTTGAGCTCAAGAGCTCAGGAACAGCGCCCAGGCCAAGTTCAAGTCCCATGACCCTGGCCCTTGCCTAGCATGCACAAAGACCAAGGTTTGATTCCTTGGTACCACGTACATAGAAAAAAGCTGAAAGTGGTGCTGTGGCTCAAGTGGTAGAGCTCTAGCCTTGAGAAAGTCCAAGGACAGTGCTTAGACCCTGAGTTCAGGCCTTAGGACTGACAAAACAAAAAAAATAAGATACAATCATGGTAACCAAATTAAGATTTACATCTGAATAGTAACATTGCTTGTCTAAGAAAGATGATCTTAGATCACTTTCTTTTTTTTGCTCATCTATGGTTGAACATAAAGTATTCAGCATTTGTACAACAAGGTAAAGCAAGATTAATACCTGAGTATTCTTAGTACTCTTCACTAGTCAGATCCAGCCAGATAGATGGCTGTTGGTGTCAGGGAAGTCTGAGCCCTTCAAGTGATGCCACTTACTAGGGAGGTGGTACTTGGGTTTGTTTCCTTATCTGTGACAAGGAAGTATATTATCTTGTAAATGCTCCTGGAATGAACCACAATCATGTTCATGAAGTACTGCTATTGCCACGCCCTAATTTTTGACATGAGTTGTGTTTCGAAGGCTAGGTATGAAGGGTAGAGACAAATGGCCCTCAATTCATTCACAATGTCTGTATTAGGCACTAACCTATGCAGACAAAGAAAAACACTTGTAGCTGGGTACCAGGGGCTGACATCTGTAATCCTAGCTACTCAGATCGCTAAGATCTGAGGATCAAAGTTCAAAGCTAATTAGAGCAGGAAAGCTTCTGAGACTCTTATTTCCCATCAACCTCCAAAAGGCCAGAAGTGAAGCTGTGGCTCAAGTAGTACAGAGCTAGCCTTGAACAACAACAAAAAAGCTCAAGAACAAAAAATAGAGCTCAAGGACAGCACCTAGGCCTTGAGTTCAGGCCCTATGACTACATACACACACGTTTGTGATTTCCTTAAGCAGGAGCTGGAACTAGGGCTCAAGGGGAAAAAATACATCATCATAACAACTAATTTCAGTGAGTTTGAAAGCTTTCACTTTCATTTTTATTTTGATGCTGGGGTGAAACCTAGGGTCTTCACCCATGCAAAGCAAACGCAAAGCTACTGAGCTCCATTCTCAAGACTCCCCATATGTAGGTTTTCTCTTTGCTAATTCCAAGACTTAGCTTAGGTGATGCTCCTAGCACTTGAATCAAACCACTAGGCTTAACATTTTGCTGGTTATTTAGAAGATGGGAATGAAGACTTTTCTTCATGGGCTGGCTTCAAACCTTGATCCTCCAGGTTTCAGCCTCGTGAGAAGATAGGGTTACAGGTGTAAGCCACTAGCATCCAGCTCTCAATATTTTTTTTTTTGAAAAACTAACAATATAGTCCTTATATCATTAAGGACTTATTCTAGTTTTAGCTTGAATCTTACTAATTGATTCTATCTAATAATCTCCGACAACGGGTGTAACAACAGATTTCTAAAACATTGAAATCTTAAAGTACAGGGATCTTGGTGCAGACAAAACAGTACATCATGCTCTCAGGAGATCGTCTACCATTGCACCGCCAGCAGCACGTGAGACCATGTTCCAATGTGATCTCTGAGCAATTTTACATATCCATAGCCTTTCATCCCAGACACAAAACCTATGAATCTGCCCAGCCATCATTTTAAACACATTTTTACCAACTGTATAAGGTTTGACAGGTAGGAAGCCCTTCCCTGGAGTGTAAGGTACACTTAAACAAGGTTGTTGTTATTTAAAGAAACCTTTCAAGGGTCTCTGAAGAAGTGTGAATTTGCAACTGAGGTTTAGGTTTGACATTTAGAACGTAGGCGCCAGCAGCATGCAGCAAACCTGAAGGGAATTTCTTTCAGAACAGAAACAAGAAGATAATCTTCAGGCTTTGTTTGTATTAGATGCCCAAACTTTCTGTTACTTGGAAAGACGGTTCATAAGAGCCACCGTCCTCCCATGTTTTCTTTCCCTGTCCCTTTGCCACCATCTCAGTATGTTCAAAGGTGACCTCCACAAGTCACTTCCTCTGATGGCTCTGCAATGGCCTGTCTCGCTCAGTTCTTAACAAGAGCCTTTGTCGCTGGCAGGGCTGATAGTCCCACTTGTGCTTAAGACTCATCTCATTTTCCAGAACGAAACTCTAGAGTCAGCCTGGGGGGCCTCTTAGGAAAAGTCACTTCCACACTGGCAAGGGCCAACAGTTCTCCTTCCCCAACCCCCACCCCAGCCCCATCTCTCTCGCCAAAGATCAGAGAAACTCAGAGGCCCGGTGTCCGCAGGGCACATTCTGTCTCTGGGATTGCTTAGCCCTGGTTGTTTTTGAGAATCCACGTAGGGTAGCCCCCTTACACCAACATATTCCCAAGAAAGATTCTCCACTTGCTCTTGTAATTGCTCCTATTAGTAGAGATTAGTAAAGTAATTCAGTTCTTGTTCTCAAAATATATTATGTGAAGTTTACTACTGACCTTCATTTGAACCCTCTCAGCAATCCGTTTGAAGTATCTAAGAATGTGTCATCCACACAAAACAGCTACGACAAAGATGCTGCTTTGGACGAAGGCTGGCTAGCATTCCCAAAGGAGCAGTTCAGGCCCTCCCAGCCTCTCCTGCCCACCCCCACGTCCGACCCCACCAGCTCAAGTGGGATGAACTCACATTCAGTAAGCAAAGGCAGACGCAATATCCAATAAGGGTGGTTTTTTTTTTTTTTTCTTTTTTGGTGCCAGTTTATTTAAAGAGCCAGTTATTTATTTATTTGTCAGATTTTTATAGCCTTTCCTCCCAAGAGCTCACCCACGCCACCAACATTTGGTTTACGTTATGAAAAACCGTTCAATGCTTTTTCTGCATTTCCTTTTTGGCTTCTGCTGCCAACACACAGAGTAAACACAATGCTTATGGGGGGGGAGGGAGAAAAGTACAGATCTGATGAAGGCTGCACAGTGGTCACGGGTGCCAGATGAAGTGATGACAGGTCAGAGGTTGGTTTGGAGATGACATGTAAAATCTGTCAAGAGCCATACCATACACTTAAAGCTTTCTACCAAGGCTAAGGAAAGATAATAGAAACTGAGACACAGCACAACTGATTGAAGGCTCTGGCTGAAGCCAAATACCCAGGGCTGAAGCCCAACCTATCCTTTAACTTAAATGTATGGCCTTGAGTGAGCTAGGTAACTGTTCTGAGCCTTAGTTTCCCTCTATAACAAGAAAAACGACCAGAGCCAGGCATGAGTGGCTCATCCCTGTAATCCTTGGCTGAGATCTGAGGGTTACAGCTGAAAGTCAGCCTGGGCAGGAGAAGCCATGAGATGCCTTGGGCACAAAGAGGCTCAGAGACAGTACCTAGGCCCTGAGTTCTAGCCCCGTGACGGACCCCTCCTCCCCATCCCACTCTAAAAAAAACCAAACAACAAAAACCCCCAGAACATTTGTCTGAAGATATACTGTAAAAATGACATGAAGTAATCAGTGTAACAAGGCCTGGCCCACTAGGTTCTTCAGACACATGACCTGAAACCATTCCATCTTCTCCCTATAATATCCCAGTTGAAATCAGAAGCTATACAATACAAAGACCTATGACATCTAAACAAGAGAGCTCATTAACTGCCTGCAACATCCAATCTCCTTTTTCAGAAACAATGCTGTTTTATTCTTCAGTATCTAACTTTGTGGATCATGAGGCTTGAAATTGGCCAGGGCACTGTCCCTGAGCTCTTCAGCACAAAGCTACCTCCCTACCCTTGAGCCAAGACCCACTTCCCATTGTCTAGAGGTTAATTAGAGTTAAGAGTCTCAGGTCCTTTTGTGCCCTGGCTGGCTTTGAACCTTGATCCTCTGATCTCAGCCTCCTGAGTAGCTAGTTTTAAATCTTAAGACTAAGAAAATAAACATTAATGTGAAGAACTTGTGTGACGCTACTGTTTATTTTCCTGCTGTGAGGAATCAAACCCAAGGCTTCATGCATGCTAGGCAAGCGTTCTACCACTAAACCAGAGTCCCAGCCCAAAATGAAGATTAAGCATAGTTTATGGAAATAAAAATAATGTTTAAAAAGTCAAATGTCGGGGCAGGAGTTTGGCCTAGTGATAGAGTGCCTGCCTAGCATGCATGAAGACCCAAGTTCGATTCCTTAGTACCACAAAACAGAAAAAGCCAGAAGTGGTACTGTGGTAGAGCTCTAGCCTTGAGAATGCCCAAGGACAGCACTCAGGCCCTGAGATCACACACCCCAGGACTGGCAAAAAAAAAAAAGAAACTGTCTTTAGAAGCTAATATTTAGTGAATACCTTCAGTCCTGATGTAATTTTATTTAGTTCATATACATCTTCCATTTTCAGACAAAGAAACAAAACCTAAATAAAGCCAAGTGTGCCTATCTCATGTTCCATACTAGCAGAGCTGGAATTCAGTCCCAGGTCTATGAATCTGTCTGACTCTAGAACCATATGCCTAATGTATTTCTGTAAAACTGTCAAATACTCTGCTAGTGACATTTTAAAATCTCACTAGTTCAATCTCTTAAGCTTAGAAATTAAGAATTTAAGACCTTGCAAGGTCAAAAGAAATAACAGAAAATACTTAGAACTAAACTTGGAACTGAAGCAGTACCTGAGTAAGGAGATCCAGTATTGATTGTCTAAACAGGATACATTTGGGGGGAGGAAGGAGAAGCTACTAGCAGACAATGTGACCTTAGAAAACCTTAATGTATGGTTCTCCCAGACTTAACACCCTTACATAAAAAGAAAAAAAATGTTAAAAATTCGGAATTAGGGGCCAAGTGGCAGAATGCTTGCCTAACATGCATGAAGGCCCAGGTTTAATTCCTCGGTACCACATACATAGAAAAAAGCCAGAAGTGGTGCTGTGGCTCAAGTGGTAGAGTTCTAGCCTTGAGAAAGCCCAAAATCAGTGCTCAGGCCCTGAGCTCAAAGCCCAGGACTGGCCAAAAAAAATAAAAATCTGAGTTATAGAAACAAAGAAGTCAGAAAAGCACAACAAAAAGAAAATGTAGCCAGGCACAGTGGCTCACACCTGTCATCCTAGCTATTCAGGAGGCTGAGATCTGAGGATCACAGTTCAAAGTCAGCCTGGGCAGGAAAAGTCCATGAGACTCTCATCTCCAATTAACCACAGACACTGGAAGTGGCTCAAAGTGGTAGAAGGCTAGCCTTGAACAAAAAGAAGCTCAGGGACAGTACCCAGGGCCTGCATTCAAGCCCCACAATCAACAACAACAAAGTCAGACTGGAATACATTGCAAACATATGGAGGAATGTAATGATACTCCAGCACCCCAATAACTAATGTGTGCTAATGAAGGAAAGGAAAAGACAGCTATAGACATTATAGAAATTTTACAAAGAATACTATGAATAATTTTGTCAATTAATTTTAAAACACACGAAAAGTGAACCAATTACTAGAAAAAATATATTAAATTTACTAAAGAAGGTAAAAATCTACGAAAAAACTAACTAATGAAAACACTGAGTCAGTAATTAAAAACTTCCCATTAAGAAAAAAAGGGGGGAGGCAGGAGAATGGCCTAGTTGTAGAGTGCTTGCCTAGCATGCACAAAGCCCTAGGTTCATTTTCTTTTTTTTTTTTTTGCCCGTCCTGGGCTTGAGCTCAGGGCCTGAGCACTGTCCTTGGACTTTCTCAAGGCTAGAGCTCTACCACTTGAGCCTCAGCACCACTTCAGGCTTTTTTGTACGTATGTGGTACCAAGGAATCGAACCTGGATCTTCATGCATGCTAGGCAAGCACTTTAACCACTAGGCCAAACTCCCGGCCCCCTAGGTTCATTTTCTTGGTACCACATACATAGAAAAAACTGGAAGTGATTCTATGGCTCAAGTGGTAGAGCTCTAGCCTTGAGAAAGCCCAAGGACAGTGCTCAGGCTCTGAGCTCAAGCCCAGAACTGCACTCTCCCCCTCCCCCCAAAAGTTACATCCAACAATTTTATTGGTAAATTCTTCAAAAAGTTAAGGAATAAAGAATTCCATTTTCCCTTGAAGTATTCCAGAATATAGAAATATATGGTCCTTTCATGACCATAACCTCAATGCTACAAAGAAATTGTGAACAGAGACGCCAAAGTCTTAAAAATTTGAGGTCAAGTTAATAACAATGTACAAAAGGAAAAATATAACTAACAAAATACAACATAATTAACAGAACAGGTAAGACATAATTAACAAATTGGGTTTGTCATTAGAATTTGGGGGCTGGAATGTAGCTCCCTGGCAAAGCACTTGCCTAGAAAGTGCAGCACCCTGGCTGGGAGTTTGGCCTAGTGGTTAAAGTGCTTGCCTAGCATGCACGAAGGCCCGGGTTCGATTCCTTGGTACCACATACATAGAAAAAGGCCGGAAGTGGCGCTGAGGCTCAAGTGGTAGAGCTCTAACCTTGAGAAAGTCCAAGGACAGTGCTCACGCCCTGAGCTCAAGCCCAGGACTGGCAAAAAAAAAAAAAAAAAAAGGAAAGAAAAGAAAGTGCAGCATCCTGAGTTCAATCCCCAGAACCAAAAAAAAAAAAAAAAAAAAAAAGCAAAGTTGAGAAGTGAGGGAAGGGGAGGGACGAGTAAGAATGTTGAAAGGACACTGTTTTCATATACTGCTTTGTTGAATAATAAGTCATTTGTCAGACTCCTTAAAGAATAAAAATATTTAAAAAAAAACAATTCAAGGTTGGTTTTACATTATTTCATAAGGGAAAGAAATCAGGTCTGACAAATGTTTATTTCAATTCACATTAATATCTTTTTAGCTAAGGTGGAAAAGGAAATTTAGTTAATGTGGTGTGATCAACAGGTAGTAGAAACCTACAATAAACATTATGGGAAATGCAAAAACAAAACAAAACAACAATAACAAGAACTTTTTTTTTTTTTTTGCCAGTCCTGGGCTTGAGCTCAGGGCCTGAACACTGTCCTTGGGCTTTCTCAAGGCTAGAGCTCTACCACTTGAGCCTCAGCACCACTTCCGGCTTTTTTCTATGTATGTGGTACCGAGGAATGGAACCCAGGTCTTCATGCATGCTAGGCAAGCACTTTAACCACTAGGCCAAACTCCCGGCCCCAAGAAATGAACTTTTAAGATTCAAAACTAATCAACATCTTGAACCACAAATAACACTTCAAGAAAGTACACTGTTCAATCTGTCAAAGGAGGTTTCAATGAGCAGCTAAGAAACTCCATTTTGGATCCCCAAGTGAATCTGTACTGTCATGCATAACATGCTATTAACGGGGCACGTGGAGAGAATATACGTCAGACACATCCACTTTTATTCCAGGCCAGGCTACACATATGACTCAGTCAAGTTCTTTCCTCTAAAAGCCACAACATCTGAAGGGTGAAAATGAACAGCAATTTAATAGGGAAGGACTTTTTAAGAGAGGAAGCAGACACAGAGAAAAACTGGAGTCTATAAAAATCTCTTAATTTATCTACTATCTTTAAGGAATGAGTAATTTCTAGTAAATTCCAGAAAACTTAGCTCATCCCTGTAAATTTTCAGGCCTAGATTATAACCCTGGAGGAAAAAAACTTTCTCAAACAGGTTAGGTAGTTTCCTGTTTCAGAATGCTGACTTCTTACTGACTGGGAGCTATATGCCAACTGTCCGTAACAAGAATGATCACTCACTATACTACTGGTGTTCTTAAAATAATCAGGAAGCAGGTGCATGCATGTGTGTGTATCCCCATCCAAGTACTGGGATTTGAACCCAGGGCTTAAGAACTGTCCATTAGCTCTTTCTCTCAAGACTGGTACTCTACCACTTGAGCCACAGCTCCACTTCTGGTTTATTAGTGGCTAATTGGAGTAGGAATCTCACAGACTTTTCTGACTGGGCTGGTTTCTAGCTCAGTCTCCTGAGTAGCTTGGATTACAGATGTGAATTACTCACATCTGGCTTCAGAGAATTTTTCTTTCAGTGGTACTTGGGTTTAAACTGAACCTCAAACTTGCTTTATTGATGTTCAGCCACTCGAATCAACCCTCCATCCAGCCCTGCTTTCTACTGATTTACTGGAGTCTATTGAACTTTTTTTTTTTGGCCAGTCCTGGGCTTGAGCTCAGGGTCTGAGCACTGTCCTTGGACTTTCTCAAGGCTAGAGCTCTACCACTTGAGCCTCAGCACCACTTCGGCTTTTTTTTTCTATGTATGTGGTACCAAGGAATTGAATCTGGGCCTTTGTGCATGCTAGGCAAGCACTCTACCACTAGGCCAAACTCCCGGCCCTCTATCAAACTTTTATGTCTGAGGTGATTTGGAATCTCAATCCTTTAGATTTTAGTTTCCTGAGTAGCTCCTTCAAGAATACTTTCTTAAATTTTATCTTATTGATTTTTGCTTTTTTTTTTTTAAATGTCAGGTGCATGAGAATAGTATATTTCAGCAAATTCTTAGAGGACTCATTTTTCCATTGGAGCCCTTTCAGTTGACTTGTGGGACTTGATCTTCAACTTGAGATGTAATAATGAGAAACCATGGGACTACACTAAGGGCCTGACGTAGGAATAGCTTCTGCTCTACCCAGCACACGTGACTACATCCCACAGTCCCACAAAAACCCCTGAGATTGGGTGGCTGAAGGAAATGCACACCACTCTGAGGAGCAGCTGGTCTCTCGGGATAAATGGAACATGTTTGAACATGCCAAATTGCATGGTTTTCCCTTCCTTTCAGGGAGGAAATCACCAATATAAATCACAGCTTTCAAGCACAGTGTTTATCTTCCAAAAATAAACTGAGTTGTGAAGAATTATATACTAGGATTATATGAAACATTAAGAATGTACTTTGATGAGATTCTATTTTAGTTGTTTAAAGTATAATCCTTGTAAAATACCATCACTATCAACAAAATACACTGAGGTCAAATAAGATAGAGATAAATGTAATCTACGGAAAGAAGCCTAAATCAGTTTTTATACTCAAAAAGCAGAACCTATATTGAACTGTAACCCCTATGTACAACCTCTTAATAATATCAAAATAATTATATATGCACACATATATGTATATTTGTGTATATATATGTATATGTGTGTATATATATACATATATATGGCAGACTCTACATTCAACTGAGCAGATTAAACACACTTCGGGCAAACAAAAATCAATGCATTGCCACAAAGGTTTAGATTTAGGAAAACTCGGGAGGATTTTGTAGTTTAAGACATGGGTAAGAGGCTAGGTGTTATAATCCTAGCAATTTAGGAGGGAAAGAAGAGGAAAATCATAGTTCAAGCCAGTGGGGGCAGGGAGGTGAGCTGTGGGTACTCTCTCCAAAATATAAGGCAAATAAAGGGATGGCACATGGGTCAAACATACCTGCTTAATATAAAGCAAGTGGTCCAGAGTTCAAATTCCAGTATGGGCAAGGTAAGAGAGAGGAAAGAGAGGGAGAGAGAGAATATGTTCTAGTATGAAGAGATGGATAAAATTAAAATTCAAGGTCAAAACTGTTTCATCTTTTTCAAGCTGGGTACTGGTGGCTCACACCTGTAATCCTAGCTACTCAGAAAGCTGAGATCTGAGGATCTCAGTTGAAAGCCATCCCGGCACTAAAGTCTGTGAGACTCTTATCTCCAATTAACTATCAGAAAAAGACTTTTGTTGGTGGTGGTTTGTGGGGCTTGAGCTCTGGGCTTGGGAACTATCCCTGAGCTCTTCAGCTCTACCACTTGAGCCAGGCTGTGGACTCAACAACAACAAAATAGTCTTTTTTAAATGCAAATTCCAGGGCTGTGAGTTTGGCCTAATGACAGAGTGCTTGCCTAGCAGCAAGGGTTCAATTCCTTGGTACCTCATACATAGAAAAAGCCACATGGGGGGCGGTGGGGGGAAGGGTAAAGGGTACCAAGGCATGTGAAAGGGTATCAATGTACGTGAATTAATGCACCTTCTATATGGCAAATATCATGTAACCCTTTTATTAATTACAATAAAAAATATATTTAAAAAATTAAAAAAAAAAAAAAAAAGAAAAAGCCACATGGTGCTGCGGCTGAAATGGTAGGACTCTAGCCTTGACAAAGCCCAAGGACAGTGCTCAGGCCCTGAGTTCAAACCCCATGACTGGTAAAAGAAGAAAAGAATTGCAAATTCCCAAAGAGAAAGGATGATCAAAATGCAAATTCCAAAAAAGAAAAGAGGGAGGGAAAGAGGGAGGCAGTGAGGGAGCTAGAGAAAGAGAGAAGGAAAGAAAAGAAATAAGGAAGGAAAGAAAGAGAAAGGCAAATTCCTTCAGGTGCTACTACTAGCAGCTCAAACCTATAATCCTAGCTACTCAGGAAGCTGAGGTCTGAGGATTGGGGTTGGAAATGAGTCTATGATACACATATGTCCAATTAATCAGCAAAAAGCTAGAAGTGAATCTATGCCTCAAGTGGAACAGAAGAGACTAAGGGATAGTGCCCTGGCTCTGAGTTTGAGCCCTAAGACTGTTACAAAAAAAATAAATAAAATAAAGGTGCTAGCTTTGAGCACAAAAGCTCAGGGACAGCGCCCAGGCACTGAAGTCATCAAACTCCATGACTGGACCCCCACCAACCCAAAAAAAAGACAGGAAGAAAAACTTAAGAGTATTGAAGGATATTTCTAATTAACAAAGAGGTACTAAAGAATAGGGGTGAGGGTAGAGGACAGAGCTAGACCATGTTTGCTCTCCACATGAGACAGCTATACATTCAGACCCCCCAACTCAGTAATGGGCTGAGCAGAGTCCGAATTGTGATCCTTCCTTTCCCACACCCAGGGCCCTCTAAGTACCCTGAGCTTTGAGATGGAAGTACTCTAATACTGTGGTACACAGTACTATTTCTACTTTATCCATTCAAGAAGCCCATTGAATATTTCCCTTCAGACTCCATTTCTATCTCTCGACTCTACAACATCAACCCAGTATATGTGAAATCATTCTACTCCCACGGGCAAAGCAAAGTGTAGAGAAAGTTCAAGATGACAGGCAGATATCAAAGGGACAGCCCCTAAAATATGCAACATCCACGTTCTGTTCTGGCTCCTCTCCCTGAGACCCAAGCCTCTTCCTTTCTTTAGAAGACTCAGCAGCTTGGAGGCGGACTACTCTATTGTCAGACAGAGCTGTGAAAGGACAAATAATTTCCAGTGGAATTAAGGTATTTTTCCAACTCAGCCAACCATTAATAAAGTGTTATACTAGCTTTTTGGATTTTTTTTAATGTTATTAAAACAGATTTAACATGAAATTATTTTTCTTTCTTTCTTTCTTTCTTTTTTTTTTTTTTTGGACAGTCATAGGACTTGAACTCAGGGCCTGAGTACTGTTCTGGGATGTTTCTCAAGGCCAGAGCTCTACCACTTGAGCCACAGCACCACTTCCAGCTTTTTTCCATGTATGTGGTACCAAGGAATTGAACCCAGGTCTTCATGCATGCTAGGCAAGCACTCTACCATTAGGCCAAACTCCTGGCCCTCTTCCTTTCTTTTTTTGCCAGTCTTGGGGCTTGAACTCAGGGCCTGAGCACTGTCTATGGCTCTGCCACTTGAACCACAGCACCACGCCCAGCTTTTTCTGTGCATGTGGTAAGCACTCTACCACTAGGCTAAACTCCCAGCAAAATGATTTTTCTTTATGGTGTAGAACCACACATGTGCTAAGTATTTCAGATACTGAACTATCTGCTATCTCACCCTTCTTCCTCAATTAATAATCCTATATCCAATCAGCAAGATGCCATTTAGAAAAAAACGATAAAACCTACTGAAATAAAAATGGTGTCTCGACCAACTGGCAGGCCTGTAGGGTGCTTTTTGCCCACAGAGTGGTTTTGTTTAGTCTGCAAAGTACTGTTACTGTTTTTTCATTCCAATTAGTTGCCGACTTAAAACAAGTCTATACTTATATAAAAATCCAAATTTCCCAATTATCCTGTCGAACAGCAAGCTTGTACTATAAGGGAACAACTGGCTGCTGTCTCTTTTGTTGAGTTCCCCGTCCCAACAGAGGCCATCTCCTCAGCCACTTCCACCCCCACCCCACCCCAAACCCCCAACACTCAATGCTCAATACTTGGACCCTGTCTAGTACGGGGTACAAGCAGGTCCTATTCATCTTATTATTTATAGATAGGTACCAGACCAATCTGCCTGGCTCCTGCTTCCCAATGAGGAAGGAGGAGTTGAGAAAATCCAGAGCAGCATAGCGCCCACCTCTGTTCTGACGGATACTGGTTTTCAGGCATCATCTTTGGCATCTGCAGGGGTTGATGTGGTGGTCGAGGGATGGCAAACGTCTGCGGCTGTGGTCCAGGTTCTGGAAGCGAATGGGGGGTGGGAGCAGGGCCCACCCCAGGTACTGAGCCAGCTCCAGGGGTATGGGTCGAGGGGGGCAGAGTAGCTTGAGGTGGGGGAAATAGGGAATTCTGATGGGTAGGTGACAACGGAGTGGTAGGAGGGGTTAATGGCTTGAACCCAGAGGGAGGCTTCCTATCATAGGCACTGTGAACAGAAGAGAGAAGGAACCATTAGGCTGCAGTGAAGCCATTAGTATGGTTACCAGGTCCAGTGTTCAGCATTCATGAAGGAAATAACAGCATTAACATAGTTAAATTTCTAGCAGCCCGGAGGGAATATTTGTACCTCTGAAAAGTGACAAACACACTGCGTCACGGGGACTTGTTTAACACATCTAGTGATTTTTTTTCAAAGATAATTTTAGTCTCTGCTTCCGGTTTCTTTTTTTCCCTCCTTCTAAAAGAATTCTCTGTGCCTGGGTAGAGGTAGAGGGTGAGGGGAGAATGTACATCCGGGCATTCTCGGGTTCCATCTCCTATGTATTCCAGGGCTTAGGGGAATGAGTAAGAATCTTGGTGGAAGGTAAATTTCTGATATAACATCACTTGAATTAACAATCCTCTGCCTCCTCCTCTCAGACAGATCTATGTTTACCTTCTAGAGCAAAGAACAATTTAAAATTAAAGCTTCAATCCCAAAGCCTGGATGTTCCTAGGTAAAGGGCACAAGAATGGGACTTTTTTTTTGGTCTCTTCTGATTTGAAGATTACTTCCTTGGTGCGTTAAAGTTCACATTAACATATGATAGACATGAAGAAGAATACATTCTCTGCCTGTTTTGAAGCCACAGATCAAATACCCCAGTATTCTGGACACTTTGACTGGCAGGGCCTGGAATGGCCTCAGGTTAGATCCCTGTACAGCTATACCATTTGTTGCTGTCGAACACATTTTTCTTTTTGTGTATAGCCCAGTGGTTCCACATGGACTGTGCTATACCTAGAGGATTACACTGGGTAATACTGAGAACATTCAATGTAATGGCTACTTCCAGAGCCTTTCTGGGCAGCCTTCCTCTGGCCCCACTTACCAATAGTTGTAGAGGCACTTTTCTCCATAGTTAGCACCAAGAGCCTGCTCATGGCTACAGGACGACAGCTCAGAGGAGGGGCTATGCACTTCCCTCTTGATCTTGGCCGGAGGTGGGGCATGAAGCACCACTGAAATCAGAAAAGTCAAGTTAGTTTAGCAAACAATGCCTTCCTCTTTCTTAAACTGTCCAACCAGCTAACTGTTCTTAGAACTCAAGTCCAGTCACAAGTCCAGAAAGTAAAGCAAAACTTTTAAAAACACAACCTTGCAACAAAATCCAATTTAGAAGCTAAATAATTTCAGAGGGCCTTTCAGCCAAAGTAGAAAAAGTTAAAATGGCTACTGTCTGTCCAGCTACCTCGGAGAGCAGGAAGGAAAAACATGAATTAAACTTCTCTGCTGGCCACTTCCACTGCTTTGAAAGTCTCACTAAAAAGATAATCACATGGGAAGCCAGTGCCTCACACCTGAAATCTGAGGGCTGTAGTTCCAAGCCCACCCAAGAAATAAAAAGTTCATGAGACTCATCTTCAATTAACCACCAGAAAACTGGAAGTATAGCTATGGCTCAAAGTGGTAGAGCACTAGCCTTCAGTGAGAAAGCTCAAAGACGCTGCCCAGGGCCCTAAATTCAAGGCTCAAGACCAAACAATAAAAAAAAATTTGAGGGCCGGGAGTTTGGCCTAGTGGTAGAGTGCTTGCCTAGCATGCACGAAGACCCGGGTTCAATTCTTCGGTACCACATACATGGAAAAAAGCTGGAAGTGGTGCTGTGGCTCAAGTGGTAGAGCTCTAGCCTCGCGAAAGTCCAAGGACAATGCTCAGACTCTGAGTTCAAGGCCCAGGATTGGGAAAAAAAAAAAAATTTAAAGCGAGGAATGAGCTGGGCCGGGTGGCTCATGCTTATAATCTTAGCTACTCAGGAGGCTGGGAGCTATGGATTGCAGTTCAAGCCAGCCTGGGCACTTAAAAGTCCAAGAGACTCTTATCTCCAATTGACCATCAGAAAACCAGAAGTGGTGCTGTACATCAAGGGTTAGGGTCAAACCCCATGACTGACGCCCCCCTCCACACACACACACACAAAAAAGCCAGGAGTTTGGCCTAGTGGTAGAGTGCTTGCCTAGCATGCACAAAGACCCAGGTTCAATTCCTTAGTACCACATACATAGGGAAAAAAAAAAAAAAAAGGCCATAAGTGGTGCTGTGGCTCATGTGATAGAGCTCTAGCCTTGAGAAAGCCCAAGGACAGTCAGGCCCTGAGTTCAAGCCCCAGGACTGGCCAAAAAAACCATTTTTTTAAATAAAGTTAAAAAAAAAAAAAAAATGACAAGGCAAGCTGTAATGGCGAATGTATCTACCTATTACCTCCTGGAGGCTGAGATCTTAAGAGATCACAATTTGAAGGTAGACATGACTCTTATCTCCAATTACCCACTCTCCCTGTTCCCCCACCAAAAAAAAGCTGGAGTGGAGCAAAGGCTCAAGTGGTGGAGCACCAGGCGTGAGCAAAAAAGGCCCAAGTCCCAGTATCATCACCAAAAAGAAAGAAAAGAAAATATATCTCACTAAAACGTTGACTCCTATTATGCCTAAAACATTTAGGAGTTTAGTGAACTGTCAATGATTACAATAAATAGAATTAGCCATACGATCCCTTCTATGTGGGAAGACTGAATGACTTGCCTTCCAGCCAACATTTAAGTCTATATCTCCAAGTTCTGGGCTCAGCTGTCAACCCATTAGATTGACGCCATCACTAACGACAAGATATAAAGTTGTCATGGCAGTGACTGGAGAGGACAAGTTTTCATCACTCTTACATAATACCAACCGCTTTTCCTGAATACATGCAATAGAAGTTGAGAACAGATTATATTTAGAAGTCTAATATTAGAGTCTTGTGATATTTTTTTTTGATGGTGACATCATGGAAACCAACGTTCAATTGTTATTAAATGTTTTCAGATAGAGAAAAACCTAAGTTTATGATTGAATATTGTTAGTAAATAAGAAAAGAGAGCTGGACAAAACAATATAATGAGTAATTTGGCAACTAGAAATATGGCCACACTGGTCACTGCCTCTCCTACCAGTCTTTGATTATAAAGTTTTGGTTAAATTATTAGGAAAGGCAATCAAATTTCAATTTAAATAAAAGTTACACAGCCTAACTACACAGAAGGCTGAGCTCTTAGGATCATAGCTCAAGTAGGAAACTCCATGAGATTTTTATTTCCAGTTAACCAACAAAAAGCCAGAAGTGGGGTTATGTTCCAAATAATAGAGCACTAGCTTTGAGCAAAAAGCCTCAGGGACAGCACCCAGGGCCTGAATGCCCTAGGGCTGATACCAAAAAAAGAAAATGGGGGAGGGAGGACAATCACTGCTTTAGAACGGATTAGAAAGTAAATATGTACAGTATTATTCAATTTCCTCATTTGGAGTTTTAGAAATAGTTAGGAATATAGTTCTGATAGGATTAACCCTAGAGTATAAACCAAAGTTGTCAATTATTATTGCCAATCTTGAGCTCAGGGCCTGAGCGATGTCCTTGGACTTTCTCAAGACTAGAGGCTCTACCACTTGAGTCACAGCACCATTTCTGGCTTTTTTTATGTATGTGGTACCAAGGAATTGAACCCAGGTCTTGGTGCATGCTAGGCAAGCACTCTACCACTAGGCCAAACTCCCAGCCACCAGCATTATCTATTTATCTATTTAAAAAGAGAATCTCAACTTCTAGCTCACTCTTAATCGGATTTCTGCAAATCCAAATAGAGGGCTTAGTGCATGCCACACCATCTTCTCTATAAGTTGGGTAGTATTTTTTTTTAACCATGAAATTGTCTTACACACGGAATCTTATGTTCTTATACAAAAGGGGAGTTCAAAAAATATAAATTAGGGTTTGTGGCATGACTCAGCTGGTACAGTGCCAGCTAATGAGTGAAATCAAGTATCTGAAAGCAAGTTCGAGTCTTGGTCCTATACAAAAAAAGCAAGCAAGCTAAATGAGGGAATGACAAAATATATTCTCAGTACCTGCAAGTAGGGAGCATATGGCCCTATATAAAGCTAACCACAATTCGGTCACACACAGATTCTCCTCTCCACCCACTGAAACTGGTACAGAATCCATCAATTAAAGGGGATAAGAAAACTGAATGGCAGGAATAAGATTGGAAGTTTAACAGATCCATGTGGACAGTAGAGCCATAGGGAAAGGCCCACAATCCAAAGTTTCATTGGTCAAGAGGACATATAAAGGGTTCAAAGTATGGTATCCATCAGAGACTTATATTTAGGCAGAAACTCAAAAACCCAAGGAATTCTTCTTGTTTTCATTCTGTTTCCTCATTTGTATCCATCAGAGACTTAGATTTAGGCAGAAACTCAAAAACCCAAGGAATTCTTCTTGCTTTCATTCTGTTTCCTCATTTGTAAAATGAAGTCTGCAATGTAGCCTTGAGAAATAAAAGAAAATGGCAACACCTTGTAGCTGGTGCTATGATGATACACAGAACCTGTGCTTTCAAAAATAGAGTATTCACCTTACACAGAAGATGTATGAAATGAAGACAAAAACCTAAGACCATAAAAGACAATGGAAATGGAAAACAACAACAACAAACCACAGAGAGAAGTGAAAAGAAAGGCTAAAAAGGTATTGACTATTTGAACAGATACACATCTACAATTTAGAGCTTTCAGTTCAAGCTCAAGCGCTAGAAGATAAGCCCACAAAATCCATGGATCCTTGACAGTAATTCCTAATGTAGATCATCTTCTTTGTAAAACATGTTCAAATTTCTTGCTTTCCTTCCTTCCTCTCATTTCCTTACTTTCTCTGAATGCCTTCTATGAGCCAATCATTCTAAGATGCTGGGTACATAAGTATAAGCCAAACAGATTTAGTGTATCATCAATACATATGCAATGTATTCATAATTAGTGAGACTTGATTTGGGGTGTTTAGTTGTTGTTTGGTTTTGTTTTGTTCTGTGCTTGTTCTGGGGCTTGAACTCAGGACCTGGTCACTGTCCCTTAACTTTTTCCACTCAAGACTGTGGTATTCTATCATCTGAGCCACAACTTGACTTCTGGCTTTTTTGCTGGATAAAGGTCCCACAGACTTTGCCTGAGCTGGCTTCAAATTTTGATCCTCAGATCTCAGCCTCCTGAGTAGCTAGCACTACAGGCCTGGGCCATGGTACCCAGCTGAGGGATTGGTTTTTTTAACGTTTCCTCCTGGAAACAGTTCAGAAGTAAACTGTGGCCTTAGAATGCTTAATTCAAGCCCTTACATTTATGTACATTTGCTCATGTGAACATATACTCCCTGGCTAGAGCATGCCTCAGATACCTAAGTCTAAGAACATGCATTCCCCGCCACTCTATCTAGAACATCAGAATGCCTGGGACCAGCCAGACACTGGTAGCTCATACCTGTAATCCTAGCTATTCAGGAGGCTGAGATCTGAGAATTGTGGTTTGAGGCCAGCTCAGACAGGAAGGCCTATGAAACTCCTATCTCCAATTAATTACCCCCAAAAATAGAAGTAGAACTGTGGTTCAAAATGATAAAGACCTATTCTTGAACACAAAAGCTCAGGGACAATGCCCGGACCCTGATTTCAAGCCCATAATCAATAATAACAAAGAATGTCCAGGCTACCTTTACCCCTGCTGGCAACAAACCTCTGAATCAAGAGATTTTTTTGCTGTCCTTACTTCCTATTCCAGTGTTCCCCCCTACAGTCTCATTCTTCTTTCTCCAATCCAGCCAATTATAAAGTGTTCAAAGTCATCACAGTTTCAATCTGCCACCGACTTTATAGTGAGTACATAAAATATTTCTATTGCTATGGAGTGTTAAAGAAATTGCCCATCAGTTGTACTGAGGTCTGAAGAATACCTCTCCTGATTCACACATGGGCTTTGCCTGCCTTCCACCAGTTGTCATTGTTTATGTGTTGTTTGGGGGTTTTCCTCCTCCCTTCTTCAGTTTCATGACTTTCATCTGGGACAGACTCATCTTTCCCAAATCAGCTGTGCAGGCCGAACTTTGACAGAGGGCCTTATTTGGTCACACTCAACAGCCCCAACTCTCTTACGTTACATGGAAAGTTATCTCATGATGGAAGTTGAGCAGAACACTGACACCTGCTTCCGCATGGCAGGCCATGAGGCTGTATCTCAGGTGGCCTGGCGTTTCTGCAGAGGCTCCATAGCACTTCAGCATAAATGTGATGTGGACTGTTCACTAACTGCCATGGCCAGAAATTCCTCCCAACGCAAGCCATTATTCTACAGCAAACACTTGTTCCAAAGATTATTACTCTATTGGCCACTAGCTGTGTGTCACCACTCCTAACTTAGACCATTACCCTTCTACTACACATCCCTCTGGAAGACACAGGGGGATAGGCAGGCAATGCCTGAGACATCTGGCCACACTATTTTCTGGTTGTAGTAGGTAGGAGGAGTAAGAGTGCAGGCAGAAGCTGGATGGTAGTGATTTATGCCTGTAATCCCAGCTATTCTGGAGGCTTGAGATCTGAAGATTGCAGTTCGAAGCCAGCCAGGGCAGTAAAGTCCATGGGACTCTCTTATCTCTACTAGAAAACTGAAAGTGGCACTGTGGCTCCAAGAAGCAGAGTGCTAACCCTGAGGAAAAAAGCTCAGTAATGCAACACACATGCACATGCGCGCACGCACACTCACACACGCACACACAAACCCACACAATGCAGGCAGAGAAAAGACAATCAAATAAAGGAACATGTTAATATAGAAATGACACTGCCAGTATAGAATTGAAGCCAGTGAACCTTTCTTTGATTTACCCTTAATTTGTCGGAGTGCCCCACTCCCACAAATTTGGGCTGGAAGTTTGGCCTAGTGGTGGAGTGTTTGCTTACCATGCACAAGGGCCAAGGTTCGATTCCTCGGTACCACATACACAGAAAAGACAGTAGTGGTATTGTGACTCAAGTGGTAGAGCACTAGACTAGAGGAAAGCCTAAGGACAGTACTCAGACCCTGTGTTCAAGCCCCAGGACTGAGAAAAAAGAAAAAGAAAAATCTGGAGATTTTTGAAGTCACCAGAGGGAATGTTTTCTGGACCTGAGATTTTAAAAACCAAAAAGGGCTGCAAGTGTGGCTTGAGCGGGTGGAGTGCTTACATAGCACTCTACCACATACATAGAGAAAGCCAAAAAATGGTGCTGTAGCTCAAGTGGCAGAGCACTAGCCTTGAGCAAACACGCTCAAGGGCAGTGCCCGGGACTTACTTTCTAACTCACTCTTGTCTTTTCTTAACTCTGGGCTTTTCTGACAACCTGAAACAAAGCTCACAGAGCTAATGATTGAGGAGAAAAATTAAGGCTATTTTGTTCCTACTGTATTATCAGAAAGGACCACAAATATTTTTTCATTTTAGAACTGAGCGGATTAGACTCATTTCCAGCATAAAATACATGCAGTGGTAAACAAATAATACCTTGCCCCTGGGGCAAGAGGTTTACCAGGAGATCCAGGTGGGTAGGTGGCATTCTGGCATGGCAGGCTAGGGACCAGGCTATAACTCTAGTCCTAGGTAATCAGAAGGCTGAGATCTGAAGATGGTGGTTAGAAGCCAGCATGATTAGTGAAGTCTATGAGACTCTTATTTCTCATTTACCACCAAAATGCCAGAAGTGGAGCTGTGGCTTAAGTAGAGAGTTAGCCATAAGCAAAATAAGCTCAAGGACAGCACCCAGGCCTTGAGTTCAGGACCAAAGATCAGCACCAAAACAAATCCCAGTATTCAGAAAAAGAGATCCTCACTGAAGAGTTCCAAACCTAATACAAAGCATATTGAAAGTCAACTGAAGAGTTAACATTGATCCTGCCTGGCAACAGCTTCCCAAAATAAAAACTGTCAATGTTATCCTTTTATCTAGGGGGCTCAAGTTCTAAAAGCAGGATAGGAGAAGGTACAGGGAAATGTACCGTTTCAGCATCTAGCAAAGTACAATCACAACACAGTAAACATACATTCTCAAATTCTCAAAGCCACTTTCAAAAGTCAATTACTGGACAATCTGTTCCAAAATTTCATAATGAGTCCCTGAAAAGCCCTCTCTTCAAACATATCAACTGTTCTTGTGATGTAAAATAAACATCTGACCCTCCCTCTTTTTTTTTTTTTTTTTTTGGTGCATCATGGGACTTGACCTCTGGGGCTTTGGTGCTGTCACTGAGCTCTTCAGCTGAAGGTATCACCCTACCCCTGGGCCTGGGCGCTGTCCCTACACTTTTCAGCTCAAGGCTACCTATCTACTCCCTTGAGCCACAGCCCCACTTCTCATTTTCTAGGGATTAATTGGAGATAAGAGTCTCCTGGTCTTCAGTACCTAGGCTGGCTTTGAACCAAGATCCTCAGACCTCAGCCTCCTGGGTAGCTAGGATTACAGGCTTGAGCTACCGCGCCGGGCTAAAAGAACAAACATGGAGGAAATGTGTAGATCTATATATTCACTTTAGATGTACCCTAAAAAAAAGGAACTATTTTTTAGTCAGCTATGGGACTTGAACTTTAGGCCTGGGCACGGTCCCTGAGCTCTTCAGCTCAAGGCTACTGCCCTATCCCTTGAGCCACAGCCCCACTTTCAGTTTTCTGGTTTTTAGTGCCTGGGCTAGCTTTGAACTGAGATACTCAGATCTCAGCCTCCTGAGTAGCTACGATTACAGGCCTGAGCCACAAAGTTTTTAAAGTCATTGCTATAAGAGGGGAGGGGAGGGAGATAAGGAGTCTATTATAGATTAAAGATAAATGAAGGGGGCCGGGAGTTTGGCCTAGTGATTAAAGTGCCTGCCTAGCATGCACGAAGACCCGGGTTCGATTCCTTGGTACCACATACATAGAAAAAAGCCGGAAGTGGTGCTGTGGCTCAAATGGTAGAGCTCTAGCCTTGAGAAAGTCCAAGGACAGTGCTCAGGCCCTGAGCTCAAGCCCAGGACTGGCAAAAAAAAAAAAAAAAAGATAAATGAGGGGTACACTTCAGCAGCATTATACACAGAGAATGAAATGATAGAGAATTAGTATGATCCCTGAGCAACAATGACACTTAAATTCAAAATGAACAAGGTACAAATCACATGTATTATGGATGTATAACTCCTAATATCATTTTAGATCAAATAAACTACCAATATCAGCTATAAGTGACAACTGGGAACAACTGGGAGATTGTGAATATTGCTGAATAAAAGTTAATTTATGGGAGTCAGGAGTTTAGCCTGGTTGGTAGAGTGCTTGCCTAGAATGCACGAAGACCAGGGTTCAATTCCTCGGTATCACATACATAGAGAAAAGCCAGAAATTGTGCTGAGGCTCAAGTGGTAGAGCTCTACCCTTGAGAAAACCCAAGGACAGTGCTCAGGCCCTGAGCTCAAGCCCAGGACTGGTAAAATAAACAAACAAACAAACAAACAAATAAATAAAATTTAAAAAGTATATATGTATCTATCTATACACAAATACGTGTGTATACATACATATGCAAGAGAACAATTAAAATGTAGCAATCTCTTAAAATCAATAAAACAGATATTATATTCCATTTCCCCAAAGAAATACACAATTATTTTTGAGAAAAAAATCATTTATGAATAACTAACAAGCATGTTAAATGTGAACTTCAGGGGCCGGGAATTTGACCTGGTTCGATTCCTCAGTACCACACACACACACACACACACACACACACACACACACACACAAGCTGGAAGTGGTACTGTAGCAGGAAGCCCAAAGACAATGCTCAGGCCCCAAGTTTGGAAGAAAGAGAGAGAGGTGGGGAGAGAACGAAAGAAAGATGTGTGAACTTCAGATGTGCACTGGTGGTTCATATCTGTGAACCTAGCAACTCAGGAGGCTGAGATTTAATGACTGTAGTTCAAAGTCAGCCCAGGCAAGAAAGTCTGCGAGGCTCTTCAATTAAGAACAAAAAGCTGAAGTGGAGCTGTGACTCAACTGTCAAAGAGAACCAGCTTTGAGCAAAAAATCTCAAGGATGGCATCCAAGCAGAGTTCAAGCCCAGGACTAGCATGCATGCACATCCACACCCACACACCAAGTGTGAACTTCAAACTCATGTATTTGCACAAGAAAGTCACCCTTGGCTACTACCAAATTGGAAAGATAATACAGACTGGGAATGTGAAATTACACAAGAATAAATGTTGGTCATACTCTAACATTTAAGACTGTGGTTCTCAAATATTTTATTGGCCTTGGCTCACTTAGAAAGGACAAGGGAAACACCCTACAGCCCACAATGAGAACTGCTACTAACACCACTGAGATTACTCCTGGCAGTTAACTTCCAGTGCCTCTGCAAAGAGACTTACTTCATATACATATTCACGACATACTACATCAGTGTATTCAAGACCACAGTCCATTTGGGGGGGCGGAATACGGAGACATTCAATTCTTTTTGACTGCACTGCCAGAACCAATGTAAGAATGTATTTATTTCATTAATAGAGCACTATGCAGCCAATACCAACTTGTTGTGGTTGGTAAAATTAAAAAGAATTATGATCGCATGCCAGTGGCTCATGTTTGTTATCCTAGCTACTCAGGAGGCTGAGATCTGAGGACTCTGGGCACTAAAGCACTAAAGACCATGAGACTCTTATCTCCAATTAACTGCAAGGGTGCTGTGGCTCAAGTGGTAGAGCAATAGCCTGAACTGAAGAGCTCAGGGACAGCACCCAGGCCCAGAGCTCAAGCCCCATGACTGACAAAAAAAAAAAAAAGAATTCAATGTTTCTCCACTGAGGTTCTTCTCATTCTGTTATCCCAAGCAACTGTTTTGGCCACTTCTTCCTATAATGGCTAAATAGAGACAGAACCAGCCAGGAGAGGGAGACTGAACTGAATGGCCTCAGTTTTTGCTGTTCTGGAGCATTTGATGAGGTGAGGGGAGGGGACAGCGAAGACTCTGGGAATCGGGTACATCTGGCCCCACTAACTTACCAGGCTGCGGGATCCAAAAAGAAACGTGGCACTGAAGATGTAAATTGTAAATATAAAGAAAGTCTGCCAGCTTGGAGAAATCCCTGTGTATTTCTGTCCTAGAGAATGAATGACTGAAGACTTGGTTGTGGAACCAAGGCCCGGCATACAACCCATGGGAGACACACAAACACCAAATGCAGCCAATGCCTACACAAACAAGCCTCTTTAGGGTTTGAGGGGAGGCTCATTCTGCAGTCTCAAATTGCAAAGACTGCAGCACCATTTGTCACGGGCAAAGTACTATACCAAGAAAGCAAGGCGTCTGTTCTGGGATAGGATTTGATATCTGTGTGTAAAAGGAAAGTTCTCTCCAGAACTGACACAGCTGTATCATCATTTAGGAGTTTAAATCAGTGATGTTGGTAGGTGGTTTAGCGTCGACTATTCCAAGGCATCCCCCTCCCCCCCAAGTTATTTGTCTAGTTTCTTGACAAGGACCAAACCATGGTAGCCTATTTCAGGGTCCCAGGTGTAGACTCAATAAGGTGGCAGAACAATTACAGAAGGCATTCTTATTGAGCAATATTGTTCACAGACATATTAGAGGGGCCGGGAGTTTGGCCTAGTGGTAGAGTGCTTGCCTAGCATGCACGAAGACCTGGGTCGATTCCTCAGTACCATATACGTAGAAAAAGTGGAAGTGATGCTGTGGCTCAAGTGGTAGAGCTGTAGCCTCGAGAAAGCCCAAGGACAGTGTTCAGGCCCTGAGTTCAAGCCCAGGACTGGCAAGGTGGAGGAGAGGGAGAGGGAAAGGGAGAGGGAGAAGGAGAGGGAGAGAGGGGGGGAGGGAGGGAGAGGGAGAGAGAAAGAGAGAGAGAAAGAGAGAGAGAGGGAGAGGGAGGGAGGGAGTGGAGGGAGGAAGGGAGGGAGGGACAGGGAGAGGGAGAGAGAGAGGGAGAGAGGGGGGGATGGAGGGAGAGAGGGAGGGAGGGAGAGAGGGAGAGAGAGAGAGGGAGAGAGGGAGGGAGGGAGAGAGAAAGAGAGAGGGAGGGAGCGAGAGAGGGAGGAAGAGGGAGAGGGAGAGGGAGAGGGAGAGAAATTAGAAGCCAACAAAGCTAGTTCCTGGAACATTTGGCTCCAGGAATCAGATTTCTCCTATGCAAGGGGGAAAAAAAACTAGTCAGCAAAAGATGCTTCAGAAACTGGTGTGTGGACCAAAGGCAAAAAAAAAAAGAAAAGAAAAGACTTTGCTGTCAGCATTTAGCTCCAGAAAACTTGGGGCAATACAATCAAGTAAAGAAAAAAGGCTCTGAAGTTAAAACGATGATATGACCTCTGGGAAAAGGCAGAGTGAACACATAGGGATTTTACATGGATGTAGGAACAGGAATAACCAAAAATCACTATTAAGATTTTGAAGGGGCAGGGAGTGTAGCCTAGTGGTAAAGTGCTTTCCTAGCATGCACAAAGCCATAGATTTGGTTCCTCAGTATCACATACACAAAAAAAGCCAGAAGTGGTGCTGTGGCTTAAGTAGTAGAGCACTGGTCTTGAGCAAAAGTGCTCAAGGGCAGTGCCCAGGACCTGAGTTCAAGCCCTAGGACTGAGGAGGGAGGGAGGGAGAGGGGGAGAGGGAGGGAGAGGGAGAGAGGGGGAGAGAAGGGGAGAGGGGGGAGAGAGGGAGAGGGAGAGGGAAAGAGAGGGAGAGAGAGGGAGAGAGAGAGAGAGGGAGAGAGAGAGAGATTTTCTGAAATTTTGCCTGGAACCAGTGTTTATGGCTGTAACACTAACTACTGAGGAGGCTGAGGTTTAAAGCCAGCCTAGGCAGCTAAGTTTGTGAGACTCTTCTTCCCACCAGCAAGACAGACTTATATATCACTTATATTCACTTATATATATATATGATATATATATATATCATATATATATATGATAGAGCGCTAGTCTTGAAAGGGGGAAAAAAAAAACCCATCGACTGCGCCTAGGCCCTGTGTTCAAGCCCCAGGGCTGGCACAAAAAAGAAAAAAAATAACTAGGAAGATTAGCAAGATTTGATGACACTTCATGAAAATAGCTGGCGACTTACTGAAGTAAAGTGACAAGCAAAGTTTTAGCACCAAATCATGGCAAAGCAGTAACCAAATAAGTTAAGAAGACATCTCATCTATGAAAAGCAGATGAAGTTACAACAAAATAACTGAAAATTCAGGAGCCAAGATCTTTGGGGTAGGTTTATGGGGACAAAGACCAGGAACTTGGTGAATTATTAAAAATTGCTACACATTTGGGGCTGGGATCATAGCCTAGTGGTGGTAGCATGCTTGCCTAGCATGCATGAAGCCCTGGGTTCAATTCCTCTGTACCACATACTAAGAAAAAGCCGAAAGCGGGTGCTGTGGCTCAAGTGGCAGAGCACTCACTAGCTTTGGGCAAAATTTATACAAGGGCAGTGTCCAGGCCCTGAGTTCAAGCCCCAGGACTGGCAAAAAAAAAAAAAAAATGTTGCACACTTTGAGAGACTCTATCTTCCCAGAATTGAGACAATTCATAAAATGGGTTGGCAAAAACACACGCTTGACAAGAACTTTGGAAAGCTGCTTTAGAAATCTGAAAATGGAAAGCCAGGGGCCTGAATGTAGTAGTTAGAAACCAAAGGAAAACAAGCTTAGAAAAAAACTCTGGACCAACTATTTTTTTGAGGGGTGTCAGGAGTAGGGTCTTGAACTTGGGGCCTGGGAACTGTCCCCTTAGCAGCTTTCTCACTCAAGGCTGATGCTACACCATTTGAGTTACAGCTCAACTTTTAGCTTTTTAGTGGTTAACTGGACAAAAGTGATATCATAAAGAAAAGACCTGTAAAGCCTCTCTCCCATAGCCTGTTTCCCTCAGATAACAAAAAATCTCTGCTGTGAACTAAATTAGCACAACGGCAGTGTATCGAGATCATGGCTGATGTGTAGGCACATTGCGTGTATAAGACACAGCTTTCTCTGGGGACATGCTGGGTGCTCGGGAAACTATGCTTCCATGACAAGATGTTCCCCGAGGGCACACTGTGGAGGGTAGTACAGAGGGAAGTGTTTCTATGCTACGCTCCGTTTGCATAGGGTTTAGTGTTACACTATTTTATGTCTTTACTACTCCCTAGAAGGTGGATTACAGTTGTAATATGGCTTCAATAATGTTCTTGAGAAGCCCGAAGGTGTCAAAACTCTTGGGCAATGCCAGCTAACGGGGCTCTGGATTGTAACTGTCATTTGATCCCAGAACAAAAGCCTTTCTGGTTAAGATGAAAGCAGGAAAACAAGGGCTTTACGCTCCTAATTTCAAGTTATTTGTAGGAAAGAATATTGGCTTGGGCGAGGGAATGAACACTCCAAATTCCATAGGAAGCTTGAACTCCACCCCCTCCCATTTACCTGCCTTCTAGAGAAAAAAAAAAATGTGGCTCAGAACAAACGATGCCCCAGTGTTCAAAGGACGACAGCGGGACAGAAGTGGGGACCACCTAGCTAAGAACAGAAGTGGTCCTCAAAGCTGTTTACTGCTTCTATTTCAGGAGACTAGAAACCACTTTAGCCCTCTAATGTCTGAGAAGGTCCAGGGAAAAGCTCAGGGTAACGGCCCAGAATACAGGAATAGTCCTATTGGCCTCTTATAGGCCTTCAGAGCAAGAGCCATCAAGGAGCAGGATATGATGGCTTATGCCTAAAGTCCTAACCATTTGAAGACTTACTGAATTTTCTTTCTTTTTGCTGGTCCTAAGACTTGAACTCAGGGCCAGGGCACTGTCCTTTTGCCTCCTCCCCCACCTCGCCCCCCAAAGCTAGTGCTCTATCACTTGAATCATAGCTCTGCTTCAAGCTTTTTGATAAGTTTCAGACTTTCCTTCCTGATCTGGCTTCAAACCCAACCACGATCTCAGATCTCAGCCTCCTGCGCAGCTAGAATTACAGGCATAAGCACCCAACTTAAATTCAGTCTTTCAAGGAATCACTTCCAAAATCGGTTATCAAATAAGGACGAAGACTGAATGCCAGTGTCTGCCATGGCCAATACCAAGGCCAATGGTAGCAGACTTCTTTTTTTTTGACCCAGATGATCTAGTTTTAGATTTGCTTCCTTTAACACTCTCCACACTTCAGCTTAACTCTCAAAATAGCTTGGATCTGTGTAGTTCCTTTTCTCCAAAAGATGCATTTATACCAACCATTTAAGATTGGTGTTTTATAGAATTCTAAAATGGGAACCTAGGGACCTCAAGTGTAACAGCTAGTTATTAAAGGGGAAAGGAGTTTAGAATTTAAAAAAAAAAAAAAAGGACCAACTTGTTTTGATGTAGGGATCATGTCATCAATAAATATGAGGCTCTTCCATTTAAAAAAATAGAATGACTATTTCTAAATAATTAACTCTCACACCCCAGAACTGATACACTACAGAAAAAATGAAAGCATATAATAGCCAAATAAAATCTTGTCCACATGTCAGAGCTGACTCCAAGGAGAGCCAAGATAAAAATAAGAGGCTTGTCTGGCTCCTAACACACCATCTCTGTCAACTGTCATGAGCTTAGACCTAAGGCCCAGAGCTGGCTCACCATCTGGCATTTTGGCAAGATAAAAACGTGGAGATGTGGCTCAAATGGTAGAGTGCCAGCTTTAAGCAAAAAAAAAAAAAAAAAAAAAAAGATAAAACAACAACAACACCTAAGCCCTGAGTTCAAGACCCCAGTACCAGCACATGCACACACACAGGCAAATATGATAGCTGATGACACCAACAGATCTGAATAGGACCTTTAGAGCATTTTACCATTTTTCCTTGACAACTATTTCAAGGAATCTTAGTATTTCATCTTACCAATATAATAACCTCATGGACCTCATGGACCTCAGGACCTCATGGAGAAAAAGGACTAGAGTCCTGTTCTCTTATCCCAGTGTTATGTTGATCGCATGGCTTCCTGTGTGGTGAACAGGCTTTTGTTGGTGCTGGTACTGGGCTTGAAGTCAGGGCCTAGAAGCTGTCCCTTAGCTTTTTCACTCAAGGCTAGCATTCTACTTATGTGACCACAGCTCAAATTCCATTTTGGTGGTTAACTGGAGATAAGAGTCTTATGGACATGCCTTTCTGGGCTTTCTTCAAACCTCAGATCCCAGCATCATCATTAGCAAGGAATACAGGTGACTCACTGGCATCCAGCTAGTGCTTTTTTCTTGAAGGAAAAACACTGCTTCCCCCAAAAAAACCTTCTAAAATCTAAAAGCTTTATATTCTTCCTTCTATAATTCACTCCCAATTTATATAAGTGTCAACTAACCTGGCACTAAAGTGAAATGTTAACAGTCCTTGAAATAGCCCTATGGAAAATCTTATCTTCTACTTTAAATTTAAAATTCATCCTTAAAATCTTGACAGGAGAAAATCCAAACCCTGGGGAATTCAGCTTCTTCACAGAGCGATCCCCTTCTGTCTATAGTTTGCCCTTCTCTTCCAAGCAGGAACTCGGCCAATGTCATCATGGCCCCTAGGAGATGCTTAGTTCCCTAGCACATACAGAGACCTATTGCAAAGCACAGCATTAGCTGTTCAGCCTACACAACTGAAGAACACCTGCTATTGTATGTGTCTGAGAAACTAATTTTCTTTTAAGATCATCCTCCCAAAGACTCTCTTCAAGATCTAGGTTTTTGGAAACTACAGAATTACTTCTCTATAAATTAGGAGGATGGTGTTGCCGTACTGGAACCCTGTTGGAAGATGGAGTAAGAAAAAGACTACAAGAGAAAATGTACTAGTAAAACAAATAGCAGCAACAAAACCACCATCCACTGCTCTGGTATTGTGGTTCATGCCAGTAAATCCCTGTAATTTCAGAGACAGGAAAATAGAGGTTCAAGGCCAGCTGCGGCAAAAAAAAAAAGACTCAATCTTTAAAAAACAAACCAATTGATGAGCCAGTGGCTCAAGTCTATAATCCTAGCTACTCAGGAGATTTGAGCATCACAATTGGAAGTCATCCAGTTGGCCTAGTGGATCTGTGAGACTCATCAAATAGCCACCAGAAAATAGGAAGTAGTACTGTGGCTTAAATCGTAGAGTATTATCCTTGAACAAAAGAGCTCAGGGACAACACCCTGGCCCCAAGTTCAAACCCCAGGACAGACAAAACAAAAAGAAAAAAAGAAAGACACCCAAGTGGCAGTAGTGCAAGCCTATAATTTTAGCTATTTAAAAGATAGAAATAGGAATGTGTTCACAAGCCAATGAGGGGGAAAAGCAAAAGACCCTATCAGACAAAATAAATAAAAGCAAAGGGTGTGGTTTAAGTGGTGGAATCCCCAAAGTTAAATCTCCAGAACTGAAAACAAAGTCCACATTTACCATTTTACTGGCTGTGTGCAGAGGAGGAGTGGAGGGCCATAAGAAAGCATGACACACTTTACTTAGAGTCAGTTGGAGCCTAAGGAAAATTATTGACTATTTCAACAGTAGTGAGAATTACAAAGCAGGGATTCATTTTAGTGACAAAATATAGAACATGTTAAAAACCCTATGCTGTTTTCTCTGCATTTCTCAAGAAATAAAATTCCATGGCTGTTGAAAAAAAAAAGGGGGGGGGAAGAGAAAGAGAAAGGAACTGAGGGATAGAAATTTTTTGTTTTAGATATCCCTTAGCACAGCACAATTAACTCCAATTATTCTGTGTCAAAGTTCAGATTACAAACCAGTTGCTGGTGGGCTCAAACCTGTAATCCTAACTACTCAGGAGACTGAGATCTGAGGATCAGAGATTGATGCTAGCCAGGGCAAGAAGTCTTATCTCCAAGTAACCACCAAAAAGCTTGATCTGGAGCTGTGGCAAGGAAAAAAAAAATTTTTTTTAAAGCTATAGGGGGCAGCACCCAGGACCCCCAAAAAAAATTGGATTAGGAAATTTGGAGTGGGCTTCACAATCTAATCTCTAATTTCTCCCTCTTCATTCTGCCTATTTTGTGGTAGAGTATAAAAGACCCTGGTTAAGTGCTCTTTCAGTCTATTACAAAGCTTTTGCAGGCACTCAGCTGAAAAGTGTTTACGTAAGCTAAAGTCCTCCTGAGCCGGGCTGGAGGAGCCCCTATCTGCTCCCCCCTTCTCCCCGATACAGTGGGTCACCTTCTGACAGGCTTCAAATTCTCACAAAAGACAACCTGCCCAGGCCTGTTCTTTTTTCTTTCTTTCTCCTTCTTTCTTTCTTCAATAGGAAAGGGAAAGGGAACTTGTAAAAACAATTTATAGCAGGAGAAATATTTGAGGGGAGGAGGGCTCAAAATGCAAATGCAGTCTTTTGATGGTGAGGATAAAGAGCAGGCATGAAGAGCTTTTTGAAAATCTTGAGGAAATTGTGTATTGGATCATTTACTGTTGTTTTGTTTTAAAATGATTGTCCTTCTTGGAGCAAGCCACACAACCATTTGGGAGTGTCCTGAGAGCTATCTGTGGGCCATGATGTTGGGAAGATGGTGTTCTACTTGTGGGTGATGTCTGAACTTAGGGTCTCCTGTTAGCTCAGTTTCCTTGCGTGCTGGTGCTTTAAGGATAGGTGTGTGTGCCACCTAGTACCAGCCCTATTACCAGACGGGGAGGTGCTCAGGAGCTATGTTTTTTTTGTTTTTCTTCTTCTTGTGGAACTTCCTGGGATGTCCATTTTGAGAGGCAGAGCAGTTGATTAGTGCCTACCTGACCTCAGTAGGAAGTGAAACAGGAGACAGAAGGGAGAAGGCTGAGGAGTAAAGAAATTCCAGCTTTGTCTTCCTCATTGAAAGTCTAAACAACCTGCCCCAGGCAGGTAAACACCTGACCTTTCAGGTCTGCATGGCTGGGAGGGAGGGGAGACAGCAAAAGAGCAACAGCAGAAGAGCTGGCAGCAACCTTCAGCCGCTGAAGCCACAACTTCAAGGAAGCAGATAAAAGGCCAACATCCTCAGATCAAGTCTCAACAAATCTTTCCAAGGGAAGCTACACCACCTTTCTAATATTGCCTTTAGGCAGTCACAGTCTAAAAAGGGAGGGGGGTGGGGGAAACTCCAAGCTTTGTGGTCTGTAGCAGCCCTTCCTCAGAAACCAGGCCAAGCATCTGGCAGCTTGAGAGTTAAAGACAGCACTTAAAAGAAAACTCAAACCCCATTAAGCCAGGGATTGGAGAACAGGGAGCTGCAGGGAAGCCAAAGGAAACTAATTCTGGAGACTCTCCAAGCTGCCAATCACAAGCATATTTCTAACAGTCCCCATGTTGTTTGAGTTGGTTGTTTTTCCACAGGCTGCACAATGGGGTCTGGTTATTCATTGAAAAAGTCTGCAAGCGAGCCCCGCCCTCCATTCACGAGCAATTTGGAATGCCCCATTCAGGCAAGGGGGGAGGGGAGTCTGCAGCTCAGCTAGCTCAAACAGACCTAGCAGTGCCTAGCACCCAGCTGTCCCTACAGGGATACTTACTTGCCCAAGGCACTGGCTTTATGAAAAAAAATTCAGACACTGCTGGGGTTCGGGACCACTCTGCACCCATCCTAGAATCCCAATGGCCAGGACCAAGACTGAAATCTGCAAGGGTGCAAATCTGCTGAAAGTTAAGACTTGGGAAGTACTCTCTGGCCAAAGGGGAAAGGGAAAGGTAAAAGAAGTATCACCCCTTGTGGCTTCCAGCTGAGAGAACAGACTTTGCAGGGTTGGTTTGGGGTTGTTTTTTGTTTTTGGTTTTTTTTTTTTGCCCCAGGGCTGGGCTGATTTGCATGGGACAGCTCTCTCTGAAGCCAGTCCCTCTAGACTTTTTTAGCCATTCATCACCAGTAGCTGCCCCAGAAGCCTCCTGGCCTCTTCCCCAGGGAGAGGGCCTCTGGCAATACCAGGAGATTCTCTCTTGCAGAGGGAGTGACAAGCTAGCTCATCTTACTTTTTTTTCCTTGGCTCCTGAGTGGTTCAGAAAATACACTTCTAAAGGCCCAGGAGACATCAAAAAGGAAGAAATGTTCAAATCTGGGACTGGAGAGTAAAATTCATTCTAAGGCTTCAGAGAGTACAAAGCTAAAAAAACTGGTTTGGTTTCTTAGGAAGATTTTTTTAAAAAAATAAACCTTCATTAACTACCATGAGGGAGAACTGACAGAACCAGTCTGACAAGTAGACTTTATTTCATGAAAAAGTGTTTTTCTTTAAGAAAAGAAAACCCTAGAGACAACTTCCAGCTCATAGATTTTTTTTTTCCCTCCTTTTCACAACATACCTGGGTTGTTTACCTCTTTTCATTGCTGGCTCTATTCTCTGAGATCTTTCTGATCATAACTGTGCCTTGGCTGTTAGCAGGTCAGTCTCAATCTCCAAGCCCTTTAATACCAGATCTCAGTGTGTTGCACAGAATTTTCCCTATAGTTTCCACCTAAGCAAGAGAGCCTCCTTTGTCTACAAGAAATGGAGGGTGTATTTTTTATTTTTTTTTTGACAGTCCTGGGCTTGAACTCAGGGCCTGAGCACTGTTGTTGGGTTTTTTTCTTCAAGGCTAGAACCCTACCACCTTGAGCCATAGCACCACTTCCAGCTTTTTTTTTTTTTTAAATGTATGTGATACCAAGGAATCAACCCCAGGTCTTCCTGCATGCTAGGCAATCACTCTTACCACTAGGCCAAACTCCCGGCCCGTTTTGGTTATTTTTAATGGGGGGGAGGGGGGCTCTTCTTCCTTTAACATCTAGCTCATTGTCATCTACCTGCCAGGCCCAATCATGTACTTACATTGCAGTTATGACTTAGACACACACATGCATACTGACATTTCTCCTGTGTGCCATGCATACACACACTGGGACCTAATGTCTTGCCACTTTTTCAGGAGAGCCTGGATGGTAAGGACAATGATAGAAACTGACGACCAAAGCCTGTGTTAAATGAGCTTGATGAGTTCACAAAATAAATTTTTTAAAAAGCAACCTAATCCGGTAATGGCATCAGCAGGCCTGGCCCTCATCCAAGAGCTGGGAACTGCAACATGAGAAGACTGAGCAACTTGGATTCCAAGTGGAGAAGTACTGTGCGCCAGGGCACAGATGGGGCCCAAGCTGCCTCAAGGGCAGCCTTATGCCCGAGAGGGGGCTGTCAGTTTGAGGTTGGAAGTACTTTGCCACCATTAAACCCCAAGAAACTGTGGAGCAAACAGTTTCTGGGCAAAATAATAACAACAATATACCCTAACTTACCCCAGGCTCCAGTAAGTGATTTTTTTTTCCCCTCCTGGAGCTTAAACAAGGAGGGTACTACATGGTGTACAACTGGCAGATAATTCAAATTTTCAGCTTTCTCAAGCTAAGTGCTGTAACCTTGGAAAACTAGAGGCTTAAGAACAGAGGGTCAGTGGTAATTCCTGATTGACTGTCGGATTTTGTTAATTCTGGCACCTACACAAGTGATCTGCATAGCACAAATTAATCCTACCTCAAGTCTTAACCAAACACAAAAGAATAGAAATGGCTAATGGATTTTAAGAGCAAAGAAACGGAATTAAAACAAAAATCTGTTGGTTTGTTTTCTGCCCGTACTTGGGCTGGAACTCCAGGCCTGGCTGCTGTAGCTTTTTAAGTGAAGGCTAGTTCTCTACCACTTGAGCCACAGCTTCACTTTCCGCTTTTGGTGGTTAACAGATGAGTCTCATGGACTTTTGTTGCCTAGGCTGGCATCAAACTGTGATCATCAGACCTCAGCCTAATAAGTACTTAGGATTATAGCCATTGTGGAGGTTTTGTTTGTTTGTTTTTGCCAGTCCAGGGGCTTGAACTCAGGGCCTGGAGCCATGAGCTCCATGAGCTTTCTCAAGGCTAGCACACTATGACTTGAGCCATAACACCACTTCCTACATTTCTATGTATGTGGTACCAAGGACTCAAACCCAGAGCACCCTGCACGATAGGCAAGCACTCTACCACTAGGCCATGCTCCTGGCCCTGCCATTGTTTTAAATATGCCTAGCTGAACCAAAGTTAGGAGAAAGACTTTGTTAAACACTTAGCAAGTTTAGATTAATGGCCACTTTAGAACCCCTACTAGTCTCAAACTTGAGACTATAAAAGTCCATAAAAAAAAAAAAAGAATTTCAAATTATTTCACCTTCTCTGTGGTGAGCTGGCTAAAACCAAGTCACAATGCCAAACCTGGGGGCCAAGTCATCTTTCCATCTTGTTTTCCCTCACACTTTTTCCCTTCTCTCTCCCTGTCTTGAGGATGACTCACTCCAGCAAAGCACAAACTGGAGCCCTGACTTTGCCAGGCCTCTTCTTTTGAAGTTTCTAGTAGCTTTTTGTTTTGTTTTGTTACCTTTGGACCTGAAAAGATTTTAAGAAAAACTTTTTCAAATAGAAATGGCCCTAGACCACAGAGCAAGGAAGCATCAAAGTTTCATCACTCCCACCTGGGAGCTGATGATATCCTCTGTACAGAAGATAAGCACTGACTGCCACACTTATACTACCTCACATATTAAAACAGGAAAAGAAAAACCCAAAATTTAAAAAATAAAATAAAATATCCCAGTGGACTAATCATAGGATTGGATCAGCATGTTTCAGGCTCAAGGGCTATCCTCATGGTTAATCTTACTTCCCCCTACTGCAAAGAATTTATGAAAAGTTGATTTTATCAGTTAATTAGCTGGTCCTTAGGAAATTACTTGTACTTCCTCTAGTTTCTATTCTTTTTTAAAACAGATCTAAAAAGAACACTTCAAGCAAGGGAGAAAAGGGGTCATTTGTGTTTTAAAACAATTCTCTAAATTGTATTTTGATTCAGAGACCATGGATTTACCATCCTCACTCACAGGACTGAACCTAGGACCTCAAGAAGGCTAGGCATAGGCAAGCACTTGAGTCACATGCCCAATACAAGGTTGTAATTTTAAGATAGGATTCTTTCCGTGTTTTCTTAACATAAAAAATTTCAATTATTCAAGAAGTTAATTGACTGTTCACAATACTACCCTGAAAAAAATGACTGTTTCTGTTTGTTGGTTGATTGGTTTTGCCGCTCCTGGGGACTGAACTTAGGGCCTAAACACTGTCCTTAGATTTTCCTTAAGGCTAGTTCTCTACCACTTGAGCCACAGCACTACTTCTGGCTTTTCTATGCATATGGTTCTGAGGAATCAAACCTGAGTTTTCATAAATGCTAGGTAAGCACTCTACCACAAGGCCAAACTTCCAGCCCCATGTTTTTTTTGTTTGTTTGTTTGTTTTTTGGTTTTTGTTTT
This sequence comes from Megascapheus bottae, assembly GCF_031878675.1. Classification (NCBI taxonomy): domain Eukaryota; kingdom Metazoa; phylum Chordata; class Mammalia; order Rodentia; family Geomyidae; genus Megascapheus; species Megascapheus bottae. Next base: position 45,044,846 of record NC_143509.1, read on the forward strand.
TTTTGCCAGTCCTAGGCTTGAGCTCAGGGCCTGAGCACTGTCCTTGGACTTTCTCAAGGCTAGAGCTCTACCACTTGAGCCTCAGCACCACTTCTGTCTTTTTTTTTCTATGTATGTGATACCAAGGAATCGAACCTGGGTTTTTGTGCATGCTAGGCAAGCACTCTACCACTAGGCCAAACTCCCAGCCCCCCAGCCCCATAGTTTTTAACTCAGAACTAAAATCCATACTAAGAATACAACTACAATGCATATAATCCTAGCTGTTCTAGAGGCTGAGATCTGAGGAGTTCAGTTTAAAGCCAGCCTAACCTGGCAGGAAAGTCTATGAGAAGCCGGAAAGAAACTTTGACTAAAGCACTAGACTTGAGTAGACAAAAAAACCTAACGGAAGCACTCAGGCTCTGAGTTCAAACCCCAGTATCAGCACACACACACACACATGCACCTAAGTAGCCAGTTCTGAAAAATAAATGTAACATCTATAACATCTACCCAACCCCACAATGAAGTGCTCCATTCCAGTTTTTGCTGATGGCTTTTTTAATTTTGTGCAAATATATAGTAAAGATGTACATGTATATGTACTAAACCAGATTCCTTGGTTTGATAGCTCTATTGGTTAATACATACTTGGTTCTATAGATATACACACAAATACATATCTACTTATTTATAAATACGTACACACATACACATGCTTTTATTTTACTGTATATGTATACTTATTTACTGTATATTTATACTCTGTGTATATTATGATACTATATATTTATACTGCAACTAATATCTTCAAGGAAACCACTTTTCACCATTTTTTTATATTTTATACCTCTTCCAAATCCTTAATGGAAAAACTCAAAGCTCCAAGACACATAATAACTTTCTCAGAATCATAGAAAGAAGAAAACTTAGGAGTTCAACTGGATAGCCAGACTCCCTAAGGCTTCTGAGTCTTCCCCAGGTATCTGAAACGGGTGAGAGCACCTTGAATGCAATAACCCCATTGTGTGGCTTGTTGAGTACTTTTTTAAGGGCAGAAACATTTTCCCCCATCTCGGCAAACCCCTGGTTGGTTTAGACAGCTCTCCAGACCTTTGGTAAGTTAGAGGTGGGGCAAGAGAATCTTATCTCCACAAGGGATCAGCAACTTAAACAACCTGGGATCTTCGGCGATAATGAGAGAACTCATGAGGGATAATAAGAAGCATTGGCAAATTCATGGGGCACATATTCTATTATCCTGAATTTGAGTTTTAAGAATTTCCACATAGGGGCTGTGGGCTCACACCTGTAATCTTAGCTATTCAGGAGGCTGAGATCTGAGAATCACAGCTCAAAGCTAGCCTGGGGAGAAAAAAATCCCTAAGGCTCTTGTTTCTAACCATCAAAAAGCTGGAAGTATAGCTGTGGCTCAACTTCAGCGGGAAAAGAAAAACTAAGTAACAGCACCTAGGCCCAGTGCTGGCAGGTAAAAAAAAAAAAGGTATTTCCAGGTAAGTGATCCTTGATTACTGTGAGGAGTATGTGTGCCCACACAGGTAGTGGAGTTTGAACTTGAGCCCTTGTGTGCTCGCTTGGCAATTATTTCCCTTAAGGCAGGTGCTCTCCCACAGGAGCCACACCTCTAACCTCAGCTAACTGATGATTAGAGATAAAGTGTCTCAGATCTCAGCCTCTGGACTGGTTTTGGTTATTGGTACCTAGCTACAGTCTATTTTTCTGAGAGGTAAAGGGAAAAATCTGTCAGCTAGAGATAAGCTGCACTTAATATGGTTTCATTTGTTTAAGTCACACTTTAAACGATTGATTTATTTTTTTTTCCAGGCCTAGGGCTTGAATTCAGGGCCTGAGCACTGTTCTTGGGCTTTCTCAAGGGTAGTGCTCTACCACTTGAGTCACCTTTTCCAGTTTTTTCTGTATATGTGATACCAAGGAATTGAACCCAGGGCTTTGTGCATGCTGGGCAAGCTACACTACCACTCAGCCACATTCCCGGCCCTACCATGGACTCTTATAGGTAAGAAACTTAAAGTCTGGAAACTTTCAAAACATAATTTCTTTAACAAAAAGCCATAATCTTCAAAATCAATATCCAAACACCATACCCACATTTTTCCTTTCCTACTTTTCATACCTATTCAGTTTCATCATGAAAATTTAAAGCCTTAATCACTGTTAGTAGGATAGGCTTACTATTGCCAGTAACCTTTGTTATAATTTTTCTTCTACACAAAGGAAAAAAATTGCTTTCACTGATAAATCTAGTGTTCCTATCATTGATTGGGTGATCCAAACCAGTGTTAAAGCTTCATTAATGCTGGTAGCTCACATCTCTAATCAGGAGACTGAGATGTGAGGATGCTGGTTAGAACTGAAACCAGCCAGGGCAGAAAGAAGTCTGAGAGACTCCGATCTCCAATTAACTACAAAAAGCCAGGAGCAGAGCTATTGCTCAAATGGTAAAGAGTACTAGCCTTGAGCAAAAAGAGCTCAGGGACAGAGCCCAGACCCTGAGTTCAAGCTCCAGGATCAGCACTTTTTTGAAATGTGAATGCTTTTCTTCTCTCTACTGGAAGCCATAGATTCTTCCAGGAGGATATATCTAGAGTGGGGCAGTCCTCCATATAAGGTTGTAAAAAGCGCACACTGAGAAGCTGCGGGCAATGCTGACTTGTCCCAGGCTTCCTTGATGTGAACCCTGATCTGCAGCCAAACATAGCAGCCTGAATGAAGGACTCCAGGCTGCGCCATCCCACACTTGAGCTCTTGCTTAACATCTGAAGTAGTTGCCTTATTTACAACAAGCCGTCCTCTCTCACTGTACTTTCAGAAGACTCAAATGGAAAAGAATTATCAGCAGGCTTTTTTAATGCTACTCAACCATCCATTTTATCCTTAAAACACTGTTAAGCTCAACCTTAAGGAGTTAAAGCAAAAAGCAAACAAACACAAACATACACACACACATACAACATACTTAGTGAACAGGGACATCTCCTCATAGCACCTCCTTTTAAGGTATTGTATTTTAATTAAAGAACTTAGCACATTCTATTCACTAAGCAGGAATTAAAAGAAGCCAAAATACATTTATTGATTTCTTCACTTTACTCTGTTCCCACAGATAAATATCTCCTCAAATACAAATCCTGTATACAGGCTGATTTCTTGCCCTGAAGACCACACAAGGGTTTTGGCATATGTAATCAGTCTGGATGTGGCCATCTCACTTCCCTTTTAACTTCTTTGGGTCACAAAGAAAGCAACACAAGTGTCATATAAGCATTTCAAAGAAACTCTACCAAGAAAGTCACCTCCAAAACAGACTATAGATTATGCTTCTCTGAGTAACAACCAGAAAGGCTCGGCCAAACTGTCAACACAGAACAAAGTTAAGATCAGTAGCACTGTCTTTCATCTTGCACGCATGTGCACTCTCTCTCTGTCTCTCTGTCTCTCTCTCTCTCACACACACACACACACACATTTGGGTTATCTTTAGCCTTTCAGTGGCAAGCTTCCCAATCACTTGAAAGCAATCAAAGGGCGATAATTAACAACCATTTCCTTTCATATAGAAAATATCCACAGCAAGCTGTGGCAAAGCTGAGGTAACCATGTATCTGTGGCTAACAGTCTATTCCCTTTTAAAGTTTTATGGCATTGTGCCTTAGACTTTAGGCCTATCATTAAAAAATACGTTTAGCTGCTACTCTTCTGTTCTTTCATTTAATTTTATAGATTTAGAATACATGGCTTTTACATACTCAAAGATCTTCTCTTCCCCCATGGCATTTTACACAGACACACACACACACACACACACACACACACACACACACACACACATAAAACAAAGCTGGGAAGAATTAGTTGGTGCAAAATGAGAAATCAAATCCTTGCCTGGCTCAGGTGCTTGCTATTATAAACTATGACTAAGAGACATGAATTTCTCTATGATGCAACTCTCAAGAGAGGCAGCATTTTCTCCGGGCCTCTCTTAAACCTGCTCATTCGCCAGTGACTAATGCTCTCTAGAGCAACACTGTGCTGCTCGAATTTCATCAGCCAGCCTTGTCCTTGATAACTCTGCCTGGACCATAAAAGCACTAAAACCTGTTGAGGACAGCCCCCCAAAATCAGGGCCCAGCTAACAATGCCCTTGCCAGCACCAGCACCAAGGGTTACTTTTGGAACTCCTCCTGGCATTTTATTATCTCAGGTAATGACCACTTAATGACCATTTTAAGCAGAAGATTTTACTTCTACTCTGAACAGTAAAACTGTAGCAACTACACCAAAAAAGTAAGAGCATCAAGTCACCCTGTACCTACCCTCCTTTTGTAACTTGTAAGAAACAAAACTGGGGGCCAGGAGTTTGGCCTAGTGGTAGAGTGCTTGCCTAGCATGCACAAAGACCTAGGTTCGATTCTGCCATACCATATACATAGAAAAAAGCCAGAAATGGTGTGGCTCAAGTAGTAGAGCTCTAGTCTTGAGAAAACTCATGGACAGTGCTCAGGCCCTGAGTTCAAACTCCAGGACTGACAAAGGGAGGGAGGGAGGGAGGGAGGGAGGGAGGGAGGGAGGGAGGGAGGGAGGGAGGGAAGGAGGGAAGGAAGGAAAAAATGAAACAAAACTGGAAGTGGAGCTGTGGTTCAGGTGGTAGAGTACTCGCTTTGTCAGGTCAGTGACCAGGCCCTGAGTTCAAGCACTTACCCTTCCCACCTCCTCCCCCACACACAGAAGAGGAAGAGGAGGAGGAGGAGGAGGAGGAGGAGGAGGAGGAGGAGGAGGAGGAGAAAATGCAACTGAGATGTTGGGTAAAACCATAATTAATGGAGTTTTCTATTAACTATCTTCTAGACAATGTCAGATTTATCAAAGAAAAAACCTCCTCCACCAGAGCATGCTAGGCACCAAACCCAAGACCTTGTACATGCTAAGCCAGTGCTCTAAGAGGGAGGCTATATCCCCAGTCCAAAGGCTTAACTTATCAAAACAACAAAAAAAAAAGCTAAGAAAGTGGATGAATAATACATAAGATGTTTGGTCTAACATCATATATCTTTGTAATTTCAAGCTTCAAGCTTGGTAGTATTTTAAAGTAAAAAAAACTTAACCTGTAATTATATTCAGTAAATCTTGCCTACAAAGAATAGAAGTGCTTCAGAAATAATTTCAATATGGAACGCAAGTTTAGGATTCATTCTGAATAATTGAAGTAAATTACATGTACATCACTGTCCAAATCTGTTGCCTAACACTGAAGAATATTCGAGACACAATTAACTGGAACTTTTTTCTGGTGGGTCATGGCACTTGAACTCTGGGCCTGGGCACTGTCCCTGATCTCTTCAGCTCAAGGCTACCACCCTACCCCCCTTAAGCCACAGCCCCACTTTCCATGTTCCAGTAATTAACTGGAGAAAAGAATCTCCCATTCGTTAGTGCCTGGGCTAACTTTGAATAGAGATCCTCAGATCTCAGCCTCTGGAGTAGGTAGGATTACAGGCCCGAGCCCCCCAAGACCAATTTAAGATCAAGTATATCACCATTAGAAAGGTACTTACAGTTATCAGACTGAAAATCTGGGACAAACTGTTCATCATCAGGAACTTGTGCTGGAAAAGAGATTTAAAAAAAACAAAACTTTAGACCTTTACATTTTATTAAAAAGCACAGTAAAAATGTTTTATATGGAAAATGGGATAGTCAAGAAACTTGCCTTCAGCTAACCAAGCCTCTTGAAGCTGACTGAGATCCTGAAACAATTCTGGAATTTAAAAAAAAAGAGAATGAAGGGATATTTTTCTGCTAGGGAAAAGAGAAGTCTAGAAGCTACTAGGAGGAGAAAGCTTCCCTACCTTCAGAATCATGAGCCAGATCTGTGTCCAAAAATTTCCTCTTTCTGTCACTCACAGGTCGCCCCCGACATTCCTCTGATCGAGATTTCTGAAAGAAGCCAACAGACCCAAGACTCAAGTGTAGTAAAGTGGTCCAAAGGGAGTGGAATCAAACTATAGAGGGATAACCAAAAAAAAAAAAAAAAAAATCAAAAGCCATAGAAACTTACCCCTGGGACCATAAAAGGGACTTGCTGATCATAAAACCCATCCATGGTGCTTTCAATGTCTCTTTTATCACTTTGAGAAGTTTCAGCATTGAGCAATTTCTGAGAGAAGAGAGATCTCCTGTAATAAGAATTTGGGAGATTTTAGCTGAGTAGGGAAGAGAGAGAAAATTAAATCACTTTGTAGTGGTTATTCTTTAGGGCTTGATCGTAAGGTCACTACCTTGATCTTGTAAAGCCCACTCTTAAGTAACCAAATAGTAAGCTTTAGACTGATAGTATGAAAAAGTCATGACAAGCCAGGTACTGGTGCTCTGGCCTGTAATCCTAGCCACTCAGGAGGCTGAGATCTGAGGATCTAGTTTCAAAGCCAGCCAGGGCCAAAAGTCTGGGAAACTCCTATCTCCAATTAACCACCAGAAAACCGGAAGTGGCATTGAGGCTCAAAGTGTGCAGTGCTAGCTTTGAGCTGAAGAGCTCAGGGACAGCGCCCAAGCCCAGAGTTAAAGCTCCATGACCAACAACAACAAAAAATTTCACAATGTACTCAGGGTCAAGTTCATTTAACCACACACAATTTTTTTTATCATTAAAATTGGTACTTATCATTTTCTTATCATTAAGATAGTGGTACTGCCAGTCTCCTACAAAAGAACAACACACACACATACACACACCCCAAAAGACACATATACTCACACACACACAAAAACCCCACAACTTATTTTCGTAATAAAAAAAGTGATATCCAGCCAGACTCCAGAAAGCCTGTAATCCTAGCTACTCCAGAGGCTGAGATCTGAGGACCAGTTCAAAGCCAGCCCAAGCAGATTCTATCCTCGAGATTCTATCATGAATTACCCAGCAGAAAGCCAGAAGTGGAAGTGTGGCTCAAGGGGGCAGAGTGCCAGCCCTGAGTGAAAAAGCAAGCAAATATGGTGCTCAAGCCCCAGTACTGGGGTGGTTGGAGAAACACAGGAATTTCTAGTTCTTGGTACAGAAGATTCTCCAGGACCTTTTGTAGAGGTTTTTTGTTTGTTTGTTTTTTTGAGATAACTTTGACAGTGCAGTGACAGGAAGTAGAGAAACTGGGTCTAAGTTTTCCAAGTTACTGGAAATTAAAAATCTGACACACACTGTTTCTAAAAGTATTTTTTAGGTCGGTGGTAAAAACTGTGTATGGCACCAGAAATAAATGGTTTAGAAGTATACGTTCATATCACATACTCTCTCTCTTCACTAAAATCCTAAACCTTCTGTCTGTCCAAACAGGTGTGTGAGTCTCTTATGTCATAAATATCTCCATAACAACTAAAGATATATCTTCAACTTTTAAAGAGCTATCTATGAAAAGCAATGAGGAAAGAAAACTAAATTCCACTGTACATAGTTTAAATGCATCTGTACCAAAGACCTTTTATTTAAAAAAAAAAAAAGCATTAAAAGCAAAAGATTCATGGAAAGAAAATTCAGCTTGTTTTTTACAGCTGACTCAAACTTCCCCCCAAAGAAATATATATATATATATATATATGGGCCCCAAAAGAAATATATATGTATTCATATATTATGCATATAACTCATTTCTGCACTGGTAGGTGTCCTGGTTGAAGTCACAAGTGAGGAGAGAAATTAAGTAACCATTTTAGGAAAGTGCCACCTTCCTAAACACTTTTAGTCTCCAAATGAAAACCAATTAGGTCAACAAAAAGGGGAGTCTTTTACTCTCACTCCATCTTTCAACAACACAAAATGCATAAAGAAGAATTTCTTTAACTTTTATATACACACTTTGAACAGGGCACTTTTTCTTCCAGTGGACATTTCCATCCAATTTGTTTTTCACACTGTGTGAAACATATCCAATTTTCATAAGCCAGCAGGATATAAGAAAACACTTCACCCTGTCTCTTTCTCAGCACTTGGCCCAAGTAATCAGATATTTTCAAAGTCAAAGGCGAGTGGAGCAAAATAGCACAGCTCATAACTTCCTAGAAAAACACTCCTGCCAGCCCGAATGCCTTCCAAATAAGCGCAAAAACGTTCAGAAGAAAGCTTCTCACGCAAATGTCACCCAACATGCACACAAAATCTCAGCAGCCTTAGCACTGAGTTCAAGTACAATCAAAACTCTCTATCGACTTTAAAATAAAATAAAAAATCGTGGCCTTAGAAATGCCGTGAGGGAGAGGGCAGGAGACGAGGAAACCCGCGGGTGCGGTATTTTCGGCACACGATGAAAGTACTTCATCCCCGAAGAGCAAAGACATCTTCTCAAAAATGCAATAAAAAGAAACTGCCGTAAGCGAATTCAAAAGCAACTCTGCGGATCTTTCAGGCAGCTCTGAGTAGAAGGGCTGGAAACATTGTGTTCAAAGTATTCACTTAAAGCCTAAAGGGAAGGCTCGAGTTCATCCAGGAGTTTCAACCACTTCCTTTGTGGGGCCCCCCGCCTCCCCACTCCCGCCCCACCCCCACTTTCCCAGGTGCCCCCAGGAAAACTTCACCCCGCCGCGGCGTCGCGGTGGAAGCCCCTCCCCTGTGGCGCGCAGCGGGCCTGGTTTTATGAATGGGAGAGCGAGCCGCGGCCGCCACCTCAGGTAGAGGCTGTAACTGGATCCCCAGCGCAGGGCCCCATTCACAAAACAAGACACACTTCCACCCAATTCCCAGCCTTCCCCATTCATGAAAACTCCTTCAGCTGCGCCCCCGCCCCCACTGCACGCCCAGCGCCTCGGAGCAGGCCCCTCACCCAGCGTTTTGGGAAGCAAGCTCAAAGCTTCATTCACAAAAAAGGGGAGGGGGGGGAGGAGGATAGGAAAAAAAAAAAGCCGCAGGGAGCAGCGAGCCAACCAAAGAAACCCGCTTCATTCATAAAAGTCATCCACATTCATAAAAACGAGGTGCGGCGTCAGGCGCAGCCAGCCACTTCCAATCCCCTCCCAAGCCTGAACATCTTTCTGACACCCCCCCCCCTCCCGGATCAGAAATCGGGGCCCCACCCCCCATCCCTGAAAACGCAGCCAGATCCTGAATCCGGCGCGAGGCTCCGGCATCAACCCGTCCAGCTCCACACCCCGTTCCTTCCCCAACCATCCCCAGGCCGCTGTTGTAGCGCTCCCCGTTTTTTCTTCCCCCTCCGGAGTCGCCGCCCGATGCCCTCAGCCTGCTTGGTGGGTGAGAACGGGGGTTGGGGGGGGGACTGGATGTCCACTTTCCCCAATACGAAACTTGCAAGGCCTGAATAAGTTCCCGGCCGACCCCCAGCCCGCAGACTGCACACGCCGGCATCGTTTACCTCCTCTCTCGATCACGGTGGGGGGGATCTCAAGTACTCCCCCTTCGGACTGCTTCCCGCCCCCTCCTCCCAAATGCAAAGCTCCGCCAAGCGTCTCTTCTCGCGAGCCTCCCCAAGTCCCTCCGGGGTTTTCGGATCTCTAGAGACTAATAAAGCCCCGCAACTCTGCGCCCCCCATTCTCCACCCCGGAGCCCCGCACCCCGCGCTCCGGCGTGCCTCCCCCGCGATGTGCGGAAACCCGTGCTCCTGGAGCTCCGGAACCGTTAGCCCGACGCCTCCCGGGAACCGGACCGGGCCCTGGGGGGAGGGGGGATACAGCCTCTGGCGGGGCTCAGCGCAGATGTGCAGCCCGACTTTGAGGATGGCGAATGAGCCCGTGAACTCTGGTTACCTGGGCCTTTCAGACCCGTCGCAGAACGTCTTGCCTAAGGTCCCCCCCCACTCCTCCCGCAACGCCCCCTCACCTGAGGCAGCAGCCCTCCTCCCCTCGCAGCGGCCCGGGCGGTGCTGGCGCGCTCACGCACGCGTGCACCGGGCCTGGGCGCCTAGGCGACTGGCCGGACCGAACCGCTCCAGAGACCGAGAACCGCTCGGCACACCAGCGGCTGGACTCTGCGCTTCAGCTGCCAACCAGGCTGGAGCGCTGGCCCGGCCCCCCCGCCGTCCCTGGCTCCGCCCGTCGCCATTGGCCCACGGCCCTAGCCCAGACTCGTTCCCATTGGTCAGCAGCTGTTCCCGCGGCTGTCCATCACTTCTTGTTTACCCTGTCTTCGGACAAATCCAACCAAGCCGCCCCAGCAACTCCGGCCCCCATTGGTATAGGGTCGGTCTTTCTCCACCCACTCAGGGGTCTGTTTTACATAATTTATGCACCGGGGGACATTGGCCAATCAGCACAAGCTTGTTTATATAATGAATGTAAGGACGTTTTTCATTCATAAAAAACGCGACCTGAGGTGTGGGGGGGGGGAAGCTTAGCTGAGTCAGTGAAGCACTTAAAGGGGCCGAGGCTGAGGGGAGCCGCGCTGGCTTCCCGGCCTCACCCCACCTCGCTGGTCTCTCCCTTCCACCCTAACACGGCTCTTTCCCCTTCCTCTCTCGCCCCTGCTTCTCCCTCAGCCACGCCACGGGCCAGGATCGGCTCGCTTGGCGCCAGACGTTCGCAACTGCAGCACCAAGCAAACTTATCATTTTAGAATTCAGGCGAGAGAAATTCGTCATTCCACAGGGAAACTCGCTGACCGACCCGGGCGTTCGGCCCGCAGAAACACAGAAAACGGAAACGGAACCCTCTAATCCTCGTTACCTTTATAGGAGAGGCCTTAATTTCTTTTCACCGGGTTTCCAGTGGAAAGAAGAAGCAGTTATCTCCCTGGAAAGTCGAAGCTCGCAGAGATTCGAGTTCCTATTTTACATTGGCAAGGCCCAAGGCCCAGCCAGATCCCCTTCTCTCCTGTTGAACTGCAGCCTGCAGTAAAACCCACTCCTTGCGAGTGGGTTCTGGCGAGACAAAGGGGTCGCTGCTCAGTGGAATTCTCTCCGCGGACAGCCGGGGCCGGAGAACTCAGGAAACAAATCCCTCTCGGAGAAGCGGGCTGAGTTAGACCTTCCCTCCCCGCGCCTCGTTTTCCGTTTAAGTGCAGAATGCAAGATGGTGAACTTACAGATTAGCTCGTGCGCAGCTGGGGACGAGGAGAAGCCAGCTCAGTTTGCCACACGAGAGGACACAAACGACAATTGCTGAAATTCTTAACGGGGCGTTCCGGGGAAACAAACAAGCAATCCCTCTCTACTCCTTCCCCTGAAGGTCTTACGAATGGATCGCTCTCCTACTAGTGGGATTTCTGCTCTCATCTCACCATGTGTCCTGCCCCTCGCCCCCGTGTGTGTCAGAGCTGGGGAGAAAAGATGCCCAACATTAAGAAGGCCCCCTAGCAAAGAGTAGCTAACCCTGGAGACTGCCCCATCCCGCATGGTGGGGAATGCAGGCGGGATTTTTAGGGAGGGGACAACAAGAAAGAAAAGAAATTAAGTCAAACTAGGCACTAGTGGCGCACACTTGTAATCCCTAGCTATTCAGGAGAGTGAAGACTGGGGGCATCAAGGTTCAAGCTCAGGTAGAGCAAGAATGTTTGCTAGATTCAATCTCTAAAATAACCAGGAAAGAAAAAAAAGCAGGAGGGGGAAGGGAAGTGGAAGAAAAACCATGGAGGGAAGGTAACAATGTTAGACAAGGAATTACTCACTATCTTGGTATGTAACCCCTCTATACATCACCTGTACAATAAAATTAAATTAAAAAAAAAAACAGGGCTGAAGGAATAGCTAAAGTGGTGGAACACCAACCGAGGAAGCAAAAGGCTCTGCGTTTGAACCCCAATAGTTAAAAATTAAGTCAAAATTTGGCCCCTTTCTCCAATTGTATATTAGATACGGGATCCTTGGTCCTTTGGGCTTCTGGAACTAAACTACAGACCTTGCGCATACTGGGGACCCTGTACCCCTTGAGGCATGCACTGGCCTTTTTATTTGCATTGTGTCTTTGAAGTAGGGATTTTTCTAACCTTGCCCAGGCTGGCCTGGCTTCCAGCGTGCTTGCTGCGTGCGATCTTCTAGCCTCCACCTCTGGAGTAGCTGGGATTGCAGGTCATGCTTTGAACTTTGAAGTAGCAGTTCTTTGATATTTAATTTCCTGGTTAAGCATTGTGCTTTCTACCCAAGCTTTTCTGTGTTTCTTTCCTTATTTCCCTGGCAGCACTAGGCAGTGTTGGGTGGCTGGAGATCTTACGCGTGTCCAGTTGTGCCCTCAGCTTCTTGCTGACATCTCTTCTAGATGGAGGATCCAGGTTAGCGCCTAAATCTTTCTTTGCTTGCTTTGTCTACTCCTTCAGCTGTCTCACTCCCATAGCCTTCTCCAGTTTCTCCGGAAGACCTTCCTCTTTAGGTCTCTCAAATTTCTAGATGTATGGTTATAGCCCATAAGCCTTGCCATGTAAGCTAGAGCAAACCAAACATACTTTGAAACTTTGACTGAGGTAAAAGAGTTCAGGACACTTCACAGAAGGTTCCTCTATAGGAAGAAGCTGGAAATTTCTGGATCAAGTAGCAACCATGGCTAAATCTGGGAAAGAGGAAGAATTCAGTGATAGGTTTGTTTGTTAAAGAGCCTCTTTATAGTCCAGGCTGACTTCAAAGTTACAGTATAGCCCTGGGTCACCTGGAACTCACAATCCTCCTACTTCTGACTCCCAACTACTGGCATTATAGGCATTGTACCACCCCACCCAGCTTAGTAATAGTTTTCAAGTAGAATGTCATCAGAGATGGGGAAAAGGCTTGCCCAGCATGTACAAGGTCCTAGATTTAATCTCCAGCATGGCAAGAAAAAAAAGGTTATCAGATACAAGATCATGTTTAGGGATTTATACTAGAATGGTCCTATTGTCAATTAATTGTTTAGTTATCTAGGAAATATTTATTTTGTAGCAAATATTCACCCAGACTTTGTGCTAACACCCTCCTCCACAAGTTACAAAGATAAATTAGATCACTAGACCTAGCTATTACATTGAAGGAGTGGATAGGTTACTGTAAAATTGTGTGTGTGTGTGTGTGTGTGTGTGTGTGTGTGTGTGTGTGTGTGTGTATACTGTGGTTTCAGCCCAGGGCCTTACCTCTTGCTTGGTTTTCCCATTCAGGGCTGGCACTCTATCACTTGAGCCATATGTCTACTTCCAGCTTTTTGGTGGCTAACTGGAGATAAAAGTAATGGATTTCTTTTTCCTGCCCAGGCTGGAAACTTCAGCCTCCTGAGTAGCTAGGATTATAGGTGGGAGTTACCAGCAGCCAACTTCCTGTACAAATTTAATAATTGAAGTTTACTGAGCACTTAATATAGGACCTGTTCATGCTATATATAATTCTCCACAGATTATGTTAATTTCCTCCCCACAATAATGGTACTGAAATGGTCACTGCTATTCATATCTCAATTTTATGGATGAGACACAGAAAGATTAATTTGCTAATGTTGATAGAACTTGTGTGTAGATTACTGAACCTGCGCAAGAGCCAAGATGGCTCACCTTCCCTCCCCCCACAAGAGCCCATTTGTGGAACACCTGGCATGTCACCAGAAAACAACATCTGAACCCATAGTGGCCTGTAATCCCAGCCATTCAGGAGGCTGAGATTTGAGGATCGAAGTTTGAAAACAGCTTGGGCAGAAAATCCAAGAAACTCTTACCTCTTATTAACCAACAAAACCCAGAAGTGCAAGTGTTGCTCAAGTGGTAGTGTTAGCCTTGAGCAAAAAAGCTAAGGGACAGTGCCCAGATTCTGAGTTCAAGACCCAGTACAGACACAAAATGTACCAAAACAAAAACAAAAAACAGATTTCAGGACACAGGAAAATAGACTTTAAGTCAGAATAGTGTTAGGATATTGTTCCATCAAAACAATGCTGTAGTTGATAACGGGTCTTCCATTCCAGTGGGGTTTTTGTTGTTTGTTTTGCTTTTAGTGTAGTGGAGAGAGACGGATGAACTCTAAAGATTGTTCCAACTTTCAGTGACTGTGATTCTGGAAAGCTAGAGCTATGTTTTGAGGAGGACCCTAAGTCACTTTGTCCCTTGAGGAACACTTCTGTATCTTTTGAATTCTAACTTAAAGTTCCTCTCTTGGTGTGATCACCTTGGCTCTAGGTAGGAAGAGAGGGATGGAACATGGTAACCAAATGGACCCAGGATTTCATTCCTTCTTATTAAATGTTTACTAATGTTTTCCCTTCACCTCTATTCTTTCCTCTCTCCTTCTGATGACTTACCTCTCCCTCTCCCATTCCCATCCCAAACTCCTCTGGTTATCTTTGGCTTTATAAGAGTTAAGGTTCCGTGTTCAGAAGTTCTTTGTGTAAGCCAGGTGCTGGTGGTTCATGAATGTAATCCTAGCTACTCAAGTGGCTGAGATCTCAGGATTGAGATTCAAAGCCAACTCGGGCACGAACGACTCTGAGACTCTTATCTCCAATTAACCATCAGAAAACGGGATGTGGCTCTGTTGCTCAAGAGGTAGAACACTAGCCTTGAAATGAAAGCTCAGGAACAGTGCTCAGGCCCAGAGTTCAAGCCCCATGACCGACCAAAAAATAAAAAATAAAATTTAAAAAGTTCTTTGTGTAGCGTGTGGAGGCTTACCTACCGAGAGTAGTATTTACATAGGAGGTTTCCTGGAGCACGTGTTCTCTTTATCATTCCTTCTCCTCCTGGAGAAAAACAGTCGGAAAAGAAAACAAAAAGTGGGAGCTGCCTCTCTGGAACATTCATCTAGTGTCAATGTAGCCTTTGTCCTCAGGCAGGAGCAAAACGCAATCACAACAAGAAAAGTAGACCCTTGTTCTTTACTCTTGCTTTATGAAGGCGACGTATAGGATCTTGTTGGCCTTTAGGGGACAGCTCTGACAGTGTTCCCTAAAATGCCAAAGCAAGCAAAGGTTTAAAGCAGGCAACATGCCTAGAGCCCATCAGCAGCCTAGTGGTGAGAAATGGGGTGGGGTCCTGAGTTGGCCCCCCTACTGGGGACTCACCTTTATTAGAAATGCTAAGGCGTGTGTGGCCTTATCTAGGGATTAGAGTTTGAGTGAATAGCCTCAAAGTTTGAACTCAGCTTTGAGCAGGCTAAGCACAGGCTCTACTAGAATCATGCCCCAGCCATTAAAAAATAATCTTCTATGACCTTTGCCCAAGTCCAGCTTCCAACTAACGATCCCCTTTCCTCTGTCTCCCACATAGCTGGGATTACAGGTGTGAGCTATGGAACCTGGCTTCCATTCTGATATAATGTGGAGGAAGACACTGTCCCAAAGGTTCAGATGATTTTTCTTGTCTTCAGAGGAGAAAGAATTCAACCTCCTTACTAGAACCCAGAAATAAATGCCCTAAAAACAGAGGAGTGAAGAATGTCTTACACAAGTCTTACACCAATTAATATTAAACAAATAGGGGCCATGTTGCCTCTTGGGAATAGTCATAGCTGACAGTTCCAGGGAGCTAGACTAGGCCAACTGTTTCACATATATTAACACACTTGAGTCCCAGCAACAACTCACTGAGGTCGGGGGTGGGGGTTGGAGGGCAGCTATTAGGATCACTTCGCTTTTGCCCAGATGAAGAATTATAGGCCAGAAAGGGCCACTAAATTTCTTCAGGTCATAGAGCTAGCACAAAGAAAAGAAAGTGTACAGAGCAGGCTACTCTCAGAGCCTGCGGTGGAGTGCCAGGCTATGCTGAGTCAGCTTCTCTTCTGGAAGCAGTGTGTGCCTCACGACATACAGCAACACCCAAGGAGCCAGGCTTTGCTGCTATTAGCTCATTGCAGGCTCCAAACCACCTGGAGGTGTTGGAACGGATAAGGGCCAGGAGACACAGACATTAAGAGAAATTTGCCACAGGTTACACAGCTCAAAAAAGCTGGAGCCAGATCTGAATGCAGATCCTAAACACAGCCCTTGCTCTCCAGCCCAGTGACATTTCCTGCTGTGGCAATCTCTCACTCTATCATCTTATCTTGTCTCATCTTGCCTTGGGGCTCACTCTGCTTGTTTATCCGCTACTCCCAACACAAGTGTTTCCTTGGGAACTTGCTCTAGCAACTTTAGGCAGACTTCTGAATTTCTTTTGTAGTTTCATTTTGTCAGTCCCAGGGCTTGAACTCAGCCCTGAGCTCTTTTTGCTCAAGGCTAATGCTTTACCTCTTGAGCCACAGCTCCACTTCCAGTTTTTGAGTGGTTAATTGGAGAGAAAAATTTTACTGGGACTTTCTGCCTAGGTTGGCTTCGAACCGCTAGCCTCAAATCTCAGTCTCTGAGTAGCCACGATTACAGGTATTAGCTATGAGTGCCTGGCTTTTTTTTTTTTTTGCCAGTCCTGGAGCTTGAACTCAGGGTCTAGGGATTGTCCTTAGACACATTTTGCTCAAGGTTATCACTCTGTCACCTAAGCCACAGCACCACTTCTGGCCTTTTCTGAGTATGTGGTACTACAGAGGAATTGAACCCAGGGTTTTGTACATGCTAGATGAACACTCTACCACTAGTCTACATTCCCATTCCCCTGGCTTTTTTTTTTTTTTGTGGGTCATGGGGCTTGAACTAGGCCTGGGCACTGTTCCTGAACTCTTCAGCTCAAGGCTACTGCCCTACCCCTGGGCCTGGGCGTTGTCCCTGAGCTCTTCAGCTCAAGGCTACTCTCCTACCCTTGAGCAAAGCCCTACTTCCCATTTTCTAGAGGTTAATTGGAAAGAAGAATCTCTGGGCCTTTTGTGCACGGGCTGGCTTTGAACTTTGATCCTCAGATCTTAGCCTTCTGAGTACCTAGGATTACAGGCTTGAGTCACCATCTTGTTTGTTTGTTTTGCGCCTGCACTCAGAGTCTGTTTTGTGCCTGTACTCAGAGTCTGTTTTGTGCCTGTACTCAGAGTCTGGACATTGTCCTTTAACTTTTTTTTTCCTCAGGGTTGGTGTTCTACCACTTGAGCCATACCTCCACCTCTGGCTTTTTGCTAATTAATTGAAGCTAAGGGTTTCTTGGAGATTACCATCCACCCTGGCTTGGATCTTCAATGATCCTCACATCTTCTTGAGTAAGTAGGATTACAGGCTTGGCAGCAGGATCTTCATAGTATCTCAGTAATCCTGAATTTTCTCTAAGCCCCCTGGATTCCAGTCTGGTCACAGATACAGTTGTTTGCTCCTGGAGCCAATCCTATCCCAGCATCCTGCTGTACCTCTGAGCCCCATGCGAGGGACCCTCAGGCTATTCGATAGGGTGGATGTATGGGGGACATCCCTGATCTTTACTTTTCTTACTTCCCAATCTTAGATTGTCAAGCAGAACTTCTCAGTGCTTTAAGAGCTCAACTTCTTCAGCCCCTCATATCTACCTTAAGTTTTAGCTTCTGATTGACAAGTATGCCTAATAAGCTTGAAAAAGCTTCAAGGAGGCCTTGGATAGGGCTGAGAGCTGAAGGGCCTTCTCTAATGAGGAAGTAGAAGAATTTGAATATGTAGACTTGGCAAAATCTATTTAGACACATCAGAGGTTACCCCCCCCCGCCCCTTTTGCTTCCTTTTATGTTATTGGTAGTGAGTTTCCTATAGTCAGAGAAGAATTAACCAGTGTTTCAACCTTTTCTGACTTATTCTCAATGCAGAAGTATGCCTTTAGCTATGGAAAGCTTTGTTTTAGGTGTCTCCTCACAACCCCACTGGAAAAGTAGCTAAGGGAGTTGGTGGAACTGGGATGTGGCTTCTCTCCTGGGCCTGCTAGAGAGAGGATGGAAAGGTAGTCTGTTTTTCAGCTCTTGTTTGATCTGAAGTACCCACCTCCACTGGTCAAAGGAAAGATCAATCATGCTCTACTGGTTCTTGAGCCCCTAGATGAAACCTTTCCTGAATGGATTTGATCCTTTTACTTCAAATGAGACATCCAGCCTGCCCAATTCCATCCAAGGCTGCTTGGAATTCAGCCACCATAGATAGTATTTAAAGCTTTCCCTCCCTTCGTCCTCATGGTTCTTGTTGATAATCTGCCTGACCCTTGGCTCTGGACATATCTGAAAACTTCTCATCCCCATTTTTTTTCCCTTCTCAATAGTTAGATATGCAGTGCATGCCCATAATATGAAACGTGGGTGGCTATGAAGGGAGATAAATTTATGACCAGCCTGGACTACATAGCAAGACCCTCTCTCAAAAAAAAAAAAAAAAAGAAAGAAAGAAAGAAAAAGAAAAAAAAAAATCTGGGCACCTGTGGCTCACACCTGTAATCCTAGCTACAAAGGAGGCTGAGATCTGAGCATTGCAAGATTGCAGTTCAAAGCCAGTCTGTGCACAAAAGTCTGTGCACAAAAGACTCTTATCTCCAACTAACCACCAGAAAACTGGAAATGGCACTGTGGCTCAAGGGGTAGAGCACTAGCCTTGAGCTGAAGAGCTTAGGGATAGTGCCCAGGTCCAGAGTTTGAGCCCCTCAACCAAAAAAATGGAAAAGAAAAAGGAGGAAGAAAAGATGGAAGAAATAGAGGAGGAAACAGAGGCGATGAGGAAGAAGCAGCTGCCAAATGATGCCTAAAAATGCAAATGGGAAGTTAGATACTGGTGGCTCGTGTCTGTACTCCTCCAATCAGGAGGCTAAGATGTGAGGATGGAGGTTTGAAGACAGCTGGGCAGACAAAATCACAAGACTCTTAACTTGAAGTGACCAGCAAAAAGCTAGAAGTGGAAGTGTGACTCAGGTGGTAGAGTACTAGCTGTGAGTGAAAAAAGTGATTGAGAGCTTTAGGCCCTGAGTTCAAGCTCCACTATGCACGCACCCATGTGCTCATGCATGTGTGCACGCGCGCGCACACACACACACACACACACTACAAAAGAAAAAAGAATAAAAAAAGAGAAACCAAACATAGCTAGTTCCCCTTTTTGTCTTTCCTTGAGCTTTTTCATGGCTAGAGCTCTACCACTTGAGCCACAGCACTACTGGCTTTTTTCTATGTGTATGGTACTGAGAAATCGAACCCCAGTCTTTATGGGTGCTAGGCAAGCACTCTACCACTAGGCCAAATTCCTGACCTGAACTATGTATATTATAGCTCATTCAAAACCACTTGAATGTGTGTGTGCGTGTGTGTGTGTGTCGTTGAGCATGAGTGCTATCCGGGAGCTTTTGTGCTCAAGGCTAGCACTTTACCACTTCGAGCTACGGCTCCACGTCCAGCTTTTTGGTAGTCAATAGGAGATAAGAGTCTCATGAACTTTCCTGCCTGGGCTGCCTCTAAACTTCAGTTCTCGGATCTCGACCTCCTGAGTAGCTAGGATTGCAGGTCAGAGCCACCAGTGCTTAGAAACACAAACTAGTCCAGAAACACTTTAGAATCCTGGAGGTTAAGTGGGTGAGAGACACTGGACATAGCAGGTAAATGACCCCTCCTTCCTCCCATCAGAGGAGGCTGGGCCATCACTCTCATAGGCTGTTCTTAAGGTAAGATGCATGGGAGTTTATAGAGCAGTAAATTTCCTTTCCACTCTCATAAACATTTGTTGAGTGGCTGGTGTCCTCAGTGTGGGGCTTGTCCCAGAAGAACTCAGTCTCCAAAGGCCCAGGAACAAGTAGTTATTGTTCAGTGTCTACAGGTGTTATAATAGACATAAGTAAATGGGTTCTGGAAGTACAAAGGAGCTGTAAGTATTTCCTGTGAGGGTCAAAGAAGGTTCCAGAGAGAATTGGACATTTGGGCCAGCCCTTAAATGATTAATTACTGGAGTTTTCTGTATAGAGTAGAGTAGGAAGGACTTTCCCTGAAAGAGTAACTGGGCATGTGCATGAGCACATTCTCTCTCCCTGTCTCTCTCTCTCTTGCACACACACACACACACACACACACAGACTTGACAATAGACATCTGGTCCAGGGACGTCCATTGCTCAGATGTGTGGACCAGTGGGATCTCAAGCTAGGAGGAAAAGTGAGAGAGGGCTAGAATGGAAATTTTGAGGACCAAATATCAGGGGGCTAATTATAGTTATTAGAGGGATATCCATGTGTTTGAAATCCTAGGACACCTGTCATATGTTCTTCAAAGCTATCAACCAAAAGACACCGGCGCTGGGTTTCACATGTAATCTCTGATGGTCCTGATGAAAGTATACATTAGTTGGGCTCCTGTGGCTCATTGCCCATAATCCTAGCTACTTAGGAGGCTGAGATCTGAAGAACAAAGTCAGGGCCAACAGAAAAGTCTATGAGATTCTTATTGTCAACAAACCACCAAAAAGTGAGAAGTGGTGCTGTGACTCAAGAGGCAGAGCACCAGTCTTGAGAAAAAAAAAAAAATCCACATGAGAGTATAAGGCCCTGTATTCAAGCCCCAGTACTGGCACATACACCCGCATGTGCACATGCACACACACAATTATATTATAAACACACCTGTGTGGCCTATGGCGCACATTCCTCCAATCTGAAGATTATAGGTGATCATCTGATTCATCTAGCCCCCTAACATATTACTTAGTACTTTGCAAATAGTTGCCAAAATTTGATTTCTACTGAGCCTGATAAAGGGAGCAGTGAGTAGCCCCTTTGTTGGTTTAGTTTCACACAGGTCCTGCACACAGACAAGTGTGAGGCTGGCAACTTGGCATCTGAAGAGCTCAGGAAACACATCCAGAGAAGCTGCAAGACACTGGCCCTGAGACACTGAATTAAATTTGGATCCTATTTGTGATGGCAGAAAGCTTGGTGAGACCTCATCTCAACCCTTGGAGGAATTTGTACTACACCAAAATGTTCATATGACCCTTTCCCATACATGGAAGCCTCGCCTTGCTTGGGGAGAGAAGATCTGCTCCTGACTGACTCATTCAACCTAAATCCACTGTCCCCACCCCAGTGGCTCACACACTGAGGTTAGATCCAGTTAAAGAGCTTGAAAAAAACACTTTCTATTTCTTCCTTTGCTTGGAGTGATGTGTGTGTGTGTGTGTGTGTGTGTGTGTGTGTGTGTGTGTGTGTGTGTGTGTGTGTGTGTCCAGAGGCCAAAAGGAGAGTGCCTTCTTTTCTCCACCCTGGCTTGTTCTGCTAGGATGTCCCTAGTTCCCCTGGGATAAAATCCAACACCTAGACATCTCCTTCAATCAGCAAGGAGAGATTCACATTCCACTTGTCCATCGAGGAATTTCCTTTAAGGGGAGCAAAGTAGCATCCGGGCTGGGAAACCTTCATGTAGCCTCTGATTGGAGCCACCTTTGACATCTTTCCACACTCCTGTTGCTTCTTGTTTCTTCATCTAATTGCTTTGTCTATTTATCTAGGTTTCATGTGAACCTTCTCCCTTAGGAATGCTACTTTGGAACCTGGAGGAGGCTGACCTCGCTCCAGGCCTGCTTGAACAGAGTCTGTCTGTATCCCCACAGAATAGAAACGCTAAATATGGTCTTCCTCTTCCTCCCTCTATATTAAACCACCTCCATGGACAAAGTGTGACTTTTTTTTTTTTAAACTACAGGATCCATGTTTTAGCCATCCCAGCCTCCTTCCCCCGCATTCCTGACTAGAATGTGGGTAGCATTCATTTACAACCTGTGTGTATATATCTTGTAAATGGTAATCAGGTGATCCATATGGTAATAGGGTAACATTTCCACAGACTTACATCTGGAAGAAACCTTTTCTTGTCTTCAAAGACCTTCATTCAGTGGGCTGAACTACTTCCCTATGTCCAGATTGGCCCCTCACTCTCCAACTACTACATTATACCGGTGGATCATTGTGGTATCTGGGGCGTGGTGAACACAGAATGAACTTGCAGCCAGAGCCCCACTTCATGTCTCAACTCTATCATTTTTTTCCTATGTGTGCCAGTCCTGGAGTTTGAACTCAGGGCCTGGATACCGTCTCTGAGCTTTGTTTGCTCGAGGATAGTACTCTATTTTGTGAGCCACAGCTCTACTTTATCTATCATTAACGTATCAGAAGACATTTTTACTTCTCACATCAGTTGCCAGAAACTGAACAACCAGAAACTAGTGGGGTGCCTGTAATCCTAACTACTCTGGAGCCAAAGCTCTGAGGATCACAGCTTGAAGCCAGTCCAATTAACCAGCTGAAAACTAGAAGTGGAGCTGTGGCTCAAAATGCAGAGGGCTGGATTTGAGCCAAAAAAGCTCAGGGACAATGCCCAGACTCCGAGTTCAAGCCTCACAATTGACTGACATACATACATACATACATAGTGTATACATTCATACAAATATAAAGCAAGCTAAAGTGAGAGTGCGTGGGCCTTAAATTGAAGCCCCAATACTGGTGCAAGGATAAGAAAAGACAGGTATAAATACACAGAGGCACAAATATGCACGAGTGTGTGATGTGTTGGGAGGGGGTGTTTGATGCAAATATTTCTAAATTTCCTGAGCTATCTTCATTTTCTGTTACATGAAATTAGGATAACTGAATTAACACAAAACAAGAATTGGATTATATGTGTGCCTATAAAACCACAACAGTGAGTGTGTGTCTGTGAAATAAACAAGCTGTGGATGGCCAAGGCTGTTTCTGAAGCTTGCATGAATATCCCCCAGGGGTTTGTTCCTTCCCTTTGCCATCTGTGGCTTTCCACAGGAGATGGGAAAGAAAAAAAGAAAAGGTGAACATTGAGAAATGTGAATCTTTAAGCACCATTTGGACAAGGTTCCACCACTCTCGCTTAGTGAGGGGACAGTTATTTCCAACTGGTAGAACAGCCTTTGGGCCCTGTGCTAGGGACTGGGGAGGAGCTTGGGGAAAAGCAGGGGGCGGAACAGGGGGAGGGTCTCGTTGGATGTTGGGGGTAGGGGAGGATAGGGGACTGGGGTGCGTGAAGGTAGGCTGGGAAAAGGGAATCTGGAGGGAGATGGCTAGGTAGGTGATCTGAAGAATATGGGTTTGATTCTGCCAGTAAAAAAAGGAGTTTTACTGCGCTCTAGATTAGGCGAGTGACAAAAGGCAAGGAGAAATCTGGGAAAGACAAATGGGGTGAGTATGAAGAGTGGGCTGATGTACAGTAAAGCCAAACATAGAGTACTGGGTAGTGGTTGCTCACCCCTGTAATTCTAGCTACTGAGGAGGCTGAGATCTGAGTATTTGAAGGCAGCCTGGGAAAAGAAGATTTAAAAAACAAATCTCCAATTACCAGCAAAAGCCTGAAGTAGAGCTGAGGGGCCAGAAAAAGTGTTCTACAGCTGGGTGCTGGTGCCTCACGTCTCTAACCCTAGCTACTCAGGAGGCTGAGATGTGAGGATCACAGTTCAAAGCCAGCCAGCACGAAAGTCCGTGAGACTCTTCTCTCCAATTAACCACCAGAAAACCAGAAGTGGCACTGTGGCTCAGGTGGTAGAGCACTAGCTAGAGCAGAAGAGCTCAGGGACAGTGCCTAGGAGCAGAGTTCAAGCCCCACGACCAAAAAAAAAAAAAAATTGTTTTCCAATGCCTCCTTTGTCCTGGCCCAAAACACCCAAGGGGAACAGGGCTGGGTGCGCAAGATGGGAGAGGGCCATCTTTCATCTTCCAGCTCTGGTGTATGAATCAGGCCAGCATTTCCTCTTGCTAAGACTGCTCCAGCTATCTGGGAGAACAGAATTGGAGATTCCTTCTCTGAGTAATTCACCAAGCTCCACACAAGAGATTGGAGGGGGAGGGTGCAGGGAGGAGACTCCCATTTTCTTTCTCTATCTCTGACCCATGGCCCCACCCCTTATCTGGGACTTCTTCCTTCCAACCTTTATCAGGACGGATCTAGAATGGTTAAAGATTTCATTCAAGCCATTTTGAGCCAGAGCCCAAGTCCAAGTCTAATCCCATACGAGTAGCAGAATACTGCAGAATGTTACATTTGTTATTTTAAAATACTTTTGGTACAGTACTTGTAAGGGAGTGGGATCGGAAGTAAAAATTGTTCTTTCAACTGGCAGGCATGCCTACTTATGATACTTGGAAAAAAAATCCAGTTTATGGCCTCATCCCAGGCAGAGGCATTAGACATTTATTAATTTCACTTTTTAACCATTTCTCCAATATTACTTATGATCATTTAAACAACAACAAAACAATCTTTTTAATTCCTCTATATAGGAAGTTTGGTCTTTGAAAAGTAAAAAACAAAAACAACCCCCCCAAAAAAACCCACATATTTCAAATTACAAAATTATTTTATAACCCACTGTGTGCAATTAGAAAAATAAACAAAAAGAAAAGATTACAAACTAGCAAGCATCTATCATCCTCAGAATGAATGCTGTTAACATTTAACATATTTCTTCCCTATCTTTTTTTCCTGTGCTGTTTTACATAATGGAGATTTTTTTTTTAATGTAACTTTGCATTCTGCCTTGCATTACATCACAGGCAGGCCTCCAAGGATTTAAACATTCTTTTATAAGCTCCATTTTTAAGATTTACCTAATATGCCTTCTATTGACTGTAGGATATTTTCTTAATTGTGTGTCTAGTATTGAGTATTGGACGGTCCCCAGAAGCCTATGGAGGTGCCTATCTTTGTGCTCCCCTGGGTTGTCACAGGCAAGACTGTAGGAGGTTGGGCCAGACCCCAGTGTCCTATTTAAGACGAGGGTAAGTTTGTCCTGCTTTTGTGACCGGGGAGTCCCAGCTAGAGAAGCACAGCACTTGACTAAGAATGTTGTAAACTCATTAGAGAGGTATTGTAATTCTCCTTTGTAATGGAGGAACTTAAGAGACAATCTACATTTAAAGGAAACAAACTTACAACAACAACAAAAAAGCCTTTGAACTAAGGAGGCTAGGGCAGTGTGCTTTACAAGTTAAATTACTGGAAACTTAAAAAAATAGGGATGAGGAGAAGTGGAGGTCTGCGCTTACTTTGAATAACAAAACTAGTGGGAATGTTATTCTAAAATTCTATACAAGCGGGCTTCCATAGGTGGAGCTTTTCCCAGAATAACAGAAGGAACTCGGGAACTCAGCACAATAGAATTCGGAACCTACCTGAGCTGTCTAGAGCAAGCTGCTTGGCCTCTCTGAGCCTCAGATGCCTCACTGACAAAAACAAGGCCAGTGGAAGCTGGTATGGGGCCCGCACCTGTAATCCCAGACCAAGACAAAAGAATCATGACTTTAAAGCCAGCCTGGGTTATTCATTTCAACACAAAAACTTAAAGCAGTTCAAGGCCAACCTACACACACACACACACACACACACACACACACACACACAGAGTGGGGGGGGAGAAGTTAGCGAGATCCCCATCTCAACAAACATCAAACATTTGAAGCATGGTGGTTCACACCTACAATCCTAGTTATGAGTAAGGCATAATTAAATGGATCCTGATCTGAAACTGGCTCTGGGCAAAAAGATCAGATTGTATCTCAAAAATAATCCAAGCAAAAAGAAGAATGGAATGTAGGGTCAGTGGTAAAATTTCTGCCAGGCAAGGGTAAGAACCTGAGTTCAAACTCCAGGAAAGCCCAAACCCAAATACAATTTAAAAATAAATGGCGGGGGGAGGGTGGGGGAGAGATAGATGATGTCACTAAGGTTTCTCACACAAGCTGCACCCATGGTTGTGCCTCAGGAGATGGTGAAGGCTACTTCTTTAACCCAGAATAGGAGAGAGGTGCCCTCACCTCAGCTTGTCCTAGGCTAGAGTCTCAGGTTTGTAAGGGTGAATTCTGGATTTTTATTTTCAAAATCCACTGCCCTAGCTCTCATCAGCCATTTAACAAATGCTTTAGTTTGCCCCTACTGGCTTTCCAAGATAAGTAGATGAAAGCACTGGATGCCCCTCCCCCTCCCCCAGCCAGGCCTGGGCTGAGGGAACCCAGACACAATGCTTCCTCCTTCAAAAGGACTAAAACCTGCAATCAACCTCAGGCTGCGTTCCCCTGCATTCCGAAACAAGTGTATCCAATGACAGCTTATTATGGAAGGTTCTGAACTTCGAAGAATTCCCTAGTAGGAAACAAACAAAGCAAAAAAAGATATATCTCTTCCTAATTTTCTGAGACAAGGAGTGATTTTTATTTCTTCCTGACTGGTGCAACCAGGGTGAATGTTAAGATGCAGACACATGGTGTGTGGTGAGGATGGTGGAGATGGAGTCGACCAGCACAGCTCTAGCATCTGGCCTTCTCCCTCATTAGTTAAGCATGGACATGAAGTCCAGGCCTCTGGTGTGAGTCTATCTATCTGGGTGTTCTCAAATTGCAGCTTTCCTATTTGTGAGCTCCCAGCAGCGTAAGAGGAAAGAAGCCTGTGCTGTGTGGGGTTCTGACTTGAATCATTTACAAAGGTTCAAGGGAACGCTTGTCATCTAGCCTCCATTTGCCCTTCTCTCTGGACAGGAAAAAGCTCCATTCTTCCAGCCCCATGGCAGACATTGTATTTTTGAAGTTCTTTGAAGTGCCCTGGAGATCTAAGCCTCAGGCTAAAGGCAGCTCTGTGTATCTTTGCAGCAGATTAGCGCATATTCACATTTTATTTGCTCACAGAACAAATATTTCCCTTGGAACAAGACTGAGGCAGTGGAGCAGGACCAGGCAGGAGCTGCCACTGAATAGAAAACCCCCTAGCCCCCAAGACCACCCAGGATGCTTCTCCCCAGCCCTTTCACTTAGTCTTCATGTAGACACATGGATTAATGAATTGAGTCATTTCTTCACTCGGCAATATTTATTGAAAGCTGGGCACCAGTGGCTCATGCCTGTCATCCTAGCCACCTAGGAAGCAGAGTGAGGATCTCAGTTCAAAGCCAGCCTGGGCAAAAAGAGAAAATGAGAATCTTTTTCTTTTCTTCTTTTTTTGCCAGTCTTGGGGCTTGAACTCAGTGCCTGGTCACTGTCTCTGAGCCTGTCTGCGCTCAAGGCTAACACTCTTTCACTTGAGCCACAGCACTAATTTGGATTTTGTTTGTTTGTTTGTGTGGTACTGAAGAATCAAACCCAGGGCTTCATGCATGCTAGGCAAGCACTCTACCACTAAGCCACATTCCCAGCCCAAAAATGAGAATCTTATTTCCAATTAACCAGCCAAAAGCTAGAAGTGCTATAGTGGCTCAAGTGGTAGAGTGACAGCCTGGAGCAGAAAAGGCTAAGGCAGAACTGAGGCTCTGAGTTCAAATCCCAGTTAACCTCTCCTCCACCCCCCCCAAAAAAAATCCTCATTATTTATCAACCTCCAACCATAAATGAAGCACTATGAGGGCCAAAATGAAAAGAGAAAGTGTGGTGGGAACAGGCTCACAAGCAAATGAGATAAGAGATGTTTGATATTACTGAGTCTAACCAAAGGGACAGAGATGAGAGTTTCCAGAACTCAAGAAAAAAGTATTCTGCATGGATAATTATTGTTTTAGTTAGCTGGGGGGGGGCAATGTGGGGTGTGTGGTCTGATCATGGCGTCTACATTCCTCTGTGTATGGGGACTATGTGTGGTGTGTGTAGGAATGTGGTATGTGTGTGTGTGTGTGTGTGTGTGTGTGTGTGTGTGTTTGTATGTGTATAGGCTGGCCTTGAACTACAATCTTCCCAGTCACAAGTAATTGAGACTACAGGCATGAATCATCACACTTGGCCCATTTTATTAAGTTTTTTTTTTTTTTAAGTTTTTATGTTGAGATCAATAACCCAGGTTGACTTCTTCAAAATCATGATTCTTTTGTTCTCAGTCTGGGATTATAAACTCTACCACTACAGATTCTACCACTTTATCGCTAAGCCACATTCCCAGCCCTATTTTTGACTTTTTGATTGCTACATAGAGATAAGAGTCTCATGGACTTTCCTGCCGTGGAAGCTTGATACACATGACATGTGTTATTTGTCTATTGCATAATAGTTCTCTTTTTTTTTTTTTTTGGCCAGTCATAGGCCTTGAACTCAGGGCCTGGGCACTATCCTTGGGCTTTCTCAAGGCTAGGACTCTACCATTTGAGTCACAACATCACTTCCAGCTTTTTTCTAAGTATGTGGTACCAAGGAATCAAACTCAGGTCTTCATGCATGCTAGGCAAGCACTCTACCACTAGGCCAAACTCCCAGCCTATTGCACAATACTGCTCCAGAAGAATCAAAATATGGGATGCTATTTCCTGTGTTAGTACAATGATCAAAGAACAGTTCTCCTGGAAGCCAGGTCAGAGATACTCAATGAGAAGACATTTCTCTCTCTACATATCATTTAGATAAACTGTTAAGATGGTTGTTTACTGAGGAACCCCCATCCTGACCTCTCAGACTGTGGGGAAGGCATTAGGGGACAGGATAGCAGAGCACTGGTCTAGCTGCCTCAAAGACAACTTACTCTTTGGGTCCAATATCTTCAAAGGTTGCTGCAATATCTTCAAAGGTTGCTGTTACCCTCCCTGGAGAGAGAGAGAGAGAGAGAGAGAGAGAGAGAGAGAGAGAGAGAGAGAGAGAGAGAGAGAGAGAGAGAGAGAGAGAGAGAGAGAGAGAGAGAGAGAGAGAGAGAGAGGAGAGAGAGAGAGAGAGCGAGAGAGAGCGAGAGAGAGCGAGAGAGAGCGAGAGAGAGCGAGAGAGAGAGAGAGAGAGAGAGAGAGAGAGAGAGAGAGAGAGAGAGAGAGAGAGAGAGAGAGGAGAGAGAGCACGAGAACGCAAGGGCTGACAACCCAATTCAATAAGTATTGCTTATTGTCATGACCCTGAGGCACCTTGGCTTTTCCTTATTTTAGAAAAAAAGAGCAATATTATATGTTTTTATAATTATATATGAAATTTAGCTGTCAATGTTTTCATTGGGTTCAAAGAGTCGAGAGATCATTAGATTAATGACAAGGCCATTTGAGTTATGAAATTGGGGAAAGACTTGAGAATTGGCAGAATCCACTCAGATGCCTTCCTCCTTAAAAAATGAGATTCCGAGAGGCCAAAGTCCTTGCCCATGGCAGCAGACCCTGCCCAAGTGGCCATTCCCAGAGACCCATCCTTAGCTCTCTGCATCCCACATGCATCTCTCCATTACAGCATCATACCTTATTGCCATTTCTTTTCTGGCCATCTCTCTTCCCTGCTCCTTCCTCCCTACTGATCCTCCTGCTTGGCTTTTCGTGTTCTGCTGCTGCCAGCTCTCTCTGATGGGAGTGTCTTCTCTTTAAAGATACTGATAGGTTAAAAGATGGGCAGAAATGAACAAGATAAAATGGAACAGATACTAATAAATGAAGTCTGCTTGCTAGGCAAGCACTCTACCACCAAACCACATTCCCAGCCTTATGTGTGACTTTTTGATAAGTACTTAGAGATAAAAAATCCCATGGACATTCTTGCCTGCGCTGGCCTTAAACTGTGATCCTCAAATCTCAGTAGCTGAGTAGCTAGGATTACAGGCGTGGGCCACCAGTGCCTGGCTCCCCGATTGGTTGGAGAGTTGTTCCACTGAAAAGGCAACATGAGTGTTTGGAGGAATACTTAGAATCACAGACTCTAATCAACTCCACCAGGTCCTTGTGAGGAGCAAAAGAGAATATGGTCCTTAATACAGAAACAAAACAACCACAAAAAGGCCCAGTGTAGTTTGCTTTCCAACTTTTGTCAGTGGAGCATAGTTTGCTCCCAAAGTTTTAGGGGTTGTAGAACTTTCAGAGGTGGAGCATAGTGGGAGGTGGCTAGGCCATCGGAGGGGCCAACCTTGGTAGAATTTAAGGTGGTTCTCCCAGGACCCTGGTTAGTTCCTACAAATGGGTTGCTATAAAAGAGCAAACTTTTGGCTTTCTCCGACATTTTGTCTTACCCCATTATTTCTTCATACATACTCCCACTCCTATAATGCCATCTGTTATGAGACTCTTACCAGAGTGTACCAGAAGCAATGCCATGCTCTTGATCTTCCAAAACTGTGAGAGAAATAAAAAGTATTCTAACTCAGGAATCTGGTTATAGCAATGCAAAACCAGTACACCAATGGTAGTTATTAACATTCAAAAGAGGCTAAGAGATTTGTGTTAACTGTTGAGAGCAAGATGAACTAGCAGAGTGAGATGGTTGCCAAAAAGGAAAAGAAAGAAGACAAAGCTAGAGCAAGAGACTTGTCCACCATATCTGAGGCACTGCCCCTGCTGTGCTCAGTTCTGGAAATCTGATTTTAAGAGGGACTAGGACAAAGTCTTGATATTTCAGAAAAAGGTAGCTTCCAGTTTGAGAGTCAAGACATAGATGATTTAAGGGTCTGGGGATATTTAGTCTGGAGAAAGAAAACAAAGATTTAGCTAGTATGAGCTCTGAAAGATGTCCGGCAGAAGAGGAAAGGAATTGATTCTGTATTGCCTGTGACTAAGCCAGGCTTCAATGGTGGGAGTTACAGGGAGGGAGGTTTGGGCATAGATTGTCTAAGGCTTAGTCAGTTGCTCTCTGGTGGACTTCCTGGGTAGGTAGTGAGCCGCCCATCAGAGGCAGTCTCCAGGCAGAGCTGACCACCCCTAGAACAAGGAGCTTTTTACAGGATTCCTGCTGTCTGTGAGAAGCTGGATCAAGTTTTCCCTGTGCTCCACTTCCTACAATTCAGGGACCACAATAATCTCTTCTGATCTCTCTGATCTTTCTGATTTGTTTCCCTCACCTTTACGGGTGCCTTTGTTGAGGTGCGCTGCTTCCTCTATGAATGGCTTTAGGGTTTTACATGTAGGAATATTTCCGTAATAATTGATAGTCTGCTTTAATGAAAAGTAAGAGGGAGGAACATTTAAAAACAAAGGCAGTTTTGTTACTTGGAAAGGCACACAGTAACTGTTGAGTGGGGGTGGGGGAGGGACAGGTATACATGTTCCTAAGTGTGAGAGAATCTTGTAAACACTACAGCAAATGAACCGGCATCATTTGTTCTTACTTATAGTTTAAAATGCAAACACAACTCCTGAAGGTCTTTTGTTCTTCAGTGAATTGACGTTTTCCTTTTCCTTTTTTTTTTTTTTTGTGAGTCTTGGGGCTTGAACTCTGGGCCTGGGTACCATCCCTGAGCTCTTCAGCTCAAGGCAACAGCCCTACCCATTGAGCCACAGCCCCACTTCCTATTTTCTAGAGATTATTAGAGATAAGAGCCTCAAGTTCTTTAGTGCCAGGGTAGGCTTTGAACCTCAAGCCTCAGATCTCAACCTCCTGAGTAGCAAGGATTACAGGCGTGAGCCACTGTGCTCAGCTACATTTTCCTTGTTTGTATAATTCTTTGGTTAGCTATAGAGAGCTTCAAGAAAACTCTTGTCATAAGAATTCTCTATCATGAACTACTTTCTGGAGACCTAATTTGGTTATATCACATTCTGTATAGGAGGTGTTGTCTTGATTTCTTGCCTTCAAGAAAAGCCGCCATTTTTCTCTCTCCCTCTCTCTTTCCTTCCTTTTCCTTTCTTCCATTCTCTTTCCTCCCTCCTCCACCCCTCCCCCCTCCCTCCCTCCCTCCCTCTCTTCCTTCCTCTGCTTTAGTTACAGCCCCACTTCTGACATTTTGCTGGTTGATTGGAGATAAGAATCTCATGGACTTTCCTGCCCCAGTCTGACTTCAAACTTCTGGTCCTTAGTTTCAGCCTCCTGAGAAACCAGGATTACAAATGTAAGCCATTGGTGCCCTGCTTCAGAAAAACCACTTTCTGGAAACTTTTTCAGACATTGTTAGTGTTCCAGCTGGGAGAGAGAAGCTGGTTGAATCTCTGTAGCTGGAGTGGGAAGCTGAACTATTTCTAGTGTCCTCTTCTGGCCCTGAGTAGCAATTATGTATCTGGCTCACAGTGCTCCACCTCAATCATCCCAACCATCATTTCAGAAACCTACACCTAAGCTCTGGAGCACAAAATAAAACTGGCCAGATGCAGGTGGAAGGAGGAGGGAATGGGTAGGAATGGCTAACCTTTGAGTCAGTTTCCTTGAGGTCAGAGATTTTGCCTAGCCTAAGAGTGGCAGCAGGGATATGGAGGTGACTAAAGACGATTTAAGGCAAGAGTTCCCAACTTTGGGGCCTGGTTGGTCAATTGTAGCAGCAAGAACCTGAAGAGGGGCTAGAAGTGTGGCCTAGTGGTAGAGTGCTTGCCTAGCATGCATGAAGCCCTGGGTTCAATTCCTCCATATCACATACACACGGAAAACCAGAAGTGGCCCTGTGGCTCAAATGGTAGAGCAGCAGCCTTGAGCAAAAGTGCTCAAGGACAGTGCCCAGGCCCTAAGTTCAAGCACCAGGACTGGCAAACAAATAAACAGACCTGAAGAGTGAATAGCTCTGCAGAAGACTGGCCCCTCAGGCCAAGGGGGAGAAGCGTGATGAAGGTGAGAGACAAAGGTAGCAGAAGCCCCTGGCAGCTACAGAGCATCCTGAGCCATTCATGGGGGCTACGGGTCAGTTCCCAAGGCCCATGGGTTGAGCCCATTCCTCCTTGTCTAGCTCTACCCAAGTATGACCTTGAACCCTTGACTCAGGCAACTTCAGACTGGAGACTGGTGGGTAGATTTGTTGATTGGTCTAAATTCTGGGGCCAGCCAATTCAGAAAGATGTCCACAGCCTTTTTTCTGTTTTGTTCTGAATCTGCCTCTTACCAGGTCTCTCCTGTTTTAGGGTGCTCATTTACAGGCTCTGGCTTCTGAGTTGTTTTAAAGCCTTGACTTGCGGTCCTGTCCTCCAAGCCGAGATTTGTGCTGACTTTCCAACTTCCTGGGTACAGGGTTCATCTGTAGCTCCAGTTTGCAAAGTACCAGACTTCACAGCCCCACTCTCAAGGACCATTGTCTAGGAATCTGGAGCCCAGGTGCTTCTAACAAGCAATCTGTGGGCCACACTTGAAGAAATACTGGTTTCAAAGGAAGAATATGAATTTGAGAGCACGAGAGAAACAGAACTGGCTTCACTCTTGTGTTACTTGTGAAACAAATGAGTCTTCTGTTGTATCATCTACCAAATACTCATCCGTCCTTGCACAGAAGAATTTTCTGATGTGAAGGCAATGATGTAAACATACTGTTTAGTTTCATCTTATTTACTGGGACTTTAAGCTTCCTCTTCCTCTCCTCCAATACTAGGCAAGTGGCAACAGAATTTCAGCCCCTCTTCCTAGCAGTGTGAGTACAAAGAGGTTACAGAAGATGCATGTGTATCTCCAGTGCTCTATGGCTGATCAGACAATCCCAGTTTCTTAAGTAATGACCTGTAAGGAACCACCAGGACATCAGGATTAGCTACCTATTGTCACTTTTATTTGTAGTTAACCAGAGTGCGGACAAACATACCCAGTGCATTACTGTGCATCAGATAGATAGTTGGAGCAAGCAACCACCCTTCCAGAACAGCAGGACTGCAGGTAGGACAGGGTGGGAGACTGGAGAACAGAGAGAGAAGGCTCTGAACATTGTCACTGTGGCAATTAGTTGCCCACACAGTCTTGGTTGGTAGTGTGCATTTCTGGGCTACAGTTGAAGTGTGTGAAGATTGTTAGCTTTAATCTATGCCCTGGTTTTCTCTCAATCATGGAGCTTTAGCTGAATTTCCTAAATGGAGCAGTGTTTTTCCATTGTGAGGTTTAATTTTCTTGCATCCCAACTAGAAAGGGCAAAGACAGCTTTGCTATCCAGAGAGGAAATGTTTACACTTCAAGGACTTCAAGGTGTGTGTGTGTGTGTGTGTGTGTGTGTGTGTGTGTGTGTGTGTGTGAGAGAGAGAGAGAGAGAGAGAGAGAGAGAGAGAGAGAGAGAGAGAGAGAGAGAGAGAGAGAGAGAGAGAGAGAGGTGTACTTACAATGAGTGTACCAGAGATTGAGGATGGGAGTTTACTAAAGAGTCTGCTCACCCACAGGGCAAAGAAGTAGATTATTCATAGTTGAGGGGTAGAAGGCCCCCCCCTCTAGATGAGCTGGGCTGGAGAAGCTTTTGGCCTGGTGGGAGAACCCTGCTTTCTCTCCTATGGCCACTTATCCCAGGTGAAGGCAAGCTTGCTGAAATAGGATAGTCCCTTTGTTTGACAGGTGATAAAAATACAAAAGAGAGGTCCTAGGAGATCAAAGGACAAGTCTTTGAC
Organism: Megascapheus bottae; assembly: GCF_031878675.1. Classification (NCBI taxonomy): domain Eukaryota; kingdom Metazoa; phylum Chordata; class Mammalia; order Rodentia; family Geomyidae; genus Megascapheus; species Megascapheus bottae. The sequence goes on from NC_143509.1 coordinate 45,078,795, forward strand.
CACTAGGTGGGCTAGGCTTGTAAGTGACACCCTACGCCTCTCTTTTCAAAGCAGAGTCCAGCTTTCATCCTCTCAAGGGATGTGGATTAGCTCCTTGCCCCAGCAGCTTCTATGGCCCATGCCAGAATTCTCAAGACAAAAGGCTCTTGCTTGTTTCTGCAGGGAGAGAAAAGCATGCATCAGAACCCTCATAGCAGGTTGAGAAAGTTACTTGCTAACAGAAAAACGCTTCCTCTGAGAGACCCACTGAGCATTGAGGTCAATGGCACAGAGACACATGAAACTGACTCCTTCCCATTCTGTAGTTGAAGACAGCTGTGCAGTAAGCCGGGTCAGCAGAGCTTGCTGCGAAGCTTCTCTTTAGCTGAGTCACCTGCTTCTTCCATCTGGAGAAGAAAGCAGAAAAATGCTCCAAGTTTTGAAATCTGCCTTCTTGGGGGATGATCTACACGTGAGACCACACAGATTCTGTCAACACTGTACATTACCTTGGTAGTCAGTAGTAAATCAGAAAGGGCAACATCTGGAGCATCAGGTGGGTGGGTGCACATCTGGCTTGTCCTTGTTCCGGGGGCCTGGGCTTTTAAGAGGAATTCTGCACATACCAATGGGAGAGCCAGGACTGACGGACTCTCATTTGTTATTCAACTGCAATGAACAAAGCAAAGGCATCACATTTGTTGGCTGCAAACTTGGTTTGAAATGTTGGACTGATGATATCTAAGGAAGGGCCTTTTTGACCTGAGAGAGTTGTAGAGATCCTTTCTCAGTGGGCTTTTCATCTTGAGCTACTGTTAGAAACTGTGACTGTAGTAGGGTTCTACTTGTTGCTTTTTGTTTTATGGACCCCCAAACCCATGGAATCTTTTTCCCTAGACATAGGGGGGTTGAACTTTGGGCCTGGTCTCTAGGCCTGAGTTTCTTTTGCTCAAGGCTAGTGCTTTGCCACATCCAGCTGTTATAAGGTGAAAATTTGCAGAATATACAGAAGCCACTCTTTGCGGGTTTGGATCTTGCAGTCTTTATTAAAAGGCAGTGACTGCATAGCAGAATCCTGACTCATAGTCCAGCAGCCAGAAAACACAATACAGTCAGGAAACAGACCAGAGATGACACAAATGACAGATATAATACCAACAGGCCAATTCAGCTTCAATGGAGAGCTGAATTGGGATGCCATGGTGACCAGAGAACAGCCAGGAGACAGGACACAGGATCTCAACATAGACATGTGGCATGGCATAATGGCCCCTAAGCTGGTTAAGGCCTAGGGCCAGGATAGGAGACAGGGCCCCAGGAAATTCCCAGTCAGAGGTACTGGACTGGCAGGCCTAGTAGCCCATCAGCCAAGTGCCTATCCCTGTCTCCAGGGATGCAGCATTACCCGTTACCTGGGGGAGGGGAGCTTCACTTTCCCCACCAGGAGAACAAGAGCCAGACCCTAAATCTTCATATGTAAGGCTTTGTTTTCACATAACCAGAGCCCTCCATGCTACTTTGAGGCTAGGCATCTTTAATGAGTAGCCTTTTCTCACCATTAGGCTTCCTAGCACTGGGTAGAGAATCCCCTCCCCTACTCCCACCCCAGCCAGAGGCTCCAGGATAGCTGAGAAGCCCCCAGTCCCTAACACTTGGGCAGGACTGGCTTGGGTGTGGTTCAGTTTCCTTATTTAGGTTCAGCCACCTTACTTCACAGCTTCTTCTGAGTAAATTATTGGAAATAAGTCTCCCAGCCTTTCCTACACAGGCTTTGAATGGCTAGCCTCAGATCTCAGCCTCTTGAATAGCTAGGAATACAGGCTGTTACTTAACAGTGCCCAGCTGATTCTGTTGTTTTTACCCTGAAACTAACATCTTTATGAGCTGAGATGTTCACCTATGGCATTATGGGTTAAGCATCACAGCAGTTCTATAGCCACAAAGGTGCTCTATGCTGAAGATGTGACTCAAGAGAAAGAGAAGACAAGAATATTAGAACTGAACTGAGGAATTTAGCTTAAACATTGAGGGTAAATTTGGGAGAAGTTTGGAGGTTCTGGAGTACATCCTGAAATTGGGGTCAAGAGGGTGTCTTCTAACCTTTTAAACACAGTTTTCAGAGGTAACAAAATACGCAGATATCCCCTTAAAATCCTTCCTGAGGAGCCAGGAGGTTGGCCTAGTGGTAGAGTGCTTGCCTAGCATGCACAAAGACCTGGATTTGATTTCTGGTACCATGTACATAGAAAAGGCCGGAAGTGGTGCTGTGGCTCAAGTGGTGGGGCTCTAGCCTTGAGAAAGCCCAAGGACAGTGTTCAGTCCCTGAGTTTAAGCCAGGAACTGGCAAAAATAAATAAATAAATACAATTTTTAAAAATGGAGAAAAGGTGAAGGAACCATATTGATGCATGCTAAGAGTGCCTGAAAAAGAAATGTCTGGAAATAATGTATTTATTGAGGAATCAATTTGTAAATGCATGCATTATCCTAACTACCCCATCCAACCTGCGGGAAAAGTGGGATTCTATAATATAACCTGCCTAAGTCCCTATTACTGATGGGTAGGACCTGGAATGGGCCCCAGCAGAGGAAACATTCAATGACAAGCACCAAGAGGTGGGCACACTTCTCTGTCTGCTACTGTTTGGGCAGGACATCCCTCAGAACCCATCTGTGGTCAGCTCAGGAAGGAGAAAGGGCACAGGTAGAGCCTTTACTGGCATGGCTCAGAGTTGCTAGGATCAGTATAACCTAGAGGGAAGGGTACTGAGGACAGAGAGGTCTGGCTCACTTGCTCCCCCCCACCTCCACCCCTCCCTTCTCTCTCTCGGTGCCAGTACTGAGGATTCAGCTCAGAACCTTGTATTCTTCCGTGGCTTTTTTCACTCAAGGCTGGCACTATACCACTTGGGCCACACTTCCATTCCCAGCTTTGGTTCATTGGAGATAAGATGCTCAGATTTTTATGCCCAGGATAGCTTCAAACTGAGATCCTCAGATCTCACTTTCCTAAGTAGCTAGATTACAGGCACAAGCTTCGAGTGTCCAGCAGCACAGGCTTTCAGTCTTCTAATCTCTTTCCTTTTCCCAGTGTCAGAAGAACCAAATCTTGACATAAAACCATCTTTCTTTCTTGGGGAGTCATGTGAAGTATCCACTGAATTGGGAGGTTAGCTTAGGGCTCTTTCTTCTCACTTTTTCTGAGTTTCAGTTTCAGAGTACAGTTGCTAGAATTTTTTTTTTCCACTCCTGGAGCCTGAACTCAAGGCCTGGACACTGTCCTTGGACTTTCTCAAGGCCAGAGCTCTACCACTTGAGCCACAGCAGCATTTCCAACTTTTTCTATGTATGTGGTACCCAAGAATCAAACCAGGGTCTTCATGCATGCCAGGCAAGCACTCTAGCACTAGGCCAAACTCCCAGCCCCAGTTGCTATAATTTTTTTCTCTCAAAAAATGGAGCCTGGAAATGGTTAGAACTTTTTTTTTTTTTTTTTGTGGATTATGGGGCTTGAACTTGGCCTGGGCGCTGTCCCTGAACTCTTTAGCTCAAGGCTACCGCCTGACACCTTGGCCTGGGCATTGTCCTTGAGCTCAAGGCTCCACCCTACCCTTGAGCTAAGCTCCAGTTCCCATTTTCTAGAGGAGATAAGAGTCTCAGGGCCTTTTGTGGCTGGGCCGGCTTTGAACCTTGATCCTCAGATCTCAGCCTCCTGAGTTCCTAGGGTTACAGGCCTGAGCCACCGCGCCCAGGTTGGATAGAACTCTGTGTGTGTGAGTGTGTGTGTGTGTGAGTGTGTGTGTGTGTGTGTGTGTGTGTGTGTCCTGGCACTTGAATTCAGGACCTGCCTGGGCCTTGGTCCTTGAGGGTTATTATTATTATTTTGCTCAAGGCTAGCTCTCTATCACTTAAGCTAGCCCAGGCAAACTAGCCTGTAAGACTCCTATCTTTAATGAACCACCTAAAAGCCAGAAATAGAGCTATGGCTTAAGTTATAAAGTACTAGCCTTGAGGGGAAAAAAGATAAGGGACACAGTCTAGTTCCTGAGTTCAAGCCCGAATACCAGCCTTAAATAAATAACTGCATTATTTTTGAGACAGAGTCTTGCATATCATGCATCTCATGATGCCTTTGAACTCTTTTCTCTATCTTTAAGTAGTTGTATAAAGATGTTCCTATTGGCCTTAAACATCTCATCTCCCTGCCTCTGCCTAAGTGTTGGGATTACAGGCATGTACCAGAATGCCTGGTTTCAACTTTTATTTTGAACTTTTACTGTTCTGTCATGAACTTGTAGCTATTTCAATCTCTAGGAAACCCAAGGACACACTGTAATTCTTTCTCCCTGCTACAAAATAAGGAATGTCCAGTGGTACAAATAGGCAAATTGTTCTGAGGAGGTCAAGAAAAGAAAAATTGCACTACCTAGTCAAGACAAATACATGTATACAGAGATCCAGGCTACCATTGGTCTCTAGGGAGAACTGCCAAGATCTCTTATATAAATCCAGTGAGCTCATGTGTTTTCACATTCATCAGTTTCAGGGCCAGCAGTTAGGTGGAGGAGGGAAGAGGTTAGAAAAGTTGGGTTGTTCCAAAGAGAGGGTGCTTGGGTAAGAAAATATGTTCCTGGACTCAGGATGCTGAAAGTAAGTTTCATCTCTGTGCCAGTCAGCATCGTCTTAACATTCCTCATGGCGTCAATGTCAAGAAAAGACAAGATGACGCTTGGTCTTACAAACCCAATGATGCAGAGGAGGGGCCTGGAGGTGGGTGTGTTTAATGAGTCAAAGGTATGCAGATGTGCACTCGGAGTTTGATAAGAACAATCTCCTTTTGGCATGTGGGAAATCAGATGGGTATGTGCTCAGTTAGAGTCACTCCACACAGACTGGGAATCCGGCCTTAGCCATTAGTTGTTGTTACTACCCAGGCTATCCTGAATTTTCTGGAACTTTCTGTCCCTCACTTGACCTTTTTTCTTTCCTTTTCTTTCCTCCTCTTCTTTTTTTTCTTTTGGTTGGTCATGGGGCTTGAACTTAGGGCCTGGTCACTGGCCCGGAGCTCTTTTGCTCAAATCTAGAGCTCCACCACTTTGAGCCATAGCTTTACTTCCAGTTTTGACACACTTCCAGTTCAGTTTTGTGCTCACTGGAGGGGAGGGGGTCTGTCTGTACACTGCACAGCTCATCTCCCTCCTCCAGGCTAGCTTCAGAACTTCACATGTTGAAGAAACAACAGTTACTGCTTTTTTATGTATGTGTGAATAAATGATTCTGTTGTTTGACCTGCAAATAATATTGCACCTATTCTGTATATAACTAATGCTTTAACAGTTTTTCTTTTAGAAATAAGAACATTTTCTTTTTCAGGTAAATATTTAAATCCTTCAAGGGTTGTGCATTTTTCTCTTGGTATTAGTATTTAGAACATCCCCCAATTTAATGTCTTTGTGTGTGTGTGTGTTTGTACTGGGGTTTGAACCCAGGGCCTGGCCACTGCTCCTTAGCTTTTCCATTCATGGCTAGGATCCTTTTCAACAGCTGGAGTATATACAACACAATGTTAACCATGGTGAAATCTAAGTGATGGGTACATGGTTGCTTATTATATTCATGGCTCTTCTCCAGTATTTTTTTTTTTAACATTTTCATAGAAAATGAAGTTATTCCTAGAGGTTTAAATTCCAGGAAGTGTGGATAAGTATGGGTCCTTTAGGAAGCAGACAGGGAGCTGGAGGAAAAATTATGGAATCCTCTTGAGTTTGTTATCATATCTTCATGCCTGCCAGCCACAAGGCATTAACAATAACAAACCCAGACAGCAGGTCGGTGATATCTTCTATTATCAACACTCCCATTCATCCTCATCCTGGGCTAAGCTAAAAAAAAAAATCAAGCCAGGTTTGGTGCCTGGAGCTTGCAATCCTAGCTTCTTGGGGGAAGAGATAGGGGGTCAGAGTTTAAGGCCTACCAGGGGTTTGTGTTTTGGGCTTCATACTCTTGCTTGGCTTTTTTGAGCTGGCATTGAATTGCGATTCTTAGAGTTCAGCATCCTGAGTTTCTAGGATTAAAAGGTGAGGTACTAACACCTAGCAGCATATAAGAGACTCCATCCCATTCAATTGTTGGGCCCAGTGGCACACACCTGCTATCTCAGGTTTTCTCTTTTTTGAGAATCATTCTATTTCTGGTTACCTACTGCTACTAGTTTTCTTTAATATATATGATCAGGATTATTAATTATTTCACAACTCCTGTAGTGTGCTTCTTTATCAGGAAATGCAGACTTTCCAGAATCCGATGGACTGAAACATAGTACTGCAAAATTATTTTTCCTTACTATCAAAGGTAAAAACAAATTAACATTTTTATTCTTCCTAAGATTCTACTTTAAAAATAATTGCTTTCTTTTTTTGGAAAGCAAAAAGAAGTTCTTTTTGTGCATAATTTTAGAGTCAATCTTTATCCCAAATTTTGATTCACCTGACAGAGATTTCAAAGGACACTTTGATCTCCATTCTTCCTTTTAAATACCAGTTACTAAATTCTGGTGTTTGACAGCATGGCCTCATTTCTCCTGCCCTTGATCTTTACTATGCTCTCTGTATATTGTATTTGATGATCTTTAACATTGTCTGAGGATTCTTAGTAGTTGCCTTCTTCTGCATGTGTTCATACTTGGCCTTCCCTTCTTTGAGTGGAATCTTAGGATACATGCCCACTGGTGCCTTGGTGGTGAGGACCTATGAGGATGGAAGAGGAAAAGGTACATGTGGGCCTCTGCTTTTGGGTTTGCTCCTATCTTTAGGAGCAAACAAGACATGTGATTATGGTCACCTCTTTCTTTTTCTTCAGATCCATGAAAGGGTGCAAGAGAGTGTTCACTTGAAAAGGAAGTAAGTCTTACACAAAGATTGGACTAGAGGTAGTAAATCCTTGTCATTATGATTGAACTTTAGGGGCATCATTAGTGGTCTCACAGGCAGGGACAAGGCTTTGATAGGAGATAGTAACAGATTGGAATCCTGGATCTGGCATTATGATATCTGCTGTTGCTCAGTTTCCTCACCCATCAAATGGGGAAATAAGGTTCTTCATAAAATTCTTGTGAAGTTGAAAAGTAGTAATATGCCATGTATTAGTGGCTCATACCTAGAATCCTAGCTACTCTGCAGGCTGAGGTCTGACACTTGATTCGAAGCTAGACCAGGCAGGCAAATCTGTGATATCATTATCTTCAGCTAACCAGCGAAAGGCAGGAAGTAGAAATATGGTTCAAATGATAGTGTCAGCCTTGAGTAAAAGAGCTGCGGGAGAGTACATGGTACTGAGTTCAAGCCCAGTCCTGGCACAAACAAAAAACTTAACTACTCAGTTATAACTGGTGTTTAGTTACAATTCAATTAATACCTGGATATTTCTGTTTTACAGTTGGACTGTAAGCTTTCTTTTTCTTTTGTCCTGTTTTCTTTCTTTCTTTTGCATCTCAGTCTTTTCTTCTAATTCTGGACTATATTGTTCACTTTCACTTTCCTAGACCAAATGAATCTAGTTCTCTTTTTCTTTCTTTTTATCTTACGAATCTGTATCGTATTATGCGGCTCACTTGCTGTGTTATAGCTCTACTTCTAGGCTGCCTTTTCCCCTGCTTGGTCAATTCTAGCCTGATCTTTAAGAAATAGATTGTGAATATTTCTGCCCTTCTGTACAAGTTGAATTTCATACTTTCTGAATCATGAAGCTGCCCTCCATATGACCTAGAAAGCCCTTTGATGATCCATATTTAGCTCTATCCATCACTCAACAGATGTCTGGTTAAAGGCCCCCATGAGCTCCTTGTACATCCTGTGGTTTCAAGTTCCTGAGCTGTTAGTTGAAAAGCTTTTATCCCTCTGCCCCCTACCCACTCCAGGGTAGAAGAACAGACACTCATTTTATTCATTCGTTTGTTCTTTTGGCAAACATTTATACATTGCCTACTATATGCTTAATATTGAGGTAGGTGTTACTTACTTTGCTTTAAAAAAAATCTCATTTCCTGCCGGGCGCAGGTAGGCTCATGCCTGTAATCTTAGCTAGTCAGGAGGCTGAGAGCTGAGGATCCCGGTTTAAAGCTAGCCTGGGCATGGAAGTCCATGAGACTCTTATCTGCAATTAACTACCAGAAAACCAGAAGTGGCACTGTGGCTCAAGTGGTAGAGTGCTAGACTGAAGCTGAAGAGCTCACAAACAGCACCTAGGCCCAAGCAAAAAAAAACAAAAAAAAACCTTCCTAATCTGACCTCCATTATTTTCTGATTTGTTCTCTGGAATTGTAATTCATAGTTAGATTAAATGGTCTCTTCTATCTGCCATGTCCCCTGACTCCTGGGAGACTGGAATGGCAAACTGATGCTTTGCTGTAATGCACCTGCTGTTGGCAGTTTTCTATGTTCATCATGGATCTAAGGGAGTTTAGTTAGCAGGACTATGTGCTGTCTTGCACCACAGATAGGATGCGATAACAAGGACAGACTGCCCCGTAAGGGAAGTAGGTGATTTCCTAGCCACCTTGGTTTTCTGTATGTCTGGTTTCATTCAGAGACATCTACAGGGAAAAGATGATTCTCTGCTTTTTGGGCATTCTGGATCGTCCCATTAGAGAGCATCTCTTGGCATCTGACATGCAGTCTGCCATTCTGTTCTCTTGTGGAACACAGATGGCCCAACCCACGCTCATCACTAATGAGGAGCATGTGCACAACCTCCTTGCTGGAGGCTCTCATCCATACCAGCCTTCCTTCCTATGCCTGGCTGGTCAGTGCGGACCATGGCATGTGTCCTTCCCCTCTCAGAGCTGGACAAAAATAAAAGTGTTAGGTAGGTGCTAGGAATGGTTCTCACTCTGGTGAAACTCCCTGGCACTGAGGATTAAGAAATGGCTGCCCATTGGATAGCACTGGGGAAACGTGAGCATTCAACTACCCACGGGCTACTGAGCTTGAATGTGTACAAGTGCAAGATGTTCTTCAGTATGACATGGTTAGATGGCCAGACAGAGGTTACACAAATAGGACGTTGATTGGTCCATACACCGTAAATGTACCTAGGATGCTAGCAGGGTTGGAGACAAAAAAGAATGTTAAGGGCACTTAGATCTAGAAAAAGCATTGGTTTAAATATGTGTCTAGTCCTGGTTTTTACCACTTGGTATCCATTGGGCAAGGTACTTCATCTCTCTATGCACGAATTCTTTTATCTGTGAGCTAAGTACAATGCCCCTGTCATAGGCTGTAATGAGGATTAAAATGGCTAGCACACAAAAGCAGTTAGTAAGCTATTGCTTACTATCCAATAGACAACGAGTAGGAATTTCCTTTTTTATCTCCTTCTGTTTCCTCCCCCCTCTGTTACAGCACATTGAAACACAAACTCAAATATGACAGAACATCAAGTTGGGCTAAAAGCAATGGCTCTAAACTGGGCACTAGAACATCATACTTGTACTTCTATCTTCTCAGGAGACTGAGATCTGAGGTTTGCAGTTTGAAACCAGCCTGGACAGGAAAGTCCGTGAAACTCTTACCTCCCATGAGTCATCCAAAAAAAACTAGAAATGGAGCTGTGAATCTATCAGTAGAGTGCGAGCCTTGAGCAAAAAAGTTCAAGGACAGCACTTAGACCCTGATTTCAAGACCCAGTACTGTTAATCCCTCCTAATAAACACATACATAAACAAATATCAATTTGTTCTTTTCTCCCGCTTTATTCAAAACTTGATGATATTTAAGGTGTGGAATTTAAGGTTAGATATTTCTTTTTCCTTGTTATTGCAAGCCTGATGCATGTATTGCTTGATGAAAATTGTGTGCCTTTACTGCTTGTGAGGTTTGAACTTGGGGCCTAGGCACTGGCCCTGAGCTCTCTGAGCTCTTTTGCTTTAGGCTAGAGTGCTACCACTTGAAACCACCTTGCCAGTTCCAGTTTTCTGGTGGTTCATTGGAGAAAAAAGAGTCTCATGGACTTTAGCCACAGCATCACTTCCGGCCTTTTCTGTGCATATAGTACCGGGGAATTGAACCCAGGGCTTTGTGCATGCTAGGCAAGCATTCTGCTACTAGGCCAAGCTCACGGCCCCTGCCTTGGTCTTAACCTCAGAGATGCCAAAGAGAGATCACAGCATTTCCACCGAGAAGGCCAATAAACCAGGTGGGTCTTGATGTGTACTAATCTACTGTCAGCATCTATTGCTCCAGAAAACTCTGTTGGAGACATCTTTCATTCTTTCAGAAAATAGGGATCCTAAGAAATGCTGTTGAAAAAGAACTAACATAGCTATTGATTTAACATTGATGTCTACAGAAAGGGTTTCAGTGGACAAGGCAGATAGCCCTTACCCAACCAGGTCCAGGCTTTTCCTATAAAAGGAGGAGGAAGACATTTATCCCTCCACAAGGTAGCTCTTTCCATGTGAAGCTACCTCTAAAAGCAAGCAGTAAGTGGAACCAAGTTTTACTTCTTTACAAGTAAAATCTTTAGATGTGATTGTGTTCTCTGGAGCTATACAGATGTCAGTCTTCACCCTAGCAGCTGTCATGTTTCTTCTTTAACTTGCTCACCCTCCTTATGCCCATTCTCATTGTTGGTAAGGGACAAAGAGTCTAGATTTTCAATTCATGCTTGAAGATGTGTATCAAGGAACAACAGAGACAGGTTCTTAGCTGAGCATTGTAGTGCATACTTGTAGTTGGAGTTACTTGGGAGGCTGAGGCAGGATGGTCAATAGAGGCCTGGAGTTCAAAAGGAGTCTAGCAATGTAGCCAGAATATCTCAAAGCCAAATTGCTTGGGCTGGGAGTGTGGCCTTGTGGTAGAGTGCTTGCCTAGCATGGTTTGATTTCTTGGTACCACATATATAGAAAAAGCCGGAAATGGTGCTGTGGCTCAAGTGGTAGAGCTCTAGCCTTGAGAAAGCCCAAGAATAGTGCTCAGGCCCTGAGTTCAAGCCCTAGGACTGGCAAAAACAAGCAAACAAACAAAAAAATGGCTTAAAGATGGAGACTTCAGGGAACTTAAACATTTTTGTGGAGGATCATTGTTTATATGTTCTCATTGCCAATGAGAACAGTAACCAAAAATGATGTCTTAGGGTAGTGTGATTTCCCCCTTTGTGTGTGTATATGTGTGTGTGCGTGCGTGCATGGGTGTGTGCCCATATGTGTGTGCTATGATTTATGCTGGGGCTTAAATCCAGGGCCTCATGTTATCACTTACTGTTTTGGTCCAAGGTTGGCACTTTACCACTGAGTCACACCTCTACTTCTGACATTTTGTGGTTAGTTGGACATAAGAGTTTCTCAGATTTGTCTGCCTGGGCTGGCTTTGAACCATGATTCTCAGATCTCCAGAGTAGCTAGGTTTACAGGCATGATCCACTAGCATCCAGCTCAAGGATAGTGTGATCTATAGATGTGCATAAAGGACTCTGTGGTTCTTTCCCATGAGTTCTCCAAGCATCTGTATTTATTTCCTGGATGGGATCTAACACTTGACCAGAGAATTCTTCTTCATGAAGCATTTTATGGATACTAGTGTTTTGTGAAATCACAGTTTCGGTCATACTCTGAGGACAAAACTTGAAAAAATTTTTTGCTTATTATTGGATTGTGGAACTGGTGGCTGAGTAAGACCACCCTATTCCCTTCCCTGTCAGCTCCCTTTAATGCTAGCAGAAAGCCAGCTCCCACTTCTCTGGAAGTACTGAGTTATAGGCCTGTGATTTAGATCCTTCCCATTCCCAGGATTCTATTTTTATGGCTCCTGATTGTGGCACTGTTGCATGGAAGGTACAGCCTAGCTGGGACAGGAGGTAACCGAGAGCTGGAGCCAAGAAGAGAGCTGATGCCATTATTTTTAGCAGAAGTTAGAACCAAAGCAGCAGGAGAGAGTAAGTTTTAAGACTCTCTGGCAAAGTAACTTCCTAATTTGTTACTGAGGATGTGTAAAAAAGTGATTAGTGGGTCTCTATATTTATCATGATTACTCACAAATATGTAATCTACATAAATATATACAGCACATTAAGTACTATGTCACCTTATATAACGTGCATATGTATAATGTATATGCATGTTATGTAATGCTAGTCTGGAGGCTTTTCCAGTATGTGCCAAGTATTTCCTAATTTATTTGGCAATTCTCACATATCTCTCTTTTTTTTTTTCTGTCTGTGGGAAGAACTATCTTGAGAAGAATTGATCTCTAACCTGAACATAATCATCCTACAAAGCCTATGGCCATGGTCAATACCACTGGGGAAAGTTCCCAAAGATCAAGCCATAACGAGACACAAGTCCTAGTCCATCACTCCAGGGACAACACAGTGCATTGAAGACTTCCTGTTTTACTGTTTTTATTGTGGGGGTGGGGCAGGGGGTGGAAGCATGGCAAATGAGAACATGTCTGTATCATGGTAAGAATCAGAATAAGACAGGAAATAAGGGGCAGGGCTCTCATCTGACTACCTATGAGGCTTCAAGAAGTCACAACACCTCATTAAGCCTCATTCTCTGTGGTTCAATTCAGATCATGATATCTTTCCTGCTAACCTCAGAGGTTGCTTTGGGAGGGGCAGGAGGAGGGGAGGGGGTCACTATGATGAGGTACTCCACAATAAGAAACCACAGTCACGGTGTTTAAAAGATGATTTACAAGGTAAAATTCAACAACACAAGACTTACTAAGGTTACCAAATGAGGAATGCAAGTCCAATGAAGTGTGTTACAGTCGGTGTCTCTGAGAGGGATTGGCATATGTCTCTCAAGTCACGTTCATGTCTTGCTTGCTAGAGGAGAGCAGAGAGGAGCCAATCTCTGCACAACCCCTCCCTCGGTGAGACTTTTAAGTTTCTGATGATCAGTTTCACTTGTTGATTGTGTTGTGTCCCAATAGGCTTCATCACGAGGGATCAGAACTGAGACACACTTAAAAAAAAAAAAAGTCTGGAAATGTCTTAGAATCAGTGAGCCAAACTCAAACCCACCTTAGTTTCAGAACCAAGTGGCTTCCAAGATGGTACCTGTCTTCATGCTGAAGCCTGTGTCCCATCACCAAGCTTATCATCTGGAAGAATAGTCTTCAAATGGCCTGTGTCTTTCCTTGCTCAGCAATTTGTACATTAGATTGAGGCAAGATGGTTCTAGATGTCACTAGATGATTGCTTTCTTCAGAGGTTGGTTCAATTTGTACACACATTCTTCATAGGCCCTTCCTGTCCAAATCTTCTGGTCCAGTGCAAGGAGCTTAAATGCAACTCAGTGGAGCACTGTCGAGTGAGCCCAGGTTTCCTTTTGAGGAATCGGAGAGGACAGAGGCCAAAGTGAGCCAAAGGGCAAAGCAAGGAGTGCTCTCTGCAATGAAATTTAGTGCAGAGTTGCCCTTGGGAAGAAGAGGAATGCTGACACCAATGAAAAGAAGCCACTTGAGTGCAGCTGAGACCCCTCTATTCCTGCTGGCAGCACTCTGCAGTTGGACCTTAGTCCTTGGACCTCTCCACCAAGGTCACCCCTGTCAGAGTGTTTCCAAACTAAGAAACACTGGTGACTATGATAAGGTGATGGAATAGAGTTCAATCGGATGTTCTGTCTAGTTTTTTCAACTTTACATCAACTTCTCTCCAGTTCAGGCCAGAGAGATCTTCTGGAAGCATCCCAAGATCCTTATTTTCTTTCCTGGGCTCATCTCATTTGTGTACATGCTGCATGTTCATTCTGTGTTGGCCATCTGGACCCAAGTGGGATCACTACTCAGAGACCAGAAATGACTCTATTCCCAGATGTGTGGGCTCTTTTGTCTATGAAATATCTTGTTAGTGGCATGTACTGTCAAAGAAAGTCAAGGTATTATGGAGAAATTGTTTAGCTTTTCTGACACTCATTTTCCTTATCTGGCAAATGGGAGAGTGAATCTTATCCAGCATATCTTTGCCATTCCGAGGATCCAGAATAGTTCTCTTTGTGATTCAGAATGTCTTTCA